>NC_091112.1:7587500-8216250 GCF_024713975.1 Paralichthys olivaceus
AGCGGTAATGTTCATATATGGAGAAGTAATTGCAGATTGATTTAAGTCCTTGTCAGCTGTTGGCTTCAGAATCCAAAGAGACGGTGCCATTTTAAATCATATGAAACAAACTGATTCGTAAAATGGGAAATGGACATTGTAATGGACACAAATAAATAGATTTCTTGAAATATGATCATGTATGTAACCTCATTTGAACCAGTCGTACCACTCCGGAGGCAAAAGGGGGATAAATAAGGACAAGTTGATGTTGCTTTGAAGAAGACACCATTGCCTCCACTCATTTGCAGTATAGAAGATGCTCTGGATAAGGCTTTGTGTACAGTAGGCAAAGTGGGTTAGTGAACCGTAGTTTCCTGGGTTTCTAGGACATTCTGGAATACATTACATTTGCCTGTTCACTACATCTACTTTTTTGGGGGCGACTGCAAAGAGCGATTGAGGAAAGTGGATTACTCATGCAAATCTCTCCAGCCCGACCAACGCTACCTCTCTCTCTCACATTTAATTTTTCAGGCGCAGACCCTTCTCTCATCCCTTTCCTCTCTCCTCATCTATACCTCCACTCCATATCTACAAATCTCTAACCTGCCTGTTTTACATCTTCTGCCTCACATTTTTCTCTTCCTCCTCCAATTTCTGTCTCTTCCCCTCAATCTCCCCCCCCCCCCCCCCGCAACTATTCTCTGGTTATATCACCTCCTTTTTTCCCTTTGCATCCATGTCCTCTCTCTCAGGTCCTATCCTTTCTCTTATCCTATATTCTCCTCATCTGTGCCTTTCCTCATCACACCCCTGTGCATGTCCTCCCTCTCCTCCCTCCCTCCGTCCTCTCCTCTTTTGCTCCCACATTTCCCTCCACTCTCCTCCCTCATTTCTTTTGCCTCCCGTCTCGCTCTCTCTCAGGACATGAACCTCACACGTGGCTTATTGATTTCTGAAAGCAACACACATGCAGCTGATGTAGGGCCCACAAATCTGCGCACAGAGGATTTGAGACACACATGTGGTTAGGAACATGCATATAGACAGCATGTACAGTATGCATGCAGACACCCAACGACAGCAGTCGTGCAATGAATATTTAGCCGATGCCAGAATGATTAACACCGAGTTTGTGATGGGGAGAAAGGGAGAGAAAAGAGGAGGAAGAGAGCATGTGCCTGTAGATGGCAGAAGAGTGCTTTAAGGGAATGTGGGGGAGTACACGCACACATACACACACACACACACACACACACACACACACACACATACACACAAACACACTGTCACATACTTACAGGCACACTCACCCATACATATTCTCATTAGCCGTCACACAGGCACATTTATATAGCCTCACCTGTGAGGATGATCCTGAAAATTCCCAGGATTGATTTCAAACACACACACACACACACACACACACACACACACACACACACACACACACACACACACACACACACAAACATGCAAATGCTGTATGCTTGCATTGACGCTGCACCCAGACTCATGAGAATGAACGGTCAGAAAATCAGAAGCGCTGATTCTAATTTAATACTTTGATTATGATTCAGGAATGAAATTGACCAGTGACATGACTGGTTTCCCAAATGAGGTTTGTATATTTCCCTTGAGGCTGCTTTGTGACGAGTCAGAATCTGAAGAACCCCTAACATTCAACTTAATTCATATTTCTATCAAAAGAGATACTGAATATGATGTTTCTTGTCTTTGGTAAATGAATTTGTGTTTCCCCGGAATATAGCCTAATTTATGTTTATGTGGTGACAGCTCATACATCCAGTTTGTGCAGCTGGTTTGTTGTAGTGAAGCTTGGAGTGAACTTTATTATATCTACAGCACTTTATCAGATAAACATAAACAGATCTAAACATAAACAGATCATTGAGATAAGCAAATAAAATAAAATGAACAAATATAGATTTCATGACAATCTACAAAGAAAAGTCAGTATAATATAATTCAAATTCATTCTGTCTACAAGCAGCTTGGCCGGATCATCCAATAGACTAAACCCAGTCACTCCCAGTTGTCTTTGGTCAAACGGCCTTAAGATCAAGGACTCAACTTTATCTTCAGTCAGAACACGGCCCGTGCATAACCTTGGAGGAACACCACATAACCTGTAGCAAGAAACTGATGGTCAGAGATGTGTGGTGATGCCATGGGGTAAATAAAAAATGGATCTTTTAAAAAAAATAGTCCTCCAAATCATGCTGCTTAGGATATAATAAAATCAGAAGGGGGACATAAAATTCAGCGTGCATGCAAGGCCACTTCCTTGTTCGAGTAATGATGAATAAACTTTGTGGCTGTTTTGAAAATGTATTGGGCTCCACTCACCTCAACCCATGAAAATGTCCGCTTGTTAGCTCTGACTGATGAAATACACGATTGTTGTGATACCAACATCAATTTTTCAAGCTGTTTGAGGGCGTCTTTGAATTTTGTGCATTTCTACAGTGTTTTAAGTGCACAGCAGCACTCTCTATACACAACTGTATTGTTTGCATCACTATTTTTGGGAACAGGAAAGAGGTAACAGAGTTTGATTGTAAGAAGATTGAGCCAGTTACTATTTTATTTAAAAAAAACTTTTGTATGGATGTCCACAAAAACTGGTGGAAGGACGGGACATGGGCCAAACAAGAAGTCATTACATTTTGGCGAGGATCTGGACAAAGGGGTTGGTCTTGCAAGATTGGTTTCCCTGGAAATAATGCATGGTTCTTAAAAATACAAAAAAAAATTTGAGGATGGATTTCCAGTCTTGCAATTTGGTGCAGATCCAAGTAAAAAAGTGCAGATCAAGGGAATTTAATTTTGTTTTCATCGAGAGCTACGCTTTTTCTTCCGACAAATCGGAATAGACGCCTACAACTATTGCTAGTGTGAAGCTGAAGTAATGTAGATTCAGTCGGGAATCAACTGTTTATATGTATCTTCAAAGTTTAAGATCTATATCCAAACAAACATGACAGATTTGGTGCGGAATTCAAGGGGACTGTTGGTAGCTGAGTTGTACGGTTACTAAACATTAACACATATTGACTTAAAATCAATTACATAGCATCAAGAACTCACAAGTGTCACCTCACTGAGCCAATAGCTGTGCTTAAGTGTCTGCGTTTGTCTTCCCAGCCCAATTCCCAAACTCTTCCTTGCATTGATTTAATTTCACAAGACAAGTGGAGCAATGAGTAACAACTGGTAAGAGTTTATTGGTTGGTCCCTGTGACTAATCATTGGACACAGCTCACCACATCATATTGAGAGGCAGCGTTCTTCCAGTAGGATCTACCTTTTACTTTGACTCGATCTATCAGATACATTTGTTGGTCGTATTAGCACAGGAGATAAAGTTTTGGCAAGCACCCATTCCTCGGTGCAAGCGGACACCTCTGCATTTTGTCCTTTTTCCTCACAGTGCAACAACCACTAAGAGCATCAACCCAAAACAGCACCCTTTTTTTTTCACAGAAAAGGAGAGTCCATGTTAGGACATTATTTCCGAGCAAGAGCACGTGAATGGAAGCGGGAGCTTACGAGGAGCACTCGAAGGCAGCATCTCTGTACCGGCGGGGAGACGGAGGAGACGCACCAGCTGCTTCACCGGGAGAAAAGACCTGAGTGCACCAGGCAGAGGAGGGATGATACGTGTCTCCTCTGGTTTCTGACAACAGGAGGGATTTTCATATGAGCTTGGACCTCTGCAGAGAACTAAAGGAGGACTGCCTCGGCGTAACGAGCAAGCTCTGGTTTGGCTTGTTTGGTAAGGAAATCTTAAGAGGAGTGACTGGTGCTGATGTGAAAAGTCAGATGCATGAGAGAATGAGGAGAGAGTGATTCATTTGTCTTCATTCAGGAGAGGAGACAGATGCTGCGTTTTCCTCGGCTCTTCTTCTGAGAGAAGAAAAGGAACAGTCAAGTGGTTTGGAGGCTTATCCTGCAGGAGAGGACATTCATTTTCTGTTTTTTGTAATAGCAAAAGGGGGACAGACAGAGCAGGGGGGATTTTTTCTTTCTTTTTTTTTTTTAGGATTTACGCGAGAAGAGGAAGAGACGTGTAGTGCACTAAAACGGCACGGGAGGAGAAGCGCATAAGGAGAGGTGGGAGAACAGCCTGTAGGCTTTAGACAGAGGGATATATGAGGATGGAGAGGGGCTGCAGCCCGGTGGAAGTGTGGATTTGAAGCTCTGCCTCCCTCTCAATCACTCTTTTACAAGGGAGCGGGACGGAATAGAGAGATATTGACGGCGAGCATCGCACAGACCCGGCGGAAAGAGAGAGACAACCTGTGCGTCTCATCCTCCTCCATCCTCCCGCTCCATCCTGCGCTTTCCTCACTCTGGATGTTGACTGAATTAATTTTCTTTTCGGATATGAAGGATTTATCTAGTCTGTGTTAGAAGGAGGGGGCAAATAAAACCTATCTCTCTTCCCCCTCTCTCTCCCTCTCCTTCTCCCTCTCTCTCTCCCTCTCTCCCTCTCTCCCCCCTGGTTCTCTGGATGTGAAGCAGCATGCGGCCCGGTGAGAGCTTAGAGGGCTCGCGCTCGGCTCGCGGAAGATGCGTTGACGCTGAGCATTTTACCGACAGCGGCTGTCTCGCGCACCCCTCGTCGGCACAGCGGACGAAGAGGGGGACGACGGAGAGGAGGATGCGGGGGACTTGCGGGAGGATGACGGACCAAGGCGCGACGGCCACGCGCTGTTTTCTCTGGAGCCTGGTTCTTTGGACGCTCTCGTCGCGCGCGCAAGGTAAGGGGGAAGCACACACACACACACACACACACACACACACACACACACACACACACACACACACACACACACACGTATTCACTCACTCACTCACGCGCAAGGGAGAATAAACGCCCTCACGCACACTCCCACGCACGCACGCACAATGACTGGTTCTTGAGTTTTTCTCCTGTGCTGCAGTCACAAGACATATGCTGTGCGCGTGCGTGACGTATCTGCGTGTGTGTGTGTGCGTTAGAGGGGAGGTGTGTGTGTGTGTGTGGGGGGGGGGGTGTGTGCGTGCGTGCGTGCGTGCGTTTCTGGATGTATGGTGTGTTGCGGAGAAATAGATACTGGCTTCAAGGGAGGATGGAGGGAAAGAAGGAGAGAGAAGGATGGAACCGGCAACAGCCTCTTTCCCTCTTCCCTCATTTTCCTCTCTCTCTCTCTCACCCCCCCCTCTCCCTCTATCTCTCCCTCTTTCTCTCTTTCTTCCTCTCTCTTCCTCTTTCTCTCTCTCACCCCCCTCTCTCTCCCCCTCTCTTCCTCTTTCTCTCTCTTCCCCTCTCTCTCTCCCTCTCTTTCTCTCTCTCCCTCTCTGTCTCTGTCTCTACCCCCCCCTCCCTCTCTCTCTCACCCCCCATCCTTCTCTTCAATACAGCCATTGAGCTGGTAGCCAATAAATATTCTTGCGGTAGCTCTTGGGCTGTGGCAGCGAACGTGAGCTGCTTATACCAAAGTGTGTGCGGGAATGTTTGTGTGTGTGTTTGTGTGTGTATGTGAACGTGAGTTGTGTACAGTGATGAGACCCCAAGCCTTACACAGCATTTTTACCCCCCCCCCCCCCCCCCAAAACAAAATTTCTCCCCTCACGCCTGTCTATTCATTTTCTGCTGCGTTTTGCTCAAAGGATGTTATATAATGGTGGTGTCTCCCCCCTCTCACTCTCAAACACACACTTTCTGCCCTTGCACCCCCTCCCCAATCACTCTCTCCCTTCCTTCTTTCCCTCATCGCTCTCTCTCTCTCTCTCTCTCTCTCTCCCTTCCTTCCTCTCCCTTCTCTATTTCCTATCCAGGGTGAAATAAAATGTTAAAATATTCACAGTATAGCACACACTCTCTCTCCTGCCTTCTTTTGTCTGTCTGTATCTTGGTCGTCCTCTGCTTTCCATTTTTAGTTTCTCTCTTGATGCTTTTTCAGAAATGGTGCACAAACCCACATACACACACACACACGCATGGATATACTGTATGCACCCGTTGTTGGGTCAGGTGGTGCGGACACTAACTTGACCATTCATCACCGTCGTGAGAAGAAAAGACAGGAGGGTGGAGGATGAAGCAGAGGAGGCAAGAGGAGTGTAGGAAGAGAGCAAGAGGAGACAGGGCAGAGGATGGGGGAGTAAAATGGGGTGATGAAGAGGCAAGACAAGAGGAGAAAAAAGCTGGAGGTGAGGGAGGGAAGGAAGGAGAGAGTTGAGTGACAATGGGGGAGACAACTTTCACGATAGAAAGACACTGAAGTTTAGAGGCTCAGGCTGGAGTGGTTTTCTAACTACATATATCAAAGTGGCTGAGTTTCTGATAAGATCCAGTCAGCTTGATTTTTGTCAGAAGACTAAAAGTTGGGTTAAGAAACTGGTGAGACTGAGATTGTAGAATTGTCCAAGAAGGCAACAGGAATCCTAAAAATCCATTTGGCATCGTGGAAGTAACTTCTGCATGATCCTCGACTGTGAGGAGAGCTGTGTGGGCTGACAGAGCAGAAGTTCTGTGGATTTCTACAGTGATTGGATAAATCGACACTGGGGACGTCTAGACACTTGTACCATCGCAAAATGCAGGATTGTAGTTTCACTCCTTTTCCAACCTATTCTGAACTTTTTCTCCTAATTTATGTTTAACTTAGAGGGGTACATGTGAGAGAGATTGTGATTTGTAGGGTGTCGACCGAACAAAAACGAGAGGTGGGATTTCCTCCGGCACAAAAGATCTAATTTGAAACCCTTAGGGGCACAGATCCTGGCACAGGCTATCCTCGTGTTTTATATATATTTCAAAGCCTGAGAGCTGAGCTGAGGAATAATTCTAGTTAAATGCAAATTCTGATTATTAAAATGTCAAAGGTATAGATGCTGAAAGTTGCCAAGCAAGCAAATACAAATGTTTTTTCAGTGTAGAGGCTGAGGAGTAAAAGTAAATAAATGTGTAATTAAATGTCCCCTTGATCCATGCTGACATTTTGAGAAACCAAGGCTTTGAAAACAAAAAAAAAAAAGCTGTGGAATTAAAACCAGCCACCAGCCAAATGCTCTTACATTTTGGCTGTGAATGGTAAATTAGACTACTCAAGTGGCCATTGGCAGGTAACCAATCATTGTATGGAGCCGCAATTCTGTTCTAAAAACCAATCTGGAAGGTAAAGTAATGAAACGGGCATTAATAGATTAACACGCTGCTGTAGCCGCTGGACAAAAACGTTAATTTCTCAACTTGCTTAACACATTTGACATGCAGTGCCAATTCCACAGTAATGGCATCTTTTGGGCTGATGAAAGGCTGCAACACTCCAGCTTCCACTGGACCCTGTTTTAGTATCTGACTGGTCATTATAAAGCCTTTTTGCTAATGTGGGAATAGCTTGTGGGAATGTAATTTAAAAAGCATAATATTGAACTTTCTTGAAGTTTCTCTTGACGTTGGGCGCCTTAAGAAACTGCAGCACTCGTCCTCTGTTCTTCCTCTCACCCCTGATCCCCTCTTTTCTGTTTCATCTGTTCTCCTCCTCTCCTCACAGCTGCACCGCTCAGCCTCAACTCCACCTCTCCTGTCTTCCCCTCTCCCGTCCCATCTCCCATCCCCTCGCTCCTCTGTTTTCCTCCCCCTCTGCTCAGCACTTCTTCTCATCTCCCCTCGCTCCTCCTTTCATCTGTCAGATTTGTCTTGTGGCTCCAGAGGCTTAATTTACTCACCAAACATAGAAAGTCTCATGTATGTACATGCACTCAAGAAGAAGACAAAAAAAACCCCACACACATTTCCCAGCGTCCCTCCCAGACCCTGAATGTATTATAGGTACCATTTACACTCTACGCCTTAACAGCAAATCTCCATCTCCATCTCTACGATTAACCTTATCGAAGGTTTTTATCGACCGTATGGATTTCATCAGCACTCAATCAAAGGACTAACACCGATCAATCATCTTGCACTAATTATCAATTAGACAGCCGGGTCATCCATCTATAGTTATCAGGGGGGTGAGGAATCGTAACTGCGAGTGACCAAGCAATTAACCCAGACGGCTAAAAATAGCTAATTTAATTTATATTGACGAACCATGGAAATGTAGTGCTTTGTTCTTGCAACATAGCTAAATTGAAATTTATCATTCATCCCCCGGTAGCATCTAGTAATTTAATGCCGGTCATCAGTTTTAGATTGGACGGGCTGTCAGGCACAGCAAAATGCTCCTCCAACCAGGTTTTATAACCCATCACTGGATATCAGAGATTGATTGGTGCAGTACACAACTGTGATGTTGATTATAAGTCATTGATGGATGTCGTCCATAATTGTGCCACTGCCGATCATTTACCTGCATATTTTGGCGATCAATCCTGGCTGTCAGCTATCGATTGATACCCCACGTACGATTAATAGAACGGGTAATTGGTGAGCTCGGAGGCGTCCTGTTTTGTCTTTCTGTTTTGCAACACACACACACACACACACACACACACACACACACACACACACACACACATTGAGTACTGTACAAACACACCATTAGCACAACGCAGACTCTCTAGCCCACATTTAATCCTGTGGCTTATGGTTGGTTTCTCAGGGAGGGAGATGTGTCTGTCGCAGCCTCTTGATCATAGAAATACTTTAGACTTATTAAGGAAGGGAGAGAGGATGGAGGGGTGAGGAGGAAGAGAGGGATAGGGACAGAGTAAGCCGGCATAACATAAGCAGAACATAAACCAGTTAATATTTCAGCCTTATTCATCCCTCGACTTTGATATGAGCACAATCTCACCTCTGTCCTCCCATCATAGTCTCTTCTTTAATCTCTCTTTCACTCTTTTACTTATTGTATTCTGCCGTTGTGTCCTCAGCTCCATTCTCTCCCCGACTGTCCCCCCTGACTTTCATACACCTAATCCTCTCCTCTCTCCGTTTACAACCTCAACACAGAGAATTTGTAATCACTTGTTTTTTTTCTTCTTCTCGCTTTCACTCCCTCATAACCTCCTCCTCCTCCTCTCCTGCTTTACTTCGCTGTCAAACATTTGATAACAATGCCAGGAGAAGCGTGACATTGGAGTCGCACGGGGAAACATATGGGCGGTGATTTGACTGTGACACCCATCCAGTTAGTAGTATTTTTCATTTTTAACAAACAGTGCAATGCTTCCTTAACCATACCCAGGTGGTTTTTGTTACCTGAACACAACTGGGTTGCTGTGAGATGGAATCTGAGACTTAACCAACACTGACAGTGAACACATTCACAGATTCATACAACATGAATATGCAAAATATGTAAACATTTTCTGTAATATATTAATTATGGTGTTGTGTATGATCGTGATGCAAGCAGCATTACTGTTCCCCTAAAGCTTTCTTTTTCCTCAAGGCAAAATACATGCTTATGGATGTAATTCATGAGATAATGGTTGCACCTAACCCTGAAGAGCAAGTGTGAGTGTGTGTTGCTTCATATTTTTTAATGAATCTGAAGTCTTTGATATTTTACAGCATCAGAGGGCATTTGACTTTCGGTTCGAGTGACTTTTTCTTTTTAATTTATGCTCTCTGTAACAATTTTCTCACTCATCTATTGCCGGCGAAAAACCCTTGTGATCCTGCGTTTATTCCTATTTCGTAAAATTTCACTCCTCCTCTCTCTCAGTTGTTTTTTTCCCTCTCCATCCATCCTCCTTCACCTCTAATCACCAATTCTTCCTTCCTGCTCCCTCCTTCCAACATCCACCCATGCTGAATTTGTAATCACCACCTTTCTGTCATCCCACATCTGTCTCCTCTTTCCCTCTCTCCGCCTTTCTTTTCCTATTTTCATTCTTCCATTAGTCTTGCCTGTCCTTTCCACTCCTCCCCAGCTCCTATTCTTAGTGAATTTGTTATGTGTTGATTGTAATAGGTGGGCGCTCACAGGGCTCTGTGGATCTCACATGGCTATTTCCACGTTTCATCCCTGCACACAGATTGCCACCCAGGTTGTGTGCTTTTAAAGATCTCCAGAGCCAAATCTGCTCTAGTATTTCAGATCTCTGTTTGCCTGCTGGGGTTTTAGAAATGTCAGCTTGCACATATTTAGCTGCCTCTGCTATCAACAGGCTGTTAAATTAAAAGAAGCAATAATTTTGCTGTGCAAATATTAAGAAAGAGAGACTGCACTCAAGTCACTATAGCTTTTCCAGGTGTTCAAGGACACTGCAGAGCCATCAAAGCCTTTTTTGAATTTGCAATTTCTTTTCCTTTTATAGTCTAAATGTTTATTTAAAAAACAGCGTCATAAATGTAATAAGTATAATCATAATCCAAATTGAGAAAATAACATGGTGGTTTCATGCAGAAGCTGTCTGTAAAGATAGCACAACAATGGACTGAACCGTGAACAACAAACTGCCTTCAACCACGCAAACACAAGCCAGATTCATTGGTTTCAAGTTACAAGTGAAACCACCTTTAATTATTCCAAATAGGAAACGAGGTTCTGATTGAAGAGCCATCAAACTGTGAAAGTCGTCTGTGTTTTCCAGTTACTCCGAATGTGACTTTTGAGACATATGAGGTTTCTGCAGAGCACAGGCACGTTGCATGTCTCACGCACATGCACACCCACAATCTGTCAGCCCTCCATAGCCTCTTCATTATTTCAGAGATGATTAGAAGTAGACATGACGTGAACATGTTGAGCATGCAAACACATGCACACACACACATACACACACACACACACACACACACACATGCAAACTAATAAATACACAAAAATATGTTGGGTACACCAAGATAGCATGTGTTACCCTGAGGATCTGACCACAAATGGACTCAAATACATGCAAGCACACAAGCGCATGTGCACACACACACATACACACACACATATGCACACACACACACACACACACACACACACACACACACGCACACACACATGCAGGGACAGGAGACAGGCACATAAACACACTCATACTTTCTCTGATGCGTTGCGTGAAAGGCAGATGAGAAATTAACAAAGGCAGACAGCCTCATATCCAGCTGCTGCTCCCTGTGTGTGTGTGTGTGTGTGTGTGTGTGTGTGTGTGTGTGTGTGTGTGTTCGCTGGTAAAGATTCCTTGTAAAGACACATGCAACATGAACAGTATAGACAGAGGAGAAGGTTTTGCAGATTGGAGTCAAAGGAGAAATACTGTGTATGGGTGGATGGATGGATGGACACAGTAAAGAGCAGTGTGGGGCAAAGGTTCGATCCCTGGTGACAGCCAGAGTCTGTCCCTGTCAGACTGTCCTTGAGGAAGATACTGATGCCTTTAATGACTGTGTGCTGCCCCCTGGGGAAAATATATACTGCAGCTGACATGAAATCCCTACAAGACCAACACCACAGCAGAACAGGACCTGAATGATAAAAAAATCATGCAGAGAAGAAAAAGAAAAAACAGAAAAGGTTGTTCATTATTGTTCTTGTGTTCATTACAATAGCTTTATCAAACCAAACCAAGCTAAATAAATTTAATATCAGTCTCCTCACCTCCCCTTTGATTTATACCTATTTTAATAAATTGGCTGGCAGCTTCTTCTTCTTCGCTGCCTTTCAAGTTACTCATCCTGGATGTGAGGGAAACAAAAGCAGCCTTTCGTGCTTTGGTTTATTCTAAAGCCAATAAACAAAATTAATTTTAGAATTAATGCAAATTACTATTTGAAAATAACCATTTTACCAGTTCTCATTTTCGACCATTAAATCCAGGCGTTGCAGCAAGTTATTTTAATGGGTAGCAAATGATTTGTGTGTAGTATTATAATATCTTGGGAATAGCAATTTGATAAACATACTCGTGGCTTCAAAGCACCCTTTCAGAGCACTATAGATGTTCAAAATCTACTGCTGAAAAACATGAATACAATTTAGATTTACAACTTTTTATTATACAGTGTAATGTTGTATCTTCAGAGCAGTTAGGCTGATGATAACCGGGCGAGGGATTGGATGCACTGCATGTTTAGCCAATGGACACTTGTTCATATGTGCAAATAATTAACCAGAAGTGACCCTACACGTGAATATGACATAAAGGTTTAATTTATTACATTACTTATGATCATAAATGTTAACATGTTTTGTAAGATCACAGTTTCTTTTCTGTTTATTAGTGAACGTTCACAGATACTACATTTAATACTTTATATTCCCTTACATCGCATTTTACTCAGAAGTTAATGTCTAATGCAGCAATGATATTATAAGATTGTTGCTCAAATCACCATTGATATAATTTAATCTGTGGCTATACTGCACGCAGAATATTTTAGAGGCATTTGAAATAGTTAATACAAGTTTACTCTCTTTTAATATCACAAAAATGTCCCTGGTTACTGATATGCAAGTACTACATTCACATAAACTGTCTATTTTTAAACAAATGTCAGACACGATTCTCTCCAGTGTGGGTGTGAGAAAATGTCTGCTGTGGGATGATCATGCATTATATGCATTAGCTGTTGCTAACATAAAAAGCCTCAAGGGACTTTTCAAGGCACCTATAATGGCTCCTGTATTTTTGAATATTCAATCAGTCTTCTAATTATTCTCATGTTCGTTAAATGGACTAGTTATTTCGACATGTACTAAGTGGTTTTATGGAACAGCCATGTCTCTAAAGATATAGACAACTGCACACACCTACCCAAGACACTTACACACAAGCATGAAGTTAATTGGATTAGTCAGTTTGTGAGACAGATGAACTCCCCGTGAACCCGATATCTTTGCTTTTTGAAACTGCATTAAGCACTGTAGTTGGTTTAATTAATCCTATAGGGGGCACTTGATAGTCAACATGTAACAAAACACATATGATGTGTTATTATTAAAAAAAAAAAAAAACCCACTGTAGTATTTCTGGCACAACTGGGTATTGTGAGAGTGTGAGAAAGGGAGCAGCAGCTGGTGCTTTTTTGTCTATGTTTTTAGACCTGGTGTGTGATGACAGGTATGCCCATGTGCCCCAAACCCATAGAAACATAGCTGTCAGCAGACATCACACACACTTTGTTACCTAAATACGCAATCTCACCAGCTCCGCACCTCATGTGGTTATGCTCATGAGATCAGTCTATTGTCTTATTATGATATTGCATCGATGCCCTGTGCCCTTTAGTTAAATAACCCTTTTTTATGACACGTCTAAATCTTTGCAAGTTGCTGTTTGGATTATTATCATTACTATTATTGTGAAGTTAGACTCACGTATGCACCTTCGCTCCTCTTCTAGTCTTGGCTAGGAGTCTCAAAGCTCTGCAGGTGATGCATTTCCTGTCTGAGTCTTGTGCCTTGGGAGCCTTTTTGTTCTGTTGGTTATTCTGTCTGTGTGTCTGTATGTGTGTCTGTGTGCACAGGAAGCCTCTGTGTGTGCATGTGTGTGCACGTGCATGTGCGCGCTTGTCTGCTTCTTTCCCAGAGAAGACTCATTTCCCCAGCAGGCCCTGTCAGGCTGTTTCTGGGCGCACTCAGTTCACAGCTGGAGGCTACTGCTGTCACCTCTTCTCCTCTCCTCTCCTCTCCTCATCATCCACTTACCTTCTTGTCAGTCACTACACTGGAAAGGCTACGCACCCCCATGCAACACTTTTTTGTGCAGCTTTCTCCAAAAACGTTAAAGCAAAGGGGAATGAGTCCTTCATAGTTGGCAATAAAATGACTCCAAAGAAACTCTGCAGCTCAACAGTTGCACAGAGAGTCCAGTTTTTACAAGTCTTCACTAAAATTACTGTTTTCAAAAGCTTTCATGCTTGAGTGGCCACCAGCATGTCCCCAAAAGGAGGACACCTCTGCAGGGCAGACAGGGATGGAAACCAAACAGCTACAGTCACAGTGTGTGTTTTTGTATGTGTGTACATGTACATATACACACAGTACTATAAATAACTCTCAAGCACAAAAATGGCTTTTGTATATGGACTTCAAAGCAAAAAAAAGACGTAGGGCAAATGTCAGCGAAGTGGAAGTTGAAGTAGAAATTATTTTGTACAACAAAAAAAAAGATAACAAGTCCTGTTTTAATTATTCACATCTGCAAATATGCATTTGTCTTTTTTGCAGGGAGATTAAGTTTGCATCTGCAGTACATTACAGAGGTGACGGTGTGAAGCCTCGCACATAAAAGCTCAGCAGGGTGTTGCAGCAGACACAAGTAAACGTTTTGATCTTTGACACCGTCCGTCTGTTTCTCGCACACTCCGACCCTACCCCGCTTTCTCTCTCTCTCACTGTCACTATCTCGCCAAGCACCAGTAGGTCAGACAGGGAGCAGATGCTCAGCCATACGACCACAACCAAACCTGACACCACAAAATAACGCACACTCCCATTCTGTCATCCTACCTTGCTTTTAATGTATGTTGTCCCTGGAAGATATTTATCACCTGTCTCCACTGGGGTTCAGTAAATTTAGCTAATAGAATCTCCCTTAACCAACTTCTTTCATTTGTTTTTTGATGACAGCTTTGTGTGAATACTCCAGGGACAGCAAATCATATAGATAATCATTAAATTAAAAGATGTCTTCTTTGGCAAGCTTCCTGCGATACACTTTGTTTCTGCTGCATTTGGTGCCAGCGTTCCTTTGGATTTTATGTGGATTCACAAAAATAAGCCAGTAGTTAAGTGGTTCTTTGGCTTGAAAGGCATGGTAAACAATTTTATTTCCATTTTGTTGCTAATTGAAAACCATTGCCACGATTTTGGTTGGGACTTGGGTTCTCTTCAGTTTTCTTAAAAAGTTTCAACAGCTCAGTGAATTTTAGGTACAACACATACGCAGCTTTGTTAACGTCATAAGAAAACATCCCAGTACAATCACAGTTACATTTATATTTGGAGTATTTTATACATCAATGAAAACAATATGTAAAAGGAGATATTAAAAATCTCAAGGTGGAACAGTAGCAAGTGATGTAAGTTAGATTTTAAATTTTACAATTAGATTTCTAATAGTACAAAGTGAATTGATTAAAACAATAACCTTTGTGCCTCTGATTCATAATTTACAACTTATATTACATTATTTTACATATTACAAACTGTCAATTAAACACACAATGTCATCATATCATTTCATCTCAGCCAAAAGACAGTTTGGTGTTAGCGTTTCAATTATTGAATTAAACTGCAGAAATGTTATGAAGATCCCAATGCCACAAGCAATATGCACTCACAGCAACTCTCAGCTGTGCCAAGTGATGTTTTCACCTTGCCTCTGCAATCTCCGGGAGGTAATTTACTGTATATCCTCCAACAAACAAAGGAAGCAAAAGGCTATTCTAAGTACTCGTCAATGTCCAAATGGCTGCTGGAGGTTGAGCTGAAATGAGTTTCTCAGATCAAAAGAAACAGAACGATGAAGGGATAAAAGGGATTGAGAGATAAAAGGGTATGAGTCAGTGGATCAGAATTGTGCTTTTACAGAACAAAAATCAACAAAATTAGAATCCATTCGACTACATGGAACGCAGGACTCTACCTATGTCATGTAGGTCACCACGTTCAAAAATACATTTCTCTCGACTTCACAGAGCCACTCAGGTTCCCTTTCTTCAGTAAAGGAGCATTTTTGTGGAACCCAACAAAAGCGGTCAGCAATTTTAATACATGTGCAGCTTTACGCTTTATCTGTTTTTAATTTTTAAACTATCAGAGATGACTGAGAAAGAGGCGATGACACCAGGAAAAGAAACGTAGAAACGCATAGAGGATAATAAACTTTGAGATCTTCTTTTTTCTAACTGATATTTCATGGGGCATTATTTATAATTAATGAGTCTAAGTTGTATAGGCCATTTGTTATGCATGCCGACTGACGTGAAGTGTTTGAAGGCAACGTTATCTAAGAGTTGAACGTGAGTAAATTCGGCCTGCAGATGTGAATCACGCCAGCGTCTGCCTGACCGGTATGTTTTGATCTGAAAAGCTACTCTGGCTGTAAATGAAACAAGCAGGGAACATTTAGAAGACCCCAGCCACAGAGGTTTAATTATTAATTTGATGCCTTTTGCATATTCATGCAGTATTTAACTTAAATTACTGTACACATTTAAGCACTCGTGTTGCTCTGCTTAAGCCATTAGCCTAGTTCAGTCATTTATTTTGTGTGTTCAGTTACAGTTAAAAGTACAGAACAACTGTTGGCGCGCTTATTGAAATCATGTATTATATGGATTCATCAGTCTTTCAAATGTATGCTAATTGTTCTGGGAGAGTGGGGCAGCTTTTATTTTTACACAGGATGATGTGAGCAAGAGCCACAGGTCAAACCAAAGATAACTGTTGGTTGCTGTAATGTGTGCATAAAGAAAAGGTCTGGTTCCTCCATAGAAAGGCTGAGGATGTGGATTGTCTTACTGACTTCTCCAATTATGAGAAGTAATAAATCAAATTAACAACACATCTAACCTTAATACAATCCTGATCTTAGTACAGCGCCTTTTTTAAAAACCTATTTGCCTCATTCTCTGTGTCTTGCCATTTGGAACAACGTTAAACACTGTTGTAAGCAAAGTGCAAAATGATAAAGGCTGATGGATTTATTGGATTAACTTGTAAGGCTACATCTGCACAGCTTTAGTTTGAAAACTTAAGGGTTATGTTTAAGTCTGGATGAGCAGTCGCTGAGACTTTTGGAGAAAATGGCACAGACCACCTCAATGTCCACTTCCTGGTTGGTTCTTGTCAGTCATGACTCGACCACCAATGCAACATGGATAACGACAAATGTTGAGAAGCCTTACTTTCTGCAACATTTCCACTTTGTTAATGGTCCAAGAAAAGTAGTCCCAGGTCGTACTTTTTACTGTTGCTGTTCCTCGTTTATAATATTTTCATCGTATAGTCTTAGGAAAGCTATGCACCACTGTGTATAACCTGATTCTCTGTGAGATCCTCCCTCCTTCTTTGGATTCCTGTATGTTTCCCTCTGTATCTACATGGCAAAACCTTCTGTAGGTTTGCCCTTGTTTTATTTAAAACAGGAGGCAGATAGTAGTGGTCAAAAGGTTTGTGTAGTAGACAAACTAGAGGACCTGTGGGGTTTAAGTTACTATGTCACCAAGCACCATGCTAGCTTAAGGGTCCCTGAACACGCTGCGCCTTTCATTTTTTTACTTGGAAGGTGTTTCTTAGCTTTGGGAATTGTTATGTTGTGCCTGATGTGCAGCCATTCAACTTAATGCACCATGATACAGTGTCAACTGAGCGTGTGCTGTGGTCTATTGCTGCCGGAACTGCTGACTTCTGAGAATCGGTTGACAAACATGACATTTTAATCATGCTGGGTAGCTAACAGAACACGGAGAGTTTGGGGATTTGATTTAATGGCTGATGAAACAAAACTCATTTTGAATTGTGAATGACAAACATATATCCCCAGTAGAAGTTGTGCATGTGAGCCTTTCCATTTGTAAACTTCACCATTTGTGGCTGCGCATGAATATACTGCTCGTCGCATAACGTTCTTTCATGATGTGCAGAGCATGAAATATGTCTTACCTGCTTTCAAAGCACTTTTATATACAGATATTGGAGTAGTTTGATCATAATGAAAGAATAAGGAACAAAGTCAAGGGTAGCCTATGTAATGAACCTCATTATCTCAGTACATTTACCCTCTCCCTATAGCTTTAATCTGTTTGTGTTTGCGTGATTGATCATATCTTTTTGATATTGATACAATAAAAACCTTTTTAGATCGCACACATGCTTTGTCCAAACACAAGTATACTGTAATTTAAATCTGTCACAGTAATGAGAAACACATAGATACAGTTTTTGATGGTGTATAGCTCTTTCTATACTTACCCAAGTGGAAAAACTTGCTTGCCTTTCAGCTCTTCCATAAGCTTTGTATAAAAACCCATAGATAACTTTGAACAGTACAGATGGATTTTACTCTTAACCTAATTAGGTCTATTGTTGAAAATGTTGAAAAACCAAAGATTACATGAATACCATAGGCTTTCACACTCTCTTTGCATATGTAAGAAAACCTCTAATAACCTTCTCCAATCCTGAAAAGCTGCATGACGCAGGGCGAAATCCAAACGTAACAAAGTGGTGAAACTGGTGGTGCATTACCAGCTCTTTGAAATTTTACAAAAATAAAATTCAGTGAAAGAATAGCGCTTCGTCTGTACTTGCTGATGGCTGAAAGTGTCCCCACTTTAATTTGGTTTAGATGGAGGTAAATTGACCCCTGATGTCGCTGTGCGTGGCCTTGGAGGGAAGAGTTATGAGCACGAACACCGGGGGGAAATAGGTGTAGCGGGGTCCTAAGTACCGATATAACTGTGGTGGAAACAGTGGGAAGCTGAAATTATAATCGCACCTCCTCTCAGCAGCTCAGCAGGCTCTCAGGAACCTGCCAGCATCACATTTAACACACACAGAACGACTAGACACACTCAGGCACTAATGTAGACAGTCCGCCTGGAACACCAACGTATAATCTGCATTCACACCCACTCACAGATGCACAAAACCACACATACACAGATCACCTCCTAAAATGATAGGGCTGCTCGATTTTTGAGCATTGCCCTTATTTCTAATGCAAATTGACACCAAATTGTCCTTGAGTATATTTGTTCAAAACATGCTGCTTATTATCATTGCGGAGGGAATTAATTTCATTCACGCATTCATGCAACTGTTGCCAACATTGCGATTAAGGCTCTTCTCCAATTACTGTAAGCTGATACGTTCATAAATTCTCCATAATAAACCTGTTTATTCAGATTTTCTGAACCCTAATGTGCATGTGGTTTTGCATAGTATTTGTAAAATACATATACCTGGTGCCGTTGCGCTGCTACTGTTGCAGACCCTAAACTCAGCTGTTGCACTCTCAGCAGCTTGGACAGTAAGTCTCTATTTTAATGATCTAAGTGCACGGTCTGAAGCGCATCGAGCAAGGGTGTGAAAAATCCACTTTTTATACTTCAACAGTGGATAAAAAGGCCCAAACATCTCTCACATGTATTAAAACTGTAGTTGTTACTCTTTGAATTCGCTATTGGGTTATTTTGAGTGTAACAAGCAATAAACCAATCAGAGTCACATCTCTCAATCCCTTCATAAGTGAGGTGTGATTACAGCTTGCAGGAATCACTGATTTTCCATTTAGTAAGAGAGACTGCTTCTGTTTGAATATCTGTTGATTGGACAGATACTTAATAATGACATTAATTGTTACTGCTCCACTCCCCGTGTGTGAAACAAGCCGTGTACCTGCATTGTGCAACCATCTATGTTGGTGCATATTAGTATTCATCAGTGAAATTCTGCACCATTGACTTCAGACCAGGTTTTTGTTATTCAATCACACAGTCTCCTTCCGCTGCCTCATTACAGCAATGCACCAACAATGCGTCTGACCACAACTCATTTAAAGACCAATATGCTCATAGATACATAGATAAGATTGCTGAAGCTTGCCAGACAGAAGAATGGCAAGTGCGTCGGTCTGATCCTGACACTTGCAGGCTGTAGTGCAGTGGTGGGTGGTTGATTGAGTCTGAAGAGAGTCAAATAGGTGTAGAAGTGGATTCTACTCTCTCAAGTTTGTTGAGCGGACACATTTGCTCTTTGGTGTTTTTGTGATTGTGCTCCACTGTAATGTTATTTTCTCTCAAAGTTGAGTTTATGTTTCTGCGTGAGTGGCAACTTCAATGTGTGTGTGTGTTTGTTAAGTATGTGTGCAGCGTTCAGTCATTCAGGTGGTTTATCTGGGCTTTGTGAGAGAGGCAGCAAATCTCCCTGTAATTACAATCTGAACATGCCTGATATTCTACCAAGACTCCCCCAAGAGTGTGAGTGTGAGTGTGAGTGTGTGTGTGTGTGTGTGTGTGTGTGTGTGTGTGTGTGTGTGTGTGTGTGTGCGCACATTGATGGTCTTTTGTCTTGTGGGGCTGAAACAGCTGGGTGCTCCTCGCTAATTAACGAGAAACTTCATAATTACTGTTAACTGGCCTACTATATCTGACAGAGAGGAGAGGGGGGGGGGGTCTGTGGAGGGACGTTCAAATAGACAAATATTTCTTCAGCGAGACGTTGCTCTCGCCCACGGATTACACTTAAATAATGATCAAATCTTGAAGTGCTCCAAAAAAACTTTGAACTGTTAATGTTCTATTTCCTCACTTGGAGAAAAAAGATGGCAGCACAACAGAAAACACTGTATCCGTGTTTTATGCAAGCTGCAAAAAGAACGGTCAAATGAACAATAGACAACAAATAGACCATTAAAAAAAAACCTCTCCGATAAACTAACCTGAGTATTATCCCAGCAAACTACCCAATCTTGTACAGTTGTTGTGTACTAATGTATGCATAACCGAGACCCAATTAAAAACATTGCATCAGAACAAAAACATCCCACAGTTATTACTGCTGGAAAAATTTGTAAGTGGCACACAGTAAGTGGAAGTGCTGTAGAGACGCAGGGTAGAAGAAGAGAGAAGCTCATCAGAAACAGACAGAGGCTGATGTGAACGCAGAGATGAGAGAGAGAGACGGAGACTGGAAGGGTTGTTGTTTTCTCCCAGGGCTAAATGTCACCACTGCCACATTGTTTAGGTCACTTAGAACCTTGTGTGTGTGTGTGTGTGTGTGTCTGTGTGTCTATGTGTGTGTCTGTGTGTGTGTGCGCTCATAATGAACATGTAATATCATGTTGTCTATCTCAAAGCCTCCCTTTGGTTGCCTCTGGAGGATTCTTAAAGTCCACCTTAAAAGGTCAAGTGGATCAGTTGGGACACACACACACACACACACACACACACACACACACACACACACACACACTGGCATTACATGACAGGGAAGAAATAAACATCACATTATTTTCTTTTGGTGATGATGTTCAAACAAATAGATACAAGAACGTCTTATAGTTGCGTCTGAATATAGGGGACTTTTTCTGACAAGTAAAGGGACCACACTTGCTTGCTTCAATGACTATTTAGCTCAGATTGTTAATTACTAAAACCTATTTCAGGTTAACACAAAGTGAGTGTTTTGGCTAAATTAATCCATAATAACAATGTTAATAGTACTATGA
Source organism: Paralichthys olivaceus (assembly GCF_024713975.1). Taxonomy (NCBI): domain Eukaryota; kingdom Metazoa; phylum Chordata; class Actinopteri; order Pleuronectiformes; family Paralichthyidae; genus Paralichthys; species Paralichthys olivaceus. The sequence continues at coordinate 7,608,621 of NC_091112.1, forward strand.
GTAAATTCCTCTGTAACCTTGTTTATTGTTTGTTTTTTGTGTTTCATTTTTAGCAAATGAGTGAATGAGTCAAAATACTAAAAAAGTACAAATACCTATCAGGGTTGTTAACATTGAAGAGTGATCATAGTTTCAGATGATCATAATTTCACATTTTTAATAAATCAGTTGAATAAAAATGTATTTGAAAATCTACATATAGATACATAGATAAATGTCTCCAACAAATAAAAAAACACACGACATGACACACATACACACACAACTCTGGCTGTAAACTTTCAGCCCAAAGTCTAAGCAAATGGATGGCCAACGAGAAAAAAAGAGGGAGGGAGGGAGGGGGAGAGAGAGAGCCGCAAGCCATAAACAGCTGTTTCTCGAATGTGCATCCTCCACTCCCAGAGAAACAGGGAGATTTGCTCATTGCATCGGGCCGCCTTAAAGATATTTCTAACTAATAACTAACACACACTATGTAGAGGTTTGAACCAGATAACAGCTTCATCAGGAGGAAAAATAAGTCTAAATGATTCAGGAGGCACTGATCTATATATGCAGTCTTATGATATGTGTATAATTAACATGATATCAATAATTCATTTTCAGGCATTGCTGTTATCGTCCATGGATATGTTGTGCTCCCCCAGGAGTCAAACGGATGCTGTTTGTCTCTACAAGTTTAAATTTCTAACTTGCATACAAGGCCTGACAGATATCAAATGCACATGAACTTCAAGCATGTTTACTGTTGTTGTGAATCAAAGAGAATGATTAATCAACAGTGAGTGAATGTGTGTGTGTGTGTGTGTGCGTGTGTGTGTGTGTGTGTGTGTGTGTGTGTGTGTGTGTGTGTGTGCGTGCACACATGTATTTAACATTTAAATAATTTGCTGGGGGTCTAAGCAGTTGGCTATTGATCTGTGTGTATGTGCCTGTGTGCCTGTGTTTTTGTGTGCATAATGATCATGTCACGCTGTGTTGATTTTCGTGTCAGACAGCAGCGTTCTCTCCTCACTCCATTACTTCCCATTCTGTCACTGTGTGTGTGTGTGTGTGTGTGTGTGTGTGTGTGTGTGTGCTGTTTGCGTCTGTAATTTCTCGCCCAGAACAGTCCTTGTGCTTTTTCTTTTTTCTTCCAGGCTTACAGCTGTTTAATTGTTCTTTTAAACAAGTTCTCTCTCTCACTCACACACACACACTTTTCAGACAACAAGGTGAAATAAACGAGAAGCCAAAAAGGCTGCTCCACATCGTTATGCAAGTGGACTGTGCACTGTCACAAGAGCTGCGAAAACAGCTCAGTTAAAATGGTTCCAGAATAAAAAAATAAGCAACTGTGTTCCAGCCCTCACTCTCATCAGTGACAGATGGATCCTGCTGCACTGTATCTAAACACAGGAACACGACATTTAAAAGCTCATAATGACTTAATGATAACTTCAACTTTATATCTACTGCTCTTATCTTCCCCTCGGGACACAGCGTTCGTAACGATGCCAAGTCGGAGATGTCCACAGATCTGTTTATGTGTTTGAGGTGTTTTAATCTGTAATGTATAAAAAAGTTTTTAATGAGAGTGCACAGAGGAGAGAAGCTGATCTTAAACAATGTTTACTTGGTGTGCCAAGCTTTAAGAGGTCATGCTGCAGTGTTGCTTCTGCTCTCAGGAGATAAAACCAACACATTTTTCTCTTAAAATCACCAAATTCTTCACACTTGGACTGCTCCATGAAGATTATTACAAATAACAGTTTATATAAGAATTATATGTCACATTGAAATAGGGCTGCAGTAGTTAATGTCACTGGTAATTAATGCTTTCTCCTTACACTGATGACATAACCAAATGCAGCCAGTTGTATATTAAACCATTAAGAACATTTCCTCCTTTAGAGCCAGATGAAACTGGTGCATCCATCTATGAGGGCGACGTGAGTGATGAAATGCATCACAATTTGCTGAAATACTTGCAGGAAAAGCAAAAATGCATTGTGGGAAGTATAGTTTGTTAGCGCTCTGAGGCTACAAAAAAGTATTAAAGTAGCATTTTAGACAATGGCTGACGATCAAAGTGAGGGGAGCGATATCAAAGCAGATCGCACCTGTGTTTCATCCTCAGAAACAATGATGAAAATAACAATGAAGAAGATCCAGACCCCAACGACGTGTCTGCGGACCGACTGGCCGGGACTCAGTCGGTGGGAGACGAGCTTGAGGTGGAGGGGGAGGAAGGAAGATATATACTTTGGCAAATCTTTCAGCTCTTCAGAAAACCCTCAGGTTGTAGGGGTTCACTTTCAAACCCCACTTTGGTTTGAGAGGGTTTTATTCTGCACCTCAAGTCTTTATGGGTTGAAATAGCAGAAAAGTTTAAATATTTGTAAGACTACAATCTGTATGATCATTATAAACTTTGTTTACAGACTAATACAATTTGAAACTTATGCAGCTCTATTACAGTTTCACTGATTACTGATGTTGGTACAATCTGCTCTTTTATCGGTTCCCAGTGTGTTTTTTTGTAGTTGTCACTGTCACACAACTCCAAATAGCAAGTGTGTGTATTCACACTGGTGCTTTCTTTCTCCTGCTGCTGTTGTGTTGTTTCTATTGGTAACAATGGAGACAGCTGTAGTAACCGCCGACTGCAGGAAAGTAGACTTGTCAACAGGTGACATGTTAGTCTGGGAATGGCTCCATGGGCTCAGTTTGTTTTAGATCATACATTTAGTTGTTGGCACTCATGCAGTATCAATTAACAACCACTGCAAGACAACAAGTTGTGTAGTGTGAACAGCGCATCGATCTGATGCCTCTGAAAGTAGTGACGTCTTAACCACCGTCTTGGCAGCAGAATCATCAAGAATTTGTTGTGGACATGTTGGATAGTACATAAACAACATCTTTTTGATTTTGCTTGCTTGGTTGATATATACATGAATCTTGGGACTAAATAAATCCTATATTACCACTGCGCCTCAGATAATATCTCCACATGCCAACAAAATCTCCATGGTCACTGTCATAGAGTCTAAAGAGTTGATACATTATTCACTGCCTTTAGTTCAGCTACAGGATTTTACCCACAGTGACATCATCAGCAGAGTTTCTCTTTCTGTGAACTCTGGTGCCTTTCAGAAGTTCTTTTGTGATGAAATGTTGTAGTTTACTTTCATGGTGTACCTCCTTTCCCTTTACTGGCTCCATCTGCTTCCACTTCACTTAGTGATTGTCTACACAGAATCCCTTTCAACAGTCCCATGTCAATAGCCCTGAACTTCTACTGTTCAGCCGAGGGTTGTACGTGTTGGTGAAGAGAATAGTCGCGGTAGCTGGAAAGTTTTTAGATCCCTTCCCCTTGGTCAAGATAAAGGAGGCGTCACACTTTTCTGCAATGCAATATGTGTTCTGGTTTTATTGCATTCAGATCTATGAATTTGACTTTCAGTGAAGAACTGTCTGCATTTGCTGAATAATACATAGAGCAAGCATGAATACAGAAAGTTTGACACCTAATTATCACCTTTGAGTTCTTCAACTTTGAAACTTGAATGTAAATAGAAAACTCTCTTACCGTTCGCATGTATTCAGATATTGGTGTGAATAAAACAAGAGAAAAGAGAGAAAAGAGAAAAACAACAAAATAGACACAGAAATGCATTTATGCTCATTGGTTTGACAGTTGGTGGAGATATAGGATTTTCATCTTGTAGTATTGACACCCACTTGGCTGTTTGTGCGCCTCAGTCCAGCTGTAAAATCTAAAGCATGCCTAAAAACCGAGACGGATAAGATTCTGACAAACATAACATTACTTTAATTGGGTACCTTTATTTTCTTTCAATTTAAGTTGATGATAACGAGCCCTCTGGAGACACTCCCCACACCTGCTTATTAACTGTGTAGCACCACAGTTAGAATATGATTCTGCACTTTAGCACCTCTAGCCTTCTTCTCTAACTGGCTTTCTGACAGCTATAAGGGATCCTGACGACCTGGACTAGTATCTATACACAAAGCACTGCTAATATATAGTGATCCCCTCACTAAGCCTTTTATCGTAGCAATTAGCTGCATGTCTCTACGCGGCTGGAGGAGAAAGGGGCTTTAGTGGTGCCAGCACAGGTGGGGGGGGGGGTAGAATGAAGAATGGATTCTTAAAGTGATTCATTTACTGGCTGAATGAATGACACATGGGCTTTCTGCTTACTGACCAACTGACTGACCAGTGTAGTCAGAGACTGGCTGTCTGGCACAGGTCTAATGTGATCCTTCATAGTAAGAAACAAGGACTTAGCCAAAGGGAAAATCTGCCTGACGAGATAATAAAGACTCTTCTCCGCTGTGTTTCCTTCAGATCAGACGAGGAACAGCACAGGGTGTGAAGGCTGAGCAGCTTTATGAGAATAAGTGCAAGACAGAACCATGGATTGACATAAACTAACCATTATATATGCCGTACCACTTAGCATCTGATTTGTATTTCAACAAAAAACAAGGTTTATATTCCAATTGTTAACATCGTGTGTGTGTTTGAATTGTTGGACCTGAATCACGTTTGTGTTGGAGCCTTGGGAAGCAGGTTTCTGAGTGAAATGATCCATAAATCACAGACACAAAAATGCACTCTTTTGGTACACCAGGGGACTTGACTGCTTGAATAAGAGACAAACAATGTTTTTGTGTGACATTTTATGTACTGCAATGGTCAGCTTATGTTGAAGTAGCTTCAAAACAGTACTTGCCCAATCCTAACCATTAGGACTGTCAGTGTTATTTTGAAAAATCAAGTTTGATCTAATTTCAACACTTGCTCTTTTTGTCTGTGGTGCCTCGTCTGCTGGTGCTAACAAGTGAGCACACAGATTTATTATAAGGCAGTTGCCTGGTACAAAGACGACAAACAATCCTCACCTCTGATCGTAACATTGCCATCTACGGTGTAGAAGGCCAAATACTTTGCCACTTCTCAGATGCTGTGGTGTCATGATTGTCTGCTCAGACATATTACAGACTGTATATTTTGAATTTGAAGCAGTCGAATACAAACTTTTCCTCAGATGTTTGAATGAATGTTTGTTTTATAAAAAGTCAGTAGACAGTCCAACTTAACATTCTAAACATTCAACTTAAGTTTAAAGATTTTATCATATTGAGAGTCCCCTATATGTGTGTGGTACAGAACAACCTCAATTGTGGGACTTGATATGTTTTCACTCCACTTTTTGAACATGGACAGACACACAAACAGCCACACTGACAAAAGCACATTATAACCAGCACACTCAAACACAGACCGGCACAAAGATAGACACACATCCACTAAGCGAGACCGACAAAGTGGCCCGGGCAAAGACGATAACAGATAAGAATGCAGGTTGACTGGTTCTCTGCTGTGAAAGAGAAGCCTGAGACAAAGAAAGACAGTTATACTGTTTAGGTTTTGGCTTTGTCAGACATCTCAAGGTGCCACCAGGTGATGTCCAATGTCGTTCATCCTTTTAACACTGGCACTTTCAAAGGTTCAAGCCCTCTCTGGCAAGTTCAGTCAACGTCTCGAGTTTATGATGCTTTTTGTGTCTATGGATTTGTTTCCTCATCTCAGCCTCATTTCCTTGAGTTGGTGTTGTTTGCATTGTCAGTCATATCTCATAATTCAACCAAGGTACTTCTGCACTTCATTTGACCTGCATGTTTTGGGCCACTGGAAAACCCACACAGACATGGTGGGGCTGTTGCTGTGTCACTTTGCATCTGACTTGTGTAACTGGAGCATGTTATGCTGAACTGGAGCTTGCTAAGGGTTGAAAACACAGCTGCGTACAGAGCTGGACCAGATTGCTATTTCAAGCACAGGTTCAGGCTAAACTGCAATTAAATGCAGAATGGTCACCATGCTAACCACATAGCCCCGTCCCATACCATAATATCACACTGTGCTTAAAGAGGAAAACTGAGTCATGGTAGCATCCAGTCTTACCTCTGTTCAATGTGTTCAAATGAAGAAGTAGTAACTGTGAATATGTTATAATCCTGTTTTGCAGCCTTCCTCTCGGCGACAGTCCTTCACTCTCTCCTTGAACTCAGTTATTGCTGCTCTCTCTTGAAAATGTAACAGTTTGATCGTGGTATGAGTGCTGAAAGATTGTATGGAGTGTATCTTTCAACAATATTTCTATTGTAGAGCTGGGCAGGAGGAGAATTTCCTCTTTGAGAGCCAAGCTGGGCCAAAGCCTGTCCTCCTAAGCTTGTTGGGGGCTGTAGCTGTAACAGCAGGAAAGCTGCTTGTGCTCTGGCCAGGTCTATCTCCACCGCCATCAGCTGCAGAGCTGCAAGCATCCTCATCACTGTTGCCAAATAGTGCGTACTTAAAAAATGCTGATATTTTGGCCTGAGTTTCAGATCTTTGGGGTCGAGGTGTGTCCATCGTTGGTTTTTAGAGGGATATGTAACACTTGTTGAAAAGCTTTTATTGCACTTATATAACAAGTTGTGTGGGGGGAGGGGCCAACATCAGTGCAACTTTTACTTTTTTAAATTAGCGCATCCCAAAGCTGTGTTTTTTATACTCAGACAACAGTCCCTTAAAATACTCCATATATCAATTACATTTTTGGTTGAGCATTTGAGGACACAGGCGGTTCAAGAGACTCTATTTTTTGTTCCAGACAACAGATTTTTTACCCATCTTAAACCTTTAACCACACCTATGCTAATGACAGAGCAACAGCCACGGGACAATCGTACACAAAAGGCCAGGTTCAAATGCAGGACCGTCTTGCTGTGAGGCAACACTGTGCTAACCACTGAGCCACCATGAATAATAAGATTGGATCATTCATATTACAAAATAAAGCCAAAGAGAGACACTGCCTGTGTTTGGAAGATAAACGCATCACATCTTAGAGCTACAAGACACCCCCTATTAAAATACTGTCACCCTGCAACAAGCGTTGTTGACACTGTGATTGATTGGATCGTCTCTCAATCGATTGTCTCATCTGACACCAGGAACAACTGGAAGGTCTTGTGAGCATCTGCATTGATTCTGAGGCTGCGTAACCCCTGACTTTGTCAAGTTTTGTAACCTCCAGATTAAAGTGGATGTTCCCTTTGTTCTCCGCAATGCGGACTTGCCCAGTGGCTTTGTTAAATATTTCAAGAACAATCATACTATACCCAAGATTTACACTGTATTATCCTGAATATTCTAATTAACCAGAGCCATAAATACACAACTGATGTTCCCGTTTTTCCTCTCGGTCCATCTGTCGACTGGACTTTCCAGTCATCCAGTTTTAAACTTGACCAAAGTCACTTCAATAACACGAGCGCACGCACACATACACACACACACACACACACTCCCCAGTTACATCTTATGCCTCCTGCAATACATAGATAAGGTTCTCGCTGTCTCACTCTCCCTGTCTCTCGCATTTTTGTTGTCTCTCTTGCTTTTTCTCTGTCTCTTTACCAATTTTTTGTTTTATTTCCACCCGTCTCCCTTAGTCTCTGTCTCTCTCTCGCTATCTTTATCTTTGTTTCCCCATCTCTTTCTATACTCCCATCTTTCTCTCCCCTACTGTAATTCACACTTTCCCAAATTCACTCTATTTCTAACTTTACCTGCTCATTTTGAAAATCCTCCATGTCTATTATATATTTGTTCTATTCTATAAGAAAGTTTTGGGCATGGCAGGTTTATGTCCAGTTACAACACACATTTTTAATATTATCTAAGGGATTGTTCTTTTAATTGAGTTCTGTTGGTTTACAAAAATGTGCTGATGACCATAGATTTACATGAACCGCCCAAAGTCTAATGGTCTGTTACACCAAACAAAGGGAAAGTATATCAGCTCTACCAGTGGCTGATATTTAGATTTCAAAATGGTCATAACATATTTTCTATAAATCCTTCAGATAAAGAAGAATCCTCTCAGGACATTGAGGACTAAAGAAGACAAACAGTCCACTGCAGAAATGTGATAAAAGGAAGCTATCATGTCAGCGATCAAGCTCACTCTTATGTGAATAATATTAATATTTACACTGCGGGTGTGTTATACAAATGACACCTGCGTCAGTGATGTAAGAAACAAGGTCATCATGAAATATTGATTTATTGTCTGAAGTCACTGTGGTTAGGTCATTTGAGGTCACTCATTGTTCTGCAGTGTCAAACTCCCACTGTGCAGTAACATTTATTACACTTTTTCAATCATTATGCCAAAACTGCGAACGCTTATGTAAAGGCAGTAGTACCCACACTTGTTTTCATCACTCAGATGAAGTTTTTTATTGATGCACTCTTTGTCACCATATTGTCTGATTACAGTGAACATTGCTGTTCTGGGTGTTATTGTTGTGATATTATCCAGTTTGATGTCAGTGTTCTTAATTAAAAAAAATCTATACACTTATTTGCCATTTTTCTCAGTACAAAATGCACAATTTGCTGAAGCTCTTGCCTCAGAGGACTCAGATCAGGTTGATTACTGTTCTTATTTTGTCTGTGGAAGGAAAATTGCTGGATCAAATAAAGCCTGCAACTTGACAATCAGCCACTGGGAAGTGTGATCACCACCACAGTCAGACAGTGCAGGATGTTCCTGACTGAATGAATCTTGCTCCTGTGTCCTCGTCAGCAAAACATATACATGTGAAAAACTTGTATTATTACATATAGTTATGGGTGAATTTTAGTCTGTTGAAAAGTTACATAATGGAGTAGCCATGTCTGTATCAGTGAGTGTATGAGTTTTTGAGGATGTCAGCATCAGTGGTCACTCAGTCAGGTTGTTTGGTTTTTACAGGTTTTTTTCCTTTAGGCTTATTTCTTGATGTTTTTATATTTACTAGACAGGGATTGTGGGATGAGAGTGACATTAACACAGTATTTGTCTTATAGGCCTTGGCCAGCATTACCATCTTTACACTCCTGTTCAAGTTTTGTCATATAAGGTGAAAAATCTGATTAAATTGAGAGCAAAACAGCTTATACAAGCAGCTCCTAATGGGGCTTTTTAAGGCTGGCTTCCATAAAACTGTACTTGCACTTTCATCAGTATTGAGATCGAAAAAGTATGCGAAAACTTTTACTAGAGGACATTTCTTAAGGGTAAAGCAACAATAGCGTATATCTACAGCGAGGCGTGCTTTTTAAATGGATGCGGAGAAACTGATGTGGCTACTGGTATCACATCTGGATCTCACAGAAAATAAAAAAGTAGAGCATTAGCGGCGGGGAATTTCACAGCGTTGGAATCAGATAATCGTGGAACAGAATGAAAAACAAAAGGAGACAAGTTCATTTTCTGCAACAAAAGAGAATTGGAGAATTTCTTTTCAGCGGTAACATCCGAGTAATCATCTAAGCCTTTTAATAACAGGAATGGCGTGTTATTAGTCTAGAATATCCACCCATATAAAGATGACTATCTGAAATTGATATCATAAGTCATGGAGTGTTATCAGTTCTTACCTTACAAACATAAAGGGTTGAATCATTGTGCAGCATGTGAACCGTCTAGATCACAGTGTTATCATACTCCTGTTTCCCATAGACCACATTTATTACACTGATCTTTGCTGTGTGAGGCGGAGAGGTTGTATATGTTAAGATCTGCGTGGGCACACTGGCATGTCCAGTGATCATTGAAGAAGCCCTGTTTAAGTTTAACACAAGAAGTACACTCAGCTGTCACATCTCGTTGGCTACTTGTGCTTCTCTAAATGATCCTGCGAGCCAATAAAGTTTACTCAAGGTTACGATGTCACTGCAGCTGTTTCCTGAAGAGATGGAGTAAATTAAATGGGCCGGATGACACAGCAAAATGCTCTCTCTCTCTCTCTCAGACGGACACACACACAAATACCCACCTAAACAGACACACTTGCATTCCGATGTGTTGTCTCGCCCATTCAAACCTTGTGCACACACACCAGCAGCATGTAGACATTTAAAACACCAACGTACCAGGCACCCTCTCTTTCAATCTTGCTCACACAAACACACATACACCTCCACACACCTCCATCTTCCGCACTCAATATGGCTCTTGGCACTGAGAACAATGACTGGTCCAGTGAGTGGCGTGTACAGCTTAACTTGTGGATGTGGGTGGATGTGTGTGACTGTCTTTGTGTGTGAGCGTATTTGATGTCAGCAGGGTTGATTCACACTCACTTACCCCCCGACAACTGGAATCATACCACCCGCCTCTTGATGAGCTCACATCAACACACACACACAAAGCTAATTAGGAGTCTTCATTATTGTTGGATTATGCTGTTTAGCTCTGCAGCTACAGGCTTTTCTGTAAGGATGGAAAGGAACGAACGATTCTTAAGTACATGTAGCAGACAGCTAGTTTAACATAAAAAATGGATTTGTGGCTAACTAATGAAACAGAGCAGTGTCACCCATATCCAACTCCACCACACACACATCTCTAGGCCTCTTCATGGTTTGTATGCTGCTATGCTAAATATTTATTCAAACATTTTAAGGTAATTGCATTTTTAAAGCATTTAGGTTCCTGTGTGTTGGAAAGCATGAATGCTAGTTTTTCTTCACTAAAATATTTTATGTACACTTGTTTTTATGTGGTGTACAAATAAAGCCCTTCCAATTATTTCCTGAGGTTTGCCAGGCTCTAGGTTGTGGTGTCAGTCGACCAAGTAAATGTTTGCTTTTATACGGAGCTTTAATTTTCCTCATTTACCTATTCACAGTCACACACCAATGGCATCAAAGCTGCCATGCAAGGTGCTGGCTTCCCACCTCAACATTTGGAAACCAGGAGCCTGGGATCAAACTGCAAACTTTGCGATGAGCAAACGACCCGCTGTACCTCCCAAAAGTAAAATGCCCAAATGTCCTTTTCCCTAGCTACGTCCTCAAGCTCTCTCTGGGCAACCTGGGGCTTTCCCAAACTAAATGAGATGCAGTGATGTATAATCCCAATGGCATGTTGTGGTCTCCTCCCTGCTGGATTCAAAAATCCTCCAAAGGGAGATATTTAGGAAGCATCCTGTGCTGATGTCCAAACCACAAGGATGTAACCTTTTCAATGCAAAAGGATACTAGTTTGTCTTCACAACCCTTTCAGATGATCAGTTCGATAATCCTGTTCCTCGGGCTGTGCACCCATCCTGTGATTTATATCAGTCTTCTCCACATACAGTGATTTAGATATTTAGTTACAACCTCTCTGAATTTCTGACCACCCTTTCTTTACCAAAACTATGAAACAAGACCCATATTAAACCTGAGTTCTCCTTTACATCCCATATGGTTAAATCAATTGACCATCATTTGTTAGCAGATGAAAATTCAATAAGTAAGTTCTCCACTTCTTCTCTATGTACATAAAATATAGAAAATGCTGTTAGGACCCATTGCTCAAGGGCATCTTGGCAATATTGGTAACTGAACCATATCATTGTTTTGGTTGTTATAGCCTATCTGCCACACTCAACTGAACTTCTCATTGAATCTCCTTCCTCTTTTAAAACACTCCTCAGCTGTGCTTCACTCAAAAGTCATAAAATAATAATATATTTTTATTTTATGTGTGACAACAGTGCGTGTGTGTATGTGCATGAGTGCAGATGTGTGTGCCTCTGCTCACGGTGGCCTGTCTATGTATTTGCACAAGTGTGTTGTGTGTACGTACTACTCTGTCACGACTCTCTCCTCTGCTGCCTTGTTACTGCCTCCTTACATCATCTGCGCAAAAAATCTTCAAATCTCTACAGCGACGTTTGATTAAAAACTGCAATTACTTTCGCTATTACATTGCTAAGATTACTCCAGATGGCTACATGGGAACGAAATCTTCTATACGTCGAGGAAATGTCTTTTTGTCAGAGGACAGGGTCGGACTAAAGGTAGACAGAAAGGAAGTTAGTTCAGTCCAGCAGTGACTGAAGGGTGTACTCCAGCTATGTACTGGAGGGCAGCTGGTATTACGCCTACGATGCTTACTATCCCTCCCAAAGTGCCCTCGAACAAGGTGTTGACTCTTGCTAAAGTGTTCTTACACTGTGGGTGACCCTGTTCTCTGATGCAGAGATCTTAAAGGTCTCCTCTTGTATGCCCAAGACTGCTTTTTATAGATGGAAGCTAAACAGCACCTCGGTCACTTTATGTAACTGTGTGACTAACACTGCGTGGTAATCTTCACATAGCTTTGTTAGTCTTTGGCTGGCGATGATGACAGCCAAGCTGTGAAAGAATGACAGCCATGCTGCGCAGTGTCCAGCACCACTAGCAAACTTACCGTTGATGGCAACAGCCGCATGTGCTTTGTTATGCTTATGACTTTAATCTCGCCAGCGTGATATTTTAAAGTGAAATATGCATGCTGCGGTTTGGCTAGCAGTCTGCCAAAACAGCGGCAGCAGATAGCAAGGGGGATGAGCAGCTGCCGAGGCAGATTTAATTTGGAGAAGGTGGCAGCTTGAAAGAAGAAACGTATTGATGTCGCTCCAATCAGTGAATTGATTTGAGTCATTTTGTGCCAAATCCAGAATTGTTTTAATGCCGTTAGTCCCGTCCCAACACCCTGTTCTGAATGAAGTGTGCAATCAAAGTGGAACAAGTGTTTGTTCAGAAAGAATGGGAAAACTCACATAATGCACCGTATGCACAGCGCGCAGCTTTTGTCCACGTGAAAGGCTGTAACCGTGGGCAGAGATCAGCCGTACTGTGGGTGATACTGAATTAAAAGTTGGCCTGTCTCTCGCATGATGTACTGAATGCAGATTCACCCTATGAGATAGCCGTATCCTTTGAAAAACAACATGAGGGATTGCTTTCCGCTGCAGTGTGGATTACATTTTCAAGATATTCACATTTGCTTTAAACTTGTGGAAAAAAGGAAACCCGCACTACATGTTGGAGTCATTTATAATCAGATACAGAGTGTGGGGGAATATCAAATCCCAAGATAAGCTTCCACTCCATGCAGGAATTAAACATTTTTCTTGCAAGTGTGCATGTCTGTGTGTGTCTGTGTGTCCATGTGTGTGTCAGTGTTGGACCCTCAGGTATCAGCTAGCCTAGTTTAAGGTGTGATATGTGTGTGTGCACGTATACGCACACACACACACACACACACACTGAGATAGCATCTTTCCTGAGGGCCAGAGTTATGCTGACCATATGAGTTGTTTTCCTTTCATCTGATGTGTGCGTTTGGCTGGTCAAGCCCGTGTTTGTGTGATTCTATTATTTACTTTGTGTGCATGTGTGGTTTTGTGTTTCACTGGTCCTGTAGGGTCACGATAAGAAACTATTTTGATATATGAAAATGGACATGTCAAGAAAATGTTATCAAGTTTGCCTTTCACCTACAAAGAAGACCGGAGGAGATTGTCAGGATCAGACGTGTGTAGAGCATCAGAACATTGAGGCAGAGGTTGGTGCCTTGGTAGAGTACACATGAGGTGACCTGACGTAAAAATTCCACTGGGAAAATCGCGTGTTTTTGGTTTATAGCACATCAACTCTGGTGCTGGCCCTCCGTTTCCTTATTCAGAATTACACAAGAAAACGTAATTTGGGCTAAGAAGAGTGGGCTTCTTGAATCTATGTCTTCCTGTATGTTTTTCCTTGTACATGCACCATATTTGGGTGTGTACGTCCTGGTGTTGGTGTGTTTCTCTTTCAGAGTCTCAGAAAACTGCAACTGAGATGAAAGTAGGAAAGAGATGGAAGAGAAATATTCATTTAGTTCTGTCTCCCGCAATCCCTCTGCCAGTTTCAGGCCAATTGCCATCTCTCTCACTTTCTCTCTCTCTCTCTCTCCCTGTGTCTTCAAGGTAAAAAGCTGCTCCCTCTCTCTTGTGTCTGAGTGTGTGTACTTGTACTTATGCCTTTGTGAGGACCATTTTAAGCATAGACCTTATAGAGTGAGGTTATTTTGGGAAAGTGAGAACACTTTGACTGGTCCTCACTGTTGGAGGGTTAAGACTTGGTTTTACAATTAGGGTTAGGTTTAGGTGTAGGTTAGGTTTAGGCATTTAGTTTTGATGGTTAAGGTTATGGTAAGGGTCTATGAGATGCATTACGCCAATGAGTGTCCTCACTAAGATAGAAGTACTAGAGTGTGTATGTGCGTTTGAGTGTAGGCCACAGAGAGAATCAAAGATTGTTTGAGACTCATGCAGGTTTGCATAATTTTACTCAATCTGTTGTTACTCAATCTGTTTGCTGAGATTCACACACTCACACGAACCAAAACACAAGTCACAAATTAGTCTGTGACTTGAAACTTCATACAGTAAAGATGCAAAAAGTCTCACTAGATAAATGCTTTTGCTGGAAATTGATGTTAATTATTTGTATGTTTGTGGATGAAATAGACATTAATAGGCATTAGGCTGCTTTACCCTTTCCCTTCATGTGCAGTAATATCATAATTTGATTTTGAGGGTTGCATGTGGAGAATTTTCAGATGTGAGTGAGAGGAACGAGAGGCAGGAGGTTAATGTGATTCCTATCTAGACTTATAACAATGTGGCGTAAACGAGCGAAGGATCTATATGAAATAAAATAACAGAAGTGGCAGGGATGCTATTGCTAAGCTGGGTGCACTCAGGAGAGGGAGCCTGAGAGAATGATAGCACAGTGTAAAATACTCAAGAGAAAAAGAAAACAAAAAGAAGAATCTGGAGTAATGAGAGGGAGAAAGGGAGACGACATTATACTCACGAGACACAGAGGAAGAAAATAAGGAATCTAAATGAAGTGCTTTGATTTCCACGTTTAAACATTTATGTCAGTCTTCAGCGGGGGAAAAATACAAAACATCAATGTGCTGTTAACATGTTGCCCGACAGGAGTGAAGAGAGAAGCTTGCTACACGCTGGAAGCCTCCAGCGACTCGACACAGCTTCCACACAGGAAATCAACCCAATAGCTGCAGGCTGATAATAACGGCTCTGTTCATCTGAAGCTACTGTTCACCCAATCTCAGTAGGAGTTTAGCTGGAGATGCCTAATGTGTCTGAGAGAATGAGAAAAGATGTGAAGAATGTTGTGTATTTGTGTGTGAAGAAAGCTTCAGGGAAAGAAGAACATGTGAGTGTCAGAGGGGGAGAAGCGAGAAAACATGCTTATAGTAGAGGAAGCTCCTGGGCCCTCACACACACAAACACAGTCGCTCATACTGTATATTTTCACACACACACACAAACACGTGATCTTTTCAGTTAATTCATTCAGAAATACTGGGTTGTTTTCAGCTGCATGTTTCTTTTTTCTTAATTTAAGATGCATTTTTTCCTCCACACTTCACTGAAACTCAAGCAGTTATCAAGTAGATTCTTTGGTACTCTACTCCTCCAACATTCTTTTTTTGTATGATTATCTGCATATTGCCTTTCCTTGATAGGACATAATCAACTATGGGAGACAGAGAGAGTGGTGAAGACGTGCAGCAAAGGGCTGGGTCGTAATGCATATGGCATGAGAAACTGGGCGCCCTGTCCTTATGTTTTTACTTCATCATCATACCAGGGTTTCCAAAAGAATCTATTCAATCCATTGTGGCAGTGGGGATGCACATGTGTGCACGATCGTTGCTCTCACGCACAACAGATTCCGAGTGACAGGTACACAGACAGTGACAGATGCGCTTTCAAGTGAGAGAGAGAGCTGCATTGCATGCTTTCTGCAGGCACAAGCAAAAACCGCAGTGGATGGTAACAACTTTATGGATGATAGTGCAACCATGAGCAAGCACGCTGCAGATATCTCTGGACACAGATACAAAATGCAGCAACGGAGCAAAACATCTAGTTTGAGATCTTTTATGTTATTTTTTATGCTAATTCTGAAGCTGTGCTGGGACAAATTAGAAGATGGTGGGCAGTCACAGTCTACAAAGTTAATGGGAAACATTGATCATACACAAAGACTATGTCTTACTTTACCATTTTAAAGCCTTTATTTAAATAAACGAGCTGCACAGTGATGGATAAATAATTTTCCTCCGAAGCATTTACCGTCTTCTTTCCTTCCCTCTCCACCTCATGCTGTGAAGTCATTTCCTCCCCAGCTCATACCATCAGTGCTCCTTAACGCATCCTCCCTCCTATTGTCTTTACCTCCGTCTCTTTCTGCATGACCTCAATTCAGAGGCAGGCTCACATCTTTCGCTTTCTCCGCATCTCTCTCTGTGCCTTGCCAGGTGTAACTGTGTTGGGCTTCAGGGTGATGTGTGTGAGCAGCACAAGAAGTGTGTGTATGGTGTTCTGGAGCATGTTTGTAGTGTGTGTGTGTGTGTGTGTGTGTGTGTGTGTGTTAGTGTGCGTGTGTGTGCCTCTGCGTGTCTGTGGGACCTTCTGTTTCTTTCTCCTCTTTCTGTCCTCAATTCCCAGGTAGCCCTCAACCCCCTTCCTCCTTCTTTTCTCCCGCTCGTTTTGGTTTTTGTCTCTTTTCGCCGCATGCATGCGTCTCTCTCACCAGGTGTATTTTGTTTTGAGCTCCAGGCTAATGTTTGTGTGCGAGTGAGAGAACGAGAGGGAGGAAGAGTGAGGATGCCCTAGTTCTTGCAGTAAAACTAAAGGGGGAAATAAAAATGAACTGCAATCAAGGCAATAACAGTAAAACCCTTATGCATGAAACTGTAAAAATTGTCTTTTGTGTTTTTGTGCGTATTTGTCTGTTTTTGGTTGTGAACTTAATTGGGAAGGAGGAGTACACCCCTCCCTCCCAGCTGCCATTGCTGATGCTCCTCGCCACCAACCAACACTCTGGTGATTTTAGTTAAAAGAACTAAGAATGATCTTAATCAAATTACATGTCTGGGAGGGTCCTGTGCTCAACATCTATTAGCAATCATGTCCTGCTGACACATCAACCACAGCACAGACAAAATAATATGTTGATGGAAAAGTAAAATTAGTGCTTTTTTATCATAATTAATGTGATATTTAAAGAGGAAACTCCACATTGGTTACCTTAAACTCAAAGGACACAAATACGTAAAAGCATTAATTAAATGTATTGATCATTGCAGAATCATCAGATGTGTCATTTGGTGTCAGCAGTGGATTATGGATCCAGTGGTTGTGGTTTGTTTGTAATGAGCCTTCAGAGAAAAGCTGCAGAGATTCACAGTGTATGTTTACCACCAACTGAGAAAAGGCAAGCACTGAAGACAAAACAACAGTATTGTTAATAAAGGAGATGAGTATATGATAGAAAAAGGAGATCTGTAATTTCAAAGAACTTCGCTATATGGTATAACGTTAATGGACTTACTAACTGTGAAGCTTGGTTCATACTCGCTGTCACTGTCATTGTGCACAACGGCATGTCCCAGATATGACATGATATCCATTGGCGCACTGCATAATTTCCGCTGGTTGTGCACCTTTAGACTTCTTTAGTTTACCAGCTTGGCTCGCTCAGTGGTGTAGCTCAATGTGGATTGAGGTGAAGGCAAGAGTGTGCAAATGGGTGTGTCTCTGCAGACATCTCTATGAACTCTCAATAAGGGAGCATAGTGATCCCCAAAGTGCTACTGGAAGGAGATGACAGAGACTGACAGTTAAGACAAGGTATTCTGCAGAACTCCTCTGCGACCAGCTGGTTTGTTGCTGGTAACTCCTGGAGGAAACAAGCCATTGCCAAAACTGTTCTGTCTGTGAGTCAGCTTCTTCATCTTTGCCTTTTTCTGCTGATGTATTTTTCTCAGTGATACCTATTTTTTAAGAGTAGAGTGCCGGGTCACAGCGCCTCAAGTATGAAAGGGAGCACGCCAAGTTCATCAATGATATTCACAGCTTTACGCCTAAATGTGATTGTTAAACTTCTCATCCCAGTCCTTCACAGAATTTTCAATTTTTCCCAAAAAATAGTTTCACAACCAAAAGGTAAATACTTCCAAATAAAGTTAGATTACTCTAATTGCAACAAAAAAAAAACACTAAATGTTTTAAGTGCATCTTCGCATTATGGTTTGAAATCCGGTTCCACTGAGATTTATCGGTTTTCCCAAGGCAAAGGGGCTAATGCACGTTCACCAGTGAGCTGACAGGGGGGCCCTCGTGAATGATGTAACTCAGAGAAATATCAGCAATCTGGTGAACCTGCCCCCCCCGCTGCTCTACTTATCAACTTCATCTTTCTTCCTCCCCCTGGTGCCTTCCAATGCTCCCAGTTCCTTCTCTCTCCACCCATCTACCCCCCCACCCTCCCATTTGTTGAACTTCCACAGACGTTCCCTAAAAACACTCGCCCCTGTCATGTTCAAACCTTGCCCCTGCTCTTCCCCCTTTTCGTCCTTTGCTTCCTCCATATTCTTGTTCGTTCATCCCCCTCTCCTTCAATTACTCACTCCATAAAGATTTTCAATTTCTCCCAGCATCTACTTATCCTTCCCCTGCCCCATCCCCCCCAGCTCTTCTCCTTGCTTCATCTTCCCTCAGTCTCTTTTTTTTTTCCTGGAAATGCAAGAGAGTGAGAGTGAGAGGGAGGAGATTGAAAGGAAGATGAGATTGAAAACAGGATGAAAACCTGAAAAGGATGGATCGAAGGGGGAACAGCGAAGAAGGGAGGGATTGGAGGCGAGGAGTTCGATCAAAGAAAAGGAGACTCCAGAGAGAGTCCCTGAATCAAATTGAAGATTAAATCGAATTAATATTGAATTGAGAGAAAGAGAGAAAGGGAAGGGGAGAGATGGGATGAGGAGGACCAGGTGCAAGATGTGAAAAATACTACATATATTTGAAGTGAGTGGTTAAAAATATACAGTACGTCCTGATTCTGGTAAGATCAACAATACACTGAGTTTGGTTGAAATTAGTTTCATGCTTCAGCAAAATTGATTTTGGAAGTAAAACAAGCAGCAATCCTTCTTTCATGAGCATAATAACAATACTTGCAACAAAATTACCTGGAACAACCATTGTCATTGCAAAAATGTTGACTGGAGCCAAAACTTCACTGGCAACTTTGGTGTGTTTACTAGCCAAGTTTACTAGCCAGGGTAAGTGGATGAGCTCTAAATAGGTCAGATTTTGCCAAAGTGTATTCTGTGACTTCTGTTAATATCCCACTCTTCTTTCCAAAAACCCAACAGCTCACTATGGGGATTTAGACGAGTGCAAGTCGAGGGACATTTTCAGAAAACTGGAAATGTACCACTGCAGCCATGTGCCTATTTAGTAAGCGAATTTATACTTTCCACGTCCACCTGGAGCAGCTGTGGTGCTCATGGTGTAAATGTCATCATCCGCTCATGTTAGCTAAGGTGCATGGTTTCCTATGTGGACGTCCACTTGCAGTCCATTTTAGTAGGAATTGAAATGTGGGCATGTAAGTATGGACACAAAACACAGAAAGTATGGTCAACTCTTTAGCCTCATCAGAAATCTAGACCATTGACAAACGTTTTGCTTCTGTTAACGTCTGGAGCCTCTACATTTGACTTCACGATGGAGCAGCTTAGACTTTAGCATTACACCCTTATTGCAGCAGCTAGCAAATAACTCTGCCATGTATGGGCATACAAACAAGTCATGTCTTTTATGGGCCAACAAACTGCTGCAGCGGTTGTCGACCGGGGGATTGAACAAGTCGTCTTGTGACCAAGATTCTGTCAGTTTCACCACCAGAATGGCAGTGACATTACTTTTTAACTGCCTCTGTGGTGTGAGAAACTTCCCCTAGCCAGCTCCTCACAGGGCAACAGAAAAAGAAAATCTTTTTTTACTCGTTATTCCCCACGGGGGACATGTGTAACACTCACGGAGACCTTTCCTGTGTGTGTCCTTTTTATCCAGCTTTTTATGGGACCAATTCCCCCAATGTCTTAATAGGAAATCTCAAAGTGATTGGGAATTTCAAAGTCTTTCACAATCAATAACGGAGCAAGGTCCTGATTGACAGCAGAAAAAAAACCCTTGAGTTGTCAACCTGCCTTGAAAACACTCCTTCTTTCATGCTCGCCCTACTGCCTTTCATCTCTCTCCATCTTTTACCCTCGTCTCAGTTTTTCCCAGCTGACAATCAGGCATCTAACTCCCACCTTCTTCTTCTCTCGCTCCATTTCCATTCTTTCTTTGACGCAGTGTAGACCCTCTCTCATCACATACTTCTTTTATCCTGCCTGTTCCCTCCTGTTCGTTTGTTTCCATCCTTCTCTGCCACATCTTTCTTGATGACTTTGGGGAGCAGCGGTCGCTTTGGCCATCAGATAACAATGTCCTTGATCAATATATTCTGTGCGTGCATGTGTGTGTGTGTTTGTGTGTGAGTGTGTCTGTGTGTGTGTATATAGCCTTTTAAGGGGTATCTCTTTAGGATCAGCGTGTGGCTAAGCACTGAGCTTTTAATACCCTTGCTAAAGCTATGGGGGTCAACATTCCTCCCCTATCACCTCCCCCCTCCCTTCCTAATTAAGCTCTTAATACAACTAAAAAAACGTAGAAGACAACATTACTATTCATGGAAAGAAAGAGAGGAAATAGGAGAAAGAAATATGGTGGAGGAGGGTGAAGAGTTGGGGGAAGAAAGGGGATATAAATAAGGAGAGCAGGACAGCCAAGAGAAACTGGAAGGGGTGACAGATAATGAAAAGAAAGAATGGCAAAAGCGGAAAGGGATTACAGGAGGAATAGACTGAGTATATGCGAGTCATACCGATTTAAAGGAAGTTCAGTATTTTCCATAATGCTGACAGTTTTAAAATGATAAATTAGCTGAGAAAATGTCACCAGGTCTCAATGGTCTCAGTGCAGACGAGATGAAAACTTTGACTACGCTTCAGTCGGGTTGAACGACCAACTAACCGACCAGTCCGGGAAATGTCAGTGGATCTCCTGGGATAATCTCAGTGTAATACCGAAAGCATGTCTCAACTAATCTTGGTGATGTGTTGTAAATGTAATTGGACACATGATTTACAGATATATATGTATTCAAATGCTCCTGAAGGGTTTGAGCGCCTGATGAAAAAAGGCATTTGATTTACGAGCTTTAAGAGAGTGAGTACAAGTATAAGTATCTTTGCTTTGCAGTCGCCTTAAATATCGCAGCAGTCAATCATTTTTCTGCACGCTGCAATTTCAGAGTTCAGCATTCAGAGTGAGTATGGTTTGAGTTTTGAATTCATGTCATTACCCGGTGACTCATCTCATGGATAAATACACTTGTTCCATAAACATGTAATTTACAGCTCTATCCAAAAAAAAAACACTTTTACACTTAATACAAATTATGCACTACTCGGTATATGTAAATTGTATTTCAGGGTCTGTAATGTGTTTTAAACATGGGGAAGAGTTTGAAATGAAAGTATGGCAGGAAATGATTTCCATGCCTCCATTTAGTAATGTTCACCTGCATGAAAAAGCACAGGGACACGAGGGAGTTTCTCGTTCAGATTTGGTCTGCACTTAATATGAGTAGGTGATTTTCATGCAGTAAGTATAAATTAAGCTGTATTGTGATTCAATACCTTTATTTTTCACACATTGGTTGCACATTGTGTATCAATGTGATAAAAATCACAGTATTATTTATTTTACGGATTTTAGCTTTAGATTGAGGGTTGTGGTTTTAAAATCTTCTTCATGAGCAGATAATTACTATATGTATTTATATATATATATATATATATATATATTTGACTTTTGTTAAATTGCTATTTATAAAAATGTTGTTGTGATCATTAGTGATATTGTTTAATTGCTCAGCTATAGACGCTCCATTAGCAAAAACCAAAAGGGAAGAAGCAATAAAGACAGTAGACAGTGATATTAGAAAAGATATTTACAAAATAATGTGCAAAATAAAACAAGAATATTATGTACAGACAAAATGGAGCAGATATATATATATATATATATATATATATATATATATATATATATATATATTTAATTTGTGGTGGCGTTGAATGCTGAATACGTAATATTGCACATATTTATGGTTGTTACATTGCACAGGGTCATTTCTTTACATATTCAATTGTCTTATGGCCTGAGGGAAAACGCTATTTCATAGTCTGGCGGCGTGAGAGCGGGAAGGTTTTGTATCTCCTACCAGAGGGCAGGAGGGAGAACAGTATGGTGGCGGATTTAAAAAGTAAGGACTATTACAATAGCTGTCTGATTCTTAAAGGCCAAATTGACCTACTAAGGTTTATATTCTCCACACGTTCTGGTTTCTCAGCCTCTTCTTCTCATTGATTCTCAGTGATTTCTCTCTGTCTTCCATGATGGTGTAGACAAACCATTTTGAATACATATGTATGTTTGTCTCTGCCTGGGGACGTGTGTCTACAGTCTTCAAAGTCCTTTTGGTCATTGTAGCATCAAAAGGGTTCAACTTTAATCATCGTTGTTTGATCAGCTCATCTGTCTGTGCACCCGTGAGATGAAAATAAAGAAACTCGTTCTTTTTTTTCTTCTCATATGTGTTTGTGTTGTGAGTTTCTTTTTATACACCAAGTCTCACAATGAAAAGCCGAAGTAAAATAGAAATCGGGACCGAGTAAGAGTTAAACAACACCCTCCCCCTGCTCTCCAAAAAAAGTCTGAAGTACACTCCTTTGAGCAAAAACCAAAAGTACATAACAATCCCCCCTTTTCCCCCTGAACTCCCCACCCAACAATGGTTGGAGTCCTTGGCGGTGCACGAGAACCTGCAGGTATAGTGCTGTAATCCGCAAGACCTTGAGCTGCCTCGTAACGTTCATGGACACACTGGCAGCAACGGCAAATGGTTCTTATTCAATGTCTGGTTCAGACGCTGAGGAATAAAGGTTTTAGTGACCCTATAACAGTGTTGCATCAGACCAGGCTTTACTCTGGCTTGCGGTAATACTGGTCCTCCCCCTTCTCGTCGAACATCACTCAAAGCCCGGGCCAGCGACTCAGCAGCCGCCTCGTAATCCGAGACCCTGCTTAGACATGTCATTATTAACATGCGTCTCCAGAGATCCTATGGTAGATTGACAGCTCTGAATCCATCCGTTCACACCTGGCGTTAGAATGCGTCTCCACGTGCATCTCAAGTGACCCTTTGTGATCGGATCTCGCTTCCCCACTCTGAATGCAAACAAAGACGTGCATCATTTCTGTTTGGGAAGGCAGAACTGTTTTTTCTAACCAGTGCACCTCTATAGATGGGTCAGTTGTGTCAGTATGTGAGTTGGTGTGTCAGAGGGAAACCTGGAGGGGCTAAGTGAATCAAGATGACGATTTAATGGGTTTGAAAAATGTTGGCTATGTCCACAAACAAATCAATGTTTGGGAAGTACTAAGGAGTAAAAATACTTTTGGTTCATAATGTTATGGCCCGGATGTCCTCCAAATGTTGTTTGAGCGATCAAATCTGGATGAGTGTATCCTACTTCAAGTTGTCTACTTATAATCAGATTACCTGAGGTGGAGTCCAACAACAATGGCCTGATTGCTCAGTGACAGCCACTTCAGGACAGGATGGCTGACCTTAAGGTTCGACCATAACTGTTACATGAGGGCAATTAGTTGAAGTATTTTTAATCCATTCAGGGATGCAAACGACCTCATACGTGCAAAGCTGAACAGTCAAGAGAATGCAGGATTTAATTTTGAAAATCTCCTTCCAGCGAGATTGCCCCCAACCTGATAATTTGGCTTTTTGATTCAGAAAATGTGCATAAAAAATTTTCTCAGCAGCCACAACATCGCCTCAACCTGGTAAAGTCAAAGTTTCCGCGCAGCGTTTTTAAAATCTGAGTTCACAGCTCACAGCTTTGGGCAGCTCTTAAGACGTTGACTTTACACTAACCCCTGACATTTATCTGTAAGAGTGAATCACATTAAACACACTCTCGGAAACACACACACAGACAGATACACACACACACAAACACATACACATACACACACACGCTTGGTCTTTTTAAGGCCTAGTGGTCTAATGTGAGATGTCAGTTCTGCCACATTGTTTTGACTTGTTACAAGGGATAGTGCTGGAGGCGTGTGTGTGTGTATGTGTGTGTTTTCCTTTATGTGCAAATGGCTGAATGTGTATGTTTTCTCCGTGTGTGTGTACGCTCTCATCTTTCCTCATGCTCACTCTTTTCATCCTCTTTTTTTGTTTTTTCCCACTAAAAACAGATTTGACACCATCCTCTCACACACACAATATCACAATAGCAGCATATATATAGTACATACACCCACATACATTCAGTGTCAGTTGGACGGAAGATATCAGACTGTCGATCTGTTGTAAAGAGAATGTAAGTCCACAAAAAGCAATCACACATATGTTAAAATAATCAGCATCTTTATCTCCCCTCGCTCTTTCTCCTCTTTGCACTGACATCTCCTTTAGATTGGTCATCACATATCTTCATATGCACAGTCAGGTAGAGACATGTTCATGAGTTATTCATGTAATCACCACCACTGTTCCTAACGCTACTTGCGGAGTCGCATGGAGGAAACTGGGGCTCAGTCTCGTGGTTCATTATCGTTTCTGTTCTGTGGAGTTTTTGATTGATGGAGTCTTTTCATTTTTATCTGTGTTTTTGAAGAGAGTGAAACATGGTCTATACATGCCATGATAATACAGTAATGGAATAAAAAATATAATGGAGTATCTCATTTTAACATACAGTGCTTTACACAAAACCAATTAAAATTGAAGTTTATGGGCCTGACATTGGATGGATGGAAATGATGAATGCTAGCTATCTGATCTAAATAAACCTACCAGTTGACATCATGATGAGTGACCACTGGTTAACACACAGGAGCAAAAGGTCAGACGATGTCTGGGAATGAAAGGCATCGAACTCCCGGCAATCACAATTATATATTTTCCTGCATCATGTTGCTGTGGATTAAGCAGCCTGTCGTTTTTGTCTTTGAGCAGTTTGAGTGCAGATGCATCATGGGAAACATATGAAGGACCGCCTACTCTGTTCAAGTTCTCTCATCCACAACATTTTCATTTTGTGTTTCCCGTACCTTGATTTATGTGTGTCAGACTGCTGCAATATGAACAATGACCATTGAAATACATTTCATTTGTGCAACGCTAAATCACATGCACCATTGTGCCTTGAGCACTTGCCCTTAGAGTATTGTAGAGGAACTCAACAGTAGCCATGAGCAAGCACTCTTCATGAGCAAGCACTCTTCATTTTCCATTTTCATTCATAATTGAATGGACTTAGAACTGTCCAAGACAAACACCAGGTCTGAGCAGGACCACATTTTGAGTACATTTTGACTGGTCCTCACAACTTTTTGACGTGTTAAGACTTGGTGGTAGGGTTAGGGTTAGAATTTGGTTAGGCATTTAGTTGTGATGGTTTGGGTAAGGGGCTGGGGAATGCACGTCAATGTCCTCACAATGTCCTCACAACTATAGATAGACGTGTGTGTCTGTCTGTCTGTCTGTGTGTGTGTGTGTGTGTGTGTGTGTGTGTGTGTGTGTGTGTGTGTGTGTGTGTGTGTGTGTGTGTGTGTGTGTGTGTGTGTGTGTGAGAGTGTGTGTGCATGTGTCAAAAAGCATGGCGGGTGAGAAAATGCTTGTGAATTCTCAAAGAAGGTGGGAAAAAGTGGACATGGTTAAGAGTCACTGAGGCACGCTCTGCTCCCCTAACAGTTTGCCCTCAAGCAGAGTGCTTGACAATCACAAAGGCAGAAAACAGTGGTTTTACCGGGCAGCCCCCGGGTCTGAATATGTTCAGCACTATTAAACCATGATTGCTAAGGGCATGCATGTTGAGTAAAAGCCTTCCGAGGACAAACAACACTTGAGAGGAAGTAGGGAGAGAGAGATATACCTGTGTGCTCAGAAAACATTGGCAGCTGTGATTTTGATGCTGCCCTCAGAAAACATATTGACTTTTTAGATACAAAGAAGAGGTCGTCTTAATCTCTTCCTGTCACTCTTTAAGTCTGCCTCTCGCTCTCGCTCTGGTTCTCTCATCATAGCAGTGGCGTCCTCCACTATCTCCGTAGCTATCTGTAATGGGCACAATGTTCAAAGGGAAGTGGTGGTGTTAGTGCCTGGGCGTTAAGTGTCTCTGCATGCCTGCATGTGTGTGTGTATCCTGGTGAAAAGTCTCTTCCATGGCCTGGCAGGCTCTCTCTCCCCCTCGCCTCTCCCAGCCCCCCCACCCCAGAGAAGTTGAAATCTTCTTTCCAGTCAATTGAAGCCGTTTTCATGTCTAGCACCCTGCGCCCACTGCAGGCGTTGTGCATGTGCTATCTGAGTTAGTGAAGACTGCAGTTATGTGTGTGTGCAGGCTAGTCATGACTGTATGATGCCTGCAGAGCACAGAGGGAAGACGGCTGTTTGTTAGTCAGTGTTTTAACCTGCATAATTTAGCACAATTTATATCACCCTGCATAGTACGAAAGTGTTTATTATTAACCATTCATGCCTGTTTTCTTCATGTAAGCCGGCACTGTTTTATTTATATGTATAAATATATATATATATATATATATATATACGGCTTAATCAATCAGAAAAAAGCTTTTTCGATGGATCTGCTCTTCGACCAATCTATTGTTTGCAGGGACCTGCTCATGCAGCTTTGCCAATTCTAAAAACAAAGACACTAGATAGATAAATAACTGCTGTACATATAGGTATGTTATGGTTTAATTCTCTTTCACGATTATTCTGAGATGAACTACCTGTGTGTGTATGTTTATGTGTGTGTATTGGTGCTTGCAGAATAAAAATGAATAAAAGCAGGCAAATTCCATCTGTATGTGCAACCATTTTTAACTAGTAACTTCACTTTAATTGGCTTGAAGTCTTTAATATCACAACTAATATATACAATATACTATATATTTCAGCTGCTCACAAACCTAGAGTTAGAGCATGTTCACACAGTGCAAACATTAATGCACTATAGCTGATTAGTTTTTCTTTGAATCATAAGTTTATGTATCTCATTATCTAAATTCTATTTTGGTTTTATACTTAAATTGATATTGATATCCACACAAAGTTTAAAGTATGAATTATCTAAATGTTTGGGACAGCTTCATTAGCATTGCTCTTGACGGAGACATTAAATGAAACATAATCATAAGTTTTAATTGCATTAGCTTTCATTTTAATAGAGTTTTAGTGTCTAGATTCTTCAGTGGTTCTGACCGTGGTGTTTCAGAGGAGCGTTTAGGCATCAAATAAACAGCCTCCAGTCACAATAGTTTCAGTGTTAAATGAAATACAATTAGATCATATATGCATCTACATACAGATAGATGTTATCTTTATAGTTTAATGTTTACTGGACGGAGATAAGTAATCATATTACACACATTTTAAGCAAGGAAATCAAATGAGACATTTTTCACTTCGCTGGTCCAAATTGTTTTAGTTTGATTCCCTTAAATGCCCTTTAACAGACTTTTCCACATGAGCGAGCGCCAAATCTGCGCCAGGACGCCGAGCGCCACTGCAACAGGTGTCTCCACACAGGTGTGGCTTCCAACTTAATTAAGTTAATTGCTTAATTAAACAATCAATTATCCCATCATCCCCTCCCGTATGCCATCACGGTCATCGCGCTCCGCTCGGCCTCTGTCCAAATCCTGGCTTCAAATGATTTAAACGAGTGCATCTGTCTCCAGGACGGATGGGTGGATGGAATACATAATGAAATGAAGGGAAAATGATGGATGAGTGCATACAGGGAGCAACAACAAATGGCTGGATGGATGAATAGATGGATTAATGAAGGGATGTTGTGGAACAGAGAGGAGGGGTTAACTTTTGGTGAAAGGCAATGATCCTGTGCCGATTCACTGAAACACTCCCAGTGTTCATCAGCAGGCAGATTTACTAACCTTTACGCTCTTCTGATGTCACAGCTCGCGTTCTTTGCCTTTTTTAGCTTAATTAAACTGCTGCAGGCTTTATGAGCATCAACCACACCGGCTCTGAAAATAATCCTTTTTTCCCCCGAAGCATAACTGAGAATAACAGGAGGTTTTTTTAAGTATGGCCACAAGAAAAAGGGGAAAAAAGAACGGAGAATAAAAATCACACAAACTTAAGTGTGTCAACAAAATGGAGATTTTACCTTCATGTTTTGTTTACATGTTGAATCAGTTACTGTAAAATTCAACATGTTGACTCTATGAGGTCATTTTTTTATTCTTGCTCTGGTCCTCAATATAATTTCTACACCATCTCCCTCACGCACACACACGCGCACACACACACACGCTCCTGTTCTTTCCTCCCTCTCTATCACCTCCATGGATATAGTAGTCATGCAAACAGCTAATGTCAAACCACCAATTACAGAGTCGCTTTTTATCCTCCCCCTCTCTGTTGTAATGCCTTATGCACCCACTCACACACACACACACACACACACACACACACACTGAAGAATGTATGCACTTACACACACACACAACTTCAAAGAGGTGATTCCTTTCTCCGTCCATGTTGCTCATATGTTGGCGCGTCACTATCGATACATTTCTCCACGTCTCCCTCCCTCTCTTTCACATACACTATTTCTCTTCCTCTCTACATCTCTCCCTTGTTCTCACTTTCTCTCTTTTTCTAATACCATTATTGGAACCATCAGCCAGAGTGGTGGCATTTACTGGCCCTGATGCTCCCATATACAGACAGACAGGCAGACACACACACACTCACACACACACAGTGTCTATCCGGGCAGGCTGCCCATTGCATGCTAAGCTAATGAGATTGGCACAGTGCCACATTACCAATATCAGTGGAAACCTTCCTTCCAGTCTCACACACGCACATGCACACACACACACACATCCACGCTCTGAGACTGTGAATCAAACAGGCTCAGACTCACCAGACAGACACATGTGATAACACAACAAAAGAAATTCAACCACGTGCCCAAAGTTATTTCACTACAACATGTTTACAGTAAAATACATAACAGGGTGGAGAACAAAAGAAAGGGATGGAGGGATGATGGATGGATGGAGAATATGATGATGTGGCGCAATGAAAAAAAGCCTTTAGAGTCAAATTCATCTGGAATCAAGCGAAGAACATTTATACTGAACGAAAAATAACATTTCTCCAGTGTTTAGCTTGTTGTCTCTTTGTGATGCCTTTTTTATTTTAAGCTAAGCATTCATCTCAAGTGTAGTTTTGGGATTTAACTCGTCGTCATTGTAGAGAAAAGTTTAAGCAATTTGAGGACTTCCTGCCACAAAACTTCAAAAGTACAATACTGAACAAATGTTGGAAGGTTTATTTCGAGGTAAGCACAGCAGAAGTTTCTGAAATGTAACTGTGAGGTCGTGAAATTCTTAACTTGGACCTCTGACAAAACAAATCCACATTTCTACTACATCATAATAAGATCAGATGCAGTTATTGCTTCCCTTTTCAGAACAGTTTCCCTCAATGTCTTTGAAAAACCCACTGAGTTTGCTCATTTTTATTTCAATCGTAACATTAAAGTTTACAGGTCCTGCCTGCCAACTTCTGGTCAATTTTTCTCTTAAATCAAAACTTTGTAGAGGGTTAATTGCAATTCTGTTAATTAATGTGTAAAGCTGTGTAATATGAGGTTCCCCTAAAATATGGATTCATGTAATAAATAGAACGCTAAAATATAAAGTAAATGGAATGGAAAGCAAGTGTAAGTCAGGTCAAACGGAATTTCCGGGCTGAACTAGACTATAAATGGTGACGGCAGGTCCAGTTCTTTATTCGTTAGAGCCTCATTGTCATACTCATCAGTGTGTGTGTGTGTGTGAGACCATTTTAACCAGGGCGTCTTGCCAGTTTCTTTGGTGTCTGTCTCTTTGGCCAAAACCAAGCAATGCTTCCAGCTGGGCTATTTCTTCAAGTCATTCATCATTTACTGAGTGAAATAAATGTTTTCACAGGGATCCTGCAAAGAAACGAGGGGGTATTGTTCAGTCTGGGCTGAGAGCCGAGTGAAAATGTCCCAACATTTACAATTTGCATAACTTCATTTTCAGGGAAAGATGCGAGTGCGTTTCAAGGAAACACTCAAAGGCATATTCTGTCATTTGAATATGGCATTGTATTACAGTAATCACATTTGTCACATGTAAATGGATATGTTAAAATCACAAAAATGGGAACGAGCCTTGGTAATTAGAATTAATCCCCTTTTTCCGTAAAATGTAAGACTGTGAACTTTAAAAGCATGTCTCTCAAATTCATAGACCGTGTTCCCATTTTGCACACTCAAGTGTTGCAGCTACACAAGCCACATATGTTTGGTTTGCTACCTGGACACATTTAGTTTGAGAACAAACACATGGTCAAGTGGCCTTTTGAGGCTGTAAAAAGAACAGCAGGAGACCAGGAGAGTGTGTATTATTTATCTGTACAGTTATATAAGCTGTGATGACACTTCAGAGTCACTCCAGTCTTTGTCTCACCTCTGAAATTTGATTGCCACCTTTTTTCCCTTCCATCCTTTTGCTCTTCCTCACATCTATCTCTTTTCCTGCTCTTACCCTCCTCACCTCACTCTCATCTCCCCTTTTTTTTATACCACCCCCTACTCACTCGCTCGAGATACATTATTTTCACATCATCTTTTCCTGACTGCATCTCTGTTGCCTCCCCAAGTTTCTGTTTGTTTGTTTTTTTTTCATTTCCTTCCACTTTGGCAGCCCAACCCTCTGTCTGTTGCTACGGTTACAAGACAGCGAGGGCGGCAGGGAGGAAGAAAAGAGAGCAGAAGCTATAGGAGGGCAAAAGGGAGGAAGAGAGAGTTAAAGGGGGATGAGAGAGGGAATGTGTGTGTGAAGAAGAGAAATGAAAGATGGAATATGGCAACTGCTGTCATAATGTGGGCGCGGCCTTTCTGTTTAAATTAAACAATGTTGACAGTTTAAGTGACAAACTCTCAAACTTTGCTGTTTCAGAAAAGAGACTGAGTCATCAAGTTTAGTTTGAAAAAAAACAAGAACATCTGCGATCTGTGACCTCGATAAACTTTCACATGAGCTCAGCACACATAGGTTCCTCTATTAGCTTGTTTTCATGGTTTTTGGCCGATTTTATTGACTTTACGATAAAACTGTTTTATAATGCATGTACTGTAAGTGCTATTTTCCGCTGCTGTGCAGTTACCCAAATAGCATTAGTGACATTTTATAGAAATAATGGACATTAGATAAAAAAAGACTTTGGGATGAATTACATTTATATTCACCATGGGATTGTAACATCCAAGGCTCCTGTCCAAGGTCCAGGATTTGCTCTAGACATTTATTTTTGTTTATGCCCTTATTTGTCAATTCCCCTCCAATAATAATGAATCAAAGTGAAGCAAGCCCATCACATTTGCTCATAATCCAAGGTGAAGACTTTAAATTTTTTACCTATCTGGTCTAATATTTCAGGAAATCATTCATCTTATTGGCTTCACACTTGTATATTGTTAATGGACTCAGGAAGTGCAGTGTTCAATTTGCACACAGGATACTAACCTTTGAATGAAAAGGCAACCAGTGCTCATCAACATAAGTCACGTTATCGATCATGACAACGACAAAACCACTGATTGTCCAGTTCGGGGTTCTGCTACAGAGTCCAGCTTCAGTGAACTTTGAATAAACAGGTGATCAGCTCTTTGTGCAGCAGCAGTGGTGCAGCTTCAGGGTTCTGCAGACCCGTCTCATGGCTGGTCTTAACTTGCTGCGGCTCTATTAGTTTTGCAATTTCAGAAAGAAAGCTGTGAACACCATTACCACAGGCCAAGAAAACAGCCCGGCAGGTTTGGCAGGCTTAGGACGAGCATTGTACAAGTTTCATTTAACATTGAATACGATGTAAACACATGATTTCCTACTTTTTTACCCTTGCTTGTTCTCCATGTTTGTTCTCTATAGAAAACTACGTTTGTCTTTGGTTGCTGCATTGACTCAGGTGTCTATTCTGGAGTTTTATAATTGACGTAATAGAGGTTATCTCAGTTTAAGCCTATAGAGAGTAAAAGTCAAGTTATTTAATCTGTCTCTCTAAAGTGCATTTCTAACTCTGTGGAATATTCCTTTAAAACAGGGATGTAAATACAGTGTATATATATATAGTCCCGCGCTCTGAACCGGCTTCTTCCCTCCATGTGATCATATGCTCATTGGCCGGTCGAAGGTAAAAGCAATCAATAGTGTCAAAGAGTTCTCTGAGTTTGTAATGAGCTTCCCAAGGCGGAGGCACCTGGGGTAACTACATTTGATTCAGTCCGGTGGATTGTTCATTTTTTTTGTCACCGTTTTCTACTCATTAAACATATCACTATCATAATTCATTGGTCTGACACGGCTGTCTTCAGGGCTCATTTTTATGAATTAATCATTGCCTGGAAACAATCAATTCTCAGTCTAGACTGCTCGTGATTAATCACAGCAGCAATGAGTTGCTGTTCCCATGTATATACACGGTAATCGATTGGTGCCAATGCAGCCTAACCACTGGCTTCCCCCAATTAAAACCACATGTGGTGTTTGAAACCAGAATTCAGCCGTAACATTGTTATACAGAAAACTGATTTATAGAAATGGACACGTCCACTTCAGGATCGGTATGTGTTAAAGTACAGTGTGATTTTACACTAAATACAGTTGCCACATCTAATTGTTGCTGTTTTTTTTTTCCAGGGGCTTTTTTTAGATATTTGCCAAGTTCAGCAAGAGCCCCAAAATTGAGAAATAAGTAACAATTTGAGCAGTAGTGTGGCCTAAATACACCTTTCTGTTACCATGACAGATAAGACCCAATTAAGAGAAGACAGTGTCTGCCCTTATCTGAATGACTAAAACTGTTTGTAGCTAGTATTTTTGTATGAGAGAGAGAGTGCTGCGGGTACAGTAAGGGAAATCCAGCATCTTGCCCCGGCTGCACATTCTCATTTAATGTTTATTTGATAGAGACGGATGCAGCATACACAAATTGCACAACTATCATCCAATGCATTGCATCACCAACCTTTTTTCCGAAATTCTGCTTTTCAAAGCCACTTCCTGTCATCCATGTGCCCCTGTTGAACTAAAAGCTTCTCTCCCTCTTGTGAAGTAATCCAAAACATCTTTGGAGGGTCGTAGGGTGGATTATTGCTCTTGTTTGGCAAAAATGCTTAAGGCTTTGTTATTTGAGCAGATATTCTGAATCATTTGTTCGGCATGACGTCTTTTTGTTTTTAAGTGCAGGCGTACGCTTTAGTTTCGTAGCCTCAGTCCATCACTGGTCCTAGCTGTTTGCGAATGCGAATAAGTGCTTGTTGTTGAGGGTTGTTATTTACAAATTATGCGATAGTATGAAGACATCTTTATCATCCAGACATATATGGGAATATTTAAGGTTTGCTACCTCCGTGGAATTGACAGATTATGTTTGTGGATTTTATTTTCACTTGGTTTGTCAGAATAAATGGAGTTAAAAGTAATCCATGATCCGGCCTCTCCCTCAAATAAATGACAATGCAGACATTGCTAGACTCCACCTGTTGCACGTGTCCTACATAATAAATTTAATTTCATTGATTTCATGGAAAGGAAATTTTGCAACTTTTCTGCAGTATTTTAAAGCATAATTTTATTTTCTAAATATAAACAAGCGTCCTCCTCAGCAGGACAGTGGAGACAAAGACTGAGGACACAATGTCAACTATAGACAAATCCTGGAACTGCTTCAGTCTCTATAAATATTGAAACAACTGCTTTGACAGCACCAGTGGAGATTTTACTGACATATGAAGCCGGCACAGATGTTAGCCCTGCAGACAGAAGTTGTACAACTTATTTTGATGTAGTATCCTAACCCAAAGCCAGTGGACCGACTCGGAGCATCCCCTGATTGGACTTGACAGTGTCTCTACTCTCCAAAATATCTGGTATAATGCAAGTAGATTAAGGTTTTGACCTTAAAACTGCAGCATATCTTTAATGCTTGAAGTTTGCTGGTTTATATCTTGAGACAGGTTTGAAGCTTGTGGTGCAGAGGTGAAGGAGTGAATCCCTCCACCCTTCACCCTCCATCATGACGTGCAGGAAGGATCTTACTGCTGCAGCAGATGGGACAGTGATGTCACTTGTGAATCACCTGCGAGAGGAGATTGCTTTTGGCCTCATGGATTTGATGGAGGGTGGTGTTGGAAAATCTCGACAGCATTTGTTCAGCTGAATCTCAAAGCAAGTGTAGGATGTGGGATTGACCTGGATATCTTAAAGCTTCAAAGGTTCAACTGTTGCCATGGTAATTGATATCCTCAAGTCCTTATTCGAATGCATTTTTTTCCTGTTATAAATACATGACTACAATCATCCCAAATCATGAAGTAATAATAGTAATCAAACATTGTCACATAAGCATCAACCTTCATTATGTTAAGTTCGCTGAGGTTTGTGCATCACAGCTCCCATCTTCAAATATTTGCTCGTAATTCTCACTGTAACCTCAAAGCCCCAAAAATAGTATTCGGGACAGCCATGACAGGATGAAGCCACCGTCCTGGGGGTGGCAATTTTTGTCAGTGACATTTTTTCCATGTGTGTCAGCGTGCTTTGGCACTTCCATCCATCCATTAAACATTATTTTTAAGTACCAACCTCTGTCTTATCTTACCAATGAAATAATGGGAGGCACAGGGTTCATACTGTTTGTCAAAGTGCATCAGGTTCTCGGCTGCTGATGGATGCTAATGGTGAGAGTTCAAAGGTGCATTTAGCCTCTTGACAAAAGTCTGAGCCCAGAATAGGGGTAAAATGGCCTCTCATCTTTTAAAAACTTGCAGAGTGGTCAGAGGAGATTTTCTGTCTTTATCCTTTTCTGTTTTTTATTCTCAATTTTATAAAATACAGTATTATGAAGAGGGTCTCTAAGTCTGAAAATAGCTACAACCTGATCCTTTGTTGAAGGACTTTGTTGTGTTGTCAAATTTATTTACAACAAACTAGTTTGACCAAGATGAACCTTATATTCTATGTTGCTGGTAAATTACCAGAAGCCATTTGTCGTAGGAACATACACTCAGTTTATTATGTACACTTACATGTATGTAAATATATAAGTAAATGCAAACCAATCCAACACATTTACCACAAATTCTACATGTAGGAAGATCATAATTTTTGTCAAAATCTTTTCTTGAGACCCACTTCATGATCCATGTTGGTAGCATGATCATAACCAAAGGAACACATTGGATTTGCCTCAGCTTTAGAAGAATAAAGGAACACGCAGAGCTGGTTGTCTTCATATCAAACCTCTTCCAGTCCTTTAGGCGGCTCTCGCTATGAACAAAGATCCATAGATTCAGAAAAAGTAGGACACGCATACATACATTTTGTGGTTGCACTATCATAAATCACTGTATACTGGGACACAGTAAACACCAGATTGGCCTCTGGGCTGTTTCACAAGCCAGGAGCTTTTCATTTTGCCCACACTTGCCCTTTATGTCACAAGTCATCTGAACGCAAACTAGCGTAAAATCATTGATATGACCAGAACTTTATTATAAGCATGTAGTTGAATTGAGTTAATGTTTTTCCCAAAGTAATTGCAATAATTTGATTACTGTGTGCGGCTTAGCATGATTGCCAGCTTTGGTTCTGAAGTGTTTCATTGATCCATTCTGGCAGAGAGAGAAGAGCTGGATTGCTGCTAATCTGGCATCCCAGGAAATGTCAATTGAGGGATCTCTGTGTGCATGTGTGTGTGTGTGTATGTGGGTGGACACACTGTCTAGGAGAACTTTGTGCTTGTCCCGATGGATGGAGGGCCTCCTCTGTGTGATGAGCTATTAGACGAGACAGTCCAAAAAATGATTTCAACAGCAAGATTTGTTGTTTCGTTTTCCTACCGTCAGATTATCTCTGTCTGATGATTCGTCTCCACTGGGTTAGTAAATGCTTAACATGTAGCTGAGATGATTTATGATGATGATATATCTTTTTGTTACTGCACCTTATCATGTTTTACCTAATGGCCTTTAACTAGTAAAACTGTCCCACGACTGTAACCTTCATCACATGGTGATAGAAACCATGAATTATGACACTGGAGGTGGTGCGGCACATTTGCCCGGGGCTACCCTTGCAGGGGTTATCAGTTCATGTGTGAACATGAGGCTGAAAATGTGTGTTCAGATGATTTTCCCTGGACAAATAAAGGTTTTAAGTAGAGTAGGGAAGAAGAAAAGACTGAAACACTTACGCAGATGAGCTGTCGCTCAGAGCGATGCTGTGTGCTGGTCCCATTTCACTCCATTGTCTTTTGATTCCTCATAACGAGACTTAACTTCCTGAATCCTCAACTTAGTTTTTGATCAGAGGTTTGTTTTTTGCTCAGAGGCGCTGGATTTGACTGAAAGTGTCCTCTGAATATTCATGTGAAGACGTCCTCGCGGTGATTTGTGATGCACTTTCACTGTTGAGAGTTGACTAGGTGAATCCAAATGGCGTTGCTTGATGTAGCAGTGCCATCTCATACAAGATGAGTCTGTGGGATTGAGTGAACATACTTTGCATCAAACTGTGGCTTTTTAAATCTCTCCAACTCACTGTCGAAGAAATTACAAGGGTTTAAAGGTCTTGTGTTGTAGAAATGGAGATTCCCATGTGTTTTCTTTGAAGGTAAAGCAGGTGAATGTGTTAAATAAGCACTGTGAAGGTATCAAAGCCGTCAGTCCTTGGAGACCATTATCGTTTACCATTCTTTTCTAGCTAGAGTAGAAGGCCACAATCCCTTGTGATCGTGTTGGCCGAGCGTCACTCAGAATAAAGACCGACCTTGGTCTGAGTAAAGCTGTAGAGAGAAGAGGAGGTCTAAAACTACACTGTCGTTTATGGAAATATATAGTCTAATGGATACAACTTCAAATAAATGATCAGTGCTTAAAATAGGCAAATGCTGTCACATGTACATCTCAGCACTGCCGTAATGTATTCAGAACCTCTCCTCTCCTCATTTTAAGAGTAAAACTGAAGATTGAATCTAAGATTTAAAATGGCATAAAATACCTTTCACATTTCTTGCTGTTATAGAATTGCAGTTTCTTGAAATGAAACGTTAAGGAACATTGCCATGAAGCTAATAACAAAAAAATGGAAATAAAAACATATTATTTTGACTCTTTCAGTTCAGCAGCAGAATTGTTATGTAACTCATGCTTATTCAGCGAGTAAGTGAGACTGTGTGTGTGTGTGTGTGTGTGTGTGTGTGTGTGTGTGTGTGTGTGTGTGTGTGTGTGTGTGTGTGTGTGGCCCAGGTATTACTCATATTGTGGGGACCTAAATCTGCTAACAACAGTGTTAAGCTCACGACATGTTTTCAGGTTTTGCTGAAGTTTACGTGTGAGCATGTGTAGGTCTTGCATTAGATTCAATGTCTGGTCAACGATATAGCTTCTGTTCTCAAGTATTACTATGCAGGTATATACAGATCATATTGTGATTAACACCATGTTGCATAACTGGAACCATTCTTAATGGGTTTCAGTAACAATTTATCCAATCCCTGATACGCTCACATATCTATTGATCGCTGAGTTGTAAAAAAAAGAAAAGAAAAAAAGGTGAAAATCTTTACATTTTCAAGCAGTGAAGTTAAGTGATAATGTGACATAACAATCAGTAAATTACAGGGGAATGTGGGCCTCCTCTGGCATGTTTGCCTCCTCTGCTCCACCTCACTGTACACTGCATCTCGAGACAAGTGAAGTTAAATTGGAATACTGTAATTGCCCTCTTAAGAGGCTCATCCTAAAGTGGCTTTATGTATAAGCTATTGCCAGACAGAGGATGATGGAGGGATGGGAAGAAAAGAAAAGTGTTTGTTTAGTTTCTGTGAGGAATAAGTTCTTGAAAGAAGACACAGTGACACATCCCATGTCGTATGTTTTGCACATGAAATGTTTGTGTCTGTTTTACACGAGAGAATGAAAAAGAAAAAAAGTGTGACAAGAAAGATAAAAAGAGAGCAAAACATGACAATACAAAACTGGGATTGAAAGAGTAAAATATGTACATGAGAGAAAAGCAGGAAACGTGGGGTAATGGGGTATGTTATTGTACCAGTGCAGTATTTGGGTGGAGTTCAGTTCATGTTTCTATGGTAACAGACTTACAGCAACTTTACTGTTTGAAACAAGAGTCGGAGAGAAGGCTGTGTGCTTTCTTGGTGTGTGTGTTTTTGTGTGTGCAGGGCCTCATTAGTCAGATTGGAGATGATGACATTCAGAAGACACAAATCAATAGTAACCCCTTAAGACAGCAGCTGTCTCCCCGTTTCTCTCTGTCTCGTTAATCCTTATGCCGTGTAGTATCTGCCAATCAGTGAGGGTTTTAAAGTATCCACAATATATGTTTCCCACATGTCTCTGAGTGTGCACCGGAGAGGGGAGCGCTCATTAAATGCACTGAGGTTTATGAGCTGATTGATGAAATTAATAATAATAAAAAAATGCTATTTGTGACATTGCAGAAAATCTTAATTTCTCTTGCTCTCTACAAAACACAATTATCAAATATGTAAATAAGTTCTGAGAACAAGTCTACACTCACTCTCTCACTGGCTCTCTGCAGGCGTTCAAGAACGTGCATTAACCAAAATAATGCCCTCTGCTTAGCATTCTTTGCCTGCTCTCCATGACCCACTTTCTTAGCAAGCTGATTTTTTAAAAATGTATTAGCCATTTATTAGCCAAAGTGAGTGCTTGCTTATTCCGATCGCTTCCTGTCCTTACTGCTTACCACCACTCCCCCTACTATTCGATGCCAGAGGTCCTCTAGGATGCCATTTATCCAACCCTATTAAACTCAGCATGCTGCACTTAGAAGCATACCCTGTATAGTATAAATTCTGCCTACAATTTGCTGGGCATAGTGCTCATTTCTCTTAAAGGAAGATAATTCTCTCTATATGAGTTGCAAGACAAAATAAAATGTCCTACTTTTGTTCCCGGTGGCAGCTAACGGTCTGGGTGTTCTTGAGATGGACTTGGTCAAAGGCTACAAAACGTTCTTCCTTCAAATCTATAAACCTAAAAGCAGAAGTGTTGCCAGCAGTTGTGCCATTTTATGGTTGAAAGTCAATAACCATTCAAATACATTTTAGCTGACACCCTCACATCTAAAGTATTTATGCTGTTGCACGCTTGTAAACCAAATGTGTCCTAATTGCCTGCGCTACAAATTGCCTTTGAAAGAGAAGTTCCAAGTTTTATTTGCTATGTCACCTCCACATACCTGGCCAGTGGCTGTGTGAAGTGGTTGTTGGGGGGGGGGGGGGGGGGGGGGGCAGCTGTAAGGTAACATAAAAATACCAGGTCAACTGGGATCTGTGTTTTGACTTTGAAAGCACATTTAAAAGGAAAACACATTAAGGTGAAATAGCATTAAGATGAGATTGGTTTGAATGAGTTGGTGAAGTATAATTTATAGCACTTACATTTTCCAAGGAGAACATAAAAGCTCCTCAGAATTCAAAACAGCTTCAACAGTAAATCTACTGTAGGTTTATACAACTCGTTAACAATATGGAATACTGAAGCTTTCCATTTTCATTTGAAATGCATTTGTGTTCTATGCAGCAACCACATATATCCAGTTTGAGTCCTAGAGACGGCCTGGTCTCTGTGAGTGAAATTACATTTAGCATGTTTTTGCTGACTTGAAAAGGAAATATTCAGCACAACTCTTTTCTGATTGATTTTATGTGTAATAGCTGTCACAAAGTTATCTTTGCTTTCTCACTCGAATGGATATGATATTAATTTATTTTGTGTCAAATTGCAATGGGTGCCCACATACTGAAGAAAGCAGTTATAAAGAAATAACTGAAGGTGTGTTTTCCATTGGGTTACAAAGGTCCATCACATCGATTTTGTTGATCTAACAACTCGCCCACATGATTCAACAGTAAATCTTTGCATCCATCTGACTCATCTTACTCCTCTTCAAGTATTCATTCCAAGGGTTCTTTTGGCAAGATGCTGAACCCTATTTTACCTCATATGCTGACCATGTATGAATGGATGTGTGAAAGGGTGTGTGTAATGTGTTGGAGTGGTCGATGAGAGGACTATAAAACTCTAGACAATACTCGGCACATGTATTGATAATGTAAAATGGGTTTACAAAAAACTTTTAAAACAATGACTTGTTCTTTGAATATAGGGACAGTAGTTCTGCATAGTGTCAACAAAAGACTCAAAAACTAGAAATCAACACCAATAAACAAATATATTTACTATCTTTCTGTTTTTGTACATGTTTAAGTCCAAATAATTAAAACACAGTTTCTGTTAGCAACAACATGCTCCCATGTTGAGCCACGTTCTTACTTTTCCCACTAAGCCTCACAGTTCCCAATAAATCTTTAATGTTTTACAACAGTGGAGTCTGGAGGTGGTTTCTCTTTAAATTCATGTTTATCCCTGCTCTGGTTGTAGTTTTTTTGGGGTTCGGGTGGGGGAGCCACTTAAGGTGTTCTTCTGAGGACACCTTTATTAAATTCTAAATTCATCCCTTTGTGGTAAGAGACAAGTTGGTATAATTAAAATGTCTTCTTTAATTTCTCACATTTCAAGTCACTGGAGGCTGCATTACATAATGAATTTAGCATTAGAAAAAGGTAACAAACCCTGTATTATATTTTCTGGAAGTAGGTGTGTAATAAGCATAATTACAGTGTGTTATCCCTACACCAGGCAATTTCTGAACAATGGAGTAGTGATTAAAAAGTGACACGAGTACAATGTGAAAAGTGGTTTGGGGTTATCTTGTTATTATTTAAATTAATAGTCATGCAGTCACAGCATGGGTTCTCAGAAGAAGCCGTCACTGACTGCTGAGATAAAGTAGGCCAATCTGGAGTCAGATCTCGATAGCATGTAAACAACAGCTTGACTCATAGCGACGACTCCACTTGACTCGATTCTCACCACTGTGACTTGGGGTTTTCTTGAAGGTTAACACGGGAGACTTCCTTGTGACTTGCACACATGCGAGTTACCCCCCCCCTCTCCACTGCCGCTTCCCTTCCTCTTTCTATCTGATTCCTCCAAACAACAAAGAGTCCCCCCAGTTCTCATCTTTTCTCAATCAGTCCCATTTGTTTACTGTTTGCTCAGATCTTGTCTTTGTCTTTTCCTTTTATGTGTGTCCCTTCTCTTCACCTCCATCTCCCTGTTGCTCTTGTTCCCTTTCTCTTTTCTCTCTCTTCCCCTACCTTGATCCCATCCTGCCATCCTGCCTCTGACTGACAGTGTTATAAATTGATTTTCAGCCCGGTGTGTTCCCTCTGTCTCTCTCTAGCCATTTCCCTGATTTAGCCTGAACCACTCCAGGGTATAGTCTAGACCGCAGGCTGACTGTCAGTCAGTGGCAGTGTGGAGCAGTCTAATTCTTGGCTGACAAGCATTCCTGACAGCAGGAACCAATGGGACATTTCAAACATCCTTACTCTCTCTTGCTCTGTCTATCTCTATTGCATTTTTACCTTTGCTATCTCTCTTTCCTTCTCTCCCTGTCTGCCCTCGCCACTCAACTCTGCGTTCAGTTGTCCCTTTTTTTTTGCTTTTGGGTTTGTCTTCCTTTCTGTTACTCTGTTTCACCCCTCTCCCTCTGCATTTCTTCTTCCTTTTTTTTCTTCTCATTTCCAAAACTCCCTCAAGTAAAATTAAGAGATGGGCTGCAATATTTCCAGAGACATGAACAGCTCATTTATATTAACACACACACACACACACACACACACGTGGAAATACACACACATCTCATTTTGGCCAGGGAGCTTGAGCTGCTGTGATCAGAATAATAATCACGTGGTTTGTCTGTCTGGAACGATTTGATTGGTCAGTTCACTCCGCCGGGAAAGCCACTCCTTAATCATAAATGAGAGGCTGTGAGATTAGACGGAATAGCCCTTTAAGTGAATCTAGTATCACCGAGGTCCCCGGAGACGGAGGGAGGAAGGGAGAGAGGCAGTGAGATGAAAGAGAGACGGACAAACAGAATGTGGGAGACACAGGGAGCGAAGCAGAGAGATGGAAGAGAATTTAAATTGCTTCTTTTTTTTCCCAGAGATGGACTTGTGTAATATCACTGCACTGCTGAGGACAAGAGTAATAGTTTAGATTACAGAATGTGTGCACACCCACACTGATATGTGCCTTTGCTAGCCCCCCAAGTAGGAACTGGGGACACCCAGCAACCTTGAGGGGGAACCATGGGTCCCATTTAAATGAAGAATAGGGTAATTTCACTGTTTCCTCATTTAGCAGTCACCACCATGTGAAAACGGGTACATTCATCACAGGGATCCCTTCAGAAAATGACAAGCTTATAATTGATTCTGCCACCTCAAAATCATCAAGCTTATATCAGGGTGTGTGGAGGCAATTTTTCTCACTCTACAGCACTGGCAGATTTGTATTTGTGTATAGGCTATAATGAATTTGGTTGGGTTTAAATAAGCTCAATGGCTGTGCAATGATGTCTTACTCGCTGTTTTTAAAGGTTTGGGGACCATTGGAGTCTGGAGCATGTGTTTGCCCTCTGGCTAAGAATATATAGCATACAGGTGTGTTGTTGCAGGTATACCTTGAGAACAAAATGTGTTTTGAAGATTTGTCAAATGCTGCAGAGAAGATTACTGTATTTGAGGAAAGAAATTACAATTTCAGATTTTTAAAAGCAGCATATATATTTCTGTACTACAAGCTAACATGTGACTACCTGCTTCGATTTACTTGGCTTCCTTCTTTCTTTTGCCAGACTTGCCTTCGTTTCAGTGCTACAGCAGTTTGCTGCAACTCCTCTGCGGCACCAACCTAGGTCAAAGGATATTCACCGTCTTGTCTTAGACCAAAGAACAAGTTTAATCCATCTATCCATTTACTTTGCCACTTATACTTTAAGGGTCTTAGGGGGGCTGGAGCTACTCTTAAACTGGCATTGAGCAAGAAGAGGGGGTACATACTGATAGCCAGTCCATCCCATGACTGACACATAGAGACTAACCCTCACCTACCCGCAATTTAGAGTCTCTAATTGACCTAATCTAGTTGTCTGTGGACTGTGGGAGGAAGCTGGATTACTTCAAGTACCTCTTTCTTGACAACGTTTATAACAGGTTATACAGTAAAAACTGGGCTACCTTGAAAGTGTTGCCAGCGTAAGCCACCTGTTAAGGTTGTGCCTTTTTCCTGCTGAGTATTATCTAAGATATTCGAGATGAGATATTGCTTTGAGGAAAGAGATCAAGCCTATATTGCAGACCCGGGTTCATTAAATCCAGTCAATTCAAGAAGACGATTTTCTTCTTTGTCTTTAAGCTTCTTTTATCCAGGCACATTTTTGCTGAGCACGCATGCTCTTTCCTGGCTAAACCCCGCTGCTCATTAGTATCAGAGCACAAACTCACACCTGGGAGCAACCCTGTCCAGCCACAAACCGTTTGCCAATTAGCATCTCTGTTTAAGTCTGTGGTGGGGGTGCCTCACTTTAAATTAATCCTCACCCAAAGTTTATTTTTTTATATTCACCACACATGAGCTGCAGACTTGTTTGGTGGCTCGTAAAAAGGATATATACTTTGTGGAGGGTGGCAGCTGTGAGTCTGCAGCATTTTTGCATTTAAGTGGTGACCCATTTTACTGGCAATACACAGTATATCCAAATGTCCTCAAACACACTCCACTACATGTACGCAAATGTTGTGCTGGAATAAAGTGCTAAATCCTCTCACTGCTGATGCTAACAACCAGCACTCTTTCATAAGCACATGTTTTGGTTTGTGCAAATTAGAGCCACCCCCACTTGCTCTTCTGTGGGTCAGAGCAGTTTGGCCCATCCTTAGTAATGAGAGTAGAGTTAGTGTGTTGTTGCAGTTCAATACATTAACACAATACTTAGGCATACATGCTATTTTATGTAAAATCCTTCAGAATAGAGTATGTGTATGTTTGTGTGGGGCCTGGTGAACAGAGGATTCAGCAGAGTTGGTGGATTAAGGGTTAACTTGTAAGGTCAGAGTGGTTGAGGAGGCTTTTTATTTGTGTGTGCTGGTCTTTGTGTGTGTTTATGGTGTAAGAGATGTTTTACAAGGTTAAGAACAGTGAGCTAAGCAAACAGTAGCATGAGGGAAAGGTGATCTGAGTGTTTGTTTGTGTCTGTGTGTGTGTGGGCGGGCATTTATGTCTTTCACATGTGAGTGTTTGGGTCTTAACACATGTATGTTAAAAGATGCCTGTCTTTCTGTGACCCTGTGCTTGTGAGTGAGTGTGTGTGTTTGTGTGTGTGTGTGTAAATGAATACATGGATTTGTGTGCACGTCCTCTGAATGTGTGGGTGTTTGTGACTTTC
This sequence comes from Paralichthys olivaceus, assembly GCF_024713975.1. Classification (NCBI taxonomy): domain Eukaryota; kingdom Metazoa; phylum Chordata; class Actinopteri; order Pleuronectiformes; family Paralichthyidae; genus Paralichthys; species Paralichthys olivaceus. The sequence continues at coordinate 7,652,982 of NC_091112.1, forward strand.
TAACATAATGTGTTCTTGTGTTTGTGTGTTCAAATATGCCTGTCTTCCTGTGACCCTGTGTGTGCGCGTGCATGTGCGTGAGCGGAGAAGGCCTGTCAGTTTTGGTCTGGTAGTCAGCATAATTAGTCTCTCTTTTACCCCCCGTCTCCTTCTCGCCGTTTCTCTCTCTTCTTCCTTCTATTTCTCTCTTATTGCTCTCTATCTCTTTCTATCTCTCTCTCTTCTTCCTCCTCCACTCTCTTGCCTCTGTCCTTCTGAGTGATGAGTTTTAAATCATCCTTTCATTCTCTCAATGATGAACGAGGGGAAATCTGTCCTTTTCTCTGTGTTTACTCTGCTCTCCATCTCTGTCCCTGTGTCACACTGTCTTCACTCCCTCCCTGTATCCCAGTGATGCAATTTAATGAAGTTACTTCATTTAAAGGACGACACTGTGTGGTGTGTTAAGGTCAGAAAAAGATGTGATGGATTCTCAAGTCGTGTCATGTCTTCTTAAGTTGACTTTGAACAGCAAAAAATGTAAAAGACCATTGACAAATTGTTAAAATTGTACTTTTTCTCACAATGTAATGACTTACAGATTGGGGTAAGCCAATTGGAGACTTTAAATTGATCGTAGCTTTGAGTGTGAATGGTTGTTTGGCCCTATGATACGCTAGTCACCTGTCCGGGGTCTACCCTGCCTCTCGCCTCATGTCAGCTGGGATTGGCTCCAGCTCCCTACACAGCCCTCAGAGGACAAGTGCTACAGATGGATGGATGGATGGATTATTTGCTGAGCCATTGCAAATCTAGGTTTTGTTTCATAAATATTTGATACTGCTAACATGTTGTTTATTGTTCTGACTTCACAAAAATATGTCAAGGTTCAATACAACATGCTGTAACCACTAGAGGTTTCCATGGAGTTCTTGGGCCATTAGAGAGAATGTGGACATACCGCAATACAATATGAGACAAACCTAGTTCCTCATAGATTGTCAATTGCAGAGGATAAAATTATAAATGTGTATATTTTATAACCTAATAATTACATTGACAATTGTCACTTGCAGCAGTAGAAGCTGTAGCACAGTCTTAACTGGGTGTATGGCACAGCTCATACCCAGTCCCTCAATCTTCACTTAGCTTCGCCAACTTTATATAAAAATATCCACTGAGGCATTCAAGGCTGCAGAAAGCACGACCGGTGTTGCAGTAAGAAAAACCAGCAATAGGAGGGATTTTATTTTTTGCCATATCTCTACAGTAGCTGCGATTACCACAGAAAAATATCATATGGAGTTTTAAACCCACAGATTCTGTTCAGCAGCTGAAACTTCAAACTAGTCTGACTGGGGGTGCAGTAAAACGCCTCACATATTGCATCATCACACTAAATAAACTTCCATTGCACTTTATATTATGCTTTATTTGCAGTCTGGAAACTGTAATGTGACAAAATAAGACCTCTGTGGGTGTTTCTGTCTTTTTTTTGTCTGGCAGAACAGTTCATTTGTGCTCCAGTAATAAGGCTCTAGTGTGAGCTTAAGCCTGAGTCCTGTCCCTTCTGCTCGAGGCACTGCTTCATGTCTACAGGCTGGCTTACAAAATCTTGACTGCAGTCACATATGCAGAAGTAAGTCTGTGTATTTGGCAGTAAAAACATTACATGTGCGGGATACAAATTCCTTCTGATTCATGGTTTTCCCACAGACTTTTTGTTAATTAAAAAAAAAAAAGATCCAAGAACTTTAAATTACTTTCCATTGATATTCACGTATGTATAAATTATTCATTATCTGCTCTTTCGAAACAGAGACAAACTATAGGACATCATCGACATATGACGATAGTAGCGGAAAAGTGATTTTATAGCTGCTCTTTAACATCTTCATAAAGAACACCCTTAAATTGTTGGTTCAGTCAGTTCAATCGTCAGATCACTTGAGGAATCAAACAACTGTCTCAACGCCTCAATGACTTCATCATGAATAATATTATATCAAGTTTCCTCTGCCATTGTAGACTTAATCCACAAACCAATATTTGAAATATGATTGACTTTATTTGAAAAGTACCATGTTGGACATGCAGGCGTTACTCCATCACAGAGTTCATTAAAGATGTAACATGTTGGATAGAGGCTCTAATGTGTCTGACTTTTTCTTTGAATGTGTGAATATTTCGTGTCCTCAAGTGAACCCCTGCTTTCTGGGGCATAAATCCCCCTCAACTTTGATAATAAAATGAAATTCCTGTCGGGAACCACATGGAATCTTCCCCTTCTGCACGGAGCCAAGATGTCAGTTCAAAAGGTTCTTTTCGTGCTGTGCTGTGCACAATCTTTGTCCTGCAGTGTCTTATAGGAAAAATGCAGGTGGGACTGCCAGCAGCATTCCTAGGCCTTTGTTTCCTTTAAGACAAATAGAGTATAATGTTGTGAATGTGTATGGCAGTTCTATCATATACTATATATTTGTTTTTTGGTTGTGCATCTGTGTGCATTTATGTGTGTGGTCTTTGCTGTGTGTCTCGTATGGCTCTGCCTATCCCTCCTGGTTCCTCAACATCTCAGCTCTGATTGGTTGTGAAGGGACAGAGATACCAGCCCTTAATTGCAGCTCAAACTGCCATTGGTCATTATATCCGTCACTGTGATGGTCTTGGAATTGTCGGGGTAAATGAAGGTTGTGCAAAGACACACAAACAAACACACACACACACACACACATACACACACACGTGGAGACACAAACTGTTTTTGGTTGGGGTTCTGTCTTGGATAATTGGTTGGAAAAGCATCCAGTGGGATCACCCTGCTCTCCCTGTGGCTCCGGCTGCTATGGCAAATAAGGAGGCTCATAAACATGGAAGGCAGGGGGATGATCACCGTGATATGAGCTTTGCACTTTGAGGAGATCAATTAAGGCTGAGGAGTCTAAAGACTTTTGATATACAGTAAGAGCAATTTCTATTATCAAACACCAAAGACAAACTGCTGTAGCATGAAACACTGTTGTACAGTTATTTTTAAATCCTTTCTTTTTTAATTTAATGTAAACCTGAGGAGCTGGATTAGATGTGGTAAATGGATCCTGTTCATCTCACATTTAATTTTTTCTCATCAACCACCCAAAGTGCTGTACTGTCACATTCACCCATTCACACACTTTCATTCACTCACACAGCGCTACTATACATTTTTCCATCACACACCAGCCCAGCCCTTAGGGGCAATTTGGATGTTCAGTGTCTTGCCCAAAGACACTTGGTCATTCAGGCTGGATTACCGCAGGATTGAACCACCAACGTCATCCTTAGTGGACGACCCGCTATATTTTCCGAGCCACAGCCAGCCCGTACCACGTACAGTGCATACACTGGAAATACAATAAAATGCAAATAAACAAGTGTAGATGTGGCATAGATGTACACACTATTACAAAACCACCCCCCCAGTAAGAAGACATTGGATCAAGTCCAATATCACAGCAAGTTTCTTCTCTGCTGTAGTGTCCTTGAGCAGGATGATGCTAAATCCCCACCAGCTCACGAGAGGGGTTTGTGCTGTATAAGCTGACACTGCACACTGACTCTCCCGCAGAGTGGAAGAAGTAAGGATGAGTTTCTCCTCCGGGGGGGATCGATATGAGCATCACAACAAACGCTGTGGGCCGACTTCGCTCCTGGACACCTCCTTCGTCTCACACCTGTGGTGTGTTTGAAATAAAAGCCCCATTAAGATCAAAGGGGGGAAGATAGTGATCCTGATGAAAACCGTAAAGACCAAAGAGATCAATTACATTTACATTTTACAATTTAGCAGGTTATGTAACCCGTAGAGATTTAGAATAAGTACAGCAGCAGAATATAGCTTCCCTTCTAATGAATCAGTACAAGCAGCCTGTGAATGGATGTGCAAAGGATGAAATCAAACTCAAAAAACCCTTATCCTCATTAAAAATGCTTCATTGTTTCAACCCATCATTGCAGAAAGAAACTACACAATTCTAATTGCTGTTTCTGATTACCGTTGATATGGAGTCCTCTAAATATAGAGCACTTATTGTGATCACCATTGTAGACTCGAGTGTGTGTTATGCAGCAACAACACTTTATGTTTAGTTGCCAATTTATATACAGGTCAATCTAAACTAGATATGGCTTAAGATGACTTTAAGCAAACTTTAAAAAGTGCATTATGATTTTAAACTGAATTTTTCGAGTGCCTGAATCAGACAAGTTTACAAACTTAGTCTGAACACTCTGGGGCTGCATCTAGTCCGCACGGGCAGGCATGGAGGTGTTTGGAAATGATAACACACTCATCTGCATTTGCTTCCTGATTGGTTCTTATCAGTCGCGACTAAACTACCTGCAGTGAATGCAAAACTTTTTTAGAAACTTGCTATCGCTAACAGTTCCATCTTGTTCAAGAAAATAATTCCCTGCTAGTACTTTTTGCCGTTGCTGTTTCTCATTCAGAATTTTCTTGAAGTGGACAAACTGTGTCACGTTTACATCTCTGTGCACAGGAACGATGGGAGCTTGTTCTGATACGGAGCTACAATCCTTGTCTTGTTGGAAATCTGTTTACTATTAAAATGCTGTTTTAAGGCAAAAACATATTTGTCTGGATTTAGATATCAAGCAATGTCACATTCACTAGGAATCAGGAGTTATGGAAGTTATGATGCCGCTGTCTTGTGCAGAGAGATAAGTCAACATAATACCTGTTTATTCGGTTGTTAGTTTTGCATCTCCTCCTCTCTTCACCTCCTCCTCCTACCTTTCTGCCACCATATACAGAGAGATATAATTAAAAGCCTATAGTCGCTCATTAAGATCAATTAGTATTTTCTCTACCCCCAACAGAATCCATTAACTGTCTTTTGATGGCACATAGTACCTGCAAGAATTTGCATTTGTGTCATCTCTGTCATTTTCTCATCCGAACAGACACAATTAGAATAGATGTTTATCCATGAAAGAGGGAACGAATTCTGTTTATGTCCCTCAGTTATGCATTTGTGAGTCATTTTTAATGGCTGTGTTGAAGTTGGGCGACATATGTGTTGTTGTGTATTCTCACATGTTGCTAAGTGATTTGGAGAGAACATAACTATTGAGCTTTTGATCTTGTTGAGGTGAAGAAGTTGAATCCAGGAGGCTGCTGGTCTTGTATTGATCTAACCTGTTAAGTCAGGCGGTATGGCAGCACAGCGGTAACCGAGTATCCAGTCAGAGGACATGGGTTCAAGATGAGCCTCATCCTGAATGTGAATACCAGCTCCCAGGGTGAAGCGCACCTGTGCCCTCGACATGGGGGAGATTACGTTCCCATAGCGCCACTATAAACTCCAGAAATGTGAAGCTGTGAGGCTCCCTGACAAATACGTAATTCAACTGTTAACGCCCCAGGTACATTAGACGTATATCATGTACATCAACATCAGAGAAGGAGGAGATTTCCGACCAAAGCTGTCAGGGCTCTCGGAAAAGGGACCCAGGAGTGTGGCTCAGGAGGCAGATGTGAGAGTAAAGTCTTTACTTAGATAAAAACAAGGATACAGAAGCCAAGCAGGCAAACAAAAGTACAAAGGGTCAGACTGAGGCGAAATCCAAACAAACTCCGGCAAGGGCCCAAAACACTATCAGGATCAAAACGAGCAGGTAGAGGACAGAGCGCTGGAGACAGTCTGCTGGAGAGCAAATGGAAACAGAGGTGTAGCCTATATATAAACCAGGATATGAGCAGGTGTTTATTAGTGGTGGGAATGGCTATAAAAACAGTTAGAAAGTGCACAAACACCTGGAGTGAATGAATGAAAGGATGAATGAGCAGACTGAGACACAGAATCATGACCAAAGCTGACCTACTTAGTGTCTCTTGTGCTGACATGTGGCTTATTCGTACAGTGATGTAAAGCAATAATATACTTAAGTAAAAGACTCTTCGCCACTGACACCTCTGGAAGAAAGTGATGCATATGGAACACTCATATTGGACTGGGCTCCAGGTTCACACTATTAATTACATTTATTAAAAAAAGTTGAAAAAAATAAAAAGTACTAAGTGATGTTGAGTCCAAACGTGGTGTGTGTCTGATTTTGTATAAGAACTGTTGTTTCACTATCTTGTGCTGTTGTTTCTTGTGTTTTTTGAAACGCACATTTCTTTCTTTGTCGTAGAATACACGAAACTACGATATAATAAATCAAATGTTCCTTCTTTTCTCCCCTCCAGGTTTTATCTACACATGTGGCGGTACGCTGAAAGGCAGAAATGGCAGTATAGAATCGCCAGGTTTTCCCTATGGCTATCCCAACGGGGCAAACTGCACCTGGGTCATCGTCGGGGAGGAAGGAAGTAGAATCCAGCTCATCTTCTTGTCGTTCGCCATCGAGGAAGAGTATGATTTCCTGTCCTTGTATGATGGACACCCCCACCCTGCTAACTTCAGGACCAGGTAGGACCCATGATCATGACTCTATTTATTTTTACAAACATCAACAAAATCATCCAAATTGAGACTTAAATCATATTTTCACTAAATGATTTGTGATCAACATCCTCTTATCTCCATGAAAACATAGCACGGCACAAACACCTGATGTGGCACACAGCCCTTTGTGTATTATTAGGTCTCTATTCATTTGCAGCCAGGTTTAACTTCTTTTAAGCTGAGATGCTCCTCTGTGTCTTTGCCAAATGCTGATGAGCTGTAATAAGCTACATTATATGTCGTCACGATCAAACACCAGGGATCATGAAGTCAGACAAACATCAGAAACCAGGTGTGCTTGTTAGTGCAAAAATGAATAAATCCTCCATGTTTAGAGACTTTACTTTAATACCAATATTAATGCTCTAAAGATGTTATAAGTGTGATTCTCACAAGCAATAACATTCCATCACAAGACAAAACCTTGCATAGCAACAGGGTGCTGTCTGGCTGTAAAACACAAATTACTGAGGCTTAATCAGTGCCACTGGGGTTTGTTTTTAGTTATTGAACTATTTTATTGACTTCCTCTCTTAAGAAACACAATCCACAGGAAAAAGAAATAATTTCAGGAAAAGCTATTAAACTCTCCTTATGATTTTATCTGGCAATCAATAGCATCTGCCAATTACTCTGTTCACATTCTCTATGCTTGCAATTATATTATTATGGTATTGAAGCATTTTTATTTTCGCATTGAAGAAACACTGATGGAGATGGTACTAACGCTTTTGCAGATGTTGTTGCACAAAAAGTTCTCATTACTTCCCCGATACTCAAGATCTAACTGGTTTTAGTTTATTCCCACAAAATAATTCGACTTTGATAACATTAAATTCTGCTGACCAAAAATAACTTGATTTTTCCTGTCAGTAAAATCGGAATACTCCACCAAGAGGGCAAAACTGCATCCAGTCACAAAATGAATTGGCACAACTGTTTACAGATTAGCTGCTGCACTCCATCCTTGAACGAGGCTTCTCTGTCTTTCTCATGTCTTTATGTGGAAGCGACATCATTTCTTGGAGTCGTGAATGTCGTCCTCTTGCAGCACGGCAGCTGCACGTTCTATAACACATCAGTCTGGGCAACTTTGGTGAAAAAAGGCCTGTGTCTTTAAAAGACAAATGCACAAGCTACATGCCCAAAGATGCAAAGAAAGTTAATCTGCAGGGCACACGCCAAGGCTAACACATAGTACGATCTTTGCTTTACAGTCACTGAAATACTTGATTTTCCTTCAGAGGAAAAAGCATCTGGTTTTGTGATTGTTTATACTTGCTGTGGTCACTGATTTCTAATTAACCAGTGGCTTTGATAAAGTTCAATGATCCCGATGTGTATTATTTATCATGGCCAGTTTTTCCGTAGTTCAGGAACACTTATCAATGTCTAGACTGGAGCGGCCCGTCAAATTGTAATTCATTCTGCGACACTTTTGAAATGAACCAAATTCTTTTTCAAACCTCTTATTATAATATTATAACTTGGTGTTTTGCTGCATTTTATAGTTGTGTTAACATCCATAAAGTTGTTACTGTGTAAACACAAGTAACAGGCAACACAGCTCTCTTTCTTGACTTCCACTCTTTAGTCTGTCACTGTTACGCATGAGAGCGATGTTTGTGCATGTGCAGCCCCATTACCACCACAGATTGAATGAATTATGTGGAAAACGCCACTTAACACAACTAGCAGGAGACAACAGAAAGGGGAAATACAAATCGGTTCTTTTTCACCTAATTACAGTCTGACTGTTCACTGCCACCTCAGGAGAATCTTTTGTCTTGAATCGTCAATAAGAGGCAGGAGCTCCAAGTGTCAGTGGGGCTCCGAGGAAGGTCAGACAAGGATTTCTTATTCATGTGTGAGGCGACTGCCACTGACACGAGGCTACGCAAGCAAAGCTGGTTAGGTTCAATTGAGGAAATAAAGGATTTGGGTCATGGAGAGATGAAATGACTCCTCTTGATACTTTGGTCGGTTGCTGAAAAGCAATTCTTTGCCCGCGGGGAATGAACCATGTTCCTTTGGTTCAATGGGCATAATTTCTTATCATCCAGCTGCAATAATCAACCTTTCTCAGAAAATCCGGTGGCTTTTAGTGTTCAAACTGCCATACAGAGTTAATTAAACAAGGGAGCAGAAGAACAGAGCAGAGCAGAGGGTGGCCGTGAGATTTTGCCACTTTTTTCTGTGATTTCTGTTGTGATGCCCGGAGGGGTGAAAGAGAGAGAGAACAAACAGATATGAGGAACGGAAAAGAAAGATGCCCTCTGTGCTATTACTGGTTGATTAGGATTTCCTGCTCATCTGAGATAACAGGAAATGATGTGCCGTGTGAGCGTGCACATGCTTTCGAGCGGCTGAGTTCACGTGCCCGCACATGTCTGTGCGTGACAAAGATTTATGGTCGGCGTACTCACAATTGCCTCGCTAGTTAAGCCAAATTACCTCTGCTGTCTCATTCTCTCTTTCTCTTCCCTCCTCTAACTTTCTCACAAACACGTGCACAGACACAAGGCCAAATGGTGATTAAAAGGTCAGATCCATTAACAGGAAAATGTAATTATTGGGGGGGGGGGTGATTTCAATGGATCTCGCTCTCACTCTCTCTCTCTCTCACACACACACACACACACACACACACACACACACAAGATTTATTGAAGCTGTTGTCACATTAACACCTTTGTCATTTCAAGCCTCAGGGGTAGAGAGCAGATCTCACTGGTTCACGATGTATGATCAAGCGGATGCTGCCTGTCCTTATTGAAAATCTATAATTGTTGTTATTTTTTAACATGTTACAGCACCTGAAGGATACAGTATTTACATTAAGACTGCCCTGTGTCCTTGAACAATATGTTTGCAGTAGACGATTATCTGAGACAATAATTATGTCTATTCTCAACTATCAATCCCAGTGTTAACCTTTAAGACTGGAGAGTGGATAATGATTCTTCCCAGGTTCAGGTGTTTTGTACCAGTTGATAATGTAGATTTGGTCTGCCGTCATCCATCCATCATCTTACTGACAGCACAGACAGGACATGATCAAATGTAGTAAAATTAAAATAAAGAGTGAAATAAAAGGTTCCAGGCTCCAGGCCCCAGAAATCAGGACTTGAAATACAGAATGAACAGCAAAATATATAGAAAAGAATCTGCTCTTATAGAATGAAATAAATATGTAAAGAAAAAAACATGGCCAACAGCACTGGGAATTTTAACTCATTTAAAAAATAAAATCTGAAAAATCTAAAATCTAAAAAAATCTGTCCAAGTTTGTAAAATCTAAATGACTGCACATGAACATGTTCAGTAAATTTCCTAAGTTATAACTCTCTTTGTCTGTCATCAGTTCATATGTGTTTTTAACTTTTTTTTATATTTGTCCTATGAAAGTATGACATTAAACCCTCTTTAGTTTTGTGGACACCAGGACCAGAATATTCCAATAAACCAATAACCTGTGATACTAAATGTGTAGACAGAGACACTAAAGAGGGATGAAGAAGGGAACAGGAAAATTGTTCCTAGGGAGTTTTAAAGAAAAAAAGACGGTTGTTTGTATATCATCATTTTGAATTATATTTGAGGTGTGCTGGAAACGGACAGTGTGACATTCTGAAATGAAATATATTAATCGTCTTCATTGGTCACTTGTCACATTATGTTGTTGGCTCTGCAGCTTGTGGTTTGAACCTATATTGGTTTTTCATTTATTTGAAATGACAGTTCAGTTTCGTCATTTGTGATTGTTAAACAAGTGCTCTGCAAAGCTTCACTTAGCAACGTCGAGGAAATTCATTTCAACAGCCTCAGTAAACGCTCAAATAACCTTAAATAAATACGGCATGAACGAGTGGTGTGTTTGGCTTAACATGCATTTTACTGTATTCATTTTATAAAAACTAAATTTTAATCATTTCTGCGAGGCAGAGTGGCTGTTTGACTGGTATGTTGGAAATTAGCATTCCTACGTTGCCTCAGGTGTTTTCTCCCTGTCGCTGTGCGAAGCTGTAGCCTGTGTCCTCCGGTGTCACAAGCTGCCATTTGAAATGACTGGAGTTCTGTCACCCTCTGATGTTTTGTCACCGTAAACGCGACAGCCTGCTAAGGTAGCGGCACATAACTCGTCGGTCTCGAAGACGTGAGCGGGACAACAAGTAGACTTCAGAGAATTTAACGGCTGTCAGAGAATTAATAACGTGTGAGCGCAGAGAGAGCGCTGGAGAGTTTTTGGTCATGGATGGACAGATGGATGAAATGCAGATATTAAGTGATGTAAGACACAGTGCAAGATTTCCTCAGTCTGTCAGGATCAAAATAGGAAATGACCAGATTTGGGATTTGATTCCTATGTTTCTTGCAAACTTTAACAGAAGCTGTGCCTTCGTCATCCGGGGAAATGAAATAAAATGGCAAACATCTCGGTAATTGAAACAAAAAGTGGGTCACAGAATTCTGAAAGAAAGTCATACAGACAGGCAGGAAGTCATAACGGGGTTTCCAGAGAATGATAAATCAATCCACAGGAAACAAGGAAGTGTCTCAGAAGAATAATTGAGAGCAATTCAAAGATATCGAATGCACCACTTACTGAGACGTTACTTTTTCGCTACTTTGTGAATAACACCCACATTCCCACCCAGAACCTGAAAATATGGTAGTGTTTAAAAATGTATAACCGCAGGGAGGCTGCTTCGAGGAGGAAGTGTTTACGCTAACTCATATTTCTGCAGAAAACCGCTTCTGGAAACAAAATCCTGAAGCTGTGTTTTCATACATCCAGGGCACGAATAGGGATCATTGTGAGAAGTGTTGATAAGAAGAAAAGTGACCTGAAGGTAATTTAAGTGTGCTGCTTATTGATACTGGATCACCACTATCCTACTACGGACACACAGAGGCTCTAATAGGTGTCATAATTCTACAGTGATCATTATTCTGTATGTCTACACTCTTTTTTGACATTTTCAAATTTTTAAATATAATCAAACACTATTATATTGGAGAAATGTTTGCTGTCTTTAGTTTCCAATTCAGCCTTTGTTTTTTTACAGCTGCACACTTCAGATAAAAACTTGGGTTTTACAGATTGAAACTGCAAAGTCAGACTCGCGATGCAGCGTGAAGTTGTGTGAGGTCACCGTATGAATATTTGATCAATGCAATCTGTCAATCTGTCTGCTCCATCGAGTGGCTGGATTTGTTTTGTGCAGGAAAGAATCTGCCCTGATAACATTTACCAAAGTAAACTAGATTTGTGTGGATGCATGTCAACACTCGTACTGGATTTGATGCAGACAATCTCAGACTCTTATTGTCTGAAATGTGGTTACATCCAATGAATTATATTTGCTGTATATACCACTGGGATGAAAAGCACAAAGACTTGAAAGTGGTTTGTTTCTCAGAGGCTGATGTAACAATTCATATTAAACTTTCACCCTTTAAAACATCAATACTTATTTCATCCCGTTTATAATCCTTATCTTAATTTAATGATGTAAATCATGAACCCATTGTTGCTTGCGGTTTGTTATTTCCTCTGACTATTCATTTGTCTAGTGTGTCATCTAACAGCCCAAGGGTGAGCTTCAACTTGTACATTATTTATGTCGTGGGGATTTAAAAAGCATCTTTGTCTGGACCACAACATCGAGGCCAGTCAGATGTCCATGACTTGGTGATGGCTGACTGAAAACGTTTACCCATTGGTCAGCGCCGCATGGTAAAGTTGCACAGTTTGAGAGACTTGCCTTCTGGTTAGTGGACGACCGACTCTATCTCGTTATCCACAGCCGGCCCAAGTGCAGAGAAGATTGGTGGAGCAGGCACCTCATTTTGTCAGGTGTCATCGACGCGGCTCTGTGATGTGAGCGTTATCTGCGCGTCCCGGGGGCAGGTGGAGGAGCTGGGGCAGGGACATCCATCTTTAGGCAGGTCACTCAGTGAGTGACAGAGGTTACAGGGGAGGGAGGCAGAACTGTAGGGAAGGTAAGAGGGCAGATGGACCGGTGCCTCCCCCCCCTGTTGCTTTACTCTGCAGTGAGAGTCTTATAAACCCCCCATTAGACTGTCACTATTTCTTCTTTAATGATAGCAGTGATTAGTTTGAACAGCCCCGTGGGACAGTGTTGATTGAGTGTGGGACAGCGATGCCATCGCTCTGTGGATACTTTGTGCAACTGGCTGAATTATCCCTGTCATTGTGTATTGTGTCATTATCCTCATTACTGCTTATTTTTGGACAACCTTGAGAACCTAACTTGCCAAAATAAACACATCATATCATGCTAACACTGGTGAATCGGGGCTATTTAATAGTCTGGTAAGTTTAGCCTCTCAGGACTCACTCCCACACATTTGGCGTGACATGCTGTCATGGTCCATGTCACACTGTCAGGTTCCTTAAATGAATCAGTCAGTGCCACTAGTAACCATTTTTTCTTTTCTGCATGAGATCTTATTTTTTTAAACCAAGGAAATGCTCTGGAATACAGAAAGACATGTTTTTTTTTTTTTGCTGTTGCCAAATTCGGTTATGAGTGCCCTGACCTTTTAAGACATTGGTTAACATAATCACACTAAGTTGTTTTGTGATTGTAGCCTCTGTCGCTATGACTTCAGATGAGTTTGCCAAACCTAAAAAGAGGAGACAGAGGGGGATAATGGAAAAAAAGCAGATGAGGATAGAAGTGGAGAGGTTACAAGAGGAAAAGGATGAAAGGGGTAAAAATGGATGAGCAAACAGAGGAAGCCCCGGAAGAAAGGAAAGATGCTCAGGTAACCAATATAACATAAAACAATTTTCTTGCAATTCTTAAAATAGGATTGTTGGGTAAAATGTGGAACAAAACAATGTACGTAATGCAAATTATTCATAGAATGTAGGTATTGTAATGCCCAGAGGAGAGGTGGTGTTTGTGGTTTTCTTTTTGTAGGTTAAAAAAGCTTGAGCGTCTGTTTAGAGAAGCATGAGCAGCATTTACAGACGGTGATTTGAAAATGCTGCTCACTGATACAGAGCTGCAAATATATCTGGTCTATTAAGACTGTGTGTGTTCATAGCAGTTTGCATTCAGCTTGTGTTCATATTAGTGCTTGTCAATTTGCAAGTGGAATCCATTTTCAATTTTTTTGCCAAACAGTTCTTAGGTAAAATGTGGTTCACAGATTTAATTACAGTTTTGCAGGTGAATTAAAATGTGTTCTGTGAAACGTGGCAGCTTGAATACCAAGTATTAGTTTTACCTGTTTCAATGTGCTCCGACCATCTGATCACAGAACAAGTCAAATATTCACATCCTCAGAAGCGACTTTTGGATTCAAACATGGCAATAGACGTCTTTATTTTGTATTTAGTTGTGACACTAAAATGTTCTGTATTCATAAAGCGCCTTTCTAGTCCTAATGACCACTCAGAGCACTTAACACTCTTTTCTGCCATTCACCCACACATTCATGAAGTGCTTCTATGTGCAGCACTTTCTTTATGAGAAGGGTTCATTTTATTGCCCAAGGACACTTTGGCATACAGAATGGTGAAGACTGGGATCGAACCGCCGACCTTCACGATAGAGGCAGGGTCTAATGTATGTTTGTGTGTTTATTTTTGTTCAGTAAGTGTTTCGGTTGGTTGTTTATATACAGTGGAAACCAGTCACAGAGTTAAATCAAATCTGTGGCGACATATATTTCAACTGCCTTGCAGCCATGGAACATGTACAAAAAAAAAATGTCACGAAAGGCAGGATCTGTTAAATTCCACTTTCTTTAGCGTTGCCATACATTGGCCAGTTCATTCCTTGGGGCTTGTTCTGGATTTGCCCTAGTTTGTATCCGCAACCCTCCAATTTTACACCTGGCTAATTTATATGTTTATTTAAAGCCTCCTGCACATACACACACATGTATACATCCACACACAGAGACACATGAGCCACTACACACCAGCAGAGGGAAAACCTGCAGAAACACAAAGGCCAACATTGTGTGATTGGTGTGAAAATAAGTAAATATGGGCTTTGATGTTGGGCGCACTCTTTCGGGAAGAAGGCAAGAGGTGTATATGTAGATATGTGTGCGCGTGTCTGTGTGTGTGTGTGTGTGTGTGTGTGAGAGAGTGAGCAGTTTGTGCGAGTGTGAACCGAGGTGTGTTTACCCCTGAGGTAGTGGTATTTCATCTCTTCCTGCATCAGTTCTGCCCTGTAGGGGGTAAGAGGTATGTCTGTATGTGTGTGCGTTGGAAGATCCAAATAGCTGTGCTCAGGTTAAAAAGACAGGAAGGAAGAGGAAAATAACTATTTTTTTTCTTTTTTGTGCCTTTTTTTTCCCGAAGCTTTCCTCCCGACATGCTCCCGTGCACGAAGCTCAGACCTGCAGATTCTTTCTTCTTCTAAGTCAGAATTACTTTACATTTCACTCTGTGTAAAATCAGTGTCTTTAATCACGCTGTTGCTCAAACATGAATAAATGATTGTGATCAGAAGCTTCACATGACCTCAAGCACTATGGGGGCTGTAGACGCTGGTTTGCAATAACGAGGTTAAGGTGGTTGTGCGCATACAGCGTGTACACAATAAATAATTTAAATCCCTTGTTAGATATCCTTCGAAAATAAATCGTGAGGGTGAACACAAACTACATCAACACTGTCACACAAGTGTTTGCTTTGAAAAGCCAACTTTCTCACTGCACCAACTTTTTATTACAGCAAACAACATTGTGGCACAGCGGGCGTCCATCAGGTGCCCAATTTGGTCCAAATGGCCATTACAAATAAACCCGGAGAAGGAAAGATACTGTGCGGACCTGCCTTCATTTGTGCAGAATTGCTAAGCCTTGCACAATGCACAGGGGGAGCCTCTGTTGTGTGTATGTGTTACTGCTTCAGTCAGGGATGCTTTTGAAGCCGCGGAGCTGTTTTCAACCATTTATGAATTAATGAGTAATGTTTATTGTGAATGCGGAGCTGTGAAACATGACGTTAGGTGTTTGCGTCTAAAGATATTTAGTTATTTCATCCGAGGCCACAACATGTTTTTATAATGTTTGTTTCAACCTATGTGCAGATTCTTATGTGCCTTTCACATCATGGATCACAGACACAAACGTGAGAAAGAAAGAAAGGTGTTATAAATCCATTTGACTATAATTTCCTGATGGATTTAGCTCATCCGTCATTAGTCGTTTGCTTCAAACAACATAATTTCTCATTTTCACTTTCTCTCAATAACGTTCCGTTCATCTGGATTCAAGTGCTCAGTTCATTATCACTCCTGCGGTGAAACACAGTCACTGGTATCATTTCTCTTTCACACAATCTGTCTCAGTTTTTGTCCTTTCTCCGAACGGCTGTACTTCACTCTCTCATCTCTCTGTTTCTTAATGTCTGTCTCTCATCCCCTCTGTGCGTCTCTCTTTTCTCAATATTAATTCACCGCCCCTCCTCACCCCCCCCAAACCCCCCCACCACCACCCCATCTGTTTCTCTCTCAATTCTTCCTATAAATGTCATTAATTCAGCGCTGATAACCAGCTCCGTTCTTTTCAGCTCAGCCTGGTGCAGATTATAATTATAATCATTACATTGTGCTGTACAATATTCAGGAGTCAAATCCCCCGGTGATATATCTCTCTTGAGTCTTTTGGAGCTTCTGTTCTTTGTGGTGTATTGTTCCCACAATAGCCTGTAGAGATTATGTCCAATACACCTGTGACTGGCATTAATTGATTCCCCCCTCATTTTCTCCTCGAGTGGTCCGTCCAGTCTTTTGAGTGAAACACTGTTTCACACCATATGCAATAACCTCTCCATTAGGACAAGTGAATTTAAATATGCAATACCTATCAACGAGGTTATACGTATCGTACTTGAGGGAAGAGAGTACGCTGTTGTGCCGACATTCATGTTTCATTCTGTATTTCTACCAAATTTATATGCACCTAATATTTTCATAATTTTCCAGCTTGTGCCTCACAGGATATTACAGCCTGTAGCGAGATCCATTGCTGGGTTTAAAGTGCAATTAAAGTCTCCTCCATTGATACTAAAGTCTTGTAAATTGGACTCAATAGGGAAGAGATCCTCATTTGGGCCGAACACACTGACAAGGCTTCACGTGAGCTCAGATATTTTTCAGCTGGGTCTCGGATTGTTTTTTTAAGTTTGAAACAGTATTGTTCTCTGAATGATAAGTGCACCACTGGCATAATTGTTTTATGATGCATATATTACTTGACCAGGCCATCTGTGCTGAACCAATTTAATATCTGAAGCCTTCAGATGTGTTTCTAGAGAGAAAACTGCTTTTGATTTACACTGTTTGATCATCTTTGGATCTGGTAAACTTCCTTTGTCCCCTGACGTTTCAACTTGTGACTTTTCTTTGAAAGATATTCTGAGGAATTCTGTTTGTTTCTTACAGTTAAGCACATAGACAGTATAGTACTCATGTTTTGGATTTGAGTCTTTTGTCTTTTGACAATACACTTTTATAATCATTACATCTCAGTGGAGTGACTGACATATTCTGTGTAACTGTAATGTAGGTGTTGTACATATACTGTACTATATGACTCCACCTGATTGAATTTAAGTTTCACATATGATTATTTTCTACTTTGTGTTCTTTAATAATGAGGATCTAAAATGTTCCTAGAAAATCCTGTTAATAAATAACTTATACTAATAATTTGTATGACCGCTAACTCCTTTGTAATTAGCTATTTGTTGGCAGTATGACACTTTTAGAAGGACAAAGAACCTACAGTTCATAAATATTCATAGGTGACTTTACATAATATAAGCGAGACGCACACGCTTGCATTTGGCACTTGTCGTGAAACCTTTAGCTCTTCATTGCAAGTCATAATGTGGCAATAAAGAAGGTAATTGTGTGTGTGTGTGTGGTAAGAGTGCATGGTCATTATGTATTCTGAGTTTTCTGTACTTTTGCAATCAAAGCAACAACACAGAAGCATTTTGGGAACAGTTACAGCATCAGAGGTTTTAGTAATAAGTCGACGTTATGCTGACAGTTAAACCTTTTGTTCTTACCAAATTTGAAAATGAATCCAAATAAAAGCACTTTGATCCTGCGTGTTGAGTTGTGCGTACACTGGTGACACCCACGTAGCCTTGTTCCTGGCTGAATCTACTTAACCTTGCTAGTTCTTGATAGCAGGCTAATGAGAACTCAGGGCGGTGGAACAAGTCCGCCAGTATACCTTGGATGACTGTCTGATTATATTGACAGTGTGTGTGTGTGTGTGTGTGTGTGTGTGTGTTATAGAGCAAGAGAGAGAGAAGTTCCAGTAATCCCAGTAGCTAAGCTGGTAATCCCTTCAAGCTGCCCATTAGCCCCTTGACACACACGCACGCACACAGACACACACACACAGACACACACACACACACACAGGAACACACAGTTCCTCCAGGGCAGTCACCCAGGTGACAGACAGACTGTTCCTCAGGGAGGGATCACTATGATCAGCCACAGAGCTGGCCCACTGCCCCTGGAGGAGGTAATGGAGACACTGGCTGGCAATACATACAGATTAAAAAGAGGGAGACAAAGGCAGAGGGAAAGACGAGGGGGAAAAACTGAAAAAAGGAAGGTGAGAGGAACGTAGGGCCAATTATGATAACTGGAGGGGAGACGGGGAAAGAGGACAATTGGAAAGGGGTGTCTGTAGAAACAAAGAATAAAGAACAAGGATTAAGGCAGACAAGGACAAGTAATTGTCAATTTTCTGCTCATTAAACTGACCTCTGCATTGGTTGAGCTTATTTAGACAACTTGAAGCTTTGGGATACTTCCCTCTCCAGTATTTGGACGCAAACGCCAGATTTCTTCTTTGAGTTGTGACAAACACTTCCTCTGTGTATTCCTTGCTGCTGTCTCTATCTGTGAAATGGCATCAGCTGATCTAATGTTTCCTGTGAGTAAGCATCCTCCAACCAAGGATTTATCTGAGCCTCAAATGGACTTTCTAAAAAGCCTTTGTGGAGACGATGTCTTTGTTCCTGAAATGCTTCTCTTCCTCCCTCAATGTGATGTGAGAATCAGTGTTTGAACTCCCATGGTCCTTGAATCTTGTAAAAATAAAAAAACTGCGGTCCTCTCGCAGGTTTAAACAAAATGCTCTTCGTTTTCTGCCAAACACACTTTTTATAGGAAGAAAATGTGGCATTTGTTTAGACATCACCTTGCTGGAGTCTCATTGCCACCCACAATCCCTCTGGAGTTTTAGTTGTGAACTGTGTGGGCTGGAGGAGACATGCTTCTCTCATTATATGAAGACAACCAAACAGGAAGCTCTACTATTGAGAGTTATTTAGTTTGAAGTCTGCAGCAGCCGTCAGTACTCCACACTGACGTGGGACGACAGTCTCTAGTAAGTATAACACAAACACAAACAGGGTAGGGGCACGGTAACAATGACTCATTCATGCTTATTCACCAAAAGACTTCC
Source organism: Paralichthys olivaceus (assembly GCF_024713975.1). Lineage (NCBI taxonomy): Eukaryota > Metazoa > Chordata > Actinopteri > Pleuronectiformes > Paralichthyidae > Paralichthys > Paralichthys olivaceus. Next base: position 7,671,962 of record NC_091112.1, read on the forward strand.
CTTTGCCATAACCTTTGCCAAAACCGTCTTTGTTCAGTAGACCTGTTCAACTCAAGGTAGAGTTACACATACCTTGTTTAGCAACAGGAGGAGTTATATTTCTTTCTCCACCAAGTGCTGAGTTTATTTTCACTCACAGTCTAGCTGATCATGACATGATTTGTGAATCTGAATATCTGCCCCGATAACACCTAACCCTGACATACATTTCACTTGTGTACTTGTGTAGCAGCACTGCTTTAACTGCATTAACTCAGTAAAACCGTTCAAATTGGTAAATTGCTCACATACAAACTTGATGGATGCTCATGTTTGAAATTACATATTGGAAACTAGTAACTCTATGAATCTCCAGCCTGGAGGCAGAATGAGCAAAAGAGCATGGACATAAAGGCCCAGAACACAGAGAGTAGCAACAACGTGTTTCTCTCTGCTCTGTTGCTCTCTCCATTATCCTTCAAGACAGAAATACAAGAATTCAATTAAAAGACCATGTACTGACCTTAACACACATGCACATGCGTGAACACACACAGAGCTGAAGTATCAATTAATCACTGTCTGTCATCTGACCATTATAGCCTATGTTTTCTCACTGGACCATGGGAATAATATACCGTGTGTGTATGTGCGTCTTTGTAAAATGTCATTCTTCTCCATAATGACCATTGTTATTGCCAAGATTTTTTAAATGTTAACTCAAGCAGGCCCCATAATAGTTCTTTTTTGTGTGTGTGTGTGTGTGTGGCACCTGTGTGTGTGTGTGTTCGAGTCATTAGTATGCAGAAGAGAGTGCAAGTCTTGTGTTATTAAACATTAAAACTAGATGACAGAATATGGCCCGAGCCCTGGAGCTAAAACTAACATTCTTGGACACACTCAGAGAAACACACACATTCAAACTGGCAACTTCAAGACACCCACACACACAAAACTTTCAATGAAGCTATTCAAAGAAGCTATTTTCTATTTTAATATTAGAGCAGGACGAAGGATGTCATTTATTTTCACACAAAAGCAAATTAAAGTCACTGACTCCAGCCGGCTCCTTGCTTTTGGTGTCATGATCTGGCTTTGTGGGTTTGTAGATTGTGATTTCAGTGTTCTAAACTAAGTAAAATAGGTGCAGCTGATTATCCCAACAAAAACAGCACATGTAAATCTGACCTATCAAACCTCACAAACAGCCCGTCTGTCCACGAGTCTAATATTTGGTATCAAAGCATGCTTCGCACAAAAGAGCAAAGGAAGAAAACTGTCCACACACAGTACTTCCTATTAACTGAGCGTGAGAGCACTGCAAAGACTAAAGTACACTTCAAATTGGAGCCCTGCCATGACGGTTGCATTGAACGCACAATAGCTTTTATTCCAAAACAACAAACTACATGGTGCAAGCAATTGTCTGCGTTCTTTCTTCTCCCTGCAGAAATCTTTTTGAACTTACATCTCTATGCCGAAAACTCTAAGAAGAAATTTTTCTTGATGTTCTAGAATTTGCATATTTGAATGTATTCACACAAAAGGAAATGTCCTCCAACCTTGTGGCAAAGATGGTGTGCTCCATTAAATCAAATAGAGTACGTTCTGCCTAACTAAATGTGCAGCCCACACAAGGCTGTAAAGCAGCGTTTCACTGCCCCTTGCCTCTGGCTGAATGTTTAACGTCTGTGGTGAGAAGTGTTGCACCTGGAACATCACTGCAATAGGATAAAGCACAAGATGTATTTCAGCTGGTATTCAGTTATAAAAAGGCAGTTTTTAATATGAGAGGACAAACTGCAAATATGCCATTGTTCAAAGAGACGTTTCAAAACAAAGAACTGCTACTGGACTCCCTGCACATCCTCCACACCGTGTGTTTTGTTTCCATATTATATATTGAATCAAGCCTTTGGCAAACTGCCGAGCTCATTTGTAAAGAGTGCTTCTAGAAATGTCTTGATTTTTTGCAAATTGATTGAAAGAGGTGATTTATTATATATGAAGGAACTGTATCTATGAGAGAGACTAATAAACCCATATCCCCTGACCCTCACCACTGCCTGAAGGCAAAATTTTGTTTTCCAATTACGTTTTGGTGTTTTTTTTTTTTTTTAAACGACGTTGCAGCTTGCTGAAACTGTTTGTTTATTTATTTTTTGCATTATGATAATTGCATCCTTTTATTTGGCTCATTTTGTTTTATCCAGAGACTTCACACAAGGAACACAATGGTGTGGAGAAAATGCCTGTGGTTTTGTTATCTTTGTTTTATTTTTTTCTATTTGGATTTGCAATAAAAAACAATTTTGCATAAACAGGAAAAATGGGCCAAAAGCCTCCAGGCAACAAGCCATGTTAGCATGCAGGCATGTACATCTGAGAGTTTGCCAACATTAGTGTACTGAATGTGTGCGTAGGTTTAATACTCTGTGTGTTTGGCTCAGTGACACTGTGTAGTCGTTTGTTTCTTCTAACAAGTCAAAGTAGTAGTTATTACCGCAGGCAAGGTTACAGACACACACACACAAAGGAGTACAAGGTTGTTTGCTGCAGTACAATATGATAGCTGACCTCTACAATCTCACACTTAAAAAACATCTTAATGTTATCTGTAATATCTGGAGCTGAGATGTGTTTCAGTGGAAACAAACCGTTTTTACAGAAGTTCCCTTGCAAGCTAGATTTCCTGTTCACTGTGGCACTATTAAATTAATTACACTGCATATTAATACATTATTGTTTGAGGGGTAAACAAGTGGTGTACACAAAAACATAGTCAGAATGCAGAACAGGTGTATTCCATGCTGCCTTTATTCATTTACCCTGGAGCCAGTGACACAAGACTCAATATCAAAAGCTGAGGTACAAGTGCAGACGACCAAACTCTGAGGTATCTCAGTCAGTCGGACCCAGGACAAGTACGAAGTTCTATCTCCAGCATTATACGGTATTTTTTATTATATATCCTAGTAATTCGAGTAAACCTTTAGTACAGGAAGCGTCAGTCAATTGAGTTATATATATATATATATATATATATATGTGTGTGTGTAAAACTGCTCTGTATTTTTTCATTATGGTTGATTGTGTACAGGAAGGTGTATTGTTGGTCTCCTTAATTTATCTACAAATATTTATTAAACAAGGTTCCGAGTTTTTCCGACGACCCCAGCATTCTCCCACAGTCTAAGAACACGCAGGTTCGATTGAATGATTGACTATGGCTGTGAATGTCAGCATGAATGGCTGTTTGTCTCTGTACGTTGTCCCTGTGATGGAGTGGCGACCTGTGTGCCCCGCCTCTAACCCAGTGTCAGCTGTGATTGGCTCCAGCCCCCCTGGATAGATAGATGTATAGATGATTTGTAATTATTGTTTCACTGTAAAACCTGATTTAAAATGTCATATACATTTTTTGTCATTTATTTGCTGCTGTCAATTTTCCATTATGGTTGGCAGCAGATTTCATCATTTTAACAGTTACATTTCTAATGTAACTGAATAAATCTACTTTAATCATTTCTTAATTACTTCACTAACAAATGTTTTCCATACCATTTCTGCATTGCTGGAGAATATCTGCCCGATACGTTGTAGTGTTTTTATTTGTGTGTGTGTATACATCATATTTCTTCTCCCACATTCTCCCTCCGCCTCTCATCGTCTCATCTCATCCTTTTTCCTTCCCGTCCTCCTCCGTCCATATATCTCTCTAACGGCTGCCCCTTTAAGATGCTGTCAGCCTTGACACCTCCCCTTTAAATGCCATGAGAGACACATGCAATCTGTCTCGACCCATCTACAAAATACAGGTGTGTGCACTCGCTACGTTTGCGTGTGTCCCACAATAATGAGTGTGTCCTTTCCTGTCCATGTGTTCATGTGTTTGGCCCTTTCTATATTATGCATGTCAGGTATAACAGTAAGTGATGGCGTCGCCAGCAGCCTAAACAAGCTTTTTGCTCAGGGGGGCAGCACTTCCTATCTATCTAACTGCCTGAGAGAGAGAAAGACGGAGAGAGACAGAGGAGGGATGGAAGGGGGAAAGAGGGTCACAGCATTTATCATTTAATGGTGAAAGCAACCATTCCGCCCTCAACAGTGGAAGCGTACTATTGTGTTAGAGGTCTTATGAGGAAAATTCAAATCCAGGTACTGGCCTGTGTTCCAGCCAGAGTCCCATTGTGTCTGTCGAGCTGACGGGTTAACATCATGTTTGAATGCAGAATGTGGTCGAAGTTAATGTTGAGTTAGTGTTTATTTAGTTAGAGCTGAATTATTTCAATCTGGATTTACAGAGCAGCGTGGGAGTGACAATTGAACAATGTATTTGCATGTGTTATATATAACTTATATCGCTTGGAGTATTATTCTAAATCCTACATTACATCTGAAAATTACTCTTAAACACAGCTTGACAATAGATCTGGTAAATTAATTCAAATCATAGACTGTATATACAAGTGGACAACATGACTGCTCCCCATAAGTGATGTGAGAGTGTCCTAATTGCCACCTGGTGGCCGGTCATGAATTCTGCCTCCTCCGTGTTTACAGATGGGACATGGTTCTTATCACATTGATGTTTGTTCAAGTGTTCATTTAGTTATGGGTTGACACTGAGTCTGACTCATGATGGTCAAACACCTGTATCAAGGATATTTTAGCTTAGATTCTGGTGAGTGGGAGGAAGTGGAGATGTGTCATGTATCTTTATATATATTCTATGGTTCAAATAAATAGACGGAATGATGAAAAAATATTGTGTTACTATATTCAGACCTTTCATCCTAAACACACATTAAAATACAGACCAGTGGAAATGTCTGAAATCTGCATATAGAGCCAGAACCAAGCATTTTATTCCAATCCACAACTATGGATTGGCTCCTTATTGTTGCTAATGTCACTCTGAGTCTCTGCATGCTTGTCTTGGGACCTCTGGGGCTGACAGGGAGGTTAATCCACTATTCAACCCCAGTGTCTCTCCTCGGGGGTGCACACAGAGAGCAGCAGCGGTCTCCCTCACCTCCAAAGCTGTGGGATGAGAGCCCCCCTCCTACTCTGCCTCAGTCCTCTGTGCATGATGCGCCACAAAAAGGGCTCATCATCCCTGAACATCACAGCAATGCTCAGACGGATTGGAAGGAATGGATGTTTGCACTGCTGGGTGCCAATAAGTGTGACAAAGACACACACACACACACTTATATACTGTGTGGTCTGCCACATGCATATGAGCACTTCAGTTACACACTGCTGACATATGGCTGGATATAAGGAGGGACTGCACATGCTGGCTGCTGCGCAGTATTTTATAAACACTCGGACATGTTGGCGAGCATGCACACAAACCGACAAACAAACCTCCCTAGCAGCACTGGATGCTATCTGCTGGACGGAAATTGGTTTTCTCCCATTCTGACTTTCAGTCTGGTGTCGCTGCGAGTGTGTCCATGGGCATTCAAGCATTAAGTGGATGCGTATGGGGGTTGACAAGATTTACTTTTGCCTTTTTTGCAAATCAATCTGCGGTTTTGTCTTTTGTTCTTTTCAGAGGTCATTGAATCCAAATTTTTGTTCTTTTATTCAGTGTCGTGGTTAAATACTTACCTTTTTTCCCCCCCGACAGATGTTTTATTCATTTTCAATTGTCAGGGTCTCACAGTAGCGACAGTGAATGAGTATTCAGTTACACTTGGATTCCCTCTTGCTGTCTTTTGGTCGTATTGAGGGTTTCATTCGTCTTATCGTACATTTTAGAGACTTCAAGACCAAACATCTCTTTTCGACTTCCACTCACTCTTTCTCTCCTCGCTCTCTCTCCACCGGCCTGTGATGAATGGATCCAGTCAATGAGTGGGGTGTGAGGGTGACCTGGCAATGGGGGGGGGCAATGTGTCTTTGTGTGTTTTTGGTCGTCTGTGCCTCTAAATTTACGTGTGTGTGACTAATGTAATGGATAGCATGCCACCATGGTCAAGGACCCAACACTACACGCGCACACACACACACACACACACACGTACACATTCAATTACACCAGCACACTGAAACAGACTGGGTGGGCAGAGAATGACTGATTTATAAGACACACCAGTGACTATTGACCACATGTACAGTAACCTGACAAATGAAATGTGTGTGTGTGTGTGTGTGTGTCACTCAGGCGAGTGTTGTTAATCAATCACTCACTACAGACCCTGAACTTTGGACACAAGTATAGGAAATAAATCTACTGGACCTGAAGTGTAAAACAGGGAAGGGGAAGAAAAGAAGGAGCAGAGAGATAACAGAATTTTTCACTTTATATTTTTTGAAGCTACCTTCATTCTGCTAAAGTTTATTTTTAATAAAGCAATGTAAATTATAGTTACTATCTCAACCTCCCCTTTGAATAAACACTTGCATCTATCACACATGTTGTGTCTTCAAATTCATAAAACTGATGTTGCACAGCAACACAGGCAAACATGAAATCAAGATGAAACACTGTCAGACAACCATCCTCATTCAATCTGTACAAGTCAAAAGTTGTTCTTCAGATGAAACGTAAGACAGATACATGCACAACTTGAAGCCCCCCCAACTCACTAACACCCCCATGCCATCCCCACCAAGTCTGACAAAATTAACTTGATTGATTCTGCATGTGTGTCTCTGCCCCTGTGTCTGTGTAAGTGTGTGTAAGTCTTCACATGATCACATGAATATTAACAAGATACTACATGATGAAACAACACTGAAATAAGAGAAAGTGATGTTTTAGAAATGAAGTAAATACAGCGTTCAGACGACTAAATAACAATATTGGATTGTCTGGGGGCTTTGATTGAACAAATTTAGCTTTTTTTGGAAGATGGATCAAATATGGCAGATTTCATTCTGTAATAAATTACCGTTATTGAATCGGTGTGAAGTGTGTAGTGGTTCCCCACCACTGTCCTTAATCCAACACACTGGACCGTGAAGAGGAGGACTGGATTTTTGAAAGAAATTAAGTTTTAAGAAGTCATTTAGAGACTTAATCATCATAGCCTTTCTTTACTGTTCTGTCTTCATTTTGGATAAATTAAAAAAACAAATATGAACCAACGGCAGGAGAGAAGGGAATCAAACCCAATATCAATTTTAAGTGAAAGTCACTTTTTATATTCAAGACAATGGGATATTATATTTCAGTCTGAACAATGTGTGTACCGAGAGGGGAGATGAGCTGAGAAAGAAATGTGGGGACATGCACTCATTAGAGGAGTTTTATTGGTGTACACATGGAAGGCAAACTGCCTCATGGGAAAAAGAGAGGGGTAGAAAAAGAGTTAATGGCCATGAAAATGACACAGTTCCCAGTCTCCCAATGGAAAGAGTCAGAGAAGAAGAGAGCGAGGGAAGCGAAAGAAAAAGAAGATAGATGGAGGGACTGGAGGAAGAGGAGGTTCAGAGCATTTTGTTTTGTGGGGTGTCAGACTGCTGGGCCGATATCAATTCAATAAAATACACACAAACAAGGTGACGTATACACACACACACACATAACCACATGTGTACACAATTTCTAACTCACAGAGACGTGCACCCAGTGGACTTTCTGCTGCTTTAATGGGTAGGGACTGGTAGCTTCATATACTGACACTAGCTGAGGGGAAATAAACAACTTTTAACTAACTGCTATTACCCTTTGTATGCAGAATGTCATCCAATTTCATATTCTATTTATCAAGTTCTATAGCCTTACATCAACTTTGCTGGACGATGAATATTCAAGTGATACATAAATGAGGTTCTTTATACTTTATGTTATATTATCCTAGAGGCAAAAGCAATGGCCTCGTCTGCGAAAGACGTGATTACAATTCTGAACGTGTCAGTCTTTTCATGGCAGTCTGGTAAGACTCAGTTGAATTCAGTTCGATTTCATTCAGCTGTGGCGCCAAATCCCAACATACAGTATCTCAAGGCACTTTACAGAGAAAGGTCAGGACCCTGCACTGTTGCAGAGAAACCCAACAGTTCCCACAACGAGCAGGCACTTGGCGACAGTTGAGAGGGAAACAAATCCTCCCTTTTAATGGGATGAAACATCCAGCAGGAGCTGACTCAGTGGCCAACTGCCTCTACTGTTTGGGTGGAATCGAAGGAGACAAATGGGGGAGAGAGCATAACCAGGGGAGAGAGACCAGAGAGACCAGGAAGAGTGGTGTAACTGCTGTATTCAATCTCTGCCAGACTGATTAGTGTAATGACAACAATGATAACATTACTCCTAGGTGTAACATGGTTGTAAATATTAACATCACTAATTAATAATAGCAATGATAATAATTATCGTCATAATAACAGCTAATGCCATTCAAAGTAACCATACATTGTAAGAAAGTTTTTTCTAAAATGTTCAGCACAATTCAGTTTGGTCTGAATTTAAAAGTAAAACATAACCGGTAATCATGGCTTTTATGTCTGTAAAGTATTCCTGAAGTTTGACTGGATGAGTTTCATCGGGGGCTCATAGATAAAAACTGCTGGGTGTCATCTGCAAAGCAATGAGAATGGGTTGAAGGCTTTGACTCACTTTTGTGTGAAACAACGAGACACTGTTATCATGAAGACACTGGAATCTTTCAGATAAGTCCTAGTGATTAGAAGTAGACGTGTAGATAAGTACAAGTGTGGTCCCTTAAATCCCAATAACATGTTCCGGTCTCTATAATTGAATCTTGTTATTGATGGTATTAAATGCAGCATTAAGATTGAGGGTAGAGACAAGTCCATTGTCTGAGGCATGAGAGGATTGTTAGTGACCTTTAAAAGCACTATGATGCATTTAAATTAACGTCTTTGCAACATGCAACAACTGAAATAATTGATATTGAAAAGCTTTTTCAGGAGTTTAGAAACAGTAAAGAGGTTTGATATACAGTAGGTAGGTCATTGGGTAAATAGTGATTTTTTTAATGCAGAGGTTTAATTACATCAACATTAAAATCCTGGGGTACATAGCTTGTTAATAAAGAGAAATTGATTAGATCTAATATACAAGTGGTAATTAAAGGTGAAATCCAACAGCCTAGTTTGGAATAGGGCCGGAGTATTTAATTTAAATTTAAAGAGGTCCAGTTAGCTGCAATTTCCTCAAGCAGAGGTCCGTAACATTGTTCAAGGGGTGGTGGGGGGTTAGGGACACAGTCTTATACAGCAGGGATAATTAATAATATTAAATCTGATCTTGAATAAATGCAATGTTAAATATAAAGTACCTTAAATTGAGCTTTTGAATTGGAAACAGCAAGATTTGAGCCTTTGTTCTGTTTTATTAAATCCATTTCATTTAAGTCTCAAACTATTTAACACAATATAACGATGGACCAGCATCCACAGCTGTTGTTCTCTTTCTTTCCCTCATATCCCACTCCCCGCTCCCCCAGCCTGTTTCTCAGACTATTGAAACAAAGTGGATTGTAATTTTTTACTCAGACATTGGCAAGAAGAGAAGCGAAAAGACAAATTGTCCAATGATGAAGTCAGCCAAAGTCCTTTTAGGACTCCCTTGTTATATCTTGGACAGCTATGTCCCTAAATCCATCACACTTTTGTGAGTGATTACTCTGTGTGCCATACAATACAACATTGGTAAAACAAGACTTATAGTAAGTGGATTTGAACCATAATGTTCTCATCCTCCCACAACCATCTGACAATGCAACAGCGTTTGGCTGCTTCCCAGGATCTTTGTGGGGTTGGACGTCTGCAGACATCTCACTGTGGCCGCTCTTCAGATCACTGAGTTCCTGTAGCAATAAGTCGATTCCTCTCACTTGGTTCCCTCTTGTATAATTATTTTCTCTGACAGTTAACATTTGTCACACTTCAGTCTTCTTGAGCTCATAATCTGTGGCAGACGTAATTATTGGCTCTTTGACAGGTTTTGTCCTCATTTGATTTCTGCAGGAAAGACATCAGGAGACGATAAGAACTCATTTTCACCTGTGATGAGGTTATTTCCTCTGTTGCAGCAGAACATGTGTTACAGCAGCCTCCTGCAGTTTAAAGTGGACTCACCACATTTATTGCTGAACAATTCAAACTTAGATTTTTTAAATACTATGTTATGTTTATTCAAGGCCTAAAGGAAAAATCTGTTTTTGAGCTGTGGTTGAATGGTTTGTTTGCCATCAGGCAAATGTTTATTTTTTTGTTCAAAGTTAGTTTAAACAAAAGAATCAAGCCTGCCAAACCAGCTAAACTATATATATATAGTTTACTTATATGATATATATATTATGAATCACACAAGTGAAAAGCAGATATAAGTCATATATATATATATTAAAGATGAGACAATGTGGTAACATTAAAAACAGTTATGTCATCCTCATAAACTGATTAGTTTTGGGTCTACAGCGGATCCCAAGCATATGTGGAGGCATATCTTTAGATGAATCACGGATGTGATTGAATGAGACCTTTCACATCATATATTATTTGGGCTGAAAAATGATTTCTGAACGCGGCACCATTGCACCGTCTCATTCTGTGCCTTCCGATTTCTAATATTTCATTTTTACAGTTTGGATCATAAACCCTGTCTTTCCTTCTGTAATGGCAGAAATAATACTGAAAAATCATTTGTTTTTCCCCCGTTGGCAATAAAGAGACGATCAGATACAAGTAAAGGAGGAAACGAGAAGGAGAGAGAGAGAGAGGGTCTGACAATCGCATTAGCCAGACTGCATGGCTGTTTTTTGGGATAAAATAAAGAGAATGGTGTGGCTTTATCTGTGTCTGTGTGTGTGTGTGTGTGTGTCTGTGTGTGTGTGTGTGTGTGTGTGTGTGTGTGTGTGTGTGTGTGTGTGTTTAAGGCAACAGAAAAAGTATTCTGCTGATATTTTGTCATTACCTTGCTAATGTGATTTTACTCTCTCACACACATGCATACAGATACAGTACACATCCAAACACACACACTCCCACAGGAATATAACTCGAACGTCAGACACCCTCTGTTCCATCTGTCTTTCACTTTTAGTAAAATATTTTTGGTTTTACCTCATAAATCTCAAAACACATAAATCCCAAGATAAATTGTTGCACAGGAAATAAAGATTGCTTTGTGTACGTGTGTGTTTGTGTGTCTGTGTGTTTGTGTGCGTGCATATGTGTTGAAAGTTTGTTTCGGCGAGAGTGAAGCATCACAAATAAGATTGTGGAAAGGAAATGGGAGAGAAAGTGAATGGTTCAAGGCTTATTTACATAACGTGATATTTGCTTTTTGTTATGCTAGCTGGTGTTTTGATCAAAAAGCTCCTTACAGAGCCATGAATGCAAACGCTGCTTCAATAGGATCTTTCATTTTCATTGGTTTCACTGGTGAATACGTGTTGGAACAACTCATCGTGTTGAGCTGCAGTGTTACAGCGATATGCGGAGCTGCACACACACATTGACAGAACATACAGCCAAGAAAAAGGGGAAGCAAATTATTTGCAGAGGCAGAAGTACAAGCATGGGGATAAAACTTCTAAAAAAGACATTAGATGAATACTGTAAAAAAGTGGAATTGGTTATTAGCTGGCAATGGAACTGAATTTAGTCACTGCTTTTTTTGTAATGGCTGCAAAAGTGACACAGAAATTACACTGTAATTAGCCATTTTCCCTCCCTGTCACAATAAAGTAACAAGAAGCAATTTCTGCAAGAGACATACAGTCCTACAGGAGCTGCAGCACGCTGTTATATAGTCACCGCTGAATGATGTGTGTGAGTGAGAGAGCAGCGGCCTGTGTGGGCGAGGGAGCGGCATGAGTTAATGCCCATGGGGACGAGGAAGTCGCCGTAGAATTCTGGTAATCCATCCATTCACGTCGACAACGTGATTGTGTGTGTGTCAGTTGATGGGTAGCTGTTAGCTACATTTATAATTAAACTACAGACGGCAACCAGATTGAAGTGTAAGAGTAGGGTGGGCCCTGATTTGCATATATGCAGGAAATGCAAAATACATACAATTTGATTTGTGTCTTTTACAAAGGCTATTTTACAGATGCCCACGTATAATACCCCAAATCATGATGTGTCACAGTCGGTCACACTGGTATCCATGTATATATGCTTGAGAGTTGATGCCACTTTTAAACCTTTGAAACAGTGGTGCCTCTGCTGATAGTGTTTTGAGTGTTTGGTACAACTGAACCTCTTTGACAGCTCAACTGCAGGGGAGGAGCCTTTTCCAGCTACTGAGCCCCTCCCTCAAGTGGACAGCATTGGTTTTGTGACATCACAAATCCTGGCTGCCGGAATCCAGGACAGCCAGATTGCTGTGCATACTTTGGTAATGCATAGCAATGTGTTACAATGCTTCATAGTTTACATCAGCACAACTCAAAACCTGCTTCATACTTCATTTCCCATTAAGGCTAAGCATAGTGACACACTTTGCTCCATTACACACTTATTATGCTGGCATGCTGAATGTTATTGGCCTCAACATAGGAAATATTATATGAAAAGATAAGAAAAGGGAGGAAAAAATGATGTCAGGAAGGTCAGTAAAATAACTCAAAGAAACTCAAATAGTTAACGGATACGGAGAGAAAGAAGGAGGAGAGACAAAGATTAAAGCAGTGGAGATGAGAAGAGCCAATGACCAAATATAGGAAGGCAGCACTGGCAGAAATACAGATAAGATATAGATTAGGGACAGAGTGAGAGATTAAAGAGATGGTTTGGGGCTTTTAGGAAAGTGGCCACCATTTAAGCTTTGAGCAGTATTGGACAAGATGAGACAGAACAAAGAAAAAGGAGTAGATCAGATGGGAAACAAGACTCGAGATATGAAGACGAGCCAACTGTAGGAGAAAGAGGAAAGTTAGACTGATGGAAGGAACATTTACAGTGAAGATTAAAGCACGGGTGGATGAGGTAAATCACAGTTTGGATAAATAGGAAGGTGAATAGACAGAACAAGTAGAGCAGGAACAAACTCAAGTTGACAACAGAAGAAAAATAGGAGGGATGGGAGATGGTTTTGATTATTTTGATTGATTGGAGGATGGAGAGATGAAAAGATGAGAGGAGAGGTGATAAACCAGGTTCACGCTGCAAAATAAAAGCAAGGTAAGAAGAAGGAGAAGGAGAAGAAAGAAGGGTTTGGAGAAGAAATGGAGAGCTGAGAGAGAGCTGAGAGAGTCGGGTTATTCAAGTAGCTGCAGAGAGACAGCTCAATAAATTAATATGCGTGGACAGATAGAAATGAGAGGAGAGATGAGCGCAAGGACCAAGAAATAATTTTCAACGCACTTTATCATAACTGCCGACGTGTGGTAAAACCTCAATTCTTAGGGCTCATGAAAAGGTTGAGGCTGCAGACAGACACCATTTATGTTAAAATAACATGAGGCAGCAAGAAATTACCTTTAAAATGTCACAAGTACAAATGTTGCAAGGAGAATGCTGAATTTGAGCAACAGACATCCCTCAAGTGTCCTTTTGTATTATGAAGGATGAGGTGGGATGCACAATGAAAAGCCAAGACGAAAACACTTAGCAGAGAGGTACACACAGTTCAGATGAGCGACGACGGGTAGATCAGGAGCCGCTCTTACATTGGTTACAAAGATAAATAAGTCCTGTAATAATGAAAGTTACAATAGAGTTGATTTTTACACATGTTGAAACGTGTGACTGACTAGGAGGGAGAGGGAAGGATAGAAAGGTAGACGGATGCCAGATGAAGGAGGCGGGTGGAGGGTAAGGCGAATGATGAAAGTGAAGGTAGGAGGGAACAGTAGAATAAAGAAAGGACAATGATCAAAGATGGAGAAAATTAAGAGAAATTAAGGGACAAAGGTGAATAGGAAAGGATGCCAGACAAAAGAAAGGGTCATAGGGAAGGTAAAAACAGGTGATATGTATGCCAGGTACAGAGGGTGATGGAGAGATGAAGAGAGGAAGAAGGGAGATCTGACTGGATAAATCCCACTGACGTCGAAGAAGTGTGTGATGGTGGTGGTGGAAGTAGAGAGGAAGAAAAGAGGGAGCTAGAAGGCTTAATGCTGCAGGAAAGGATGACACAGTACGAGGATTGACAGAGGAGGAAGAAGTGGAGGAAAGATGAAAGAGGAAGGGAGGGAAGGAAGGAGGGAGGTGAAATAAAAAAGGAAGAGTGGTAGCTGCAGGAGAAGATAAGATGTGTCGAAGGTTTGGCTCTTTTCCATTCCTAAAAAAAAAAGAAAAAAACTGGCCCTCCACCGCTCCCCCACTCCTCTTCCTTATTTGATTCAGGAAATCTAAGAGCTGACGCCACACCTGAGCTGCTGTGCGTAAGCAGAACAAGCCTCCTCACCGCACTGCTTAACTCCTGTTCTATTGTTTACCTATCTGCACGCAGATCCATTTCAGTATTGCTGCTCGGCTGACCGTGGCTCACCTTTTTTTGTAGATACACTTTGATGTTGTTGCTTGTTTTATTTAAAAGCCCCCTTCGAATACAGGGTCTTAATGCAGCCGCTCTTTAAATTTTCAAATAATGTGTGTGCGCTGCTTCACAGACTTTTGCCCAGGTAGGGATACTGGTTTAAGAGCAAGCATGAGAAAAGGATTGTTAAGAAATTGTCAATGTACAATAGTATGAGAAAATACTGGAAGTCACACACACACACACACAAAAATTTCTACTTGCATGTCAAACGTCATGTCAGCAAAATAATAATAAAACTTTCTTTTAAAAGTCTTATCTAAACAAGGTTGCATAGTGCTTTACAATTTACATGGGATTACAACAGAGAACTAAACAAGGAAACAAAATATTAAAAACAAACATCTGCTAAATCCAGTTTAATCTCCTCAAGCAAGAAAATCAATAGCTCCTGTGTCTTGATGGCAAAAGCCCTCAGCTACCAGCCTTGACTTAGGAACCACTAACAGTGTTGAAGGAGCTAAGATTACTGCTTGGGGCATAGGGAGTTAGTAGCTCTGTGATTAATTTGGGGCCAGACTGTGATGAGCTTTAAAAGTTATTAAAATTACCTTTTAGTTCACGCTAAATTTAGAATAGGAGAGAGATTACGGTTGTGAGCAGTTTGAACTTCTTGACCAGCAATAAAGAGGTTACGATAAATAATATCTTTAAAGCACAAGATGCTTGTTATTATTTGTCCCCTGTTGATGAATGTGTCTGCGCATCAACATGCTAATTTGTTTCTGTATCTTCACAGGCTGAACGGCTCTTTTATGTAGTTAACAATGGGGGTGGGTTCAGGGGCTTTGTTTTCCTGAACGTTTAATGCGACTGGTAATTTGTTGATAATGTCAACTCGTTCCTCTTTGTGTTTCCGCAGGCTAACAGGCTTCCAGGTTCCTCCCCCGGTCACGAGCACGGGGAACGTCTTCTCGTTGAGGTTGACCAGCGACTTCGCTGTCTCTGCACATGGCTTCAAACTCAACTACGAAGGTCAGAAAGTGTCTCTGTGTATTTGTACGAAGGGGCCGCGCCTCAGTGCCGACCTCTACAGCTCAGGAGAAAGCGAACAATGTAGAGAGTCTGAGTGACTGCTTACTAAATGTCAGGTAAAATGCCAAAGGTCACACGGGGCTGTGGGCACGAGACACGCTAGAAAAAAGGGCATTCAGACGACTAAAACGCAGCTTTCCTTGACCACAACCTGTCTTGAAATTTGCAAGATGATGTATTAAAAACCACACAATGAACCCTCATAGCATGAGGCTACTGTTGTTGTATTGCAGATGTACCCGGTTTCTATTCAATCTGCGTCCTTAATTTGGACATTCAGATTTTAAAAGTATTCAAGGTGATCTCCAAGGCAACATGGCTCAATTCATCCCCTTTCAAAAATGGAGGCCGTCAAACTGGGTAGGGCACAAAACAAGAGCGTTTACCAGGGGCTCTATATTGTGCATGTTTTGGGACAGAAGCAAAGATTTGTTGTGTTGATTTTTATGTCACAGTGCCTCACTTAGGCAGATTGTTTTGTTCATATAAAGATGATGAAATTAGACGAAAGTTTAAGAACTAGAAATGAGACCTGCCAAACAAACAAACATTATAAACACACAGCCATTGGTAAATGTTTGGACAAAAATACGATATTCTGGTTATATTAGTTTTTTAAGCTTTTTTTAACAAAGACAACTGTAGAAGTTTGTTCCAGAGGGAACGTGGTCCATTCCAGTGGGAGCCGAAGCATCCCTGTTCAACGTCTTCCTTTAGGGCCTGAGTAAACAGCATGACACCGTTTTCCACAGATGAAAAGAAGAGATATGGATGGCTGAAGTGATGGTTAAAATTAGAACTCACTACGTACCAGCACCATGTCCTGTGCGCATAGAGATTTCAGATTAGATTTAGATTAGGATAACTTTGATGTCCGCAGTGAGGCTGTTAGTTCTGGAGTAATAAACAGAGCAGGAGCAGATCGTCTACCTGAGCACACACGACACTGAGCAAACCGACACAACAAATATTTATCTAGTGTCTTACTTTTCATCGAACAGATCTTTTAGATGTCAACAGCGGACAAGCTGACAGTGCAGTCTGACCCCCAAAGTACAAACATGATCCTATATGTCATCTGACAGCAACACATTCATTTACTAGGCAGCAGATGAGGCATATTAAACATAAGATCATGGCTAAATCATACATGCCAGTACTCGGTTGTAGTTGCAGAATTACACAGATGGTGGATGAAATGTAGTACTGTGCTACATGCATGCTGAGATATAATGAATATTGACTGTGGCTTAATACTGAATGTACTGTAACCAGTGTACTACATGCGATGGGTCTTTCGAGAAACTATAATAAAGGAAAGGACATTTTAATCAGGCATGCATATTTAAAGCAGTATTCTGAATTAAATTCAGTCATTCAGGCCCACAGTGGGGAGCATTCTCTTTAAAGAGATTGTATCTGTATTCAGGCTTTTATTCCTCAAGTTGTTAAGTTTTGTTAAAATTTGGGCCGAAAAAGTAGGACACAGGCATGGAGAGCTGCAGCTTATTGGCTGGGGAGGTTCAGGAGGTGGTGAGGAGGGATAGGTAAGGAAGACTAGAGTGGTGACCTGGTGGACAGGTGAAAAACAGATTATTAGTTTCAAATAGTTTTAGAGAAAAACACAGGAAATCAGAACACAGAAAACAAAGAGCTTGTCCATAGTGTTGTACCACAGGAGTAAACGAAATGATCGGGTGAAGACTGGAGAGATGAACGAGGCTTAAATACCGCAGCAGCTTGTGGAATCGATGAATGAATGACCTAAATTGGTTGGAGATGAAACAGCATCGACATTGACGGTGCGAAAGACAAACTTGGCACAAAATAGACTGAAGAAAAGAAAGGTAGAAGCTGCCTAACAGAACCGGTGTAGATTGTGAAAACCTACAGATTATTCCAGACACCGGCAAAGACAACAATAGATATTGGATGGGTATTTGGTGGTGAGTGCCTCAGGAAGTGCCAGAGGTTATTAATTGTAAGAATCTTTTCCATGTTGCAGTTGCAAAGGCAGAGGTGTGAATAATGAAATGAATGATGGTTGAATTCCTTTAGCTGCTTCATTGTCAGGGTCATGGTATATTATTATGGACACCACTGTTCTGAGGACGTGGGACAGAACAAAGCCATCACAATTGTTAATGTGACTATTTTTGGTTGACATGTTTTCTGTGAAGTGCTTAGTTAGAAAGGAGTAAAGCTGGTGTGATATTTTATGTAGATTAAAACAGATGTTGTTTATGTTTGTCATGTTGCCATAGGTCACCTTCTGGGACTTCCTGTAAACTTACCCTGAACATAACCTCTACTTGGCTAACTGTAATTCTGACCCCTTATGCTAACCTTAACCACTGATCCAAATATCACTCCTTTAGCAATTTACACATCTGGAGCTTGTCCTCAAATATACCCTATGGCAAACACCCACACACACACACACACACACACACACACACACACACACACACACACACACACACACACACACACTGACATGGTGTTTCTGACCTCTGATTGCTGCTGAAAGTGATACACGGCTAAACTCCTTCTTTGTGTCCTCCTCTGCTTCCATTCATGCCTTTTTCCTCGTTTGTATGTAAGTTGGCCGGTTGGCAGGTTTTCACCGTGTTGATGTGTGTGTGGTGCGCGGAATAATGACAGTATCATTGATTGCACAGTGCCTCGGTTGAACTCGGCACAAACGCTGTGTCAGGGTGTGCTTGTGCCTGCTTGTGCTACTTGTATGTCCAAGCAGTTGTCCCAGATTTATTCACTGGCACAAGTCTCTGCTTGCAACTTGGCCCATGTTCATTCTGTGCATGTGTGTGTGTGAGACAGAGACAGAGAGAGAGAGAGAGAGATAGCTCAGAGCTTCCAGGGGACTTATCTGAAGAGCCCCTGCTGCTGATACATTCGGCTGTTTGACTTTCTCTGTGTGTGTTTGAGGGAGGGAGTCAGGGAGGCACGGAGACCAATCACACTGGGCATCACCAAAATATGCAACATTATGCAGATGAAGTGTTGGTCGATCTATATGTAGCATCTCTGCGTCTACACAGGCTGTGCAACACAAACGTGCTCCTGAGGTTATAAATTAACTAAAGATCTTTGGGGTGCAATGACAATTTCAATTAAAGTGTTTTTTTCATGAATAATTTCCTGATGAGTGGATCACTTGACCTTTTCAGTCCACTTTTTTTTTTCTCTCAGTGCAGTGGCCGTGTAATTGTCATTGCCCCAAAATACATTTTACACTGTCGGGCCCTGCAACACGAAGCTTGGATGTAAATTTATACAGCAGGGAGGAGATTTTCTCAGAAGGAATGATCCACCCAGGCTCGGACAATTTTTGGCAAGTCTTCCGTATTCCATGTAATCCTTATGTCTAATCTGCTGTTGGAGCGATTTCAGGTTTCAGATTTACGCAGGTATTAGTCTTAGCATTGTAAACAAGACATGTTTTTAAGGAGGAATGAGTGAAAAATACCTTTCATCATCATTGTTGTGGGAAGTGATATGTGTTGTGTAAAATGACTCTTGTTTTTGGAATAATTACTGAGCCCAAAAATTTGGCAACTAAAAATACAAAATGATGTGTGTGTGTGTGTGTGTGTGTGTGTGTGTGTGTGTGTGTGTGTGTGTGTGTGTGTGTGTGTGAGAGTGTGAGAGTGCGTGCATACTTCTGCTCACACACATTACAAATGCATATTCCATGATCTGACCTCTAGGACTGATCATTTGGGTAAGCAGGTGATAACTTATGCCAACACCGTTTTTAAATTAGATTTAACTGAAGAACATTTTTTGGGGTTAAAAGATGAACATAAAAGTCTTAACAATAATAACGAGATTAAAATGATGGTTATTATTATTAAATTCAAATGTTCGAGCTCGCACCAGTGACATTGTGGCCAACCTTCAGTCCATTTACAGTTTTAATGGGTTCTTTCGTAGGAAAAAGTCTAAGGAATTTGGAGGGTCCTCGGAGTGAGACTGGTAGTCCATCACAATGAACAGAGCTGAGATGGATTAGACATAAGATGAGTCAGCCTCCAAGACATGTTGCTGTGGAGGTTTTCCAGGCATGTCAAACTATGAAGAGACCCTGGGGCGTTTCCAGGAGATGCCCGGGTGCTTTTTAGATCCCATCTGGCCTGGGAGTACCTGGGAACTGTTGCCTCGGGAGCCAGGAGCTTAAACTTGTGGAGGGCTAGAGGAAGGTCTGGACTGCCTTGCTTATTCTGCTGCTGCTGCTGCTGCTGCACATTATGAAAAATGGATGAATGGATATGAATGAATAGATGGATTAACATACTGTGGGAGCTAAGACAAAAAAAGAGTGGTGTGGAGGTACAGTATGCATTATATCTAGTACAAAACAGAAAATCCATGGAAAGAGTACATGTATTGATGAGGCTATAGGGAGGAGTTTTGCAGCGTAGTTGTCAGGGCAAAGGTACAGTGTTGTGTTCCCTCCCTTTCAACCTGTCTGTCTGGTTGTGGGATACACTTTGATGTGATTGTTGGTCTCCTTGACAATTTCTTCCTCTCCCTCTGAAGACTGTCAGGACATAACTAATTCATAAGTCAGCACATGCCATACAGTGTGTGTGTGTGTGTGTGTGTGTGTGTGTGTGTGTGTGTGTGTGTGTGTGTGTGTGTGTGTGTGTGTGTGTGTGAAACTGAGAGAGAAAGGGAGTGATGTATTATTTAGCATGATGTCGGAGGCAGTTTGATATTGTGCTGATGAGACGGAATCAAAGATTATGGCGGAGCTTAAACACACGTGCGCAGACACTGCTCTTTCGCAGCATTGCGGTCATTGAAGAATTGTTGTTTTCGTTTCTTCAGACTCCTTCCATGCTCTTGTCTTTTTCAACCCCGAGACCTCGTCCATCGCCTCTCAGTTCGGCTTTTTTAACTCTATTTTTGAAAGTCTGTATATGTATATAAAATATCCCCACATGCCCAGTGGGTTCCTAGGACTGTGCTCTTCTGGACATAGATCTCGGATGTTCTTGGATCCACTCTTACAGTTTGGGCTTTAATTACCCCTGGCACCTCTGTGGCCTTCACTTTCCACATCTTCTTTAGCTCCGTGGGATTGCTACATCTAAACTCAGCTCTATTCTACCCTCTGCTATACCACTGGTTATTTACTTTATGAAGACATCAATGCACATTTCATTGGTTTGACTGACATGGGCAAGAACTTTATAATAAATGTTGAGTTGAGTCCAGTATTGCAACTGTATTCTGTGTAGTAGGTTTTTTTTTTCCTTTTCATTTAGGCCAATACATTCTTGGCCTGAGAGAAGATTTGTTTGAACCCTGTAGGTTGTTCAGTGCTCTAGATAAACCGTGTTATAAATGTCTAACTTGATTCAAATGCAATCTGAGAGCGACGCCTTCTTCTAAGTATGTGGGAATAAAAACACAAACCTCATACACACAATATGGAATAACATCAAATTGAGTTAACCTCAAACATAAACGCACACTACCCACATTCATACAATATACATTTAGACACGTCCATGTGTCCAGAGCCACAAGCATGCATAGGAAACACAGTTACCATATGCATGTATGTAACTGTGTTTTCTATGCATGCCTGTGCCTGTACACATGGCTCCCTTATGAAATGATGTTTTTCAGAACATGGACCAGAGATCATGTTCCTTATCCTAGAACATTCTGCCATGTGCTTAACAAGTCAGCAGAGATTTCCCTTCACTCCTCCCATCCCCTCCTCCTCTTCACCACTTCTGTTTTCTTCCACTTTCTCTTCTCTGAGGATATGATAGTAATACACTTCTGTAACCTTCATTTACTCCTACCAGAGAGAGTTTACATAGTGCCTCAAGAGGAGGCATAAACAAAGAGCAATAAAACGTAGAAGGAGGCAGTTAAAAAAAAAAGGAAATGCATCGGATGTGAATTGGTAAATGTGTATTCCTCAAATGAACAGAAAATTCTGTCAGCAGGTTAAAAGCTGTGGGAGCTCTCCCTGTCCAGATGACACTCACATCCATGGTCTCTTTTCCATCTGGGCATTTATTCATCAGTTCTTGAAAACATCACTGAGGATGTGACTCACTGTCCACAGCCAAACCAGTGACCTTCTGGTCATGTACTCGTTTCATGAAACTGCTGCACCACCATCTTGATATAAGGGATCCAGGAAGGAGCTGGTGGAAATCTTCACTCAGAGGTCACATGATGTTTATCTGTAAATTCAGATAAAGGAGTTACCGTTGATTACACGATCATGTTTATTGTAACAGTGGATTAACGATGACTGGCTCTAGCTTTTTAACATTTCCCTTCTTTCGCTGACCAAGTCGCATTATCAGTCCTTTTAATATTATTGTCTGTTTACACTTAAGACTTCTAATCATGCGCAAAGTTTGCCTTGTACATTTTTTAAATGATGCAGTGTTTTAAAGGGATCTTATGACAGATCTGCAGACTCTGATGGATTATTGTGTTTTTCCAAACCTACTGTTAAAATGAAACGTTAAGCTATTATTTCAGAGACACTATTGAATCTCTAAATAGTGTGCTGCATTTTATCAAAAATAAATTCAGTCTGAAATCCGAAGTTTTAAAAAGGCCAACGCTCACTTTGGACAAACTTTTTCCTCAAAGTTGCAAAACAGAGAGAAGCTGTTTGTTCTCTGCTTTGGAAAAGTCACTCGAGAGTAAACAAAAACACAAACCTCACTCAGTTGAAAACCTCAGTAAACACACACACTATTGTTTTTAACACTTTGTCATTGAATGTGATAATGATACATTTGATTGATGTAAATGAGACGTACACTTGTTATATTTTCTTATTTTCTAGTTATTAATTATTCAGAGTTAAGCTTTTTTCTGCAACTGTAGGAAAACTCTATTAGTGGGCAGACGCTGTGTTTATTGTTTTGCCTCTGAGGTTATTGCTCCCCTGCCCCCCGAGAATGTGGTCACCAACGACTCTGGTGCAAATGCATCAAAAAGATGTGAGGTTTTCGATACAATGGAGGCGTGATTGTTTTCCACATTAGAATTCAGTGAACATCAGCATCTTTCATGAAGAAAGGTTTCCTAAATTTTTCATCTCTTGCACCAGTGATATTTTAGGCTGACTCTTTTGAAGTCACGGCTGAGAACACACAGACATTGAGAGTGATCAGACTGCTGCATGCAGAAACTGCAGAGACACTGAAAATGGCTTCATTGAGTAAACACTGTGAAAATGAACTTTGAATGACGGTGCAGCTGATGACCAAAGTTCCATGGAAACTTAACAGTTATATATATATATATATATATATATATATATATATATAATATATTATCAAGAGAGTAATATGTGCATACATAGACAGATGTTCAGCGCTTGTAACCGCACTGTATATCCTGGCTTACCTGACATTATAAAAGCAATCTCACCTGGCTTTTGAAAGGTGCCAATCTGATTGGTTTTTTGAATGTTGAGCCGAAACCACACCAAAGATGTAATAATAGGCTGAGGACAACCCTTCTGAACCATGCACCTGTCTCAGCAACCTTCAGCCATTTAACTTGTGGATTTGGACAACTTAAATGCATTCGTGTCATGAGCTTTAGATCATGTGCTTAGATTGTGAAAATTGTGTGTGTGTGTGTGTGTGTATTTGTCTCTGTATTCCTGATGTTGTGGGGACCTAAATCTATTGGGGACGTGTTGTCCTTATGGAGACACTGAGTATGATAATATATGTCATTACATTTGAAGAGTGTTAAGGTGAAAGGTCAGAGTAATTTTCCAGGAAATTAATCCAAGTCAATGCAATGTCCCCTGAAGTCATGGAGATCTCCCTCTCTCTCTCTCTCTGCCTATGTGTGTGTGTGTGTGTGTGTGTGTGTGTGTGTGTGTGTGTGTGTGTGTGTGTCTGTGTGTGTGTGTGTGTGTGTGTGTGTGTGTGTACTGGCTGCAGCTTTGATCTGATCTTTATCAAAGAGACCTGAGGTGACTGACAATATACACTCTTCTATCTCATTTCTTTTTCAGTCTTTGGTCATTCTATCTTTCTTTCAGTTATTTAATGTGTTGATGGTCAGTTTCTATCAGAGAAAAATGAATGTACTTTACTTTGCAATGTAAAGAAAGTTGAAAGAATGATTTTGCTTTTATGCTTCAATTTCTAAGAATTCAACTGCAGTGATGAAATACAGACTCTAGTAACACCCAAGTTGTAGCACAACTACCTGCTTTATTCTCTGTAACTTGATGTATTTCTCCGTGCCTCTTTTTGCACAGAGCTCAGTACACATATTTAGCACCCACAATGCACCTAGTACACAGAATCATATGCGTGTGTGCCTGCACACATACAACTGTGGCTCAGTTCATACATTCAAAATGAGAAGGAATATGTCGGTGCCGTCCCTGGAGACGAGTGGTTGCACAATCCTGGAGAGTGGTGAGTGGGCATGTGTGTGTACGTGCCTGTGTCTGTGTATAATGTATATGCATGTGTCCAACTTGTTCCCATGTGTATATAACAGGCAAGTGTGAAGTATCTGAGATTTGAGCTGAGAGAAAAGGAGAAAGATGGAAGAGGAACATACAGCATAATGAGAAATGAAAGAGCACGTCTGCACTGGGAGCAGTATGAGCACATATGATGTCCAATGTACAACAATACAAAACCTTTTTGTACAGAACACAGTGCAGAAGAAGAAGCTTGGGTTGTTTCAGGAATTTTTTGTCATCACAATCTAGTTTTCTCTTTTTGATATATCTAACATATAGTCCCACATGCAGACACCTGCTTCTTATGGTGATAGAACCATATTTTTTTTCTACTCCCTAAAATCTGCAATGGCATCGGCCCCAACAATCCAGTACTGGTCGATGCTGTGGTGGGAAGGCTCCTCTGCTAAAATGTCAATGAAAGAGCGTCAGTCTACACAATCAACCACACACACAGACACACACACACAGTGACAGCAGATGAGAAGAGCAGATTGTTTCACACAGAATTTTCAAAAGGAAATATGTGTTTTTTTGAGTCTTTATCTCCTGAGAAAACCTAAATGTCACAAAAGTTTTTCTTATCTGTATTATTCAAACATCTGTAAGTCACTGGAGACTGAAATAAGCTGCAGATTATCTAGAAAAATTATTGTGACGGGGCCGTGACACAGAAATGTATCTCATCATACGAGCGGTGGAAGGGCACTATCTTAAATATTTTATTCTGTACTCGTATTGATTTTTTGTTTAATGGTTCTGCTTTGTAATGACGCCATGAAAAGAGAACATATTTGGTTATTTATTTATTTTATTCTCTCTGTGTCTACCTGTTATGCGGACTGTTTATGAGAGCAAGTTGGGTGCATTTTCTGGGGCTGGGGTCTTATTTTTCTTAGATGAAAAATAAGGAATCTGAAAAGGAGCCTGGGAAGATCTGATCCTGGATCCTATATCATTTCACACTGTTCCGGTACAAATTAGCGGCCAAATCCCTCAGTTTCAGGCCTGCAATGACGTCAGCGTCTTCTGAATGCAGCGGTCTGATGTATGGACGATAGGCTGCCAAATGTCTAAGTGTCTTAGATACTGTAGGCGCCTCACATATATAAAGTCCAGCAAAATGACAAATTCATGGATAAAATGCACTAATTCAGTGACAGATTTATATTTGGAAGCTGCTAAATGTTTTATAGCCTGGAAGGGAAAGGTGTCTAACACTGAAGATTGTCCAAAAAGTAGCCATCAGTCTTTTAATGTCTGGATAATGTAATTACAGTAAAGTGTAAAGTGTAGTGACCTCATATTTTAATGATGTAAATACATTTATGATGTAAATCTAGAGAACAGTTTCCAAACCCTGTGCCAAGGCAGGATAGAATTCACATCAAGTGATATATTGATTCCATATTCAGGTCTGTCAGACGTACACTGGCCACCTGACTAAAATACAGGATATCTGGTCCATAGTTTTTATCAGTGTGTAGGAGTGTGTTCATCTGCTGCAGAAGTGTGTGTGTGAGAGAGTTTGTGTGTGTGGGAGTGTGTTGGTAATAATACAGCCTTCTGGGCAATGTCAGTCCATTATTCAGCTTTATATCAGCCAACCAATCAAACGGCCTCCCTTCAGGGTCACCACCTCAGCCCATCCAATCAGCTCCTCCTGCCAAGCAGGAAGGAATGTCACTTGATTAGCATAACCAGAAAATGAGCAGGGTCATGCTGACGCGGCAGTTTCTGACGCTGTGCATCAAACAGCACTCGGAGGCAGCATTTAGACAAATGTATCCCTCAACACTGTCAGCAACTCCGAGAGGATTCTCACCAAATGTATCTCCATCCTATAAAATGTGATAAGAAACATCGACAGAATAGGCTGCGTCTCATCAGCAGATTTTATTATTTAAGGGCATTCCACGGGGTGTTTCTCTCTATATTTAATTTTCTAATTAATTGTTAAAATGACTATCAGTGCTGTATTCTCGAGCCCCTGTGCTGATTTAGTTTCCTCACTTCCCTGTTGCTTTTAATATCTTAACTGCTGTCTCCGAGGATGGCAAACTGCAGTGAAACAGCGGAAAGTATGGAAACAAAGCTCTACGTGCTTTGTTTCGAGAACAACTGATTCATTGGATTTTGAGTTTTTCCCTTTTAAAATGTGTGCACGTTTGATGCAGCTGGGACTCAGAGGCTTAGAAAAGTTTCTTCATAGTGAATATGTTAACGTAAGCTACAATAACCAGGCTACCAACCTTATCCTTAACAAAACAGGGTTGCTGTATCTTCCTAATAGAACTTTTTCCACTTCTCTGACTTTTTAAAAGCTCTACTCGCACACTTCCTCATAATGTGAAGACTCACATTCTGTATTCAACATTAGACCTTATTCCAAACATGACGCTTCTTTAAGATGGAATTCTAGTCAGTACAATTTGTTCTTTTCTATTGTGTCAGTTGAATTATTATCTTATTATCTATTTTGCAGTTACTATGTTTTTGATAGAATTTTAAAAAAAAGTTCTGCTCTGGTACAAGTGCGACACCATAGCACATGCTGCACTGCTTAATGCTTTCCACAGGTTTAGTGATGAAAGGATTTTATTGTTGTAGAGCTGAAGTCTTATTGTTTGACCCGAGCCCAATGTTTTCACCTATCCAGGCATGAACAACAGCCTTACATAATTCTTAGGGGATAGTATTATCTTATTGCCAGATTTGGATCACGTGCAGTTAGCTCTCTGTAGCACAAAAACAACATAAATCTCACTAAAATAACTCCTTCACCTTGCTGCAAACACAAGACTGAGTTTTTCGCTTGTCCCGTCATAACAGACAGTTGCAATTATTCAAGTTTTGTCCTGCGTGTAAAAAGCTTCTTTACAAACTGATTCCTCAATGACCACGCACCCCAGAAATACGCACAAATACACAGACGCCACACACAAACACAATGGCATCATGTGAAATAAATTGCGCAGAGGAAACACTAATTGACGTCAGACTGTGCTGCACAAAAAGACAGGTGAGGAGATGAGGGCGAGGACAGAGATGAAAGAAGACGCAATTAAAAGGATCAAGATGGAAACAAGTTGAAAGAACAGGACAGAACCCTGCTGCTTATGTTGTGGGGTGTACTTCAGCATAAAGGCTTCCACCACACTGAATATTTTGGTATCACTCTAACACAATTGGGTTTAAAGGCCCAATTTTTGTTTGTTTGTTGGTCTTTATCCTCTTATAGCGAACAAAGAGCAACCAGCTAATTTAAGGTCATGAGTGTTGATTTTACTCAGCGCTCATAATCGAGACTGGCATTGGTGAGAAAACAAGCCTGTTGCTTTTGTTGTGGTGCCTGTTGATGTGGCAATGACCTATTTACCTACGAGATGTTGTAGAATAAAAACACTCCATCTTTATAGTCACTGCCTTTGTATGGAGGATGCTCTACTGTCTCTGTGTTGGTTGGATAGTTTTACATTGATGGTGAGCTGTGCAGCTGTAAGTGTGTGTTTGTATGTGTGTGTGTGTGTGTGTGTGTGTGTGTTGGTATCTGTCAGTCAGCTTTACAGGGGGTCTCTTGATGTTAAATTTAATAAGTCACGCTACAGTAGCCACAGCTACTAGATATAACACACATGCAGGCAATCACACCCACAAAGCTAGCTCACTAGCTTACCTCAACTGTGCAAGCACGCACACACACGCACACACACACACTCACACACACACATCCACACACACGTGCACATCCCAGGACAAACACACACAGATGTTATCAGCACAGAGTGATCTCCTTCTCTCTCTTTAGCTTTTTCACACACACACACACACACTCACTCTGTGCACTGTTATTCAAAATACACAGTCTACACAAGAGTATCTCTGAAGTTGTCAGTCATTGGGGACACACACACACACACACATTGTCACAACTTGTCTCTGGGCTCTTTTGTTCCGTCCTCTGGGCCCCCCTACCCCGCCGATACTATTCCCATCTCAGTCCTGTTTATTTTGGCCCCCTGCCACTCTCTCTCCACCCGCCAGATGTCCTCAGTCCTCCCCATCCCAGTCACCTGACTGTCAGATCCACCTGCTCGTCCGTCTCCTCTGAGCAGAGCGTCCCCACCCACTCACACACCTGTCTCGAGTCCCACTCATTTTTCCCAGCCACTATTTACACCAGTCAGCTCCACCAACTCCTTGTCAGATTGTCTACTTATATTCCAGCGTGTTTAACCATGTGCCTGCTACCTGTTTCCCGCACCTCCCTCCCTGTCTGTCAGTCCGCCTGCCTGTCAGTCCATCTATCTGTCTGTGGATATGGTTTTCATCAGTTCATCCGTCAAAGTTGTGTTTGTGTGTGTGTCTGGGCTCAGCCTTGACTGTGCTGCTATAAGTGACATGGGGTGTCTCTGCAGGCTATAATCTGGAGCTGGGTTACTGTTTAGTGTTTCATACATTACTTAACAGCATTAACTGCACATAGTCCTCCATTGCTGACCACTTATATGTTTATTCAAAGAGAAGTAAATGGTCAGTCTGTCAGTAAAACTGCCAAACTTGTGACTCCTGTTATCAGAAGAGTTCAATAAATGTGTAATACTAAACTTCAGATATGAAAAATATTAACATTGCATCTAATGTTTAGGCCTTGAGGTCATTAAGATTCAAAAGTGAGCAAAATGGAATTGGTTCACCCTCAGGGGGAGCATGAAAATGTCTCAGGATATTGGAAGTGCATTTCTGTTGCTGACATATTGACCTGATAGTTGCACTAATGGGGCAACGTGCCAATAATCAATTAATGCATTATCTTCTGGAGATTATGAATCAATACCACATTTGATAGAGGGATTGTCCAATAGATCATAAGGAAGAAAACAGCTCTTTACTGGTATCATGTCCTTCACACAAGTGCAGAACTTATATATGTAACTTCAAATGTAGTTATTTCCTGTGTTTTTGCCTCCTTTGAAACACACAGAGATAGAAATGTGAGGAAATAGTTGGGTGGAAGTTCGGGGGTTATTTGTTGACCACAGTTTCATTCTGAAGCAATTTATACTGGTGCATGAGTGGCACTGGAGGTTTGTTGTGGCATGGAGGTGCAGCCTCAGTGGGTGGGTTTCAAACTGCAAACTGAGCTGACTGTCTGCAAACTCTTTATCAAACACCTCTTCTCCTCTCTTCTCCTCTCTTCTCTTCTCCTCTCTTCTCTTTTCTTCTCTGATTTAATATCACACCAAAAGAGCTGCTAGTTAAAGCAAAGTTAGATTGAGAAACAAAAGAGGAGCTTTAAAGTAGGAAGAATACTCTGGTATTGATCAGCACAGAAAGGCCCTCTGATAGGACACTCATTTACTCAGTACTGTAACTATGGCATTTGATTCTTTTCTGAGTGCCCTCTCTTTCACTCCCTCTTTCTGTCTTTCTTGTTCTCTCCTTAATGGATATTGATTTAGTTTTGAGGACATACAGTAAGTTTTTATCTATTGCACCAGCTGGGTTTTTCAAACCTCTTGCTTCTAAACTCTCTCACTCTCACAACCTTCCGGGGTGAACCTGTCAGTAGTGTGAGTGTTTGTGCAAATCAGTGTGTGCAAGTGTGTGTGTGTGTGCATGTGTCACAGTGCAGGGCAGAGTGACAGTGATGTCAGACATGTAACGATTTCCTATTGGCTGATGGCCCCTGAGGCCCAACGTCCCGTTATTGATCTGACCAATTAGCATTCACACCTTTAATTAATACTGAGGCCTGATGTGAACACACAAACGTGAAAACAAGCAGCCGCACACAAACACACACACACACACACACACACACACACGCACACACTTTTAATTAATAGTGAGGAGAGGGGTGGCTGTGAGGAGAGATAAGAGGGGGAAAGTGGCTGGGAGGGCAAGATGGATGTGTGAGGCTGAGAAGAGAAGGGTCAGCTAGACAGAGAGAGAGAGAGAGAGAGAGAGAGAGAAGAAGATCAGGACTCAGACTTAAATCAGTGCAGCCTGTTAATATAAAGCCTTAATGATATGTCAGAGCTCAATGCTTTACTGTCTTTTAATAATATAAACAAGAAAACACGTATTAGCTGCATCACTGCAGGTGTAATCCTTAATGGTTAGGTGTTGAAAATCAGCTCAGTCAGCTGTTTCTTAAACTGTAGTGACGTTAATGACCGCAGTGCTGGGCACAAAGACAATAAGAACAGTTGGTGTGGGAGTCGGAGGATAACTCACGATACGATAATATCACAATACAGTGATTCTGAGACAATTGATATATTTCAAGACGATCATGTAACAATCTGTCCAACTGGAGAAGGATACAAAATGTGCTGTAACTTGTCCATTTCCACATATGCCATTATTTCAGTGTAAATATTAATAAACTGGCAAATGTCAAAACTATATTTAAGTATAACTAAATATCTATATGGTGCCAGCATATCGATATGTCTCATTAATCGGGATGACAATGTATTGTTTTGTTAATATTTTGTCCGACCTCAAGTAACCAGCTGTCCTGTCAGGATGAATCTTGTAATTGACAGAAATTCCCCTCTGTACTCACTGAACATCACTATTTCCTACAGACCAATTTATCAGCAAAGGAAAAACATGTCTGTAAACACTGAACCCTGCACTTTGCTATTTTGTTTGATCAAGTCTGATGGGGCCGATTTGCTCTGGACTTCAGGAAGATGGAGTCGGCCCTTTCAGGTCGGATCAAACGACAGCATTTAGTGTCCTGCTGTAGAATCAACCCAAAAACAGGTCGGAGTAAACAAGCGAAACCATGATCTTATTCAATCCTGACGGCTGCAGCCCTGTGAACACAGAGCTGCGAGGACCCAAGCGTACACACACACAGACACACAAGCAGGCTGGTCCAATGAAGTTAATTTAGTATATTAATCCATTAGGACCTGCTGTGTGTGTGTGTGTGTGTGTGTGTGTGTGTGTGTTTGTGTGTGTGAAGGAGCTGAGCCCCGCCCTCAGTATAGAGGAGAACGAGCGTGACCAAATGACAAAGATCACACAAGATATCATTTCATTAAAGGTAAGGAAAGAGAGAAAGGTAAAAAGTCTAGAGACATCTGGTGGACGGGTGGAGTATGACAGGAGGCCTATGAAGGGAGCTGAGACAGAACAATTAGTAAGGAGCGGTTGTGTATGTGGTTTTTGTGTTTTTTCCCTTTGTATGTATGTGTTTGGGTCTAATGAAGTTCTGTCGGCAGGATGTATTTAGGGGAGAATCTAATGGTTTATTGAACCAGCCCTCAGAGAAACATCGATCACTGCATCAAGGAGCCACACACACGAACTCACAAAAACCTGCCAGTTTATACACACTTATAACACGCTGGCACACACAGGCACGAGTGTGTACACACCGGCGGAGTGGAGGTAAAGGGCTTCTAACTGACTTCCTCGTGTTTCTTTGTGAGCAGTCAGGCTAATGTCATTATCTGCTCATTCAATTACATACGGGGAAACTGCGAGGCTGGGAAGTGCATCTTTTCAAATAACGCTCATAGATGGATATCCTCGCCACTTGTCTCATTAAACGCTGCCACTCGTTGAGTGTTTCCATCGTGTTAAAGTTTATACCTCCTGAGCTGCACTTTAGAGAAGGACCGCACCAGGCACTCTGCTGCATTAAAGTTTGTGCTTATTAGTATTATTGATCAAATGATTCTGCATGCAGAGTGGTACACGAGAAGATTTATATTTGAGCCGACAAGTATCATAAAAAGTTGACAGGGAATAAGTCAGATCGGTTTTAGCCCAACCAGCAGTAAAACAAGAATCCAAATACATTTACTTGAATACTGTACCTTTATAACAACAGTGTATTCTGGGTATTTTAATGTCTATTTCATCTCATCTGCCACAATGATTTAACATCATCACTGATCAATTTGCCAAAACGTTGCTAAAGAGCTACCTCCGAAAATTCTATGAACTGTCTGTATCATAGACTGTACATAAAGATGGATGACGTGTCAGCACCCCAAAAGTGAAGCAACATTTATATTGATCGCCCCCTGGTGGCTGGCTGCAGTATTGGTCATTAACCCTCTCTCCTCCATGTTAGTGGATGGGACCTGGACTAAACTAAGACATGAACTAATCATTTGATTCTGTAAAAACAGGCTATGTCATGATTAACTGAGACTGACTTGAGGCAATGCTTTGGGCAAACGCATGTATCGGTGGAACTTCAGTACCGTGACCCGGCTCCAGCTCTCTCTCTCTCTCTCTCTCTCTCTGTGTGTGTGTGTGTGTGTTTGTATTAATTGATCTTCAGATCTGCCAGCTGATCTAATGGACATTGCACACTCTTTTTCCTTCCTTAACTATCTCTCTCTCTCTCTCTCTCTCTATCTATCTCTCTGAGACACACACCTTCTGGTGCCACTTAGTGCGTTTTCCCTTCATAATTAATCACAATTACTTGTAATTACACCATCAATCAGCAGCCGCCAATCAGAAACTGTTTCTGAGGGGAGTTGCAAGTCTATTAAATAAATCAGTGAAGTTCATTCCTGTTCATTTCTAATAAAAGACAATGTTAACCAGAATCGTGACGCAGTTTTAATCATAATCTTACATTTTTGAATGTTAACTCCAACATTGTTCTATTCTTACCTCAGTGAACTAAAGCATGGATAAGGTGTAGTTAATATATGGTGTGACTACTAAAAAGGTCAGCGATAGTTCTGAAGAGAAAGGTGTGATATTTAGAAAAGAAGGAAACATAAACTGGAATGAGACAGACCACAAACTCAGGTTTAAATAGAACCCCCATGACTTCTGTACCTTGACTACAGAGTAAACACAATTTCCTTAACTCCTGCATCAACAGGAGCCTCTGCCTCAGACTTATTGATCATTGAAAACGATCTCCCTCTCCAAAAGAAATCTCTCCATACAGTAGTTTTAAGCCATTCACTTACCAATCTTGGTTGTCAATCAGCATATATTTGTGTATGACATTGGAATAGTGTGTGTAGATGCACAGTATATGAGCTTGTGTATCATGTAACCATCATACTGTTTTATTTTCTTCTCATCTTGGCATTAATATTTTCACACTGAAAAAACATATCCATGTATAATGAGTCCATATTATCCTCCTCGTGATTATTGAGCTGTCACAGTTAGAATTTGAGGGAATTGCTTGAATCCTGTTATGAATGACACCTGCTTGACAGCTCTGCAGCAACTCTCTAACCTTGGAGGGATTGTTTGGGTTTTAAATAATCTACTGCAAAATATTTGGTTTTGTATATTTGGGCAAAATGGCCACAGAAATAAAATAACAAATGTATATTTTTTCACCTAAAATATTTCGATATACCAATATTTCCAAAATAACCTTTTCGCATCAGCTGAACTTTTCCAAAACTAAATTAAACTTTAGAAAATATTTAAAATATATACATGGGTGCATTGCAGTGTGCATTATTGATATTGTAGTCAAATTACATATTTTTGTTGAATCAAATTTGTTGTAGGAAATCTCTCATTTTATTTGGCTAAGCTAACAAACAATATAAAATGGTGCGCTGTGCGACAGCAGTGTGAGTAGTGTTATTTTCATACACTCCGGGAACACTGTGAGCTGAAATGAAATGAGGACATATCTTACATCAGATATCTGCTTGTCTGACTTCTGTTTGAAAATAAAGTCTCCAAAATAATCCCTTAGACGCAAAAACAAATAATCCATCGTGGGGATGAAGAATTGTTCTGTCCTGGAGCAAGTATTTGGCTTTTTCTATCGAGCCACAAAAGTAACAATGAAATATAAATGATATATTAGTGAATTTATGAAGCTGTGTGACCTTAAACACAGATTACAATACAAAAAAATGTCATTCTTGAAATATTGTTATATAAACTGAAAGGACATGTGGGATCTGAATAGTAATGGCGTTATAAACACAGTGAGGTCATTGTGAAACTAAATCTGTGTTTTTGCTCCTGGTTTTGTCAAGGGGAGGCCACACGCCCACAAATATGATATACAACTTACACCGTAAAGTTTCATTAACTTAACGGGCTAAAAAATGTTTTATGACACAAGTTCTTCACAAGTCTATAAAAAGAGTTGGTCAAAGTGTTGAATAAATCAAAGTGACAAGCAACTGACTCTGAAGTTGACAGCCAGTGAAACCTTTTATAGATCTAAGTGCCCTGGAACACACATCAGTTTGTTACAGCACTGTTACGGTTCTTATAAACCTCACATCTTCTGGGGGAAGTGTCGGGAAAAGAAAGTGAAAATCATTTTTCAGATGTAAATAGTGGATTCTTGTAACATATTCCCGCGCTGTTTCGAGTATTCAGCATCTGTTGTGGTATAAAACTTGCTTCATCTTTTATAAAAGTTCCTGCTGACAGAGGTGTAAAATTCCCCCAAAACTCATCGAAGCATCCTTCTCTGTCTTTGCCTCCCTTTCTCATTTTTGTCTTCTCTCTCTGTCTTCCCTCGTCCTTCACTCCCCATCTCCAATCCTCCCGTCTGCAGCGTCATCCGTCTCACTTAAAACTCTTAAAGCATGGCAGCATTCTCTCCCTCTTCTGGCGCTTTGCTCTCGCTTTTTACCCACGACTCAGTTCTTTTCTCCCTCCTCACTTCTTCCCCTCGCCGTCTCAAGCTCCCCCGTACC
This sequence comes from Paralichthys olivaceus, assembly GCF_024713975.1. Lineage (NCBI taxonomy): Eukaryota > Metazoa > Chordata > Actinopteri > Pleuronectiformes > Paralichthyidae > Paralichthys > Paralichthys olivaceus. The sequence continues at coordinate 7,706,643 of NC_091112.1, forward strand.
TGGACTGGTCTGTAATTGCTTATCTAGGGAGAAATAAAAGCCTATGCGCGTCTGTGCCTGTGTGTGGGTGTGCAGGATAGAGCGAGTATAGCTGTTTGCCTGCGTCTGCTCTGCATTCAGGCCTTTGTGTGCCCTTATGTGTGTTTTTGTCTGCGTGTGTTTGTGACAAATGCAGATAGTTCTACAGATGGCCCATAAAAGCAGCAGCTTGTAATGAAGCAACTGAGACTGAAATCATGGTTATGGTAAACCAGGGAGAGACAGAGATGGGAAAGAGGAGCAGAGATGGATAGATAAAGAGAGAGCAGAGAGGAGAAAGAAGTGAGGGTAAGAGAGAATAAATAAGAAAGGGCAGGCAGCAATAAACCATGAAAATGAGTGTGGTGTTGCCGCTGGCTACTGAATAAACTAGTGTAATGAAACTATGCAATGTTCACAATAAACTAGGCAGAGAACGAACGGAGGGATGAAGGGGTGCACAGAAGGGGTGATATAGTGGTACGGAAGGAACAGGGGAGGCAAGGAGCTGGCACGCCATCAAAGTTTTTAGGTGACGAGGTGGGAGCGAGGGAACGGGAGGGAGGGGATGGGTGGAGTGTGACAGACGGAGACGTTGAGGGGTGAGGGTGGGGGGGTTGTGAAAAAAGGGGATGTGGGAATCGGAGATGTAAAAAATAAAGAAGAAACAGATGAATAAAAGAAAAGAGAAAGATGATAAAGGGAAAATGAGGCTTTATGAACGTTATGAAAAAGATTAAGTTGATAGAACAGAGATGGGTAAAATGAAAATGCGATGGAAGAAATTAAAGGGTGAAGAGGTCACATGCGTCGGCAGCCTGTTCACACTGCGTGCGATTTTTTAATGATCCTGTTGAATACGCTACTCTAAAAAAAATTTCTCGCAGATCATGTCTTTGGATTCTATTTTATTCGACACTATGCTTGAAAAGGAGATGCAGTTGTCTGGCTTCCTGCACTGTGCACTGTGGGCGGCTGTGGCTCAGGACTGAGGCTAGAGTGGGTCGGCCACTAGCAGAAGGTCGTCGGTTTGATCCCCGGCTCTTCCACAACTGTACCATAAAGCACTTGGTTATCAAGACTAGAAAAGCTATAAATACAGACCCTTAAACATTTGTTCACAACATGATGACACATCTAGCTCTAATTGTTCATAGTAGGACCCTAGCTTGATTTTGCATATCGTTATTAGCCTACAATCTTTTTTGTTCTGTTGATTCTTGGCTTCATTCGATGTAGTAAAAAATAAATAAAGATGCAACCAGGAGTTGTGCGGTAGACAAATAATCCAGACATAATCCCCTGTAAGAGGTTTAGTCTTGGCATGTGTGTCACCTTGAACCACCGACTGACTGGTCCTGAGGAAGTGGAGCAAATGATTCCCCATCATTCAATCAGGGGGTTCGCTAACTCACTTTTTATTCCTGCAATCAAATGATTACATTTTTAGTATCTATACCAATATTTACTATTTATTAAAGTAAGTAGCCAAGTTTTTGGATCGACCTTTGAGTTGGTTCAGTCCAACTCGTCAATTCAGGATTACCAAAGGGTCAAATGAATTAAACAATTATGTTAAATGGTTAAAAGGTGACTTTTAAACCTACAGACAACTTTCTTGTAGTTTCATTTTTTCGTACGAGGATGTGTCTTTCTGTGTAATGATCTCTCCTTTCATCCAGCTGCTCTGCGCTGTGCTTTCATTATTATGATTAATCTCTCATTTTCTCATACGGGGTAAATGAGAGGCACAAGTGTTCTCCGAGGGACGGTCTCACAGTAAGGTCTGGTCCTCAAATAAAGTAGCCCCCTTTTAAGTCGGAGCTAAAGTCACCTTCTGAGTCGTGTAGTAAAACTGTGTAGAAATTATGTCGCTTAAAATGATCTGCTTTTGAAGTTTGGATTAATCGTTCATGTGTAATAATTGCACCAGCATGTGATGTTATGAGAACAGCTAGAATCTTTGTTTAAAAAAAAAAAACAGGTGGCGCTGAAATGGCATAGTTCTTGTGAGGTTATTTTATTCCTCTAAACTGTTTGTACTTTGTTGCGGTTGTTGCACTTTGAAGACACCTTGTGGGAATAACACCATCCCTCACATTTAACTTTGTGTAACTAGGTTTAATTATCCAGATCATATTGTGATTCACTGTAAGGCCATTTAATTTATATAAATTGCTTATCCTTGTTTAACCTTCAAGGTGACAAAGTTACCTGCTGCCCTTTTCCACTGAGTTTATTCTTTTATAAATAGAATTTCTAATATGAAATAGCCATTCTTCTAATAATGGTTATTTATTACTGTTGATGGATTCTTGGTTTTCGAGGCACCCACAATCTTAATAATATAGTTTTTCTCAACTTAATCCAAGAGGTTAGTTTGTGTACAAATGTAGGAAAAGTGAGAGATGCTCAAAACCCAGAACCATTTTATTGTTTTTTTTTTATCTTTCCAAGTTTGCTCCCTCATTTTAAAACATAACCAGCCACACGTGTGTGTATGTGTGAAAGTAAATGTGTGTGTGATAGGACACTGAACAACCAAACATCCCGTCACTGAGAAAGGCCACACTCTGCTGAAATCGATAGGCCAACAGGTCACCACATTAGGCCAACCTGACATCCAGACAGAGTACAGGGGGGGGGGGTCCTCCACTGTGATGGATGACCCTGGTTATATGTACGTGTGTGTTTGTGCATGGGTGTGCAAGTGTCCATGTGTGTCCGTGTGATAAGGAGGATGGGGGTTATTTAATGTCTTTAGCGAAATGATTGTCCTCTCTCGTATGTGCTGTCCATGCTCTGAGAGCAGCGGGATTCAATGGAGCCTCTTAAGAACACCTTTACACTTTGTCTCAACCAATTAAAGCACATTAGATGCCCAGTGTGGGGTTTTTTTTCATTTAAAGGGAAAGTTATTTCTGATTTTGAGTTTTGTCTGTTCTGGTTTTATCTATTTTTAAATGATCTGCAATCTTTGGTGTTGTGGACCTCATCATATTCAAGATAGATGCTAATAATAAGGAGTTAGCCAAAGCAAACTGGAGGACTGTATTTGTCTGAGTTCACTGAGCAAAATGTCTACAGAGTCCACACTGAGAAGGTTCAGAGGTAGAGTGTGTAATTGAAGAAATATGACAATAATGTAATTGTATAACTGAATCAATGTAAGAATCACTTGCATGGTTCATTTGCTGACATCAAATCTTATCCACCCACTGTCTGTTGTGTGGAGGAGGAGTTTCCATGCCACTCGTTTGTGGGCATACTGAGTTTATAGTCCTCCTGCTTCTTTTGACTCCTTCCTTTCTCTCCCACTTCAGCTGTCTCTTTTCTGCCCTTTTTCGCTCCCTCCGTCTGAGTAGTTTCATAGTTCCATTCGTCTCGTCCACTGCTCTGCCTCTCGTTTTTCTTTACCCTCCCCTTCTTCTTGTGTGTTCCTCCCCCTCACCCCGGTCCGTCTATTCCCCTTCTCCCCAACCCCCTATATGTCTGAACAGTTTCATAGTTGTATCAATCAAGTTCAAACAATAAGACCAGAGTTGGTCCCTGTTCTCCCATCTACTTCCTGGTTTATGGCTTGTAATACCTCTTATCTCCCTCTCTCTCTCTCTCTCTCTCTCTCTCTCTCTCTCTTTCTCTCCTTCTCTCCTTCTGCTTCTCTCACTGTCTGTGTGGTTGTGTATGTGGATGTTTACAGTTTATGCACAGTTGTACGTATACCCTCAGTCTTAGGCACAGAACATTAAATGTATAGTATCTAGAAAGAATAATGTGATTAACCATAAAACACTTTTACATTTCCTCTCCTGCTCTCTCTGACTTTAGTGTTTTTCATTGGGATTGCAGTCGAAATGGATCCATCGTTCTTGGCATAATGTTTTATTAAGAGAAAAAAAAAATAAATGACCCGGCTTACGGATCTGGCCATATCTTTGCCAGGCGTGAAAATTTAAAACAACCAATAGAGTTGAGTATATGTCACAAGATGTTTCGGACCATGAAACTGTGTTTTGCAGTGTGTGGAATGAGGCTCCAGAGCAATCTCTGGATTAGACACATCACTGTGCAAGAGCTGGGTTTATTATTTGGTGAAGTGACGGCTGAGCTGGAGGAATTGCATAGTCCAATCAATTTCAAAACAGAAACTATAAAAAAAACTAAATCCATGTCTGTTTCTCTCTCTCTCCTTTTCTGCAGAACTTCACAGTACATCCTGTGGAAACCCAGGTGTCCCACCCAAAGCAGTGCTAAGTGGTGGTGGACGTTTCGCTGTGGGGGACCGCGTGAGGTACAGCTGTGTCCCTGGTTATGTCTTAGACGGCCACGCCACACTAACCTGCATCACCAATGCCGGAAACACGGCCGTCTGGGACTTCCCTGCTCCAATATGTCGAGGTAAAGGCAACTAAACCCGTATGTGTACAACAGCATATGAAGGGTTTTCTTCTGTCCACTGATTTGAACCACGTCTCAAAGGGAAAAAAAACATTCAACTCTTCAATGTTTTTGATACACTTGCATCCAAATGATGGTTTCCCAGGATGATATATAAAGAAAACCCTTCATAGAATTTATGTTTGTGTGTCTGTGAGAGAGACAGAGAGACAGACAGCCTGTGCATGCATTTGTGTGTGTGTGAAAGCGAACGAGGAAGTTAATCCTAGAACGCTGGTGTGTATTTTGGGTTTTGCCGATAGTTTGCGCAGTTCCTTTTTATGCTACCCTTTATTATGAAAAGTGTGTGTAGTAGAGCAGCAAATACGGAGTGTGATTGTGTAGTAAAGTGTATGCCGTTGTTTATTTTTGGATTCTGGTGTAGCTGAAGAGGTTTGTGTACGTGGTGTTGGATGCTATGTTACACTATATTACATATTCTAAAGAATCTTATTTATTTTTTGTAGGTCACCCTATATATATTGTTGGTGGATGCATAGATATAGTGGATCATTTATTTTCTCTCCATAAGTAATATATAGATAACTTCAAGTTAAATATATAATTTTAACAATTGCGAATAATGATTACATCAGAGCTCCATTGTCCCTTGCAGATACTTTCATTGAATTTGTGTAAATAACTTCCTGCTGTGCTCGTACAACCAGCACTACTGAGAATCACACTCATCATTTACAGATTTACGCAGCCCTCAACTGCAGATTGATCATTCTTTTACTTTGCCAGTCCCTATGGTTGAGTCCCTATGGTGCCAATTTATCAGACCGTGTTTTGAGTGAGCTTAGCTACACAGAAAACTGAAGTAAACCAGTGTCTGTTAAAGTTCCAGTGTGTAAGATTTAGGTGAAAGGGATCTGTTGGCAGAAATTGAATATAAAACAATCATGATTTTTTCACTGGTTTATCTAATCAAAATTGTATGAATTGTTATTTTCTTTACCCTGGACTGGGCCATTTATATTTAAAAACTTTATATTTACAAACCCTGGTCTTCTTCACAATCTGCAGCAAACCATCCCAGTGTGTACTGGGAAAAAAATGTCAATATGTTCTCCAAAAGAACATTTTAAAAAATCCTCTGGCTTTAAGTTGCGGACAACCCTCTTGTTGTCAGAGCTGCTCAATCAATGACTCTTTACACCTCCCTTTATGTTCCTCCAATGACTCATGTGACTGCAAGTGACATCAGCGACCTAAACTCACCCAGGCAGAGACTGTGATTTCGTTAAGGGACTGAACTTTGCTGCTCCACCTGAATGCATCTCAGTTGTAGATCTGATCAGTAACACAGAGTCAGTCATCCAGAAGAGCAACATCCCTTAACACTAGAGAGGGAAGGCACTTACACTGGAAGGCCCCAAACAGCACCACCCTCCCCGGAGTGAGGGGGTGGATTCACAGTTTTGAACTGGGGGGACTATCAGTTCATGGTATGTGCAAGCACAAGTGATGATGAACAAGAAAGTTACAACCTACAACTGCAAATAAAGAACGGAGAAAATTGTTTCCAATCACTGGATGCAAAGGAGCAGGACAGGATATTAGCATAGCATCAAACCTGTGGGAAACTGCTGTACGAGCCCCAGTCAACAGCAATGAATTGGACACACACTGGATATATTCACACTGATATTCATGTGAAATGAATAATGAATGTGAACGGCCATGCACTCCAACATATTTGGTTGAATACTTCTTAGTAGTAGCTTGGATTCTGACTCACTTGTTCATGTATGTATGTCTAGGAACAACTAGGTGGAGACAGAGCCAGTATCATTAAGAATTAGATACAAAACTACAGCTTCATATTCCTGGACTGTGCAATTTTCCATAAAAGCACAGGGTCTGTCCCATATGAGGTTTTCATTAAAGCTCGACCCACAAGGGCCGTCTGTCATTTCATTTATAGTAGAAACGAGGAAAGGTTGGAATTATACACTGAGATTTTCAGATAAATGTTCCACAAACACCACATGACCAATTAAACAAAGCCATTAATTAACGTCATTGTAATCTGCTGCACTGTCATTACATCTTTATGTTGACTGTTATAACATTCAGCCTATTACCTTGGAGAGGAGTTGCTATTATATGGCTGGTGTTCAACATCTAACCTTAGTGGATTCAGTTTCATATCTCTATTGATGTCTCTCTCACAAGTTGAATGCAGAGGGTTTTCACACTGTGGGAATGAAGAGGCAACTTTTGCCAATTCCCAGAATCATATAAGAATCCAGTGAATTAGTGCTATGATCGAGTGTGGGTTGCATTGATACCAGTCATTAGTGTCTCATTCATATCTTGTATTTTTGTGGCATAGAAGACAAATAGTTTATATTTCTGACACAATGGATCTAAGATGCAAAATCGTCATTTAAATTTGCTTTGAATCAAAGGATAATGGATGGGGCGCAAAGAGTGCTTAGCGTGTTTTCAAACTTTTCCAAACAACACCACGTTTTGGTGCACAACAGTTCAACCAGTCTAATCTATGCAACAATGTGCTGAAGTGTTGCACAAGGTATCTCACTTTGCAGTTAACTGTAAATGTGGGTGCAGGGAAGAAAGATGGGGAAAAAAGAGAAGCGGGGGCAAATGGCAACTTGTCAGTTCTGGATTAACAATGTCTCTGTCACTCTGTCAGTGTGGCTAAGAGGAGCTAAGCTACTAATACGTTGGCACTGACTCAGAAACACACACATACAAGACTTTTCACACCCCTGGAATAGTTGGGTTGTGGGATGTGAGGAGGGGGTGGTGGCACCTTGAGGCATTCATACCAGCAGTAATAGCTTTCTATCAATTATTCAGCCGTGCAATCAAATGACTTGAAATTCAGTGCTTTTAGCAATACTGACGTGAATGTGCCCTTCCCTCTCCCTCCTCTCTCTTTGGTATTTGGCCCTTTATTCTTACAATTATATAAATGTAAGCATGAGCACTGTCTACGCTGTGCTTACACGCATTAATTATATTTTATTCAGCATGAAAAAAAAATAAAAGAATGAAAAACTTGCTCAGTAAATAAGGTGGATGCTAATGTTGCTCCTTTCAACTCTATTAAAATTAACCTCTTACCTTTATAAGCAGACACTTTACAGGTGAAATAATTTTTTTGTGACTTTCAGTAATAGATTATACAAAACATTGCGGTTAATAGGTATTAAAACAAAAACCAAAAAAAAAACATTTATTTGGGTTTCTCTCCAACAGATGCTTAGTCCAGTGAGACCAGGGCATTTAAATTGCCCTTTAGGTGTAAATATGAATGCTGTGGTATCATAATTCACTGCCTTTCATTTGCAGCCATTATGACCCTTAGTGCAGGAACAAACTGCAAATTAAAATTCACCTTGCAATATAACGGAACCTGTTATAACATCCATTACATTGAAGAGGTGCTCTTAGTTGACTTCGTACAGTATATTTGGTTTAATGTTAATTGTTATTTTCTATGCTGGAGTATCTTTGCCACATCATATTGCTAATTAGATTGTTTTATAACAGGCATACAAAAAAAAGACTGCCATCGCTAGGAACATATAATGCCATGCAAGTCCCCTAACGATGATTCCATTTGCTGAAAGAGACATAATTTTATAATGGGTAATCTGATATAAGTCCCACTGCTATTATTGCAGTCGGCCAGAACTCAGTTTGTCTTTTTGTGTACAACATCCCTCCATTCTGCTTTACAAATGATGTAGATAACCTCTCATATATATATAAGCATCCCAGAAATGATAAAGGAACACACTTTGTAACCTTGACCTCAATTTAATAAAGAATAGTGAATAGTACATCATTCTCTGTGCCAAAAAAAAGATGTGGCTGATGGACTGAAATAATAAAACGAACCTTGTTCATTGCAATAGCCTTAAATTGACTTATTAAAATTAGCGACAGTGTGTCAGCTCAACATCAACTTTATTGCCAAGGCTCAAATTGAAACATCTTGTACACACAGCATATTTATCATATGTGTGTACAGCCTGGGTGTTAAGTGGCTAAACATCATTAAGTTTGACTACCATGATTAAGCCACCATCATTTTCATGTCAAATAGGCTCCCATAGCTACCTGTAATTGACTAATTAGGGGGGAAAATACAAAGAAAAACAGATAAACGCTGCATGACAGCTTTAAATAGGCTCTAATAATAGCACTTATCATACCAAATTTTGTTGTTGGCTTTGATAGATGATAATGGTCGATAATATTGTCCAGCAGGGCAGGAGCAGCGCTGATTGGTTGTCTTTGCTCATTGCTGCTCTCCTCGTTGTATTTTGGGTTCAATGTCTTTGTTTTCTATATCAAGAGGCAACCCACCTTGATGTCACCCACTGGTTTGTGAGCTGCCATTTTGAAGCCTCAAGTTTTGCATTTTGCTCGACACCATTTTGGACTTCTGAATCTAGAAGTAACCATATTTGGACGAGCAGGGGTTAGTGCCTGAGTTGGGGGACACTGAACGCCCAACTACACCTGTGACTTGCACCCATTAGATGGTACTTACCGTCAATCACACAGTAGACACTGAGACCATACCCTTGATGAAAAAGTTTACTGTCATAATAAATCAGGTGACAAGTATAGAATGGCCTTTCGAGAGAATACATGTTTCAGGCGTTTCCGCTCTTGCTTCCTTTTCTGGACCTGGAGTCTATACATCCATGTATTTCTACATCCAGTCTTTATTGTTGTAGTGAAGCTGTTGGGAATATTTGTCAAACAAAAGGACAATGTTGAACGTAGAATTTAGAAGATATTTAGTGAATCAGAGCACCTTGGATGGGTCGGAAACCAGCGTTGATGTGGTCGTACACATCCACTGAGTAACTATATGTGATGTGTATAAATAAACTTTACTTGACTTGTCATGTGTAAATGTCGCAGCTACTGAACCAATCTCACAAACACCATTTGAATCAGTATTGGAAGGTTGCTGTTTCAGCACACTTTTATTATACCCAAACAGCATTATATACTACCATGGGCAAATTATAATGGAAAAAAACATACTGCACGGCTACAGTTTGTCACACTAATGCCCACTGCATCTGTTTGTGTGTTTGTAATGTGGCATCAGTTGGTGCAGAATTATTTATAGGACAGAAATATCCCTCAGCATTCAAGACATCCATATTCACACAAACACACAAGAGCATATTTGGCCCTGAGAAAATTTCATCATGATCCTAGAGATACAGAGTATGCTTGAATATTCATGAGTTAGGGTGAATGTGTGTGTGCGAGTGCGTGGGGTGGCGGTGGTCTGAGTGAAAGAGTGCAAGACAAACTGAGACAGAGCATCACTGAATGATGTTTGCATGTTTCTATGCTGCAAGAGAGGTGAACCGTGGGAAATGAAGATAAACTGCGACTGATCCTCTGCACGTTTGTGTTTGCACAGGTGCATTAATACACATTAATATCTACATTAACACAATTTCTATCCTGTGCAATATCTCTGAGTCATAATCAGACCATTTGGAGAGAGAGGGGAAGAGAGAGAGAGATCTGCACACAGTGAAAGAGAGAAATGGGTGACACAAAAGGGAACAAAAGTGGGGGGTGGAGAGAGCTGGAAGACCTAGACGGGGAGGAAGTAGGGGGTTATTGTTGGAATTGAAAAAGTAATAATGTGCTCTGACAAAACTCGAAATTAGACTTGCTGAGGAACGGAAATGAAATCAGTGTGTGTAGTTGTTTGTTTGTAAGTGTGTGTGTGTGGATGTGTGCAGTCAGCATAATGAGATTTAGGCTGCTGATGCTAAGGTGCATGTTTCTGTGTGTGTGTGTGTGTGTGTGTGTGTGTGTGTGTGCACAGGGCTATGCATATTATTGATCAAGCTCATAGTGCTAATTCTGCTGCAGTGTGATCAGAGAACATGTGATTTCTCCTTTTTTTATTCTGTTGTGAGCAATAACACTGCAGTATATGTCCCAAACAAAAGGCACGCTGTGGCAGGATACAGCTTCAGCCTGATGTGTCCTCATATAACCCCTGGTGTTATCAGATCCAACGTGAAGATAATTCTAGAGTGAGGATGTACGGTATGTACAGGACGATGGAAAGTAAAAGAGGACACAAACTCATCCCAGCTCAGATGACGATGCATCAGCACGTCAGATATTTCTTAACTTTCAACAAGTAGTGCACATTCTGTCGTCATAAACATCCGAAAACCATCAATGAACGAGAATATGTGGCAACAGCCAACATTAAAACAGTCTTGGAGCCCATTGGGGGCCAGAATAAGCCTCAGGGGGCAGCAGAAGATATTTTGGAGCTTCTGGTATTGACAGCAGATTTTCTGGTAAAGAATCTGTTTGCAGTACTTTTTCTAGGTGACTGTGGTCCGGATGCATTCCTTCAATGTCTTCCACTTTCTTTGTTTCCACATGGACTGTTCACCTGCAGGCAACCAAAGCCTGCTCAAATGTGATTGAAAACAGAAAGAAGAACACTTAAGCTCCCAAAACCTTGTCCTTCACCTACAGATACTGCGTATTCACAATAATAAACATCAGAAAAGGATATGTGGTAAACTGGAGAAAAATGAGGCAGAACACTGGAGTCACTAATTTTGGGCTCCCACCCCCACACACATGGATGTGCATTGTCAGCTCATTCCAGGCTAATATAGGATGTGCACTCCTGCAGCATGGTGTGTTGGTGCTAAGTAAAACAGACTCCAAATCACTCCACTAGTTACATTTGCATGAATGAAGCGAAAGCTAAAATTCGTTTCATATTCAGTGTCAAAACACTTTCAGCTTCCGCTCAGCGAGTTAGTTAAGCTGTAACCGATAGGGCGCCACTACTTGGGAACTCAGAAAACTTAAAATAGTTTTCCTCCCTGTCCTAAATTTGCAATTAGTGTTACTCAGCAGCATCTCAAATGTCACTGTCAAGTAAGAAAGTAGTGAATTTAATTCATTATGAAAGCTCCCTCTTGCGCTACAGCACCCACTACTAACAACAAGACTATCAGCGCCTGAGCTGTTCTCACCAAGATTCATTATTTTTCATCCTCAGTATTTTAGCAAGTTTAAGCAAAGCATAATCTGACACATTCAGACGTGTTTTAAACAAATCTGAAAGGAGGAGGACAGTGAGTAAAGAAATGAAAATGCCCATTTAATTGTATTTGGTCATTCTAGCTTAAGAAAGAAAGAAAGACAGATGGAAGTAGTTGAGAACCTTGTAACGGTAGTTGCTATGGAAACCTTCTATATGATGGTTATGGAGCCAGATTAGCTTCAGATTTGTTCTCAACCTATAAAGTCTCAACAAATAATCCCTAAATGGGTGATTTGGCTCCAGAAGGGAGATTAATCTCAGTGTACTCGCATCATAATGACATTAAATGATATGAATGATACTTAGTGACAGAAGTCAAATCAGGAAAACGTACAGCAGATATGGAAGGAGGAAATCTCTCAGACATGGATTTTAATAATTTCAGTTATTCTTGTATTTAATATTTTACTGACAAACAGTAAACTGACAACGTAAGACATTTTCTCAAGCTCCTTTTCAATTGAAAACATGTAAAACCTAAACCAGGTGTTCATTCTATTCTCTTATTCTTTATCTATCTAGTAGATAATGAGTGCATTTTCATCTCTGGGTGAACTATCCCTTTAACGTGTCATGACTTTCACAGTTCACTCTGCGTTAGCACGTGTGTGACAGAGAGTGTGAATGACTGCTCCTGACAGTGCACATGACCTTCTGTGTGTGTGAGTGGGGGGGGGGGGGGGGGTTGCCTAAGGCTGAGTAGAATTGTTGCTAGGTGAAATGGGAAGATTGTCTATATTATTATCATGATGACAGTTAGCTTTATAGGTAGCATCTTTTCTTTATCCTTTTTTCCACTTTCACCTCTTTACTTCTTCCTGCTTGTCCCCTCTGCCCTGCTAGAGGTGGCCTGGGGGCTGATGCAAAGTCGGATCTGTTCTTTCACAATAACAAGTTGTACAAAATGGCCACAGTGGAAAAAAAATCCAGCATGTAAAACTGAGGCAGGATGAGGCTGTGTAGCAAAGTGTCGAATAATGTGCTGATGCTTTATTTAGAAACTGGTCAAAAGTAAAGATATTTGCACAATTTAATTTACACAATAGTCCCCTGAGGGATATTGTGTTCCAGAAAACTGTAATAGTTAAGGAAGGGGACAGTGAAGCATTTTCTCTTATTTCTCTGCAGCATTTTCTCAGTTTCAGTCTGTGTAACATTATTTCATGCATCAGATCCCCACACCGAGTTTGAACCACAATGGCAAATTGACATATTCTATATGAGTAAGTGTCTATACACATATGTGCCTATATGTGGCAAGAAGCATGACCTACTTCAGCTGACCTTTAACAGATTATACCTCCAACACACACACACACACACACACACACACACACACACACACACACACACCATTATTCTGCAAATGTGTGCTGCAGATTCACGCTCTGAGAGGCTGTATGTGTTTACATTGCCGTATATATGTTGTGCATTCACTGTGTATAATTGTGTATTCACTATTGATTTCTGGTTGTGTTCGTGTATGCCACATCTACTGAAGAGAATCAAAGAGTTTTGAAACTCCTGAAAAGATCAAACTATCTTCTATAAATCCGCAGCAGCAGAAATCTCGTCTTCTCATTGAGTGTAACTCTCAGTGTGAGAGTCGAATAAGCTTCAGTGGGTCAGTGAAGTGACCTCATCCAATTAGTACCAGGAATCAAAGTGGTTGTGTGTTCGCGCCGTAAAGAAGATCAGTAGTTTGTCACCTGGCTGATATTCATTAGTTTTGGCTCTTTGGCTCTTGAATCACACAAATTAGGAATCAAAGTGCTTTATACAGTATGTGACCCACCTCTCCTCACTCCTTCAAGTCTATTTATTACATTTCAGAAGAATGTAATTAAGGATAAAAATAACTTCAAACTATGCACTGAATGTTACGTAACATATAGGACGACGTCTCTATTATATCAAAGAAGTTTGAAAAATGTGATCCATTTATTTAGGTTAAGTCCAGTTAGCCATTTGTTTCTTACAAGAATGTACAATATTCTTGTTTGATGATCACGTATCAAGTCTAGGTTATTAGATTATTACAACAGTATAGCTGCCAAACCAAGCAAGCAGCTCATTGTGATTTATTACCCATCAGCTAAGTGATTCTTTTATTTTATTTGGCCCTTTAATGACTTCATAATTTGAAAAGGAATTAAGCAATCACATGAAATAACTGGAGGAAATCTAATAAAACAAGAACAACACAACGTAAAAAAATACTTTTAGTTACATGTACTTCTGTCTTAGTGAGGACCAGTCAGAATGTCCTCACAATTATTGGTACTGAACCAAATTGGCCCTGATTAACATAGAAAGACATGTGCACACACACACAAACACACACACACACACACCTTCCAGCTTCTCCACGGTCTCATTATTATCTTGCTAATGGTTCCCTGTGGACATAGAGCTCTGCTGATTCACGCAGCTGGAGACACGCACACACACACACACACACGCACACACACACACTGGCCAACAGACAGAAAGTACCATTCATTGTATACAGTACATTCCCAGGTAGAGATTGAGGTGATACAGGACCATATGTTTCTACATGTGCAAACACTGACACAGTTAATTTAGTCTGTGCCCGACCTCTACTAAATGCCTCACCCTAAAACCAAGTCTTAACCCTAACAGCCCGGTCAAAGTGGGTGATAACGTGAGGTACATAAATAATCAGTGTCCCAACATGAGCTGGTCACGGTTTGGACTTTCTGGGTGACAGTGTCAAATGAGTGTTTATTTTGATAAAGAGGGATTAATTACCTTAATTGAATTCTTGTTCAAGCCTCTTGTGCTGAAGTTTGTTGAGCAATTAATTAACAGTTATATCATTAGCACTTTTAAAACTAAGTGGACGGACGTGACACATTTTAGCACTGACTGAACTCTGACAACACTTCATACAGCACGGCTGATCTGCATGACAGCTGACTTAGAGCGTGTCATTAGAGCTCCTGACTTTCAGAAACCCTTCAAATGAGGGAGTGTGTAGAACTCTGACAGTGTTTGCCAGGTTTTTTTGTGGGAGTTAGTTCCTCTGTTTGTTTCATTTAAAATGTAATAAAAGCGCAGGATTTGAAACTATATTAAAAACAGAGATTTCCCAGTAATGAAACTCCCTCTTCACACCTCTCTGTCTCACTCCTTCTCTCTCAGATCAATGTACCAGTCTTGTAGTGACACCCGAAGTGCTCTTATCTCGTCCCTGCAGACCTGTTCAATTCTCGCAACCTCTCCCTCTCCTCTCTCTCCCTCCACTTCTCTTCTCCTCCTCTCGTCTCCTCTATCCAAACTTTTGTTAACACTGACGTTAGATTGCTGTTGTAGCTCATCTACAAGTACACTTCCCAAATACGACCCATACAACACCGTCACTGTCTCCCTCTCTTTCTGTTTCATATATTTCTCTTCATGCTCTGTGACACTCGTTGTGTGGAAACCCTCTCTCTGTAACCTTTAGTGCTTTTTATGTTTATGTTTGTAGTAAAACTGCATAATTCCTCATTTGCAGAGTAGCTTCCATAACCCTGAGGCAGTGGCGGTAATGGTCTAAAATGCCTCTCAGCAGGGTAACATAATACCGCTGCATCACGGCTTATGGTGTCATTGCCATTTAAATGGCAGTTTAAAGTCTGTGTTATCCTCTGCATGTTCAAACAAAGCATTACAACTGAGTCTGTCTAAAACATAGTCCAGGGAGTAGAGAATGAACACAATACATCCTTTCAAAGGTCAAGTGAGAGATGGGAAATATTTTGGAAATATTTGCTCCATTATTGATTTTTTATTGATCAGTTTTTATTGACCCCCCCCCCCCCCCCCCTTCCTTGGTTCTTCTATTCAGTTGTATGTACAGGCAAAATAGAAAAGTAAAATCAATCCTGCACTAAATTAGTCTGACTTGTTTTACCAAGAGGATTCCAGTAAGACACTTTTACTCATAGACTGTATATAAAGAGGTGTGGCTGTATAATCAGCAGATCAAATTCATGCTCATTTATTTAACCATAAAACACAAGGCATGCTGGGACAGTGGCCGTTGTACAAGCGTCTGTACATAGGCAAATGGACTCGCTTGTGTTTCTTGAAAAAATGTTTTTTTACTTCTGGACTGTGCAACTATATAACGGAGGAACACTGTTTGTTTCTTAAATAAATCTTTGAAATATAAAACCATATTTTTCATGAGACAAGACCATCTCATCTCATTATATTTAGAGGGATTATTATACACCTATATACACATATACTGAGTACTGCTGAAGTTCTGGTGCAGTGTTTCTCTCCTGGATAATTCTGGATAACACCAGGTTTTACAAAGCAGCAGGTTTATCCTCCAGTGGTTATCAGCTCTTTGAACATTACACATCTCTGTAGCTGCGTCGTAGCACCTCCAGTATCGTCATTAATTATTGTGCTACTTGAATTACTCTTTAAATGTGTCTCAGTTTCACAGTTTTATAATTGGTTGTTTTTTTTTTTTTTGTTTAAATATCTGATACTCTGTTAGAATAAATAGTTTGTGTTCATCCCCTCACTGTCTGGTTATTAAGATTAAGTCCTCAGTGAGTTCAACAGTTATTAAAAACTTTTCTTTTTCGAAAAGGTTTATTTAGTATAATTATCGGGGGTGGTTTCGGGGATTTATTCATGGAGCAGGTTTTGGCAGCACAGGATGAGGTTTGCGTCAGCCACCAGAAGGTTTGTGTCAGGTGAACTTTAGCTAACTGCAATGTGATTGGTTCAAAAATGTGTTTACCATGATGGCTTATTTCCCTTGTTAGTCTGCTGACGCTGCAACACGCACAAATACACATGCACGCATACACAGCTAGGGTACAACACACACGCACACACGCTCACAAACTTTTCTTTCACGCTCGGACAC
Source organism: Paralichthys olivaceus (assembly GCF_024713975.1). Lineage (NCBI taxonomy): Eukaryota > Metazoa > Chordata > Actinopteri > Pleuronectiformes > Paralichthyidae > Paralichthys > Paralichthys olivaceus. The sequence continues at coordinate 7,723,106 of NC_091112.1, forward strand.
ACACAGACACACATAGCATAGTGGCAGTGCTGTAGTCAGCAGGGGCTTGTTTGTGTGTGTGTGTGTGTGTGTGTGTGTGTGTGTGTGTGTGTGTGTGTGTGTATGTGTGTGTGTGTGAAGGCTTGTGGCCAACGGCACAATGGATTTTCAGGACACCAGGTTTCTCTTCTTCTTTGCCACCCTGTCCTGCCTCTCGGGACATCAACTCACTTCTCCTTACTTATTCTCTAAGTCTCTATAATAAACTCTCTAAATTGTAAATCTCTTAAATTTTGCAGCAGCTCAGCATCATTTTTTCATTTCATATTCTGATAACTGCCGAGCATCATCTTCAGCACAACATCTCCCTGGAAACTGCTTCCTTTGTGATTTTGCTGATGAATCTGATTAGACAGAATCAATAGCTGTCACCTATCCTCCATCAAACAGTTCCATCTCAGCAGGATGTAAGAAAAAAAGAAGTAAGGGCAACCCAGCCACTTGTTTCACAAACTACCCTTGTTAATTATCATTTATGTTTAACCATTTAGGCAGAACTCGCCACACACACACTCCTCAGCACAGTCTGGACTCGTCCACGTTATCCGTCTGTGTGGTTCGCTCTGTTATCGCGTCGAGGTTTGCTTTGTTACCACGTAAGTGATTTTGCGCAGCTGTGCAGCGCCCCAGTGTCTCCACTCTCCACCATTTCATTTCATACGGCACATCTTCTTTTACTCAATGAGCTCCTCATATTGCACTTGACCACGGGAGTGTCGGTCACGTCCTTAATTTGCTCTTCTGCTGCACCTGCACTGTTAGCAGTAATGGTCACACATGGCTATTGTAATCTGGATGTCTCATACATACATAATCTTCTTCCAAATGCAGGTCTGCTACTGTGCGATGTGTATTTTTTGGTACTCTTTTTACCAACTGGAAATACTGCACTTTCAGTGATGAACATTTTTTATTGGTTAGCAGAGTTAGCACAGTGTCCCGTGTGTGTGTGTGTGTGTGTGTATGAGTTCATTTAAAACCTGTACTCATATACCAACTGTTAATTGGAAGAAATTAAAATCCTTCTTTGTCACAGACAGTAAGATAATAATCATGGCTGCCATAGCAACATAAAGAAGCTACAGTATAAACAAACAAATGCTGTAATTACATTGTCTCTAAAGGAGAATTGTGTTGGTAGTAGTTGTAATTGTATTCTATTATATTATTGAAGGAAAGAGTGGAGAAATGTATGTGTTGTTCTTAAAATATATTATATATATATATATATATGAATGTTGCGCTGAGTTTAATGACCCCGGTGCCCTTGAAAGCTACTCACTGTGTAATGTCGTGGATGTGCAGACGTCAGCTGTGTCATCACCAGTTGACAGATTATAGATGTGTTACTGGTCCGAAACAAAATCATGAGATTATGTTGTTAGTTCTGACAAACACACTGACAAGACAACACATGTTGTGTTATGGACAGACAGGCTGTAGTTAGTGTGTGTGTGTGTGTGTGTGTGTGTGTGTGTGTGTGTGTGTGTGTGTGTGTGTGTGTTTGTGTGCATGTGTGTGTTAAATCCAGTAAGGAGGATGTTACTATGGGAACAGTACCACCTCCACGACACTATATACAGTTTCAGTTCTGATGATCTCTCTCTCTCTCTTTCTCTCTCTTTGTTTACCCTTTCTTGCTCTCTCTCTGTCTTTTTCTTTCTCACTCTCTTTCCTCCTCTCTCTCACTGTTTCTCTTCTTTGCTCTCTTTTTTCCCCTGTCTCTCGATACTTTGACAGGTTAATGCTCAGCTACCGTGTCTGCCTTACACACAGACACACACACACACACACACACACACACACACAACAACATGCACAGGCGCACACACACACAGCCTGAGGTGCTGTGTAACAGGGGATTTCAAGGGGGACAGCAGGATAGACAGTTTAATCTGAGAGAAAAGGAGGGATGGTGAGAAAGCAGGAGGGAGAGGGAGATACAGACAGACAGGGTGAGCGGGAGCCAGGCAGAGGGGGGAAAGGTTATGGTCAGGACACGTCGGTGAGAAACAGAGGAGAAAAAAAATTATGCTTCCTCCACCCGAGAGGGAAAGAGTGACTTGTTTAGTTTCGTGGCAAAACATTTGCTTTTGTGCAGACATTTTATTTGTAAGGGCTCAAAGCATAATTCATAGTTCATCAGTTGCACTGGTGTCATTTTTTCCCCTGGAGACATTCTGTGTGTGTGTGTGTGTGTGTGTGTGTGAAGAAATATACAAAATGCACAGGAAGCACTTTGCTGTTACTTTTGAGCAAAACGACCTCGGAAGAATGACACTTCAGATTTAAAAACATTTAGCTGCTGTCAAGGTAGTGAGTGTAGCGCCACAGATAACCTTTAAGAGCTGTTTTTAAATCCTCTGCTGAAGGCCCCCTGGTGGTAAAGAGCCCTTATGCACCATCCTGCTGTGTGTCACTCTATGATGGATCTGGCCTGGCCCAACTTAAATAAATGTGTGTGCAGAAAGTTGTGTGTAATCCAACAGATGATCTAGAGTGACGGCAAATACCCTTGATGACATAGTTGCCTCGTGTGCGCTTATCCAACTGTTCTGTCTGTTTATATAAGTGTGTAGTTGTGTGCGTCATTTCAGGTGCAGTTGTGTGTGCGTATGCACCAAACACGTTCATCTGCCTGTGCACATGTGGGTGTTTGAGCTTATTCCCAGTTCCCCCCTGGGATAGTACTGATTGACATCTCTATCCATGGTTGTCATGGGGATGATGATGGATGTGTTTGGGTTACCACGGAGACCGCTGTTTAGACGTGCTATCTGCATGCATAATATAGTTATAGCATAAAGAGATGTGGCTGACAAAGAGATAGAGGAAAGGAGACATGCAGAGAACACTTAACTGGATGATTTTTGCGACATGTAGGTGACGTTACATACGTGTTCCGAACATTACGTGTTTTCAGATGGTGAGGCTGATGCGTACCTGCAGATAGAGAGATGATAAATGGGGCAAACAGTTCGAGAGACAGACAGGCAAGTGTTAAAAACTGCACACGTCTTCAGATAAAGATGAAAGAGTCAGTTCTGTGGAATTATAGAATTTTAACTATCCTCCACCTGTAGTGCTGAATTTCAAACACCTTCATCTGCAGACTTATCCAGAAGTTTCACTTTTTACAATGAAAGCGCAAGATCCGAGCCCCCGTGGGTTCAGAGACATGAGATGTGTTGAAATGTAGTTTCCCCAAAAAAAGTTACAAGCTATTCCCGAGGCTATGACGCACTAATAAACAGAGCAGTCTCTCTTCCTTCCTCTTTTAACTTATTTAAAAAAGGGGATTCTAGTTTCGGCTTTTGCCACCTTTACTGTAGATGTTGCAGCGCTGACGTTTACACATGTCACGACTTGACGCTTTTTCCCAAGGAGCAGTGTTTCACAGTTGAAAATTTAAGGAGCACATAAAAGAAGCTTTGAGGGCACAATGAAAATGTATTAAAAAAAAAATCCTTTATAGTGGAAGACAAGGTGACATTTAAAGAAGAAATGGATTTATTTGATTTTTAAAAAAAAAGTTTTTTAATAGTTACTTCTTTAACCTCACAACTTTAACCTGAAACAACTTGTCTGTCTGATGCATTCAAATAACATAGCTGTAGTCTAGGTCATCTAGCTCCTCATTTTATATGAGCATCTGCATCCAAACACTGAAGGTCATGGATCAGAAATATAAATTTCATGAGTGTAAATTACTAATGTGATATGAATGAAACTCGCGTTTAGAAGTTGAAACCCTGATGTGAGGACGGTCCACTGTTTTAGGGCACGGTCACACATACACGAATTTGAAGCGAGAATCGCAGGTTTACAAGTGTCTGAACTTGGTGTCCCTCTGCTACGGCCAAACTATATTTCATATTCATACATCAGCCCATCTTATAATAAGGAAGCTGAAGTTGCCAAAAGCGTCTGCTTAGTCTGCTGACTCTCAGGATGTCACCGGTCCAGCAGCTTTTTATAGCAGGTCGTCTGATTCATTCTGAGCTCAGCCAGCGGTCAACTTGAAATCAAAACATTGGTAGTTGTCAGTCTTTAGTTGGAAATAGAGGCTGAATTGTTTAGTAGCCTATGATATTTTATTTTGAGTTGCTTATGAATGAAATGCTCCTAACAACGCGCCCTTAAATGTACTATTTCATTACTTTAGTTACAAAAGTGCAGTTGCAGTTCTATTACTTTACTTTACCCTAACTAGAGCTTCAACTACTTTGACATGTTGGATTGTCTGAAAGAGCGGACATGGTAATCTCACTGAACGAAAACAGTGGACATGCCTCGCTGCACTGTACTGACATGAATTTAGTCATTCATATTCATTTGCAGGCACTAGCAGTGCACATATATCATAACTAACACGCTACGCTTACATTTACAGAAACACACAGACACACACTCCCTGAGGAGATGCCTGTACATGCATGATTTGCTTGTTTAGACTCGCTTCAGGATAAGCAGTCAGTTAAACTAAGCTTGTTTGCATTCAACAAGCTATTTTAAAACACACATGCATACATAGAATATCAGGTAGTACACACACAAAAATAGGCATTTCCATGCGTGGCACAATAAAAGCAGTGTGACACAGACATAACCATGCAGATGCACATAAACACACATCCTCCACTGGGTGCTGGTGTGGGTATCAGCAGTCAACATGCATGACTGGCTCATTCGCAGCGTAACAGGCAATCAGGTTATTCACCTATGCATGACTCTGAGATCCACACCCTTCATCACACGCACATTATTTGACATACAAATGCAACAATCTGTGTTTATAAAACAAGACACTATCACACATAATCACAGTTACACTCACGGTCACAGCAGTGCCACTGTTTAGTGCGCACCACAAACCAGCAGATTCACTTGATGGTTCAAGTTAATGAAAAGCACATTGCATCTAAAGTAATATTCAAAGATATTCAAACACAATATTCTCGTGTAAGTGTGTGGAATCAGGCTGAAACAATAAGGAAACATTTCCATGAGCATGTACAATGGCTAAGAATATACTCTGATAGTTGTGCCCTTTGTATGTCCACCACCCACTCCAACTGCCTCTCAGGGACTTCACCGACATGAATGAAATTCATTGATCTAAAAATATTTTGCCTCTTCTTAATGAAATATGATGAATCACAACCAAACTTAACATAAAAATGAAAACATAAACATATATCTACATCAACGGCGACTTAAAATGACAGAAAAATGTATTTGATTTGTAATTTGACTTTTTAGTTTGGCCTATGTCCATGCTACGTACATGGAGGTGGCATGACAGAGACATCAAGATACCATGGCTTCACTTGCTATCATGTCGTCCATTTTTACGTACAGTCTAAATGCTTCTTTTTTACCAGCTGTTCTTGATAACATGCAGTAAATTGAACTAATGCATGCCATGCACTGTTAATTATATCGGCATCAAACCCATGTGTTTACACATATGTGTAGCATTATGTTGTTGGTGGTCACACCGGCTACCTTTTATCCACGCCCCTCTGGGAGAGCTTCTGTCATCACCACCTGGGATCTTGTGTAAACGTTACTCGAAGGTTTGAAACAATGTCGTGTTGAACTGAGAAACATGTGACAGTGCTTTTTCACTGAGCTGCAGAACGGTTTGAGAGGGTTTAGTAAGCTGTAAAGCAGTATGTGAAGATTACGGACTGTAAACATGTTTTGCATACTAAGTTTATTTTATTGAGATGGTTTTCTCAGAGTCCAGTTTGAAGGCTTGAAAACTTAAATCTCCTCAGGCGATGCATTTTTAAAACAAAGAAAGACATGTTGCGAATAAGATATTAGAAAACATGTTGTGTTGCATTTGTCCCAGCGGAGCACTTTAGCCTTATGAATAATCCAGACACACACTAACTCACAGACGCTCACCAATGCATGCTACCCACATGCACACATACACATGGCTCACACACAGAATATGAACACATACATATGACCAGGGAGCTCTTGCATTGATCTCCGAGTATTACAACTGACCTTTCCTTGAAGAGTGAGGAGTGATTGTCGGAAGACGGAAATAAAGAAAGAGGAAGGAATGGCCAGTAGAGGGACTAAAGATGTTTTTTTTTTTGCGTTTTGCATTTGAGCCTTTGGCAACGTTGTTCATGCAACAGTCATGTGAGAAAGCACTTTGAATTAGAACTGAACTCGAGGTCAGGAAGCAGGAAGGTAAAGAGTGGGAGGAGAGACAAAACAAAACCTTGGAAAATGATGGAAAATAGGAAAAACAAGGTGCTTTAGGCGGCGACAGAAAGACAATGTCCCGCTCTTTGTTCTTTCTCCTTCGATTAAACATTGAAGAAAGACAGAATGAAACAAAAGCACAAGTAACAAAGAGGTCAAATAAGTGGTTATCAGCTAGATACACATAAACAGCAGATACTAGCTGACAGACCCACAATTACACACATGGCAAATCCAAATGTTGGTGACTCAGTCCACTGTTATAAATCCTTAAATATTGTAAGTTTGCAACCTAAAACCCCGAACACCTCTTTTTTGCATGTTTTTTGTTTTGTGTCTGGACTCCACCACCGAGTGATAAACGCTTGGTACTGAACTTTCTTATGGTTGGACAAGGACGCCACTGAAGCCTTGAGAGAGAGAGAGCACAGAGCTCTGAGGAAAACTATCTTCTTGGCAAAGTAAACTCTGGTTAAACATTCTCAGTTCTCTATCCTTGAAAGACGTTTTCATCATTTTCCAGTTTTTATACAGCTCCTCCCCTCACACACACACACACACACACACACACACACACACACACACACACACACACACACACACACGCACACACACACGCACACAAACGCACACACATATATGTTGCAATGCTCAAATATCTCCATTTCTCTGTGAGATATTATCTGGAATTTGTATCTTTGAACTGTTCTATCCGTTGATCTTTCGTGCTCCCTCCCTGTCTCCATCTGCATCACAATGCAGTCGATCTGCATGCCTCTGCCTCCGTTCCTGGTGTTGCTCTTTATCTATATTCATATTTCTCTATCTCTCCCCTTATCTCGGCCATTGTTCCTGCTAATCCTCTCAGTCGCCGTCTTGATCCATCTCTATCCAATATTCATCCATCTTTCCTCTCATTCCATCTCTTTCTCCCCCCATCTCTCCCCTCTGCACGTCTGTTTTGTCTTCTAATTGCTTTTCCCTTCTTCCAGCCAGTCAGTTCTTCATTAAATCATCTGTCATCATCTCGGTTTGCTCTGTCATCTGTCTTTTCCTCGGCTAACATGTGTCTCTCCCTCTCAGAGAATTTCATGACAGCTGGATGATAGATACCACTTCTTAAATTGTAACTTAATGCATGGGTTTAGATGGGTCTGTCTGGGAAAAGCTCCGCTACTGTTAATGGTGCTGATTGATGGGGATATATGCGAACAATCCAACTTCATCTCTGCAGCTGTTCATTTAATACCAAATTTGAAAATCATTTTGTATTTTTCAATTTCAAAATGTATGGACAGAATTGCAAAAGTAGCTTCTAGTGTCTTAAAACTCAAGATAACAGCAAAGCATAAATCATTTTTTCCAAAATTGAATTACAAAGTGGACATCAGAGAAAACACAGACATCACTTCATCCGTGTGCCTGTCTCTTATTTCATTCTCTTATTTCACTCTCTTTGAGAGGTTTGCAGGTCGGGTTCAATAAGATTTATTCATTCAGCCTTTAAAAATAAGTTTTATAATAATGCTTTAAAAAGCAACACGAAACTATAAATCCAGATAAAAGTAGAGATAACAATCAACACAAGCACCTCTTTGTTTTGTTGATGCTCTTATTCTGTTACTTTCTATTTTCAACAATGAAAGACTAATTGAATGAGAGTCTCGAAGTCATCATAGACGCTGCACCTCTCTCTCTTTGGCCCCTTGTCTTTCCTTTCTATCTCAGTCACTCTTTATCTCCACCAATCACTTCTGTTCCTTGTTCTCCTGTTTCTCCTCTTCCTGTTTTTTATTTACCACAGCAATTTCTCATTCCTGGACACACACACACACACACACAAACACACACACACACACACACACACACACACACACACACACACACACACACACACACACACACACACACCTACACAGCATTCCATTATTAGGACTTTGTATTGACTTCCACTGACTTTAACCAGGACCTCCAAAATGACATGTTGCCTCAGTAAAACCAGACTTTGGCCCCCAAGAGGTTCTGGACTGGACACGTTCAGTGGTTACGATGGACAACATCCTAAAGACTAACAAAAATGAGTGCACACATAGAGAGATTTAGCCTATTGAACATCTACAACAAGTCAACTCCAACTCAAATCAGTTCCTCTTAGATTCCTCACTGTCCTCAGTTTTACAATCTCTATTTTTATATCGACTCTTTATATGGATTCTTCATCCAGATGTAAATGTAAACACCTCCTGTGGCATAACTTGTTACATTTAGTGTTGATTTGCATTTTCATGCCCAGCTATTGATTATGGAAAGTAGTAAAGGTCATCCATACACATCGAGAAAGAGGGATGTGGTTACATGGTGTTACATGTGATCAGCTTGCTGACTTTTTCTCTCTAATATCGACCAGCATCTTTATGTCTATATATGGATTGTGCAGGGCTAAATGTCAACTAGATATAGACTAGCATACAGATCTGCCTTTATGGTTTGTGGTTGATATCTGTCAGAGCCGATTGCTGTTTGCATTTTCAAGTCTCAGACTAAAGACAGCCTGTCGGAAACTATTTGGACTTGGCAATTGTAAGTTTGAACATTTAGAGGGACTGTCATCACTAGAGACGTGGCATTTTGCTATCAAACTCTTTGTGACAGTGGATTATTACTCTGACTAAATTTGGTGACAGTAATATAATAATGCTCTTTTTAGAAAAACATCGCTTTTCACTGTGTCACTTCATTTGATCATTTTAGGTTTCTCTATCTGTGTGTGTCCTCTCTAATACAGCAATTATATTGAACACCGTCAGTATTCACACGCAAGGAAAGTCAAACATATTCTGTGGTGTCATTTTTATATCAGGTATTTTTTCACCAAAGGTCTTTTAGTGTATTCCAGTAAATTCCAGCATATATACTGAATGAATTTGCTAAATCGTGGAATATTTTTAAAGATGGATTTTCCCCTGGCGTCAAGATGCAATGCTGGTCCACCAATGATCAGGGGAACAGCCTGGGGCATGCTATTTATGAGATTTTGCATGCGATGGAGCTTTGTAGATAAAGACATTGCATCATCCAGTTTCAGATACATTATACCCTTTTTATATGTTTTGTAAATGTGGCTAAACCAACTCAGAATAGGTGATTTGACTCCTTTGCCAGTAGGAGTTTGACTTTCCCTTTCCCATGTCATGAGTGTGTGGTCAGTGTTGAATCTTGCACTATGCAAAGAAATAAAAAGACACTTGTACATCCTAAGTTGTAAAAAACACAAACAACACCCGCATGTTGCTGTGTGCATCATAACGTTGCGCCGGAAAAGGTGCAGCATCAATGTCTGGATCACTAAAATAATGAGGATAAGACAAAATGAGCTTGTTTACCTGTGTGTCCTGTTCATGATCAGCGCCAGAGCCGCGTCTTCTGCAGCGTTTTCTGACCCGGGGGTGAATGCAGTTTGTATTCATTCCCGATGCAGACAAAAGATGTTAGTGGGTTTTTGGACCAGTTGGAAAAGGTTGTTGTTGTCTTGTTGACTTTGCCATTATCCTGGTTGGGGAATGAATTGACTGTAGTGTCTTTTGGGAGAGTATGGTTCGTTTAGCTTACTTTTGTACAAACACATTTGTATGTGTGTGTGTGTGTTTTACTGTGTTTGACACATGCCCTCGCAGGCTGCAAAAAAAGGGGGGGGGGCACAAAAGAAGAGCAAAAAGACATGAATCTGGCTGAAGGGAAGAGAGACAAGAGTGTGTTTCATCAGGGCTGTGATGCGTTAAACTCTCAGTATGCAGCTATTTGTTGAAGATGTCAGAGATGACATTTAACAAGCACTGACACCCAGGGTCTCTTTCTCTCTCTCTCTCCCTCTCTCTCCCTCTCCCTCTCTCTGTCTCTACCACACAAAGGTTTAACGGCACATATTCACAACACAGGAGGGAAGACAGGCACAAAATGAGAGATGCACATGAGCAGACACTCAATCAGATGCACCCATGAAATAGGGCTAAACAATATAATTGCATGTTGCAGTCGTTTTTTTTTCAATCTTTTATTTTGATATTGATTTCACGTTAAGATTTTTCAATTCTTTCTCAAAACCTGCTCTTGCATCCAGAAAAAAAAATAAGAGGGCATAGGAGAAATCCAATAGAAGATGTTTGACACATTCACAGAATCAGTGTGAGCATGAGAAGAAGGTCTGAAGCTTTATCTTAACACAAGAAAGGTGGATTTTAGTATGTGCACTGGGTTTTGAGAAAAAGCATTACACAATTTGAACGTAAAATCAATAAGTCCTGTTCTCAAACTGCTTTTGGATAAAAAGCGGTCACACTTTTTGTTGGGGCAAGAGGGCAATACAATGGATGATACCACTTTACAGAGAATAATTAAAATATGTAGAGTGACATTTTTGCTCACTTTATCTGTTGCCAGCCAAATTTCGACTCTCAGGGTTAATCAGGGTTGAAAGGCCACTAAGAATAATAATCATGATTGCGATATATATCTATCAATCAATGCCTTCTCTCTTTATGTCTCCTTCTGGTGAGCTACCATTAAATCACTCTTCTGCCCTAATTGGTCTAAATGTCGGGCTGTTAGTTGACTGGCAGACAGCATCTGTTTTTTGATTCCTGGACAGATGGTGGGAGGATCTGAAGGTCAGCATGGTTACTAGCTATGTGTGTGTGTGTGTGTGTGTGTGTGTGTGTGTCCTAAATGCTATGACTGTTCATTTAAAATATATTGCTGCCAAGCAGATGACAGCAACCAATGTTTTTAACGAGGTGTAAAAGAGTGATAGAAAAATATGATAGCAATATGCGAGGGGGGAAAAGTAATTATGGGAGCGTCAGAGTCATAGGATTGAATTTGAAAATACTAAATCACAGCCACTAAGGCAGCTAAGCAGGTGAGTCATACAACATTTAAAGTGGGTGTTTGTCTGCTTTAAGCACGATATACGACAGTCATCACTTTTATGAGTTTTCAAAGCAAAATGTGGCAGCGGGGCTCCAAAGCTCATAGTTGATACCTGAAAGCCTGAGGGGGAGCAGTCTGTGGTCATGACAAGTCATTGCATCAGCAAACAGTGATCATAAGTTGATGCACACCAGCAGAATATAAACGGGGAGGGAAGTAAACCACACAAAACCGCAGCTGTAGAAGTAACCGCAGAATTACGTCCCAGCAACTATAAGACACAATGGCTCAGTTTGGGTGTGAAGAAAATACAGCCTGTTCATGTGAGAAAATAATGTCATACATCACATCCAGATGGGTTTACATTTGGCAAAATGAAGGATGCCTTTAGCCCACATGTCTGCTGCATGGTCGAATAGCAGCCAAGGAATATGAGGCTGTTTTATAGGAGCAGATGGTGCAAAAACTGTTCTCTGGATGCATCACTTTCCATATACACAACTAAATCAACTCAAAACTAATTTCTTGAACAACAAAGTCAGACATCCTCCGTGGAAGTTTTTAAGCTAGATTACTCTTTCACTTGTGCTTCACTAAACTGCAGCCTGCCCCTGAAGATCTGTCCAAATATTCTGTTCTACTCATCTCAGCAAAGATTTTTGTACAGCCATCTGACGATGTAAAAGTGTTTTGCTGCTCACCAAAATTTTCGTTAGACATCTGTGGACAGCTCACTGTGGCCATGAGTCAGCTGACTGAGTTACTGTAGTGAGTTGGTTCCTCTGCACAAAAGTAGTAGGAAAAAAACCTGTATACAAACCATAATATATATCCAGAACATCAGTAGTGAATATATAAACCTCATGGCACAAAGGAAACGTCAGAAAGGAAATTAGGTGTTTAATCACAGAGAACTCCAACCGACTACTTTGTGACCTTCTTTCCTCAAATAGTGACTCAGGCTTTTATTTTTTCTTAACTGCCAGAGGTAACCGGCCTTTACTTGAGGCAGGCCTGTGTACAAGAAATTTGTTATTTCTAATCCCCTCAGTTTGTTAAGTCTAGTTGGTCATACATTATTAGGATTTTTAAACTGATCCGTGTTTGCCTTGATTTTGACACACACACACACACACACAGGATTGTGCTGGCTATACTTACTGTAAATTGTCCTGAAAGCTAAAATCAAAGGGATTATCTTAGTTTGGCATGAATCTGTCAAATTCTTGTCAACGTAGGTATTGTCTGAGACAAACCAGATGTAGGGACTAGTCTCATTCCAAGACACACTACTAGAATGTTACACTGGGAGGTTGAGGTCTGTGACTGTGTCTACCAAACCTTTAACACTCATACAGCAGACTGCTGTTTACCTCCTGTCTCTTAAAGATGGTTGATGTATTGGTGTGACTACAATAATCTTCTATAACCTTAATCAAGGATTCTTACCCTAGTTTAGTGCTTTTTGTCCTTCAACATAACAAAACTTTGACCACAACACAGTTAGATCAGTCAAACTAAACGTTTGTGCGCTGGTCTGAAGGGGAGTGATAAATGGGGATTTTGACGCCTCTTTCTTCTTTGCATTGCTTGTGAGCCCATCGCTGCTGGACTGCGTCCAGAAGCTAAGTTGGATTCAGTTCACAACGCCACCAATTCCATTACTGGGCTTTGCAGATGTGCTGGCACCGTCTGTAGGATCTGATTCTTATGCATCTAGAACTGTTGCTTAATGCATCCTGGCAAGGCTGCATGGTGACAGTGACATTGAGACCACAAGTGATATTGCGTTTTCTGTACATTGTGGCGACGTGGCACGTAGAGCAGCTGCTGAACACAGTTGATGAATGTCCAGCAACTTAGAACCGGGAAGAAATTGAATTAAAAAAATAAAAGGTTAATCATTTACGGGCACTTTCTGTTCTGCCATTCACAGCAGGTAAACGGTATGAAAGGTACAGATGGAGTGATGAGGGAGAAAGAGGGGTGGCTATATATATTCAGCTTTACAGCATATATGGGGCAAGAGGTTGATGGATGGATGGGTGGATGTAGATAAGAGAGCAGAAGGGATGGATGGATACAGCCTGAAGACAGAGGAGAGGAGAGGATGATGTAGATGGCCCATAATCCTTAGAGGCTGACAGCACACTGGGTCTTTGGTGATTGAAGTGTGTGTGTGTGTGTGTGTGTGTGTGTGTGTGTGTGTGTGTGTGTGTGTGTGTGTGTGTGTGTGTGTGTGTGTGTGTGTGTATGAATCTGATGGTGATAGTGATCTGACAATCAAAGTGACGCAGGAAAGGGATGGAGTTATGGGACAGAAGGAAAGGAAGAGGAGGAAGATACAGCAAGTGGGGAAAAAGGAGATGAGGCCAGAAAAGCCATTAAACATAAAATCAATCAGCCGAAAGAGAGAGAGAGGGAAAGGGAGGGAGGGTGAGGGAGAGAAAGAGAGATGGGGAGTGAAGTGCAGAGAGAGTAAGTAAGATCTTAAAGGAAGACACAGCGAAACGGGATAAAGAAGGAATCCTCAGATGGCTGCGATATTGATGACAGCACAGTGGGGAAGAAGGGATGAATGGATGGGAGAGAGAGAGGCGGGATAAGGAGGCTAAGAACGAGTGATCAAAGCGCCCCAGGCCATGAGGGAGATGGAGCGAGGGAGGTTGGGGAGAGTTAGAGGCAGAGGGAGGATGAGGAAGTGGAGGGGAGGTTAGCCTTAGAAGGGGAGGATGAATGGGGGTAAGAGGAGGAAATGTGAGGGTTTTCTATAAGAAATAATCCGAATGCAGAAAAAGGGAAGAGGTGTAGAGAGCAGGGAACCAGCGGTGAAAAAAGGGAGAGATGGCTCTACGACAACAACTAGAGAGAGAGAGAGAGAGCGAGGGACGAAGAAAAGGGCATCGCTCGCTCAGTGATGTGATAAGAAACGAAGGCAACATGGTCAACACTACCTTTCTCTCCCCCCCCTCCCACACACACACACACACGCACACACACAGAGTCACACTCAAACACACACACATAACACCCTCCTTCACATACACTTTCGCTCAGCTTATGGGTCAGTGCGCTGGGTCATGAGCACGAGTTCAGGTCTGCGAAATAAAAGCAGAGCATAGAGCAGAACAGTGCAGCCCTGATTGCGAAGCCCTCACTCACCTATAGATTTACTCAAGTTGGCCCCCGTGATGGAATCGGATTAGAAACACTGATCTGGGAGAATAAAATACCTTCATGCTCATCCATCTTCTCGACCGTGTGCAATACCTCGGAAAGTACCAAAGATTACAATCTACAGAAGCTGTCAAAGAGGTCAAACAAAGCGACATTTGGTGTCTCAGTATTTTCAGACATTTCAGGGATTCACTTATAAGTGTTTATAGAGATTTGTAACTTTGAGGTCACATTCAGAGACAGATACAGATCAGTGTGAGCTGCACGTCCATCAAAATGCATATTGATTTTAAAACCCTGCCGCCTCCATGTCAGAGCACATGGGACCAAACTAAAAAGTCAAAGCACGTGAAATTTCTAAAACATGCTCTCTGTCATTTTAGGTCGTTTTCATCAAATATTTGGTTTTAATTAGTTATTTGATGATTGGCTGCTGAGACTGATTCGTGATAGGTTGAGCGCATGACTTTGAGAGACCTAAGTACCGCCCCTCCATCCTCAGATCCAACTGAGCAGACTGTGGCTTCAAATTGTGGGATTGGCACGAGATGGCAGCTCTCGTATCCGGGATATTTGGCTTTATTTTCTGGAACGTGGAAGGAAGCAGAGATGTGTCATCCAGCTTTATAATCATGGACAAAAACTAAACTTTACAATCAAGGTTTATTTCAGTAGATTTAAATACATATATAAGCTCTAACTGTGGTTTTTAACACAGCGATTAAGCTCTAACTTAATCAAACCAATGCATGCAGATTCAGGTTCAGCTTTAACTGAACTTACTTTTTATAACCAGATCCCATTGATTTCACTATGAGTCTTTTTCTAACAGTTTAATAATCACTTGAATCAATTTTGTTCCTCATTTTCATACAAAGCTTAGTTCATGCACTGACAGTCACTGAAGTGACCTCAGTGCTCTTTAGTTGTAAGGCACAGATTAAATTAAGTGCTTATTGGATTTAACTCACTGCTTTAACCTGATCAGTCTCATATGTAATGAAATTTCATTCTTCCACTTACTTCGGACGACGTAGGATTCCAAAATGAGAGAATAATTTATTTAGTAAGCTGTAATCTGTGACCTGCTCTTAATAGTGACATGGACCATTGTTGTTTTTATTGTGACATATTCATTTTATACAGCAACCGGGCTCGAGGGGGAAGTGATGGGACGAGGCACGGATGTGAGGGAGATGCTAATACTTAACGCTGTCACACAGATGTCCTCTTGTGATTAATGGAGCTGAACTGAGCCGTAGCCAAAATTAGCACGTGCAACATGGAAAGCTGACGAGTTCCGTGTCATTTCTGGTGCATGCACATTTAACAGGAGGTAATCAGCGCTGGATATAGGTATCTAGACTTCTCACCCCCGCCCCTCTCTGCATGCACGTGACAAATGTCACTTTTTATTAGCGCAGCTGCTCCGGAAGCGCTCTCTGCACAGCTCCGTGTGTCCAGATGACACACAGCAGAATTTGTGAGGATCCTAATTGCATCACGTGTCAGCCGAAATTATCATTTTCATATACTTATGTGACTGTCAGCTTTCCCCCACATCTACAGTAGTGTTACAATCTGCTTATTTTAAAGGTAATTTGGTTTGATTATGTCACAGCATTTGAGAGACAGAGCGTTTAATCACCGAATTAGCTTAATGTTACACCATCATCACCATCCACCGAAGGTCTGCTGTGTTTGAGAGCATCGCTGATGTAATCCCCGAGTTCCTTACCACTTTTTTAATAAGAGCCGTACACCTTGAGGCCTTTCCACCTGTCTGTCATCTGTCAGGGGCACATCAATAAGCTGGAGAGCGGGAAGACGTGTGTGTGTGTGTGTGTGTGTGTGTGTGTGTGTGTGTGTGTGTGTGTGTGTGTGTGTGTGTGTGTGTGTGTGTGTGTGTGTGTGTGTGTGTGTGTGTGTGTGTGTGTGTGTGTGTGTGTGTGAGAGACAGTGCCAGTATCGGTGTTTATGTGTGAGTGTGTGTGCATGCAGGTGCATGTCCACCAGTGTTCGCGGATGTCCTGTTGTCATGAGGTGACAGCTGTCATCCTGCGAGGAGCACCGTCTCCCACAGTGCGGACACACTTACACACACACACACACACACACATGCACAGGATACTGCATCATTGCTCTGCTGCAAATGTGATGGGTTCTCAGTGGGTCTTGGTTCTGGGTGTTGGGTCATTTACACAGATCTTCTTAACTGTCTAGCTGTGGAATAGATGTCTGTCTGGATAAAGGACTGGTCCGTCTGTCTCTGCCTGCCTGCCTGTCTGCCAGCCTGCCTGCCTGCCTGCCTGCCTGTCTGTCTGTCTGTCTGTCTGTCTGTCTGTCTGTCTGTCCATATGAACTTGTCTTATTGAATAAACTGTAAATTTGTGAATCTACTTAATTTCCAATACATCAGCACCTGCAGTTTGGAACAATTCACATGTTACTTCTTCACATTTCAACTTGTTTTGAGCAGCAGCTGGTGTCAACCTACTTTGACAGTTGAACACTGTGTTTTGTTCCTAACTTCTCACTCTGATTTATTGAAACCACTTTGGTCCTTCTAAGAATTTACTTTAAACCAGTTACTTTGCTTTATCACACTCTATCTTTTTTCTGACCTGCTACACTTTGTTCCAACCCTTTGTCCTTTGTTTCAGTCTGAGTCTCTGCTATTTATTTCAGTCTACTTTGTCTCTGTTTTCTATTTATGTTGCCCTAAAAAGCCTCTGTGTATTTCCTGTCTCTACTCAGTGCAACCTGTTCCGTCCAATTTCTAATATATTTTGCTGATGTTTCTATTTATTTCTATTGGTTACCGTCTGTTGCTCCATGTGAGTCTTGGGCCACAGTTATTCTCCGTACCCCTCCTGTGGGTGGAGTCTGGCTTGGTCCCAACCTAATCTCTGTCATCTGTACATGCAGCCCCCCCAAGCCCCCCACCCCTGCGTGGGTGAGCCGGAGGGACGTGCATGTGCACCTGACAGCCCCTGTCTACACTCCTATAAAGGATGTGTCTTTTTCAGCTTATCAGTGAGTGCAGTTTAGGAGAGTGCGCATCTCGTGCTCCTCTGTCTTCTCTAAATACTGATGATATCAACATGATGTGCTGCAGAGTCGTATAAATCACGTGCCTTCCCAAATTGCACTCACTGGTGTGTAGGAAAATGCATGTCTGCTGTAAGAGTGTGTTACATATAGTATTGCCTCTTTTATGTATATCTATAAATTATACAGGTATAATTTATACCGTGTTTACAGTTGGACTTGTACGCTCTCAGAAAAAAAGGTTCAACATGTGTCTTTGATCACTGGGGCGTTGGCAACTTGACTGGGCCCGTTCATCTCCAATAACTTGCCATACAACCAATGTCCCAGTGACAAGGTCCAATGTTGTATGTTTCTTTCTCTGTGAGTGTAACCGTATAAATTATATGTGTATAATTTATGCCGTGTGCACAGCGCAATCCATGTGTCTTTATCTGTTATACAATAATCAGCACCACCACCAATTATGAATGAGACCATAAATCAGATGTGATCAGCAATTAGAGGAAATTAGGCAAATCCACCGTCACATCTGGTCCACATGTTTTGAAACTAAACGATAGGCTGCCACTAAACCAGCCAACTGGCAAACAGCCAAATCCAAAGTCCCTCGGTGGCGATTGGAGGGGACGAGAGCGGGGCCTGTGATTGGAGGAAAGGGAAACGTGCCTTGTTATTGGAGGAGAAGACAGCAGCTCTGAGTGTGACAGGAACTGCAGCCTAACCCCTAAACCCCACCCCTGATTCTAACTGGCTAAAAGAGAACATTCTGCAAAATCTACAGGCTTAACCCCAAAATGACAAGTTTATTTAATTTCATAAAATAATTGTAAAACAACTGTCTTTA
Source organism: Paralichthys olivaceus (assembly GCF_024713975.1). Taxonomy (NCBI): domain Eukaryota; kingdom Metazoa; phylum Chordata; class Actinopteri; order Pleuronectiformes; family Paralichthyidae; genus Paralichthys; species Paralichthys olivaceus. Next base: position 7,741,377 of record NC_091112.1, read on the forward strand.
CAATACCATCTATATTCTTCATATATCTACTTCATAACTGAAGTGTGATGTAAGAGCTCCATATTTCCACAGTATGAAAACCATCCATTTCTAACATCCCAGCCACCAAATAACATTGAGGGTTGAGAGCACAGAGTGTATCAGTAATATACTAAAACTCTGTTCCTTAGAGCAGTCGCCTCATAGAGGGAGAGAGGTGGGGAGTTGGGCTGGCTGACCTGAGATCAACTTGAATGGTTGAGACATGTTAGATCGATTTGAGAATTAGGTCTTAAATGCTAATCTGGTTAATCAGCTGAATTGACACATTTATAAATTTACCCGCCCCCATCTTACGTAGCTGTGAAATTCATCCAAAAGCAAGAAATTGAATTTTAAAAAACAAAGAAAAAAGTCCGCCCCTCGGTCCCTCCTCCTCTCCCTAACCCAGGTTTTCTATTTGTCACTCTGATTTGATTGACAGCTGAGGACACATGTGGGGGCACTGTGAGGGGCGGCAGTGGGGTGGTGACCAGTCCCGGTTACCCCGGCAACTATGGTAACCAGGCCGACTGTACTTGGATCCTATTGGCCGAACCTGGAGACACCATCTCTGTCATCTTTACAGACTTCCAGACAGAGGAGAAGTATGACTACCTGGAAGTGGAGGGATCCGAACCACCAACCATTTGGTGAGTCACTGTTTTCACTGCTATTCTTATTCATTCATATGTGTTTGTCCCAGTTCCATTATGTTGGTGAGAAATGTGGGTTCTAGGGGAATCTATTTATCTGTCAGGTTCATTATTTTAGTTTTTTTTTCAGTGGAGGCATGAGTCACAGTTCAGCTTTAGATTGGTGAAGCATTCAGGAAATATTTCCAGGTGTAAAAGACAATCAGCTCGATGTTGAAAATGAAAAATAGGAACATATCCAACAGCAAGGTGGATACTAAGGTTTAGACCTAGTGGCATTACTGTTGTACACAACAAAGTACAACAGAGTCCCATTGTGCTTTCTGTGGCTCATGGGAGAGTGGTCCCGATCTATACTTTAAAGAAATCCACTAAGGATCGCGGTGACATTTCTGAGATAATGCAGTCACGTTGCCCCTGAATTTATGGTACAATTTAACCACACTAGGAGTACAGTAATAAAAAGTTAAAACGGGTCATAAAAATAAGGTAGAACTCAAGTAAGAACTGGTAATAAAAAGAAAACATTGCTACAGACATAAAGTATGGTTTTTATTTTGCTCTTGAAATATAGCATCTTTTTTTCATAGAGAAAAATAAAATAAATCTTGAAGTAGTGTAGGTGTGTGTATAAGCGTGCATGTATGGGTTCAAAGTATTACTCATAGTGTGTGTTTACAGAGTCACACTTTGGGACTTGTCTTCCTTATGGGGACTTAAAGAGAGTTCTCATTACATGAATCAATAGATTTTAAGGTTTAATTGTTTTCGGTGGAGGAAGGGTCACTGGGACACTAGTGTGTGTGTGTGTGTGTGTGTGTGTGTGTTTGTTCTGTTATTTCCTCTTTGATTTCAGATGGTTCACTCATAATGTTTCATATTTTACTATGGCTACTTAGTGATTGTCCGTAAATTAGGGTATTGATTATCATTTGTTGTTGCTGTAACCCATTTGAATCTAATCATGGTCGGGGATATTAGTGTGTGTGCATGTGTAATTAATTTGGAGGTAGTAATGGAAAGTGTTGGTGTTTCTATGCATGTGCATCCTGCTCACTCATCTGAACTCAAGTGTGTGTGAGCATGTGTGGATGTAAAGGTGTGTGAACGCGTGTCTTTGCGATCACATCTTCAGAAACATGAAAACTGAAGAAGTAGAAAAATGCTCCTCAACAAATTCTAACTTTAACCAGCGTCTCTTGTTGGAGACAATCTGCTGGTCACAGTTTATCATATGCAATTATTCACACCCTCTGGTATTGGCTGCAGGAAACAAATCTGTAACACAGCGAAACCTAGTCATTATTCTAATTTTGAAAAGCTTTTAAAGGTCAAACAATATCATCTACGATAGGTTCATGAGAAAGATCAAAAAAGTCATGATTTTTTTTATTTGATGTTTAACACTGTCTTCAGTTTGAAATCTCATTTTTGACCTTCCTGGCAAATATAAGTATGTTTATGAATATAGCAGTAACCACAAAATATATACAAATGGATCCGGTATAGTAAATTGGTTATTAATAATTGGCTAAATGTTTTCTCCAATGGTTTATTTACTTTTATGTTTATGTATTATAGACATTGCATTTTACACTCAGTTAGACCATATACAATCAAGATTGGACACAAATTCACAATAAGTAAAATATTTTTTTCAATTTTTCAATACACTTGTTCCATTTGTAACAAAGGAAAAGCCATTCAGATAAATCGTGTCAGGCTTTCACATTGAACTGGGGGCTCATAAAAGAAGTTATTGGTGTGAAGAATTGCTTCCTCAGGAGTAATTATGACCAATATATATGGCTCAGATTGTGGCCTTTGGGGGACAATGTGATGGTAATTGGTAGCGTGTGATTTAGTCTGACTGGTGTCTCGGCTCGTGTAAAGTACTGAGAGGTGAGCAGGGACGTTCAGGAGAAAAAAAGCCATCGTGTTGTCAATAACTGAATATGTTGTGCTGACTCAATTTACGGCTCTGTTTGAGATTATTGTCCAATTAGAAAAACATTTCAAATTCAGGAGTTGAAAGGCAATGCAGTGGTAAATGAATAGGTAAATAAATTAGGGGTTTAAGCATTTTAATGGAAAATTCAGAGGAAAACGGGGAACTGCCATTTTTCGCACTGAAAATGGCAGTGCCTGACATGCACACATGCAGAAATGTTTTGTATCTAATTCATTATCTGCAGAAGTAAGCACTTCAAGTTCACAGTTTGTCCCCTTCACTGCAACACACAATTAGAACCCTTTCCCTTAAGAATGCGCTAGACACCTTATTTAAATAAGTGATTCAACATCTGGGAAGAAAACTGTGGATAAGAGTGTCGGCTTCATCAAGTCAGAAAAAGTCACACTATCATAGCAGCGACAAATTTGAGTCAATAGATGTTCCCTCCTCTTTCTCTTGACGCATCCTGACGACAGGGTCTGAGCCCACTGACTCTTTCCTAAATGGTACAGGTGGCAGTGGGTGTTGTAATTTTCTTGAGAATGTCTTCTTGAAATGAACCAGGCCGCCCCAGACCTCACAGTACTGATTTAGCATTGTTTAAATTCCGGGTTTCACCTTCGCCATCCAGCTGCATCCTCTCCTGGCTGCCTGTTTTTTTCAGCTGCTTTACTTGAAAGAATGCGTTATCTCCAGATGGCTCCAGTCAAACGACAGTGATTTTCCTTTTACTCCAGTGACCTCCACCGTCCTCATAGCTCAACCTTATACGGCAATTCTGGGAATAGATTGAATGGGGAATTTGCATAATAAATGTAGTGCAGAGTGAGTTGATGCTGTATGTGAATGTGTGCTGGAAACCATTATGGACATAACATGCATCAGGGTCTCGGGGGAAGTAAAGTAATTCCAAGACCTAAATAATTCAGTCTGTTCTCGGGTCAAAATGATGTTAGTTACTGCTGGATTGGTACAAGTGGAAAGTGATGATAGAATCAGTGTTTGGCCTCTGTATTCATGCATTCACACGGAATGGATTATACACAGTATGTAGATCGGGGGAGGGGGGGGTCGATAGCTGAGGTAATTAATGGCATTTTTGAAATTGGTTCATCATGCAAGACGTACATAGTCTTTCAAATGTAGTTTTCTGCCTGGTGGTCAAACGAATCTTAACACACCATCACTTTAAACTCAGTAACTTGTCAAGAACCTATTGGATCAAGGGAAGTTAATCCTGTTCCCATTTACCAGACCAGTCAGTAAATCGTAATCCTTCAAGCCCTTTCTCCTGTTAGAGGGACTGACTTCAGTGAACAGAAATATTTTCCCCTTTTCACAACTGTGGAAGGAACTGACATTGGTATTGATTTTCTAGTTAGGCTCCCTGCAAAGACTGGAGACCAACCGCTTACTCACATGTGTCTTTGTTTGTATCTGCGAATCGGTAAATGCATCCCTCATTAAGTGTGCACGTGTTTTACATTGGTGTGCTGTCTTGTGTGTGGTCTTTTCTATGTATGTACAGTGGCATCACTTGATATTTGTCTCCTTTGTTGCAGCTGATTTTAATAATGCAAAGGCTGATATTGATGAAAAGTCCCTCTGTAAACAATAGTGTTTCCATACCCTCCTCTGTAAACAACCTTCAGTTATCTGTCTCATCAGATGATCATTATGGGAGGGAGACACATTGAAATGACATTAAAGCAGTTGAGCCTCCTGCATACTAACTACTTTAAGTCACAACTTTACCAAACATAGCTGCAAGGTCAGCAACAAGGGATGTAACTGTAATTGGAGTTTCTGTTCTCCTTTATAGAAGAATTTATGATGACCAAAGATGAATGTGAAGCACATTTTTAGCCTTTGTTGTAAGTTAGGGGTCAATGTGACATTCTGTTCATCTCTGTGACAGACTGAGACCAATATGAATTCTATTAGCACTGTTAGCGCTCCACAGACAGAAAACCAGGCCCAGCTGTTTCTGCTTGAGCTACATGGCTTCCTTTGTAAACTGTGTTTTCCCATGGCATATTTGAGTTAATGTGCATATTTAAAAAAAATCCTGGCAACGGGATGTATACTAAACAAGAGAAGAAAAAAAAGTCTTTCAAACTTGTTCAGCAAAGATTAAAGCGTGACAAACATTTGTAAGGTGTATAGGTTGAGAGGCATCGTCATTCTTTGTTAAAACAATCACACACACTTAATTAGAGCTTTTGGTTTTTATCATTGGTTCAACTTCACTTGCTTTTTCATGATATGAACATTCAGACGCAACTAAAATTTAGTTTCAAAATGGAAGAAGTGGAGGAAGGATAGAAATTTTCATGATTACCTGCAAACTGGGGGAAGCCTCAGAGGATGACTTTGCTAATGAGAGTGTCCCGGAAAAGTCCCTAGAGTCGCAACATCATTTCCAAACAGCACTGTAGTTTATGTAAATGCATGCACAGTGGATCTCTGTTTATCCCTAGAAAAGTACCAATTAACTGTCTTGATAATGTTAAATATTTCTGCAGATGTAAATTAACAGAAAATGGCCTTACATACAATTTTTCAACAAACCACTCACAGAAAATTAGGTTTAAATAAACATGTGACAACTGCTGTTCAACGTAAATGGCTGTTTTAACTATAACAGGATTCAAACCAACTATAATACTATGTTTCAAACCAATTGTTATCAAGTAACATGTGACTTCATTAATGGCATAAACCCATAACCAGTCAAATGGGGGGTAAAGACTAGAGTTGGGGTATGTAACACTTCACAGTCGACTGTGACTGCACTTTCTGACAAATGTAGGATTTTTCTGGTTCAGGGACCATAAAGCGTCCACAATTTACAATTTTGAGCTAATTAAGACGCACATCATTCAATATACTTTGAAAATAGTTCCTTGTTCAAGCACATTAGCTTCAAAAAAGCTTAGAAAATAAAATGCTTTTACAAATCATCTTATTTATTGTTAATATTGTTAGTCAGTAATTGGTTTATTTAAAAAAAAAAAAAAAGAGTACAGAGAGGACTGGGGAACTTCAGGGGCCAATCAGAGTTTTGTTAGGGCCAGTGCCCCCCCTGGCCCAGCTCCTGGATCCACCCCTGCCCCAGAAAAAGTTTCTCAGACAAGCTGTTGTCAAGAAAGTTAAAATACAGAAAGACCGATTCTGTCGTCATTAAGAGGATGACCCTTTTGTTGCAGAACTCTATTTGTGAAAATTGGGTCGTGCTGCCTGATTCCATGGCAATTGCCTCACAACACCAAGTGCTAATACACTAATTGTCATTAGCAATTTGTGAAGAAGCTAATAGCTAAAACGCTAATTTCCACTGGCAATTAGCAGTGAGAGTGAACAACCAATTTGATAATATTTTAGTGTGTGCAAGGATTTGTTACGTGCAGTGTCACCCCCCCCCCCCCCCCCCCCACACACACACACACACACACACACACATTGATGTAGCCCCCATCCAGGTTCACACTCTCCTCCTCACAGCATCTTGTGCCAAATCAGTATGCACCGAGGTGTGCCTGTGCCTATGAGAGTAGTATATCGCTGTGAGCTAAGTGCCTGTAATCCTAGCCCAACACTACACACAATAATAAACGCACACGCAAACACACACACGTTTTATATTTTGTTGTTTCAGAATCAGTTGCCCTTGAAACCAAGTAGAGCATCTTAAATAGAAAGATCTCTCCTCTCCTCTCTCTCTTTCTGTCTCTTTACTTTCCAAAAGTCGGTGTCTCTCTTTTTACTTGACTTCAGAAACTCCTATGGTTTTTAGCGCTCTTACCGTACGCGCACCCACTTGACAGGTCGTCACCAAATTCATGGTAATGGCGCACTGGACTATTTAAAGTCTGTCATTTACCAATCTGCTCCTCGTGGAGGATTGGTTTTCGTTTGGAGGAACTGAAAATTCATTTTGTCAGGTTTGAGCTGGAGTTGAAGCCTCGTCTCCGAGCGCCTGGAGTCATGTCACTGACGGCAGGTTGATTTAGCGGATGGTTCGTTCGACACCGACGCCACAGTGTGACACATATACATTTATCTTCATTCTCCAATTCACACACAGTATGTGAGCATAAAACAGTTAAACAAGCTGCAAAGTATCATGTATTTACTTCTGACAGGTGTCTACAGTCATAGCAGTAGTTAAAGCTAATATTGTGAGTCAGGGGCACACAATAGTATTTGTTTCAGCACTTGAGTGAAGCCTATGATCAGCAAGGACGCATCTTCATCTCATCTGGTACAGCAACACACTTACCATGCATACTATTCATTCATGAAATAGTTTATATGGATACAAATAAAAGGATGGCTCTCTAAGAGAGTTTTTGTAAAGAATGTTTTGATTTACAAGCAAGGCATTTTAGTTTTGAATCAAAACTTCCCGAAGTGAATGTTAAAGTCACTTTTATGGGTAACAATATAAGTAAGAAGTCATAGTTTACAAAACATAATCAATGTTGTAGTTTCACTGAATCATTTAAAGTCCCTACACACAGAGGTCGTTTTCCTACCCGGTGCAAATTCTACCTCGATCATTCGCTACCATTTTCACAAATGGTCAACAGGTATTACTGTGACAGGTACTAACAACCTGCAGAGACATGGAGAGACAATGAGAATGAGTCCTGGTTAAAACCAGAGATATAAAACCAACTTCTTCAACATCATCCATCAAAATCTTTATCTTGTTCTGCTGTGTTTGTTCTTAGTCCGTAAAAATGTTGTACAGGTCTCATGTTTGTGTGTGAGTTTGCATGAGAGATCCAAAGTGTGAAGCATTTTCTACTTGTTTTCAAGATGTGAAAAAGAAGCTGTGTGTAAGATTGTGTTTGTGTGTGAGAGAGAGAGGATATGTGTGTCTTTGAGTGTGTGATGTTATGCTTGCCGAGTGCTAATCAATGCTGCTGGCAGAGAGGATGCTGGGATAGCAGCACTATCCCGAATAGGAAATGGAGCAGTGACCTTGAATACACACACACATTTTCTGTTTTTCACACATACACAACAAACAAACACACATATCAGGTTATTTCAAATATGTATCTAAAGACATAGGGAAACACAAACTTACGAGCAGGGAAGCAGAACAGTCTGGTGCTGCACTTGTGACTTAAAGTTTATGTCCCAGTTTTGTGTATAGCTATTCAAATAAAGGTTGTATTGTCAGTAATGACTGCAGTCACAGCGTTTCTCTGCATATTTAAAGCTACTCTGGAGTTTAAAGCCACTGCTAGCACCAGGGAGCCGTTTTTAGTGGCTCTGGATTTTGTTTGTGTCTTGTCTTGTGCGTGAGGACATTAATGTATGGGCACGAGCCAGTGATGTGATACACATTCATGTCATATTCCGCCGATCGACTGGTGTGGGTAATAAATAAGCAATGTGCCAGCAAAAATGCAAGAATTTAAGAAACGGCAAGCATGTAAACATGGACGTAAATTATGCAGGATTTCTCAAATTTTTCAAATGTTTAGCGAGGAAGAAAATATATTCTCCAGATTTGTGGTGAGAAGAACTGAATGTAAGCAGAACTTTATACCGATAACCCAAATCCATAGTTCCTCGGTTTTATCACTGCTCATTATATGAAGTCACACATCTCCTTATAAAGTTGTATATTGTTTACATTCTCACATACTCTCTGCATTTTTTTAAAATCTAATTTTCATTAGATTTCTGTTGCTAATTTTTACTCTCTTTTATTCTTTCGTGCGTTCTCTTGTCTACCTCATTTTGACGATCTGCTGCTGTAAGTGGATTTCCCCATCGAGTTTAAGGCTGATCTGATCTGAGCTTAGTTTAGCTCAGTTTATATGTTACACTACATTTTGCCATTGAAGACATGTTGATCACATAGTTTTTTAAGACAGTTGAATTTATATAGCACTGAAACAGTCACATTTTTGTTTCTAAACAGTCACAATAACTAATATTTACTGAAGCAATGTTTGGCTGCCGGTATATTTCTTATACATTGATGATTTTCAGTTTTTGAAATCATGTCGCGCCAGCAGAATAGCAGGGATAAATGTCCCTGAGCTGAAGGAAGCATGAGCTTTATTCTTGTAGAGAACCAGAGTCAGGCAGGACTCTGGAGAATCCATTACCAGCTCCATTCACAGGCCAAATGACTTTCATAGAGAGCCAGAGAACCAGTTCATGATGTAGACTGTTTCCTCCTGGATCTATTTGTAGCATTAGGGCTCATAGGTTACACCACTGACCTTCATACCGTTTCTCTGGGAACATCAATTTTTAAATCCAATTTCTGGTGTCCCACAGAATAATTTAGATCCACAAGGCTATTGTCTGGGCATGTCTAAGCAAATTTACCACAATATTAACCCACACCTTTGATAGCCTTTGAAATAAATGACTGTGATCTTGTGGGAACTTCACTCTCTGATTTGTGGGAGCCAAAGCTAGGGAGAGGAGAGAAGATAGGGCCGGCAAAAATAAGACGACAGCGAGAGAAGTGTCATTGCGTTTTAGGAAACTGGTGTGAGGCCATGCAGAAGACGACAAGAGAGGCACAGAGGAGACAGGAGACAAGACACAAATGGGTAAAAAAAAGAGGAGCAGAAGGGCAATTGGGGTGACGAGAGGAGCCGGGAGAAAAAAGGGGGGGATGCGAGGTATAAGAAGGTGAGGGAGGGAGACGAGAAAAGCAGAAGTGCAGAAACGGGAAAAACATTGCAATTGGATTAAAACAATTTTAACAAGTCAATCCCTCAATTTTTGCAAAACTTAGGTCATATAGAAGGTGTAGGTTTGAAATGTGTGGAGGACTGTGAAATTATCACATTATAGGGAGAGAAGAGAAGAGATGTAAACACCATATGCCGAACAAGCCCGTCCATCTGAGTTCTCCGGAGTTGCACAGCTTGCACAGTATATGAGAGTGTTAATTTTTAGAGCGACTGTCTCTTTCATCACTGGCACTGATGCTTCAAATCTGGACAAACTGCACAATTGTCACATGGGAGCAGTCGAAAAACGGCAGCCGAGGAGACGGGCCTTTGCATTTTACGACGGCAGTTTCGCACTTTCCTCGTTGCCTATAGGGGAAAAGGCAAATGACAATTAATTCAATCAACACACGCTATGCAAGATTGCATTAAGATTGGTGCATTAAGATAAATCTTATTCTGTTATGCATGTAAACAGTTTAATCAAATTACTCTTCGAATCAAAGTAAGGTTCATTATTGGATTAGTGTGTGATAATTAGATTATAGTGTTTATGCAAACAAAGTCACGTTAGACACATTCACTCAGGATAAAACCTGAAATAGGTCACTTACACTCCAAGGCTTTCAATTTGTTTTATATATATATATATATATATATATATATATATATACATATATTTATATACATATACACATTTCCCAGGTTAAAAGAAAAACACAACAATGTGTTTTTTAAGGTCACGGTTGCGGACTTGAAATTTGAAATTTATCGTTCCCACAGCAGAGAAAAGACGTTTCCAGGTGGTGCCAAGCCAAACCCAGGGGACTACACCAGAGTTTGAGCACCACTGGAGCGAGATATGTAGTTTGGACAGGCCATGGGAAATTAATTTTACCGTCATAAATGTGTTGTCATTGTCATTTCCTGTATTATACAGAGTCTCTGCAAATGTCAATGTGCATATATGTCTTTGTTTTAGCTGCATGTGTTTCTGGCTGTGTCCTCCTTTTGTGTGTGTGTGTGTGTGTGTGTGTGTGTGCTTGGAAAGTATAGTGCATTAAGTAGTGAGCCACGGATAGTGGAAGCTAGGGTGATGAAATTATAATATTATGTAATGTAATAATAATAACACCAGCTCCGTCTCCTTGTCTCTGTCCCCCTCCTCTCCTCCCACTTTCCCTCCGAGTCCCTGTCTCTGCTCTGATTACTGCTATAGCTGTCCCGCAGGCTACACGCACACACACACACACGCACACGCACACACACACACACACACACACACACACACACACACACACACACACACACACACACACAGAAACACACACACACAGAAACACACAAAAGATAGTTTGAGAAGAGGTGGGGGAGCCGCCCAGAATTGCAGTCACCACTGGGAAGAGACTGAGCTAAAAGAAAGGAGTGAACAGACAGTGATGATGAGTAAACCCTGGAGAAAGAGCAGGAGGAAGGAGAGGAAGGGAAGGGAAGAGAGACAGGGGAGGAGAGGGGGAAGTGACAAAGACAAGTTATGGAGTGTTGACTGGCTTAATCACCCAGTTTCACCCTTGTCTGTCAAAGGAAAAGAAACATTCTTAAAAGAGGACGGGACACATTGTCTCACACGAGGGGGAACATCAACAAACACAAAACAAAAACATTATTCTCTAATTATTTTATATAAACAAATCAAATTTTAAAAACATGACGATGTTTCATGTGCCAATTTGGGTCCGTGCCATGACATTGACTCTGACGCCAGACATAAGTATTTTAACATTTTAACGTATTATATTCATATGACCAGTAATGTAGTCATATATGTAAAACAGTTTCTCAGCGGGCATAATTGTGTTTTCAATCACAGCTAGCAGTAGAAGATGATTGCTGGATTTGCAACCTGCCTGCTCTGCCATCCCAAACATAAATTACCCAACAGATGGTACAACAATCCTTCACAGAGCATACTTTCCTCTATAATCAACAAAACACTGCTGTTTGTGTCTGGAAAACTACAGTTTTTAATTTAAAGTTTATTGATTTAGCATTCAAATTGTTATCAAGTCTTCACAGTAGTTCTGTCAGAGCCTCATTTAGCCTTATCGCTAAATGCTGCAATGCTCACTCTAGGCTTGGGTATTTTCAGAATGTATCAGACAATGCTTTGAGCCATTCACATGATTTTAAACAGTACTAAGATAATTATTTTGGTTTATCGGTTTATACAGTGAATGTGGGCATCCAAACATTCCTTCAAATTGTGAACTTTAATCTTCTCATTCAAAAGACCGCAGTACTAATATCCAACTCGCTGTTCTGAGAAGCATTTCCATAAGGTTTTGGCTGCAGGGATTTGATCCCATTTAGCCACAAGAGCATTAGTGAGGTCAGGCGAAGATGCTGGACGATAAGGCCTGGCTGGCAGGAGTTGAGTTGTTTGCAAGCCAGTGAGATTCTTATGCACCAAACTTATAGACAACCAAAGAACTTTCTTCAAATTGTTGCCACAATTTAGAAAACTGTCTGTCACAACATCCTGCAGCATGAATAATATTCTTATTCTGGAGCCAAGGAGCCCGACCCGAACTGTAAAAAGCTGCCTCATTTAAGTTTCAAAGGTTAATGCCCACTTGCTTAATTTATAAATTATCTATGTCAGAGTGATTTTTTTTTCTGTCCCCATTGTGGTCCACAGCCACTCACTCATGCTTTAATTCATCCTTGTGAACAAGCCAGTTTTTAAAAACACCTTGCTGCTCCACAAGAAGGAAAGCAAGGAGGAGGGTAGACATTTAGATGAGATAAAGTGAGGGAGCACAAAGCAGGGTCCTGTTGTGAACACTGATTACTCTCTGCCCACTTGAGATTGATGGAGAGCGACACAGCAGGCGCGCTCACACAAGCACGCACACACAAGCACGCACACACGCAGACACATTTACAATGCGCATATACGCATATACACAGTGTCTAAACAATCCCGTGCACGAACACAGACACAAGCACAGACAGAGGAGTTCTCTGTCTCTGTATACTGATTGATGATGGCTCCACCTAGACTACATTCTGCGCAACGCTCCTGCAGTGTGTGTGTTGGTGTGTTCTCATTTCTCTGTGTGAATGCAAGTGTGTGACAGAGCTCTCTCTCTCTCTCTCTCTCTCTCTCTCTCTCTCTTTCTCTCTCTCCCTCCCTCTCTCTGCATGTTCAAATGTGTTTGTGGGTTTATGTGTGGCAGTTCCCACCTGTCTTAATTAGCGGAGGCTATTAAGACAGATCGCCTGATTAAGTAGCATTCCCCTACTGTCTAATGAATAGCCAGCCACAGACGTGCACACACCAGAAGACACACAGCTAAACGTGCACACACAAAAGTAACTGTAGTAGTAAGAGTAGTGTAGCTCTCTAACCCCCGTGACCACCTTTGCATGGATTTTGCGTTTCTGTGTAGAGCCAGTCATTCATTAAAGGTAGAAACTCTCTTCATGTGAACACTCCCGCAAGTCAAATATGAATTTGTATCATTCACATCAATTATATCACATTCACTTTTTAGGCAGACGCTTAAGGGACAACCCCGAAGCTTCAGAACCGAAGAAGACCTTGAATAAGTCATACATTTATTCAATAAGAGAACATGTTGGAGATCAGGCAAAGAACTGTAGCGAAAGTGCACAGCAGTTGTGAGTTAGGCATGTTGAGAACTGTTAGGAGTGGAGGAGCTCTCATAAGAAATTAGTCCTTCAGAGACTCTTTACGATATATATAGATACACTTCTGCTCTCATAGCATTTGGTGGCTTTTTACACTATCGAGGAACCTCAACCACAAACCATATGGACTGTGTTTGCTCAGGCACAGCAATCATGTGAGTAGAATTTTATTTGGGCAACCATGTGTAGCCAATGGAGGTTGATGAGCAGCAGATTGACGTGTCTTTCTGGGTTTATCAGACCAGAGGTACTGCCACTAATCTAGTCTGTAAGGGGTTCACAAAATGAAGGCCTGCTAGAAGGATGTCCCAGCCACTGAGGTCTATAAAGAAGTTATATTAGAAGCCATGCATGTGGATACTTAGACCCAAGGGAATATTTTGAAATGTAAAGAGAAGAGGGCTCAAGCACGGATCCCTGAGGTGCCCCAGTATGGAGTGTTCCTAACAATAACATACTAAAACAGGACGCAAACCAAAACAGCTCCATGCCTGAGATGCCCCTCATAAGAGAGTAGGTACAGAGCAAGATGCAATGTTTCAGTGTATACAAGGCTGCTGATCGGCTGAGCAAGACAAGTGAGGTCTGAGCTGTAACTGCCCAGAGGGCTTCTGTCCCGGGCCATCTCAGTGAAGTGGCCTCTCTTGCTTTTATATTAAATTTTATGCTAAAAATAACTCACTGCAAAATCTGCTCTCTAGTAACAGTGTTTTGTGTTTTCTGATAACATTCTGCTTAAATGTTAAAATGAATAATTAAAATAGAGCAAGTAAAGTGATGTAGCTCATTCAGCTTTTGTGTGTCTTCCTCCCTCTCCTCCGTGTTTCCCTTGCTCTCTCACTCCGTGTCTAACCGTACATCCATCAATCTTTACCTTCTTGCACCCTCCTTTCACCCCATGCTTCTTTGTTTCCTCCCTCTCTTTCATTCCTGTACTGCTAGTGGAACAACTGGCTTGTATTTTCGTTGAGGAAGAGTGGCACAAAGGACGGTCTATTGTATTTAATCAGCATATTTACCTGTTTAGACTGCTGATACTTGTAATTTGAGTTCAATGCACATTTGCAAGAACAACCACTGTATTCCAAAATGAAATACTGCATTGGGATCTACTGAGCTTTATACAAAACTGTTGCACGAGGGAAATATTACCAGAGGAATTGTTTTTTTCTCTAAATTTCCAGAGAACACCAATTAACTGCATCGATATTTTCCTCTATAACAAGTCAGATGTTGTAAGTGTGATACGTATTCAGTCAGTTTCACAACAGATGCATGCTGCAAGTTAATCATTGAGACCCTTTTTTTAAACTTCATTGATGAATTCAAGCAAAGAAACTACCTGTTGCTGATGATCAATGGCATCTTCACTTTATTTTCCCTTGTATCAGGTCTCCGCTCAATGCCTGGGTCGCTGTCAAAGCACCAAGTATGATTCCTTCTCAGACCACAGTAACAAATAAAAAGATGAACTATGATACCTCAGGGCTCCCCTGAAGTGCTTTTATTGCAGATATTTGGGAAACACCAGTCACAAACGGGATCCCTCAGCATAGATGAATAATTTAATAATGCATTACAAATTGTCCACATGGGGAAAATCAACTGGCGTCTCTGCAGCTCAGAAGCTGATGTTTTTTTGAAAGCATTAGGTTTTCTGCTGGAAGCTTCGTTTTAAGCTTTAATTATCCATGTAAGTAGTTGCTAAGTACACAAGGTCTATTTATTAGAGTATTTTCATCCTCCAAATGTGATAGGGTCCTATGCAGTAGCTGTACTATACATCTCAAAATGTCGTGTGGATGAGGTGATCCCAGCTGGTGAGGGCATAGAGATTGGTGACCTTTTTAGTCGCCAACTTGTTTCTCTAATCTCGCAGCCCCTGCTGGAAGAGAAATAGTTCTAATTATACCTCCGTCTTGCTCTTCAGACTTTTTAAAGTGCTTCCTGAGTACTTAGTGTATTATTTTAACTTCTCACACACATAGAGCAGCTGTCTGTATAGATTTATGATTTAATTCCTCTTTAATATAGGAACAGATTCTACCCTTAATGATGTACCCTGGGTAATGATACTGTAGCAGGAGCTGTAAACATGAATAATAAGTGTTAATGTGCACTTTTGAAGAGCCATGGAGAGGAGCTCTGAAGAAAGGAAAATGGAGGGCAGGGAAGAAGCAGCAAGAGGAGGAGAAGAGAAAATAAGTATAACCCAAGATAAATACCAATCAAATGTTCGTGCTGTGTTTCAGCGTGCACCAGATTATGATAAATACCCAGATCATAACCCTGTTAGATATATACACATAGTTCTTGGGCTGATACCTGTGGGACACGCTGTACATTTTCTTAAGGACCGGACTGAACATGATGTTCATTGTTATCCAAGTGCCTGACATTAACCTGTCTCTGTTCCTGGGTCTAAACTGAGGTCAGTGTTTTTTTCCTCCAGAAAAGGTTAATCTATTTTTGGGCACTTTGGTCTCTTGAGGTTTTGTCCACATCGTGCTCCTGTGCCTAATTGTTAAGCAGGCACATGCAATCTCCTTCAGCCTGTGCACAGCAGAAGCAGACAAGCATCTTAATCGTTTACCAGAACAAATTCCTGTGACCAAACATTACTCAGAGCAGGTTTAAAGAAGCATATCACCTTTATTCCATCTCATAACACATAAAACAAGACTTTATACTTGAGGACTTTTTCAATCTCTTATCCAGGGCCTTGCATATATTTTTTGTGTTTTCATTTTAGACCTTATGTTTCATATAGAGCTTCTGTCTTGAAGAGATTACCCATAGCACATATATTGGAAATTGCAAATGACTTGTGTCAATACTGATCTCAGTTATCGTCCAGTAGTTCTATTATCTGATCGTCTTCCATCTTGTTCACTGCAGCTAATAGACTAAATCAACATTGATTAAATAGTGTATCCAGTTTAAATCAGAATTTAAATATGATTTGAATATGATCTACAACTGAGATGGGATTTTTTTATTCTCTTTCTAAAAACGTCTGTTTGCATCTTGTACAACATCCTTCACAGGCCATACTGAATTATCACAATCTCCCTAATGACATGACTGGAACTAATTTTTCATTGGTGATTCGTCTGATGTCAGATGCTAGTGATGTTGATGCTATTCACGGCTGGTTTCAGCCAATACAACTTGCTCAAACTTCCCTCTTAGATAAAAGCAGTTAGCAGTAAGCCCACTCAAAAAAAGATTAACTGGATATTTACTGTTTTTTGTATCATCACAGGACAGTGAGGAAAAAAATCGAAATTCCTTGTTGTTTCCCTCAGTATTTTTTTTTTCAATCTCAATATCTTGTGCCACATCAGTAATCCCCTCTGCAACAGCTCTTCAAGACAAACAAATGTTTTGGGAGAATTTTACTTTGTCCAGTGCAGGCAGCTCTGCAGTGGCTACAAGGCACTCCATTACAAATTCTCCTTCTGAATGAGGTATTAACCTCTTAGACGTAGCAGCTTCTTGTGATTTCTTCTCCTTGTGCACAAAAACATTATCCAAACTCATTTGTCCTTGAATCTTATCCTGTTCAGCTGCATGCTTGGCCTTTTTATCACTGAGAGTGTGTCACCAAACCTTGGCTTTTCTTATTTTACTTCAACAAAAATAATATCGTTTGTCCATGTCTCTTGGAACGCTCAACATTCTGTGTCTACCTTTTTCTTGACAGTTGCCATGATACTTATCAGTGATGAAACATATCAGCTACATGTTTCACATTCACTCTGACTGTGATCAAACAGACGTACAGTCAGGGGGGGAAACCTTGAAGGATATATTAGTATACATTATTCTCTTTTGTATTTATGAATAGTCTCATGGGCCACATCAACATGTCCAACACCCCAGAGGCCGGAGGTTCCCCACCACTGATCTAAAATGAGACGTGACACACAAGTAGATTTAAACAATACAGATAAATACGTTTCTGTTCTCCCTCTTTTTGTAAGGTATGTTTTATCCCCAAAGAAATATAAATTGTATAAAGCTATTTAATGACACAATCCCAATAAATGACCATAAACCAAGGATATATTCTTTATTTATATCGCTCCCTCCAATTCACAGTAATGCTTTTGTATAGTTGTGTTGGTGATGTATGTAAATTAGGCTGTTTTATGTGTATCTGGGCCTGTGAAACCACTGTGTGTAGATGTGTTTGTGTAAGTTCTGTATGTCTGTGTGTGTGTGACTAATAGCTCGACTCAGAGAATCCTTCTGATCTAGGGCACAAGGTGACCCTCTATCTCTCTCTCTCTTTCTCACACACACACCCTTTAAAAACCCTGCTCAGCATTCTTTTGCTCTACTTTAACAGCTGTTATTGGAGCGTGTATGTGTAGTGTGGAAGTGTATATACCGTAATGCCACTATCCGTGTGTGTGAGCATGCATTTGTGTGTCTGTGTGTGTAAGTTGATATTAATGGACTGTGAAGGTTAACAGCCGGGGTTTATAGAAGGAGACACACGAACATGAGAGGGCAGCCCACTTCATACTTTACACTGTTTATGGCCGTGTGCACCTCTGTCTGAAATGTAACAGTCAAGGTGATATTACCTGTTGGTTGACACTACAAAATGAAAGCACCCTACAGCAGAGGACTGGTTGTGATGTGAAATGGGGGTTATGGTGGCAGTGATTGTATTTTAGCTGTAGGTATTTGAAGTTATAAGGGACTGCAGCAAAATTCTGCCAGCAATGAACTGCCATGCTTCATGTCACCAACCAATGAGAGCATTGTTCGTCTTCCCAGCCAATTAAGGGATCTTGCCATCCCTGTTTGATTAAAGAGTTGCAAATTGGGTCCAATGTACTGGTGCTGTGTGCCATCAAAGTCTCAGAGCATGAGCTTACTTCATTGCAAAAAAGGCTTTTGTTAAAAGTGGTACATTCCAGTGTGACAGTCCAGTAGTCCCATATTCCTGTGTAATTGAAACCCTGTCTGATTTGCATATAGCAGTCTATTAGGTGCAATGTAGTTAACAAGTTGTGTAGGAAGATAAGAGTTAATAATAATTACTATGATTTGGTCCAATACAACACCAGCAACCAAGTCCAACTTTGGAAACAGCCATGAGAGGTTTTTGGTCAGAGTTGCTGGGTCAAATTCCACAACCAGGCTCTCTGCAAAAATGATGAATAAGACATTAGATTTCCTGCTTCATTAAAAGCAGCAGCTCTCAAGTTCAGAGATGCTGGAACCGACTGGTTGTGTTTTGGGCGGTGAAGTCCTGACACTGTGTATAATTCATGGTGCACTTTGTTCTCACTTCATTCTACATGGCGGCTACAAACACAGAGTCAGTGTTCTCACTGAGATACAGGCAAGATAAAGGAAGTGAAAGAAAACTAAGTGGACTGAACTTAAGGCTGATTATCAGCTTTTGTTGCAGTGACCTTTTTACCTTGTTTTATAGACTTTAGCTTGGTTCTTCTTTCAATCTTTTGGGTGTACTCCCACATGCCTTTCAAAGATCCACATTTCAAAGGACCTATTGGATCAGGTGTAAAAAGCGTTGGAGTTAAGTTTCTCTAAGTGATCATTTGTGTGCGATCTGTTGTTTGTTCCATTTCTTAAATTCTCCTTTTTATCTTTCAGGTTGTCAGGCAGTAATGTCCCATCACCCATTGTCAGCAACAAGAACTGGCTGAGACTTCATTTTGTGACTGACGCCAACCACCGTTACCGTGGTTTCAGCGGACATTATCAAGGTAAGATGGGTAAGATAGGGTGACAGCCATAAAAACTACACCTTAACCATAACTACTGCCTAACCCTGTACTGTGACTCAACAGATTTTTGTCCCCACAATAAAAGAAATGTATAAAATTGCACATTATATTTGTGACTGAGGACTTTGTAGGTAAAGTTTCTACTGATCTCTTTGTTAATGTTGGGTTCTTTTTCTGTTTTGCTGCTTTGCTTTTCCTTTTTTTACCCTTTTTATTTATCCGTTTCTCCCTGTTGCTTTTTTTTTTCGTTTCAACTGACAGTTATTTCCCCACAATTTTGCCTCTAACTCCCTTTAATTACGCCTGTTGACTCCAGTCTTCCTGTCTCTTCTCCACTACACTTTCTCCTCTCTGTCTCCATCTTTCCTCATCTCCCTTCCTCCGCTGTCTCGTTCTTTCTTCCTTTCTCTCTTTTTCTCTCGGGTTACTGCTCACGGAGGCGTACATTGAGATTTCTTTGACACAAACCTAACTGGTGGAAAATATTTGGAAATTCATTTGGCAACGTCCACGTCTCTTAACAGCAATAATCAGAGATGAATGTTTGTAGCAACTGCGCAAACAGGCTGGAACAGACAGGGCTTATATTCTATACTTGTTTTTTATGCTCTTCCATGTTTTGTTTTAGTCTCAGTTTTTGTTTTCCAAAAAATAATCACCCATGCATGGTGCATAAAGTCCATTGAACATCACAAGACACACATGGAGCTGTGTCTGGTATTTTCATGGCCAGAGGCATCGGACACGCCTGCAGCACAGTTGGAAACAGGACGGATTGACAGACACAAGAAATCAATCATGGTCGATCAATCAACTCTGTAATCTACTTAAATCTAATGACCCAGAACATGTTGTGTGTGTTTTTTATCCGAAAATTAAACAAATGAAAACCGAAGCACACCGCTCCTTCCTCCATGCGTCATTGATTGAGTGGGAGGGCGGCACAAGTCGTGGTCATGCGTGATACCAAAATTGCACCACGCCACTTGATTATTACTGACACGCTCCCTGCCGTGCCTCGCCTCTCACTTCAGCACATTCAAGTTCACAGCAAGTCGCTGAAATACCAAGCGGACGAGAGAGGTGAGAGCAGAATGAGGTGCTCGCCCGTCCAAAAAGGCCAGGACTCAGGAGTTGGAGTCTGCACTACGTGCTGTCATCAGACCTGCATCCCATTTGTGCAGTTTGTCAGAGAAAAACACGCAACCCCGATAGTGTCATGTTCTGACACAAAACAGACGGCATTTAACACACGCGCGCGCAACACAGTGACGCAATGTGTTTCACAAAACTGTTTTCTTTGTTCCTCCCTCCCTCCGTTCATTCTCGTTAAACTCTAGATCTATTTTTTCTCTGCTCTGTTTGCCTCCGTTTCTTCCATCCGCACCAGAGTATTTCTTCAATCACGCTGCGACACTGGTTTGGACAGAATTAGGGTCAGGTGTTCATTTTTGTTTCCAGCTGTCACTCAATCACAGAGAAACCCCTCTGAACATCTTTGATTTGATTTTCATCTTTCTTCAGACGGATGAGTTGTGGTTTCCGAACGTGGATATTTAACACCTGAGAAAGTAGCTCTTGAGTTTGAATGTTGACGAGCCAAATATTGTTTAGTAGCTGGTTTAATAGATGTTTTTAATGTTTTTAACTTTAGAAATAAAATGCACCAGAATGGCACATCTCCTCCAAGACCAAGAAGTCCTGTGAAACTCAATCAATGCTTGGACACTTTGATTTCATACGTCTAAGTGTGCCTGATTTTTTTCATCAAGATCCATTAATTATTTCCTGGGAAAACGGAAAAAAATCTTGCAATTAACCTTAATGGGTTTGTCCGTGATCCAAACAGTCAGACAGAGGTGAAAACATAACCTCCTTGAAGTAGCTAAATACATAACTGTATCTCTGTGTATTCATGTGGCCACTGAATGTATTTTACAATATTTGCTTTAGGACTTAATGGAAAAGTCCATTATTGTGTTTACTGCTGCACAAATTGATTCAAGTTGTTTCATTGTTTTAAAGGACATTTATTTCTCATTGAGATTACTTACATTAAATATTTAAATTTGTAGGTTTTTTTAATGACCACGTTATTTTTACTGTCTTGTTCACATTGGTCAATTAAGCCAAGTGAGTGATTGAGGCTGTTATTAATTCATTGGTGATTCTATATTCACTTATATTAACTGCATAATGTCTCAAAGCCTATTAGGTTTGTTATGACCCTATATTATTAATTTTGTGATTTGTAAGGTTTATTTTATGTCCCCACTGTCTACAGAGGAAAAAACACATAAAAAGTAATACCAATAATTGGAATGTAGACAAGTCATTATATCAAAACCAATGTATGAAAGTCAATGAAAGGTTCTTTATGTACACATGCAGCAGGCTGTACAGTTTAGAGGTTTTTAATTATCGAAATTCAAGTCGTTATTAAACCTCATGCATTTTTCCTCCCTCTCATTCTTCCCCATTCTTTTCATTCTCTCTAATCCTCTCCTGTATCCTTTTCACCCTCCTCTCACCTCTCTCCTCGTCTGACTCTTGATTGATTGGCTGACAGGCTGACCACTCCCCTTGAGATTGCCTTTAAATAGTTTTAATTGATTGTAATTGATCTAAATGAGTTAACAGATGAATCAGTGTGTTAATGAGAGGTGTCAGTCTGATGGGTTAGTTGATTTATCAGTGGAGGAGTTCTTAACCAACTTGGGATTGATTGGGTACTTCCTGTCAGCTGTCAATCTCCATTACCTTGTTGGATTTCAAACATTAGCAGAGACATTGGGTTTGGGGGCTGAAAGAGTCACTGCACATTGATTTGGAAAATCTTCACTAATTGTTTCAAAAATGTTTGCTAAACTGTTATCATCCATATTTTCTCATATTTCTCATCATTTCAGCCTCATTAAAGCAGTTTGACAAGGAGAATGAATGCATTATCTGGATTAACCAGTCGTTTATCATCTATTACTTCACTCCATGTTAGTAAATACATGTCAACAGTGTCAGTATGAAGTGAGGATGGATCAATATCCTGAATGAAATGGCTGACCTTGTGAGATGACTGATGGATCTCCTATTGATTTCATATCTTGTGGAAACTCTCAACATACTGATGAAGAGGAAAATAAACTGACAGACAGCTTCATTTGCATGAACAACACTTAAATCATTAAATAGTGTATCTTGATAATATTATTATGCATTTTTTCTGTTCTACACCGTTAGTTTTATTTTTGAATAAACATTCTTTGGGTATTCATCAACTTTACTTCATTATTAATAGTTCCACTTAATGATATTCCAATTCTCTTTTTTACTTAGAGTGTGATATCACCCTGAAAGCCATATGTGGTTCTGGTCTACTAAATTCAACTTGTCGCCAGCAACCTTTTTTTTATAATTACAAAGCTCATTGGTTTAGTTAGGTTTTGTGGCAAACATGAAAAAAAACAAAACAATCTAAATTTGTGTCTGAGACCAAAATGAACAAATCCTTGTTGGCAGAATTAGTTTAGTTTGTAAGACTCTGGTCTGAGACCTCAGAGGGAGACAGTTGGCTCTAGGTGCTGGACACACACTGTGTGCGTCTGTTCGTGTGTGTCTGTGTGTTTAATGTCAGCCACTCAGATCGCAAAAGTCTCCCCCTTCTTCTGCTGCCCAATTATGAAGTTCTGAATTAATAATACTCTCAATGATTACTATCCAAGTTTGTAGAGAAAGGGGTGCATGATGGGTAGCAGCATAAGAAAGAGAAGATGAATGTCACAACAGAGAAAGAAACAAGACAAATTTCCCTGTGGGACAATAAAGTATATTTGATTTAATACGAGGTGGTACAATGGTGAGGAGATCCAGAGAAAACATTGAAAAAGCAAGAGATGGAAACTAAGAGAGGAAAATAAAGAAAAAGCGATCAAAGAGGGAGAGATGGATGTCAGAGAGAGATGATAAGTTCATGGACACTACTTATTTGAATAAATAAATAGTTGGATACACTTTCATATGAGGATCATCATGTGGAAAACAAATTCTAGATTAGGTATGAGGATGTTTGACATGCACTCTGCCCACTGCTCAGACACAGATAACTTTCAAACTGTAAGGTGCAGTAAGCTGGGGTGGCGTGTGCTGCACATATTCACGTGTAGCGTACAACACGTGCATGTGCTCTGTCAACGCCTGTGGAAGCCCACATATGTGATGAACAACTGCCACCTAAGTGACACCTCACAGTAGGACTGGTAATTGATGTTAGTTTGCTGATTTGTTTGACACAACGTACACCTGCACACGTGTGTTAGGACTTACACACGCACCTTTAGTAAATAATTACACAAGCGTAGGATTACTTTCTACTCATTCATCTTTGGATGAGTTTTCTTTTTAGAAACAGGAAATGCCAGTGAAGCTTGCAGCCTCTTAATGGCTAAACCCTATTCACTGACTTAATTGTCCATTTGAATTCTTCATTGACATTTCAAAATGATTCACAAAGGCTGCGTTTTAAAACACACCGTAGGCCATATGTTGATAGAGCTCAATTAAGGGCATTAAACATTTCAATTCTAGTGTCTCTCACGAGAACATAGTGTTCTTGTTAAAGGAGGAAATTATTTATATTTACATAATTTTCATTCAGTTCCCTCAATCTCAGGCAGGTTTATTAATATTTACTGAAATCATCAAATATCCATAAATGCCAGCATTAACATCTTAGTTTAAATAAAATGAATATTAAAGTAGACTAATTTACAGGCAGGTTTTCATTGGTCTTTTTTCTTTTTAATTAGTGTTTGTCATTTGTTTTTATAACTTTTGGACTGTTATTAGAATATGCCATACACTATCTCTTTGCTCCTGTCTATCATGTTTACAGCTAAATACAAGTACAACAAGTGTCATTTATTTATTTAAAGCTCAGTAATTATTCAGCTATGTCAACATCTCCAAGTTTTTCACCTCAGGGCCAGAAATGCATTTAATTACTCTCTTTAACATATTCTATAAAGCTAGTATGTGATTTCCAAGTGTGTTCTGAAGCACGCTATAAGGTCGTACTTGACAAGCCATGATTAAATCAGTATGTCTTTACCATGGGAACTACTGCAAGTTAATTTAATCATCCTGCTTCTCGAATCACATCACTTGGGACTGTATCTAAGCGGTGTGGCATTGCATTCTGGGACACAGAATGACTAAAACATTCAGCTTGTAGGTCAGTATTGTAGTTAACAAAATGTATTATGGATCCCAAGATGCGTTGTCTTATTGTCAAAATTAAAAATAAAAAGCTAATTAAGACGAGTAAAAAGATGTCAAGTAAAGTAGATTCTCTCTTTCCGTCATATCTTCCTTCTCCGTCCTCTGACAATATCTTTACCATAAACTCAGTGGTTGTGTTTCAACAGTCAGTGAAGGGACAACAAGTGAAATGTGAATCCAATATTTTTGGTGTAAGTTCTCTCAGATCGTTTTCAGTGCAGTAAAAGCCTTTCTGACTTCCTGTGAGAAAGAGAATTGAAGGGACCATGGCACTAGTGGTGGTTGGGTGATGAAGTGGCAAAGTGATATAGGCAGCAGTGACAGAGGATTAACGCAACAAGTACATTAGTTTGAGTAGAGCAGCTTCAGATTGCACACACTTATTGATATCAGTTCCCTATAGGTGCCAGATTTTTTTTTTTTTTCATCTAGATGCATGAATTATTCCCTGAGAAACACATTGTTAAAGAAAGTGTAGATAAGCCCTGGATCCAACCCCTGGTCTGGATCCCATCCAAAATCTATTGAGTTCTTTCGTGACCCATATTGCGTCCTTCCACCAAGTTTCATCGGAATCCTTTCAGTTGTTTTGTGTAATCCTGCTTGACATCGAACTAACAAACCAAACAACAAACAAATGGGTGAAAACTTTTCCTCCTTGGTGAAGGTAATAACCGAGCTGGATCCTGTGATGATCAAATCTAAAACATTATCATATATCTTGCTGAGATTTTGCTAAAAGCTTCATTAAACCCAAAAGTATTTAGTGAAACAGCAAATCACATGGTTTGATCTTTTTTTTAATGAATGTAACTTCTGTAGATCGAGTTGTGATAATGGACACATGCTTGCTTGAGGGTTTTAGACAAATGTGAGGACCGCAGTTTTTAAATGTGTGGACAGATTGAGAAAGCTGTGGTAAAAGCCTGAGCCTAAGTACCCTTGAGCAAAGTACTGAAACCCAGATGCTCCATAGCAATATGTTGGGGCTCTAGTTTCCAGATGAAGCTGGCTGTGTTACAGTTATTCTCTTACCCCCAGCACATGCACCCGTAGGCTTCAGCTGTAAAAGTGAATAACACATTTGCTTTTGGTCATCTTTTCCTTTTAAACAAAAAAACTAACAACATGAACAGCTCTCCCTCATAGCTAGAAACCAGTGAATCATGTTGCCAAATAAAATTCTGAATTGTCAACAGCCACAGGAATAATGAATGAGAACACAATTTTACAGTGAGTTTACGATTTTATTTTTTATTATATTTTTATTTTTCTCACCATGTAATTATTTATAGCAGGAAAAAGCCGCGGTCACATTGCCAACCAGTGAGTCACAGATGCTTTCAGTCAATGAGTCACATATTCGCTCAGCTATCCAACTGCTGTCATTCTGGTGACTGCTCCTCCAGCAAGTACTGTATGCACAAGTACAAAAATATCAGCATTGTTAAAAAGTGAATGATACAAATGGATGTGCATTTAAATAATTAATAGTTAACTAAACCCCTCCCCTGGGCAGTGATCATCCAATCACAGCCTGCCGATGTTTGAATGCATCTACTGGTTGATTCATCAAGAGAAATACTATGAGTCAGCACTTTCCACAAATGTAAGAAATTTAATACAGCATGTTTGACTGCTCTAACAGTCGACCATTAGCGTTAGCATGCTCAGCTAATAGTAGTACACAGATCTGCAAAGACCTCGTCTGCTAGTTTTCCTTTCAGTGGTTTTCAGTAAGCCTGTTTGCCCCCTTGTGGCTAAGGTGAGATATAACCAATGACAATGGCTGACACTATGAACCCCCCCCCTCACACCCATGGGCACTGTTCATGTTGGATCCTTTAAGCATCTTGCTCATGCACACTTTGCTGCATTAAGCATTACAGGCAGACACACACTGTCTACACCCTGGAAACCCTGTATTTCATCGTCGAAAGATAAGTTAAGACAGAGTACTCTACTACTTCTAGATCAGAGGTACACTTGCCTCCTTCCATCCGTTATTTACCAATGTTTACTCGTTCTCCGGTCTGTTTGTTTAGTTTCTCTGCTGAATCTCTCCAAATGCAACAGGAACATTTTCTCCCAAGCATGAATGGGGTTTAGCGAATGCTGAGGATTACGTTGAGTAGATATTCTGTGCTCACACTATCCTGCACGGTACAGTGCCTTAAACTACACCCTCTACACCTGGCTGTGAATGTGTGTGTTTGTGGATTATGCCACTGTGTGCGCTTGTGTGTGTTTGTATGTGTCCTCTTCTGTGTGTGTTCCTTCAGATACAGCATTGTAAGCTCACATGTCTGTAAGTGTGTCTGAATATTGTTGCCTTTGCGTGTGTCTATTTTAAGTTGATTAATCTATCAATATGTGCTTCTTGGTATTTTTCTTCATGTGTTGCGACAGTGTGCAGCTGTATTTGTGTGACCGTATCGATCCATGCGTAGGTGTGGCTGTGTTTGCATGCAGGCGCTTTGTGTGTGCGTGTGTTTGCATGTTGTCTATGGGTTTGTCAGGTATGAACAATAGGTTGCCTTCCCCGCGGCAGAACCAACCAATCACGGCCCTCCATCATCTCTCTTCATTACGTATTCATGAGTTTCTGTGTCTGCAGGGCTGTGATTGGCTCTTAATGAACAACTGACGGCAATATCACTCAGCCAGTGCTATGGCAACAAAATAAGTCAGTCAGAACAAAAGAATCACCAGTCAACCACTGGTACCAGGACATTATTCAACTGTAGCACAGAGACAGCCTGCCCCTGAGGGAGGTTGACATATTGGATATTCTCGACTGCATGGTACCTTAGATACGACTCATAATGTCTCAAATCTACTTGTGATCAAGTGCACACATCTCGAAAAAGCTAATTACCTCAGATAATTACAGCCAAGTAAAAAGAGCACATATGGAATTTACCAATACGGTTTTGTGTAAATTAATCCTTTTCCCTTTTCAGCCTTGAGTTAAGAATCTGTCAAACTGAGTGCAGACACACTGCCGGCCTCAAGGGGTTCATATGAGCTCATAAATCTATGAACTACTCCTTTATCATTTTTCATAGTATTGGGGAACCATCATTGTTGACTCAGTACTCGGCTGTCGCTCTGTCAAAAGGGTTGTTAGCACTGGGATCATTAAAGAATGTGTAGCACAGAACATACTTGATTATATTAATACATGTAGTTTGCATAGAGACATGGGGATGTTGTATGATTGTTGGTCATTGGTTTCAAAATAGCTCATCTAATGTGAAGGGCGCCCGACAACTATCCTCATTCACTGATTAATAATAATAATGGCACATATATGCCAATGGTGGCAAACTCAATACAGACAGAGGCATGTACCGTGCATGTTAATCAAACCACTTAGTCATATGTTCGAGTTAATGTAACATTGGAAGCAAATAAATAAATAAAGAATATATTGCTCTGAACGTAACTGTTTTTCTATTAACAGTTAATTAAACAATCTCCTGTAGATTTCATGTCAAGGAGAGTATTCACTTTTTTTTTACCAAGAACTAGATGAGAAGATTATTACCAATCTAATATTTTCCTATTTAGCTTTAGCCTAGCTTAGCATTAAGATTGGAATCCATTGGAACCTGGCTCTGTCTGGTTGTATATGCAGTTAAGATATGACACTGTTATTAAGAAAGGGGGGAGGAGCCCATCGCAGCTCAATAACTATTTGTATCTTTCCTTGAATTGCTTAAAATGTTTTGAAATTAAAGGATTAAATAAAATAGAATAACATAAATACACTCCAGAAATACCTCCATTATGGACTGCTTAAATTATGATTCATTAATTGTTGTCAGATGAATCCCATGCTCACCATTTCTTTGACTTGCAGGGTATGAAAAAAGTAACTTAGCATTGTGTAGCATTGGCCTTGGGTTATAAAAGCTGATAATGACAAGATTGTTTTTAGTTTTGATTTGAAAGAATGAAGCAAACATTAGATTCCAGCAGATGCTTATAATATACGGCTCAGTGTGTAATTTGTAAAGCTTTTGATTGTGTATTGCCAAACTGTTGGATTTCGTGCTGTTCTTGTTTATGCTGTTGCAAGTTAAATGAGGTTTTGTTAAATGTGCAGTATTTTAGTAGTATAAATATGGTTTACCTAAATGCAGCTGCTCTTCCATCTGTTGTTTGCATTAGAGCTTCTGCTTGTAGGCTAGAATATTAACATGGGCATATTTAACTTTGATGCATATTCACACAGGACAGGTTTTATGATGCATATTAACAGAGACTTGATACAGGGAATGGATTTGCACAGGCCAAAAATTGTTTTTACTCTTAACTATATTTGGCCCAGTTTCTCTGATTTGGCAGCTTAATGGTGAGGAAATACATTTCAAACCTGATTTGAAGGCTTTGATCTAAATCAAAGCTTCCCCTGGTTGGTGAATAGAAGTCTGTTGATGGAGGTTCTTAATTTCTAAAATTGGGATATTTTCAAATACAAGTTTAAATACAAATATATTGTTCCTTACCCTGTCATGTCACTGGCGTGTGTGTGTGTGTGTGTGTGTGTGTGTGTGTGTGCGCGTGTATGTGTGTGTGTGTGGTGCTCGGACTTTGCTATAAATATATGAGAAATGTGTTGATCAGTAGTTGGACTTTGACTTTGATGACAAATTGCAAAGTCTTTTCCAATTTGAAAAATATTCTAATGGTGACAATTACAAATGTCAACATTATACAGCCTCACTACACAGGCCTCAACCTATTCTACTTCAGAACTAAACAGTATTAAATATATTCAGTGTGTTTTATTATAATTCTAAATCAGTGCATTTCTCAAGCAATGGCATTAGACTCAAACTTCCCATTCTGTGACCTTGTCCTTTGACTGATTTTAAAAGATAATCTATGATCAATAGAGCTCGCTATTCTCACCAGTGTATTTTTCAAACTTAATCCAGATTGGATTAAAACTGCCAGGTTATCGCTGTAACAGACAAAAGCTTTGGATTTGAATATACCGGCTCATTACTGCAAAGTACAGGATAAAGTCTCCTTAGATTTGATTTTTTAAATGTAGTTCAAACATGAATGGATTTCCTGATCCCTTGTTTAACATGAAGGTACAGTTGAACCCCAGTTAGAAGCAAAATAACTGAGCCACAATGTTTTTACTTTGGCAGGTGTGGTACATGTGGTATTTCTTTTATATGAGTAAAGTCACGATACTGTATCACGTTCAGAATACTGAGTTTAATTAAAGCCTGAACATTTAAAATTAGGACATATTAAATGTAGTGAAATGTACGTTTAATTTAATTACTGTAAACTGTTATTTAAACAGACTAATTCACACATAAAAAATAAAAAATGTGCCTGATTAAACATCTTCTTTTAAATGTTTAATCAGGCAAATTTTTTATTCCGAATTAAACATTCTACAGTTCAGAATCTTGCACTCTTTTCACACACGCGACGTACTCACTCGCATCCAGCTGGAACCACATTTAATTATTAAGCTGAAAAACGCGCCAATGTAGTTAACACTCAGCCAATTTACATTTGATAAATTGTTTGCACATTGATCAACGTGGTATAATGTCAACACGGTAAGTATATTACCACTAGTGTGTAGCCGCTGCGCACCATTAGGATAATTGTTAGCATAAACTACACATGATGTAATTTAAGCATGTCGAGTAGAAGACCACTGATGTAAAGCTGTATGTGCTCGTGTGCAGCCCCTGTTTAACATTAGGATAACTGTAGCACATTAACTCATCCGCCATTTGTCAACCATTTGAAAACGACGTCTGTCAGCCACCACATCAGATATTCAGTAAAGTTACTTGTCACTGTACTTAGTCATTTTAGAGATATTTGCATTTACATCTTAATTATTCATGTCGTTAATGTGTTCATTTATTCTGACAGCCGAAGAAGAAATCTGGAGGGAGTCTGACTGAGATAACCTCAGGGTGTTTGATTCCAAAATGGACTCAAATAGAGCTCGCACCCACTCACTCTGTCACCTGCACTCTATCTCTCCAGCCGTACATGCTGCGCTGTGTTAACATTCAGTCTGTCGTCTCCTGTCTTTGATTTACTCTGATTAAAGGAACCATTTATTTTCCGACATACCATTATGCGAATGCTTTGATTACAGAGCTGCATCATTGCCGATTTGATTAAAGCTGCAATTTTCCTTTCGCCAGCTTTTTGTTCGGAGTATGACGGCGCTTCCAGCTGAACACCTCGACATCTGATGTATGTGTCTGAGTGACAGAGAGAGAAAGAGATTAAGCTTTTCCTGTGGCCAAAAACTCCTGGATGGTCAATCACTCCCCCAGCATCCCTCCCTCTTTCTGCTCCTGCCTTTCCCTTCTACTCTCTCGGCCTCTCTCGCTGTTTGTTTCCACCATCTTAAACATTTCCTTTGCTTTCGAAACTTTCTTTTCTACTGTGCTAATAAAAGGCAGATTATTCCCCCCCCCACCAATCATGAGAGGGAGAAGAATCTGCCTTTTATTATTATTATTATTATTATTACTATAATTACAATTATTATTATTCCTTCACCAGATCTCATCTGATTTCTCTTCTCTTTTCTGTATTCTGTTCTTCTCTGCAGTGAAGCGATCAGTAGATTTTAAATCTCGGGGCGTTAAATTATTCCCTGGCAAAGACTCCGGCAACAAGTTTTCAATATGTGAGTTCACATCTTAATGTTACTTTGGCTAATGAACTAACGTGTGATGGCTTGGTTTGGCTTGGACTGCATTTGCATCTTGTTTTATTTAATTTAAATGCTTTGCTTTTCTTAATTTGATCTCTTTTAAAAGGCTGTCGCATCCAACACTTTTGAACCATTGATTATTGACAGTAATGATCATTTTGTAGACAACAATTCACAGACACGTGGTGCGAAGGTTTCTGGCTTTCAGGTTACAATGGGAAACAAATGATACATAAACGTGTTAAAGTGCCACAGCCTTTATAAGAGCCTGCTGATGCTATTCTTGGCTTGTTGTCATGTGTTTTTTTGGCTGTTGGATGTTTTGTTTATGTGTTTTGGTCATGGTGTCTCGGTTTATGCATGCTCCTTCATGGCTTGTTCTGATAAGATTAATCATGGTTGGTTTTGGCTCGCTTTGGGCTTGTTCAGGGAATGTGAATCAGCCTTTGTGATATTGTTTACCACCCCCTCCTTCCTCTTCCTCTCTTCTCTTCATTTCTCTTCGACTATAATGCGCAGGTCACCGAGGGCATCTATGCAATCTTTGAGTTTATCACCGCATGTCTCTACCACAGAGGCTAATGGTGAAATTAGAGTCCCTCACTATTTAAAGCACTCTATTTTAGATGTATTATTACAATCTTTATACACAATACTAAATATCGGTCCACACTTAATAAGTACTATAATTTCCTCCATTAATTTACTCTTCTCCACAGTTTCCTAAAACTTTTGCAAAATCCCAAGATGTAAGAGCACTTTTGAAACCCCTTAATTAGACACCCTGAAGTGAAAGGGTGCTAATGGTTCATAAGTCATTTGACGTCCTGCGTTGATAAAAAAAAGAGAGCACATGAACATTATTTAATTCCATTTTAAAGCCTATTCAACACGCTGACATTGGGGGAACATGCACAAAAAGCCTGGAAAATCTCTCCCAGAAAAAGGGCAGCACCATTGTGAACTGAAATTTCACTTATTGAAGCTGTCAATGGCCTGATATAACCTCACATTAGATTTATTTTACGTCTAATTACCTCTTTATTTCCTTCTCACTTCTTTGTCTCTTTATAATACCTCTTCTACTTTCCTTTTCTCTTTCACTCACGTACATGCACATAATATCTCAAACATTACACTCATTCATGAAGGTTTGTGTGCTGCAGTTAATGGTGATTGCATTTATGTATAGTTTTTGTCTTTAATTGCACAGCACACATTTTCACAGACAGTTGTGCATAGATTCTGAACATGCATATATAGATATATTCAAACCTACAAGGCCACACAAACACTTATGCATCTATACAAGGATATACACAAAACAAGTACCCACGTGTACACATATTTCGACCCTGCTGCTTCTCCTGCTGGTTTGCATGTTTGTTCTTATCGATTCCATTTATTTTACGTCTTTGATTTATTTTGAACTTTCTGTTTGTGTGAGCATTTGTTAGTGAATCTCTTAAATACTGTACGAGCTGATGGAAAAGTGATGAGCTGAGCACAGCGCGGCACAGAGACACGCTGCAGATTCATCAGGTTCCCGACAGGCTGTACAGTCATGGTTGAGGTTTGACTTTGCAGATGTAAGAGTTTGTATGTTTATTAGCCGATCGGTTCCAGTGTTTCCTCCGCTATGACTGGTTTAACTCCTCAGTGGAGTGTGTCAATGCTATACACATGTCTCAGTTTCTCTATATGTTCATATGTGTTTGAAATTGTGTCACTTTTGTTGGCTTGATGTTTGTGTGTTCACACGACTCATACTGTAACCAGTCCCTCTGTTATGGTGTGAATAGTCCAGATGGTCAAATTAGCCGCTCCAACAAAGCAACAAACTATCTACACCAACAAATACACACAGGGACAAATACACACCTAGCACCTGCTGCGTTTGCTGCTACAGACTCAACATGTACATGCGTGTTGGTCAGACAGCTCAGACAGCCTGGGTGGGAGGGTATGGGAGCAGAATAATCACTCAGCTTGTGTTTGTTGCACCTTATTGAATTGTCTGGCATCAGCATTTCTGTTTGAAAAAAAAGATACAATTGAACTTTTTATGTTTTATTTTTCACCTATAATTGTTGCAACTCGATAAATACCAGAGTATATGAGCATATTTAACAACAACAATAACAATAATAATAATAGTAATAATAATAATAATAACATATATATCACAATGACCTTGAGTCACCCATCAGGCTCTGGGAACGACCAGAAGACAGGATCATAGGTAGGAAGTTGAAGTCCTCCACACTCACAGGAGCTTTGTTTGGCTAAAAAGGTCATTGGGAAAATCTTTAAATCAACCCAAAAACAAACAGGAAGCTCATGCAGCGAGGCTAGAATCTGTGTCATATGGTTTTCTTGAACCAGTTCTTGAATGCTGCAAAATTTTCATTAAATTGTCTTTGGAACGATGCAGTTAAAGTTGTTGTAGATGAGATGAACAGTGACTTATTACAGCAGTGAAACTGTCGACATTAGAGATGACAACGTAATGATGAGATTCAACTGATTGGGTTAAAATATGTTCAAAACAACAACAAAAATGTGTCGCAATCGTATTCACATTTAATCGTACTAATCAAATAAGTAATCAACACACTGCACAGCCACAGCGTCGTCGAGGTGCTGCTTTCAAAACAAGCTGAATGTAATACTACACCAAAGTGCATGATTAGTGGTGTTTCTTCTCTCATCTGAATATCAGTCAATGCATTTAAAAATCAAAATACACCATGGGGTGTTTTGTTCGCTGTATAGCTGAAGTAAATTAGCACAGCAAGACAGTTTCTCCCTCTAGTAATATTCGACTGACACCAGACATTAGGAAAGGATGAACAACTAGAAAAACACACTCAGAAATCCTCAGAGTGGCCTAATTTTCTTTCATTGGAGTGAATGAAAGATGAGAGGAGCTCAAGGATTATTTAAATAACCTTACTCTCACCCTGATCTCATTAAGAAAAACAAGGGATCCTATAATGCAGGGCCGAAAGTTCAATAAAAATAGGTCGTGGATGTGCCGCGGCTCATTAGGATACGATGTTGCTGCTGATGCTATATAGTTTTGTGCCAGCAAGAAACAGCTCCGTGGCACATGATGGATCAGCCTCCGAAGACAACACAACAACAACAATGTAAAAAATAGCTTAAATCTATATTGTCTTTTGAAATGGAAAAAGTTTTTAAAACTGGAAGCGTTTAAATTGGAAAGAGTTCCTTGTGTTTTGCATTCTTCCACATACCTGACAGCTATTTTTTTTTTCTTCCTCTGAGAAGAGTTGAGGCTTTTTTGCCTTTTCTCTCCGCGCTCATCCACATATGCACTGACACACACTGTCCGTTGCTCAAAGTCAACCCGGCAGCTGTGTTTCTCGAAAGTTTCATAAGTTGCTGAAAAGAGAGAGAAAAGACTTGGGAAAGAAATGGTTGGAGGTTTTATGAAAATAGAAAATTCTATACTGCAGTGTGATTTAAGGGAAGCCAATGAAAATGTAGCTGTGGGGGTTATTTGTATGGAAAAGGAGGCAGGGGTTGAGCCAACCACAAGAAAAGATGAAGAAAGTAACAAGTGAGCTTGAATGGGAACAAAGACAAGGAAAGAATATAGTAACATAGGAATAAAAGCAACCCTTGTGTACTGTGAACAAGAGGGTTGCAATTAAAGACAGAAGGAGACTAAGTAGATCCCGTTAGATGTGTGTTTGTTATGACACGACTCTGCTTTGTCTCTGTTCTAATATGTGATGTCTGGAGTGTTACTGTCAAGATTAGCTCTCCGCGAGAATTAAGATCGCATCTGCAGCGCTGCGTCGTCCCCGTCTGCCGGCCGAACCATCCAAACCCGTCTGTCTCTCCATCTCCTGCTCCGTCGAAACTATTTCTCCCTACACCTGTTTCCTGCCGCCTCTAAAGTGATTACGTGACAAGGCAGGCAGGCTTCCAAAAGTGAAACTAAAAGTAGAGAGACATTTCGCGGGGAAGTCGATGAGTGAGAGACAGACGGTTTTAGATTCATGCCAGGTTGCATTGAAGTTGATGTTATTTTGGCAGCAGGGGTTTTACCATGGCTACTTAATTACAACACATTTTTATTCATAAGTTGTTTGTCCTTATGTTGTTATGAACACATGAAACATGGAGAGTAAAGTATAATGTGCACATTCGTCTAAATTTCGGTCTTTTCCGTAGAAGGTTTTCTTGTTTTGCTTCCTCCTGTCCTGTACCTTACTCTAACCTGTCTGTCCCTAACTCTCCACCTGTCTGTCTCTCTGTGTAGTAAATGAAGGTGGTGTGAGACAAGCGTCCAACTCCTGCCCTGACCCAGGAGAGCCGGAGAACGGGAAACGCCACGGCAACGACTTCAGGTGCTATTTGCATACTTAGATCTGTGAATGGAGCTCTGCTGGTTATTCCCAGATTACGGTTTGTGATTCAGGCTACATCCACACTGCTCCGAAGTTTTAGAGCTGCTAAAACTGAGATGTTTGGAAACGCTGCTGGCCCGAATGTAGTTTGAAAACTCAGCCACCAAGTTTTTTCCTGGACGGGCAGACATGTAGATGATGTTCACACTCTTTTCGGTCTTCGCTGCTTTTTCGGGCTCCTATCACAAGATCTCTGCTGGAACAACCGGCATTACCTCGGCTAGTAGATAAACAGATACAGAGCTAAAGCGCTTGTGTGGACAGAGATCACAGTTGTGTAAATGGAGTCTTAG
Organism: Paralichthys olivaceus; assembly: GCF_024713975.1. Lineage (NCBI taxonomy): Eukaryota > Metazoa > Chordata > Actinopteri > Pleuronectiformes > Paralichthyidae > Paralichthys > Paralichthys olivaceus. The sequence goes on from NC_091112.1 coordinate 7,776,936, forward strand.
GGTGACGGTGCCTTGCTGCACAGCTTTTACAAATGTTTGACATATCGTGTGTTGTGTAACTTGATTTTCTTCCACTGAGTCTAATGATCTTTTGCTTCTTTTGATTGCTGTTCTTTTAATTTCCATGCTTTCTTTCCATTATGGGCTTTGTTAATTAAAATGCTATATAGATAAAGTTTATCATTAATATATGTATATTCCTTTTTTTTTTTTCTGAATGTCTGACTCCATGTGTAGCATTACCAGCGTGGTGCAGTTCAGCTGCGGAGAAGACTACGTTCTTCAGGGCAGTAAAACTATCAGCTGTCAGAGAGTGGCTGAAGTCTTCGCAGCCTGGAGCGACCACAGACCCGTCTGTAAAGGTAAGAAACTGCTCTTAACGCACTCATACAAATTACTGACACCACACAAACACACCCTGCCAAGACTCTCAGGTGCAGAAGGAGGAAGATGCTACGATAACAAATATGGAGTAAGAAAACAGTGAAGCACAGTCCATGTATCCTGCTGGGAAATGTTGCAGCGATGATCAGGGTTGTATTCATGTGGAGGAAAAAAATCCCAATTCTGTTTCAAACCTCTGGCTATAAAATTATGAAAAACAAAACTCTGTAATCCTGTGATTGTAGTGTGCCTCACTAACACGCAGCTCTTGTCTGCTTTAATCAGGGGAGCTATGAAAGGGATTTTTTCACTTATCGTTAACTAAAGCCTAAAAATGTCCGTGAGCGAGCACAAGGTCTGATCAATAAATTATAGAACATTTTAAAACAGTTTAAAAATGACATTTTGTTTTTGTAATGTGCTGCTCGATTTTCTCCACTTCTCTAAGTGCTGTAATAATTAGCACTTTTCAGACATTCTTCAGATTTACAGACTGGTTTCACTTTCACATCTGCTACTGCTTTATTCTCAGATGCACACACACACACATGCACACACATGCACATGCAGAAGGACTGAGATAGAGAGAGAGGGCGTCTGTCATGTTAAATGCCAAAGTCGTTTGTCATGTCTCCCTTCACTAGGCTTCAGACTATGGCTGGAGACACATACTTCAACATAAAAAGCATTACTCACTTTGTGTGTGTGTTTGTGTGTTTGAGTGTGTGTGAGGGCACTGAAATCAAGGAGGCAGAAGAAGGAGGCATGGAAAAGCTGAAAAATATCACATCTACTCTTTCTTTAAAAATTATAGCTTCTGTGAAAGAAAAACTCTGAAAATCTATCACAGCACATTAGCATATGAACACCAGCTCAACTCTGGAATAAGTGACTAATGCAATGTTTTAGTGAAGATGAATTTACAGTGTTTGGAACATAACTCATAGACGGAGCTCTTAATTAAACCGTTTCAACCTGAATCTTACCCGAACGTGATCTGATAGTTTATAGTCTGCATTTCTATCAGCCCTCGTCCAGGGTGCGGTCAAAGTTCAGCCCCCTGGGAGTCCTCAGGGATTTGACATCCTGCTCAGGGTTAATGCTCGTCAGCCGAGGGTCCTGCTCTCTTGCCCTGTGGTTACAAGACACTGTCTAACCACACATGGGAGGAGACTGGTGTTGCCATGACAGCATAGAACCTTGTAAGCAGGAAGGACACAACCTGGCCAATACAATTAGGACATGACTGTCTCACATGAGCCCTGATTGGTCCCTGCCAACCAACCTTATTATCCAACTCATTATCAGAGCTATTATAGCGCTGATAACCTTTGATTGGCTCTTTAATATTGTTCCTGGCTCTCAGATAATCATCATCCCTAAATACTTTATAACGAGCAATTAAATATAGCCATTGACATTAAGCCAATCAAGTCATGCATTTACCTGCATGCGGCGTCCCCAACAGGCGATTTCTGATGACATTACATCCACTGATGTTGTCCCCCGAAGCAGTGAATGGTTGAAAGAATGACCTCTATATTTGCAAAATAGTGTCATTATATCCCAGGGACCAGGGATGTAGGAAGGAAAACGTGTGTGGGCGACTTTCATCATAACCTCTGAGTCATAGGTGAGCATTGTCAAACTCTTTTAAACTTAACAAGACAGAATACAACTATTCCCTACACCTTATAATACAGTCATGACCTGGTGTTAATATCTGTCCCTGGTGATCTGATCAGTCAGACGATGCTCACTGGCCATCGCATATCGATTGATACCTTTTTTAAATTGGCTTAAAGTGGTAGAATATTTCATCATAGCAGAGCTGCCCATTCATTCATTCATTTATTCATTCATTCAGTCCCTCCTGACTCTTCTCGCTCTCTCTCGCTCTCCCTCTTGCATTAAAATAATAAACCACACTGTGATTGGACACATCTGTAAACTCAAACTGGGTAGAAGCAACATTATTTGGTCTCTGCGGCCACAAACGAGCAAGGGAGAGAGATCTGATAACAAATGGTCCCGGGGGGGTGTGAGCAGACCAACTTTACGCTGACCGCTTGTGTTCGGATCTCTCAGATATCTGGCCCTTGTCATTCGAAGCATTTCAGAATAAAGCATCTTGTTACCCAATTATGAACAGGTTTTTTGCTATGATGTGCTAAAAGGCAATCTGCAGGAACAACTATTCATATTCAATCCAAAACCTTAAGATTTCTACAATGGGACTTATGAATGTACTAAATGATTCCTAGATTACTTAATACAATATTTCTGAAAAAGAAAACACCATTTCTTTTAACTACTCATGCAAGTACTGCTCTGTGCCATTGTTATTCAGTATATCACTGTTGTCCTTTAGTGAAACAGAAACACCTGCATCTCCAACAAAATCCCATAAATCCCAGAGCAGCCATGTGGAGGTTGTTTGAAGGACAAGACACGTGTAACACTGGAATCATGTTTCTGTCAATTCTGAGACTTTATTCGAGCTATAAGGCAGAATCACTAAACATAATATACATTTCAAGCTTGATATTGGTTGTTCTGGTGGCAGTGGCTCAGCTGAAACGCAGAATACAGAGACTACAACTCTATTTATAAACCTAGTCACAAAATTCAGTTTCCTCTAAGGGATAAAAAGCCAATATTGAAATAAAAATACCCCAAAGGCAAGAGAGAAGGGCTAGTCTGATGCTAATAGACTGTGAGTAGAATAAACTTTACTCTTGGTCTGTGGATCGTATCATTAATTATAAGTTTCATTTTTGTACCAGTCAGCATCCAGGGTATAATATTATCAGCATGCATCCAATCGAGATGTGCAGAGATTTTCTGATACGTCAGGTTCTATAACGCTGAATGCAAGTTCATGTGCGATCCATGCATATTTTCAATTTTAGTCAAAAGAGGTGCTTGGCAAACACAGCACATTCTCAAAGGGGAGCTGGAGCAGGCTTTCATTGTTAGTGGGAGGGCTGTGGACTCAGCAGGTGATGGTGATGGTGAGCTTCAGTCATGGCCAGTCATCTCATCTTCTGAATAAGCTGTTTCTGGCCTTGAAGAAAGAACAATGATTATAGAAATGCTTCCAAAACCTCATTAGATTCTATGATTTGAATATACAATGACATTGAACATCCAGTTAGTGACTAATTATGAGAGACGTATCCGTCAGTTAAGCTATAACTACATTAAATTGTAGTACCACAAAGGATCTCAGGTTTTACTATATTTATTCTCATCAAAGGTTTTTTTTTATATATAACCTGTGAGGCTTTTCAATAGAAAAAGGCTGAGTGCCTATTTTTTAATGTTTGAAGAGGTGGAGTGAGCTGGTGGAAATGCTAGTGTAATTTAATTCCAGAATGTGTAGGCCAACAGAAAACAAAGTGCTGCATCTGCACAAACAAAACCGATCTGCACCGCTCCGTCCACTTTGGCACAAGTGTGCTTATTTAGGACCACAGAATTACCCAAACAGAAAGAGTGTGTACTTGATCCCAATGAAAATGGCCATGCACTGAATTTGTGGGTGAGTGAAAATAAATATACTTTTTGGAAGGAGTTCAACAGGTAAGGCAGAGCAGCCATGACTGTGTGTGATTACTGCATTTGATCTTCAGTGAGAACACGCCATGTTCTCTCAATTACAGTGTCCTTATTTAGCCCACTTAGTTTCATCCTGTTGAACCAAAGTGGAATGAGACGGAGGCTGTTTCTAGCTGAACACAATTCAGATATGACCTTTACATCCAGACCAGCCAATAGCTAAATAGGGAACTCATGAATAACATTGAGAGAGGCAATCTGTCGGGAAGCATCAAGCCAGCCGACTTATTAAAGGGTCACTTCTGTCAAAACACTTAAACGCAGCTAAATGTGTCTTTTTGAACATCAGAGGGAAAATACGATGGAACTGGAGGATTTGGCTTTTTATCACAACAGCGGAGCGAAAGAAAGAGAGATAGATATTTTAAAAGAGAATGTAAGGGAGAGTGAGAGTGGTAATCACTTCACTTTACATTAAAAGGATTAAAAAAACGTTATAATATTAAACAACAAAATCAAACGACAGTGTCCTTCTACACACTTGCACTGACACTTTATGAGACGCACACAAACACATTCACAAACACACACTGAGAGCAAGAGCCCATGTGGCACCTTGATTAATGGACAGATGGCAAGGCCACTGAGCCAACTCTCTGTCTCTCTCTCTCTCTCTTTCTCTGTCTCTCTCTCTCTCTCTGTCTCTCTCTCTCTCTCTGTCTCTCTCTCTCTATGTGTGTTTGTGTGTGTGTGAACTCCAGTGGCGTTCAGTTCAGCTGCTAACAAAGGCTGTTATATGTGAGCCTGATGCACACATACACTGACAAACAAAAACACACACATGTTGATTTAAAACAGAAACAATGAACAGGACTTGATGTGTATATGCTCCAAACCACAACCACACTCAGTGATTGTCTCTCCACATATGATTGTGCATGTGTGTGCGTGTGTGTGTGGGGGGGTGAGTGTGTACCCATTAAGGCTCTAACCAGAGCGAGGGCCATCGGAACGCTGTGTGCCAGCTTAATGATGTCATCAATCATCCTCTGTGTCCATTGGTCAATCTGTCTGCTCCTGCAGGCAGCCTCTTAAAACAGCCTGTTCGGACTTCCTGCAGAAACAAATCAAAAATATAATCTCAGCCTCAGTGTGATCATATTAACTTGAAATAAAGTTTCCCCCAAACAAATTTCTGATTTGTGTATTTCTCATATTAGTTTTCAAAAATTCACATTTTCAAATTTGCCGGTTTTGTTCAAAGCATAAACTTTAAAATATAATCCAGACAGAGAGGAACCTGTGATTAAAAATGATCATGAACCCAGAAGACAGAAAAAGAGAAAGTACCCTCTGACACTTTCTGTCAATACGAGGATTTAATTTTACACACCATTATGGTACTTTAAAAAGAACTTTCCCTTTATGAGGATTATTTGTCAATGTTTAATTTTACTTTAAGGATGAAGTTTCTTTGATAGAGAAATTACCTTCGTGAGCACCTAATATAAATACGTCAGGATAAAAAAAAAGTGGTGCCATCCACTTAGAAAACAACAAAGATGTCGATTTCAATGCGCTGCAAACTAATTACGTGATCTCCGCACCAGAGTTTGTACGTTACCTCCTACCTGTCATTTGCTGCTCCGGTTTCCAAATATGTCCCTAAATTGTGTTCTTCAGAAAAAATGTATGCATATGATCCTATTGTATTTTTCCATTTTGTGTTATTTGCCTGTACCCAGACAGTTCACGTCATGGTCTCTGTCTGGTTGGGGACAGGTAGTGGCTAACTGTCCTTGGAATGCGTCAGAAGCCATGACTGAACGGATGAGTGACCGTGAGCCTTCCGCTGGAGGGTGGGTGGCTCACTAACCACAAAGGCCGTCCTGCTGAGAAAGCACCAGCAGAGTTATGGACTCTGTGTTTCGGGCAGATATCAGATTGAAGGAGACACTTACGAGTTTATGCTATGCTAGAGCGGAGAACCAAGTCAAAACACAGTGAAGCCGAAACAGCGATAAAAATTCACACTCGAAAACATTTCTCAAAGAAACCTTCCCCGTACTTATGGGGCGTGTCAGTTATGCTCTAAAGCCATAAAACAAAACTTTGGAGAACAGCGGGCAAGGGCATTAGAGCTGCAGCTATACAGGATTTGGCAAAGTGATCTTTGCCTGGAACATCATTTAATTTTGGGCCGCCTCCCAATGGTTTATGTGAGTAAGCGGGTTTGAGTGAATGTGATAGAGAGAGTAGTGAAAGAGAGGAAGTGTGAATCCTGAGGGACCCGATTTGATCTGAATATATAAACTCAAAAGAGGGTATGTTGTCACACACACACACACACACACACACACACACACACACACACACACACACACACACACACACTATCTCTCTCTCTGTGGCCCCGGCCTAAAGCGTTCAACTTAATCTCGCTCATGATTCCAACAATATGCTTTTAGCACTAGATAGCCCTCATCAAAATTTTTAATTTAATCTCGTATTCATTATCACCTCAATCATTAGTGTGGCCAGTTTTTGGCTTGGAGCCCTCTTTACTGTGCCAGTATAAATAACGATGAGATGGAGACACAGTGACAAAGTTACACAGAGTGACAGACAGGGAGACAGGCTGTCGGAGAGTGGGAGACAACCACGATCATAACAAGTAAAGCCGCACCCTATCTTTTTACTCCTCTATAGCTTATGAATCAGGCAAGATACGGCACTTCTGGCCTCTTGTGGCCCGGACAAAATGGATCTGGTCCTAAAGTGGGCCAATTGTAAAACATGTCGGCTTTGTTTTTGTCAAACATGCGGTGCTCTAGGCAAGATGTAATCTGGATGTGGACCTAATGTGGCCCTTATGAATCATGAATCAGTGAATATGGCCCAAAATGCACAATCCAAATTCGGGCGATTTTTGGCATCTTTTGGTTGACGTGTGATATTGCAATAACTTACTTGCCATCCAGATCTGGCAAACGGTAGCGGACTAACCAAGTGCCATCATTCCTTGCAGTATGTGTGCCGGATCACAGTGTTTGATGTGGGCTGAATCTGGGCCAAAACAATTGTGAGACAAATGATTTTTATGCCTATGTGTCAAACCTACAGGGAATTATAACCAAGCTCTACAGCTCTTTCACTCATGGGTTTATTTATTTATTTAGTTGTCTCCGACTACACAAGAAACAGCCTTTTTTGGCAAAAGGCTCTGACAACCTGCACAGAACAAGATGGCAGAAAAGAAAGAAGTTATCGACAAACTTGTGAACATAGGGTGAAGCATTTAGCCACCAAAGTCCCATGAGGTATTGATGGAGACCAAAACAGAGCTCAAAGAAGCGTCAAAAGATGGAGTTAAGGTACATCAGCAGCAAATGAATGTTATTACTTTGTGTCGGTAGATTGTGTAAATAACTGATTGTTTGACTACAGCATATTCAGCATATTAGTTTTTATAAAATGATATTCATAGAGATTTTTGCTCGTTGAGCTGTCAACACAAATAATTAAGTTTCGTTTAACCATCAGTTAAATGTCATGAAAGCTTTAAAAATACAATTTCTAATTATGCGGGGACATATAGTGACATTATAAAGATTATAATTTGTGATGAATTAATATAAGACTCAAAATTAAAAGAGAGAGAGAGCGAGTGAGATGTGAATCATGAACTACAGACAATGGCTGACAGAGGCACAGAGACGGTGTGAATGAGAAGCGCTGAGAGAAAGATGGAGCGAGAGACGGACGGACGCAGCCCGAGAGACGGATGGAGTTTAATATAAATTATGGGATGTTAGCTCCTCCGGTAATTCTGGTGATAACTCTCCCCGCACTATCGCTATAGCAACACCGTGCCCGTACTGCTGTTGGCGCAGCGATGGGGCCGGCCATTCGTTCAGGGCACGCTGATTGAGCTGTCAACGTACGCACGCGCACGCACGCACAAGCACACACACACACACACACACACACACACACACACACACACACACAGGCTGTAGCCAAGACGATGCACACGCACTCTTTTTGAGACATGCAGATAAATCACTACTCATGTGCAACACGCACACACACTTCATCTTGTGTATCTATCAGTAGGTGAATTGCGGTGAGTTTAACACAAGAGAAGGTCATTGGAAGATGTATTAAAAATTAGAGATGCAAGAATCAACTATGTTCAGTCAAAGGGGGACAGACAGACAGACAGGGAAACACAGGCAGAGGAGATATAACGTGTCTCTGACACTTTCTCACAGCACCTCACAGACAGCACCATTATGCACACAATGAAACACCCTTACCTTTATTCTGACCATGTGTGTGTTAGTGTGACAGTGGGTTCTGGTATGAATATGCACATCCCTGCGTGTCCTCTTGTGTATTTACACACGACACTACTAATAGTGTGCTTGTGCATTTGTGTCTTTATCATGCGGTGCGTGTCAATCTGTGTGTGACTGAAGGTGCACATTGTGTGAAACGGGATGGTGTAAGCGTTCATGCTCATGTGCTTTTGTGTTTGTGTGTGGTAACTGTACGTGTTCCTTGGCCCTACCTCTGAACAAACTAATTAAGGAACAAACGCTGCCTCAAATCAACCAGAAAATTACCTCCCAACTCTTAACAGGACGACCCAAGGACAGACGAGCAGGTTTCTCTATCACATCCAGTCAGAACACACGGGCTAATAAAGGCTTAGTTGGTTTATCAAACAACTAGCATGTGTCATTTTCAACACCCCACTGAGCGTACTTTCAGTATTAGTGTTTGACTTTCCAGCACACCTGTTGACATACAGTAATATTCTTCTGTGGTTTCACATATCTCCACTTAAACCACGTAGTCGTACATGCACACAATTGTTCTATATCCCTGCCTCCATGATGTCGATGGGTTTTTTTCAGACCATCACTTTTATTGTTTCGAATCCCTGCCTTGGTACAAAGCTGCCAGATATCATGTGATTTGTTAGGAGTGCAGATGTACATCTGCTAAGTTTCAAAAATAAAGATTTGCCCTTCCAAAACTCAAGTTTAAACATTTCATAATGTTTTTTTCGTATACGCACGTGCACCAGTTTTTTGATTATGATTTACAAGGTTTCGAACCTGGTCAACAAACAGTGGGAGAAAGGTGACGAATTTGAAACTCTGAAAGTGTGTCAGAAAGTTACTTAAGTTGTGACTTCCTCCTGTGATATCTAATGTCCGCTGTGTGTTGTCCCAAGCTGCAGTGTGGACGTTTTACCTCATTTAACTTGAAATGTAATTATTACCCAGCTGGACGACAGAAGTTGACTTTCAATGGATTCTGAGTAAATTGTTGGTGAGCGTCTTTATCAGTCAATGCTGTAACTCAGGCTAATCCTGTGGTATTTCAAAGCCAATAGCTTCCAATTAAGTGCTTCTACCCAGGGAGATGTTGCTGACAGTATCAATATCATATATCTGACCTTCTGTTCCTCTCCTCCTCTCTTCTTTTCTCTTTGTTTTGCAGCTCTCAGCCTCACTTGAGTGTCACTTTTAATTGTCGCGCTGTGTCTCGACTGCGCACAATTGCTGTCGCTAATGTTTCCACTAATTCAACAGTCGCTGCTTCAACAATGACCTTATTTCTTCTTTCCGTTCACAGTGAAGACGTGCGGCAGCAATCTTCAAGGTCCTTCAGGAACATTTACATCTCCAAACTTCCCGATTCAATATGAGAGCAACGCGCAGTGTGTGTGGATAATTACAGCCTCAAATCCCAACAAGGTAAATCTCATCCTCTCTTCCTTTTGGCTCTTTGTCTCCATCCGTCAAACATACTTGAACACAAACTGTTTTGAATAAATGGAATATGAACATTTAAACTATTTATTAACTGAAAACAGCCCGTTGTCGAGTTGTGCTCTGCAGAGATTCCCAAGCTGAACACAAAGAAGATGAAAATATCTAAAAAAAGTTGCAAGTGAACAAAACTTCCTAAAAGAGCTCAGAGGGTTTGCTCTCTGATTTTCATGCATTCGATTTATTTAAATTGATATAACACAGCACTTCCTTTACGGAGCCAATTTAGCCACATTTTGGCGTAACTGAAATGTGTTCATAGTAATTCTTGTTGGATCTTACTGTAAATTATATGCTAGTCAGGGCACATCAGCATCTAATTCCACGTGGTTGGTTAATCTCACTGGAGAGCAGAACGATAGGCTGGAGTTCAGATAGACGGCTGTGATTGGTCGCTTCACGTCCCAGGAGAGATCTGATTGGTATTCAGGGGACACATCCTCATTCCTCTCAGGGTCACCGTGGTGACCGCTCTGTCGTCAATGGCAACACCTGCGTCAGCACCATAGGAGCACATATGTGCAGAATTGCATTCACAGAGCAACACGTTTACTTACCAGTGCTGAAATGCACACTGTGGCTCCTTCTTCATCCACACACACACACACACACACACAGACAGTATAACCACTTGACTTACCCTAACCCTTACTCTAACCTTAAAAAACGTCTTCGGCTTAAATTTTATGATTTATGTCTTTGGCGACTTGCTCTTTGTCCCTATAAGGAAAACTAGTTCCCATAGCGTTACTGCGTCCACAGATATAGGTCCCCACAGTGATAGCAGGACCACAACTCTCTCTGTCACTCCAAGGCCTCAGGTTTGTGGCCTGGAGCAATACATTCTCTGTTGAAGGCTACATTGTGCATGTGAATGTTGAAGGCTGCAGTGCTAATGCCCTTATGCTCTCTCTGGTGTGTGTGCATTAATGCATGGTGTGTGTGTGTGTGTGTGTGTGTGTGTGTGCATTCATGCGTGATGTGTGTGAGAGTTTGAAAATTAATGTGTCTGTATTATGGATGATTACGGATGTTGCCAAACACGTTGTAAATTAACTCGTTTTTGCATCCCTTACAGACACCTATTATAAATTGTAATGTCTGGTACTCTATCGTGTACATGCATCATTCTGCATCACATGCACAGTGTGTCATGCACCACACTGAATCACTCCCATGTATTTTATCAATTCATCATACATACATACAACAATGATCCAGACTGAATTATATGCTTGTCATGTACAACCCTGCATGGCACAGTCATGGCACTACATCAAAGTAGAGTTCTTTATGGGTGAAGTGTGTGGAGATCGATTTGGAAACACATGGTTACCTCTGCTTAGGAGGTTACGTTTTCACTACTGTGCATTTCATTGGTTAGCGAAATTACACAAAAGCAACTGAAAGGATTTCAATTAAATTTGGTGCAGGGATGCAGTATGGGTCGGGGAGGAACCCGTAACATTTTGGAGCGGATCCAGGATTAGTTTTTTTCTTAACATTTCTGGATAGGGTGTTTTTCACCATTTCTACAATGTCCCAGGAAATAATGCACAAACCGGCACATTAAGGGAAGGCATATTTATGAGTGTGTGGAATTATGTGCAGCTTGATTGAATTTAAAGAGAGAGTTGGGCCTTGGAAGAGGTTTTTTTTGTCTTGTTCAGTTCAGTCAAAATATTGTCAGGGATATTTGTGCCATAGATATCAATGAGAGAACTGACTTGGAACAGAGATTGACTATGTTACAGCGGTCAGGTCTACTTTAATATCTACAAACATATCTGACTTGCATACTTCAGAAATCTGAGAGTTAAAACTCAACTCAAATTTAAAACTTAAAGAAACTGTACGTGACATCGGTGTGGAAACTTAATCGTATAACAATCCCATTCAAAGAGCCAGATGAAGATGTACAGCCAGAGAAAGGGATGAGCATGACAAAAAGTGACAAATCCTTTCATTTGACTAAACCACCTCCCATCGTTTATCATCTCTCACTGTCTTGGCAAGTTGTTGTGTTCATGGCGGACACCTATGAAGAGGCACATGCGAGAGCATTCCTATGAGCTAAATCTTAAAGAAAATCAGCCTCAATATGTAAAGCTTCATCTCGCTCATGGATTAGCATCTTTGCTACTGTCGGACTTGTCTCGTTGCCATCAGATGAGTGTCACTGCTCGCTGGTGGATTAAACAAAGATGCTTTTCTGTCTGTGACGTCAATGGCATTAATCAATCAATCCGAATATAGCCTCTAGTATTTTCAGACTAAAAATACTAAATTGACAAGAGGTTTGATTTAATGGAGAAAAAGTACGAGATTTCTTTGAGAAGAGCTTTTAAGTGAATATCATACATTTCAGTACATACCCGGCACTCAGTAGGGGGCATATCTCTGCCAAGGCTGAACAATCCTATGCATGATTGTGTGAAAAGTGAAAAAAATATTCCTGGATCCACCTGTTAATCTGCTTCCATGCCTAAATTGAATGGGTTCATCCCAGACCAGCTCTCCACAAGATTGGTGGGAATCAGTTTTGTAGTTTTTGCATAATCATGCTAACAAATAAACCAACCAACCAACTAGAATGGCATTCAGACAGCACACCTCTCAGTAAATCCAGTCAAGCTGCACCAGATTTCACACACTCATTAATGTCAGTTCTTTAAACGTGCAATGTGCAATGATCCATTAATAATTTCTTGAAAATTTAGAAAATTTTAAAATTTCTCACTTTATATAACGAGGATCTGCACCAACATTTTGTGTGTTCTTCCCTGACCCATGCTGCATCCTTCCACCAGTCTAGTTTTCTGCGTAATTCAATTTTGCAAAGGGGACAAACTAACTTTCTTGGTCATATGTAATTAAAGAGACAATTATAAACGCTTTTACTGAACTAAATGTGGTTTTAATGTGCATTGGTCACCTTCCAGTACAGGATTTGGACACAGTTAGTAACATTTCAGTGGTGGAATGCTCATGTTGGTTTTGAAATTCTTATGGTTCAGTTGGAAACTTCTGAACCTAGGATGCATCTACCGGAGTAAAAGGTAATTTACTAGGTTCAGAAGCAGGCCGATGTTGGGCAGGTGGCGGAGGGAAATAAACAATGGGGGAACTGCCAGGTAAACAACAGGTAACGGGGGGAGAGCGGCTCGAACAGAACGGGAGTGCCAGCAGTAAAAAGCTGTCCTCTATTAGGAGGCTGATTAGGGGACGAGGGGGCAGTTTAGCCGGCAGGTGAGTGGAGGTAGAGGAGGTAACAACACAGACAAACACACACTGGTGCCTGTAAGAGGAGAGAGGGAGAGTCAGGGGGGAAGACGGGGGAGAGAGTGATGGTGCAACATCACATTCAGGCTAAGAGAATAGTCCCAGATGATCCTCCCTCTCCCACCAGCAGAGCAGCTCTTTTTTTCTTTTCATTGCTTGTACACGTCTCTCACTATTTCATCATCTGCCCCTTTCTCTCATTCTTCCTGTCTCATCCTTCTTTTTCTCTTCTTTTCATTTCACACTGCCCAGGCCCTCCTCCCTCCATCGATCCCAGATGCTCTGTCCGCAGAATTACCCAGATTCTTCGTTAAAGAGTTCAGCCCGAAAACCATAAAATTACTATGGAGAAATGGAGGAGGAGGAGGAGGAGGGCATTCGAGGGGGGAGAAGAAGCTGTTTTTTACTATTTCACGCTTTCTCCATCGCACCCTCCCCCATACATATTCTGCATTTCTCACTGTCTCCCGCTCATACTCTGAAAGTAAAGAGATACTGGCTCTCTATTCCTCACCCCCTCTTCTCTTTGTCTCTTTCTGTCATTGCCCCATTCACTCCATCCTTCTTTTCCTCCCTCTGCCCACACCTCCTGCACCTTCCCTCTCAGGTTAAGTGTTAATGGGGTTCTGTTACTCTGTGATGTTATTGCTTTATTTGGTTTTGGCAGAATGAGCCTTTAGAGCCAATTCATTCTGTCCTGTTTGCATTTAACCTTGGGCATGGCAGGACAGGATGGTCATTACTAAACTCTTCTCCTCCCCTCTCTTCTCTTCTCTACGTGGCAACTTCATTTCTACTATGTGTTTAGCTATAGTCGAGTACACATTAGCATATGTAAAATACTATGTTATATAAATTTAAAAGAACGAACTTGCCATCACATACACATTTGCACAAGACCAAGAATCCTGCAGTGCTGCCGTGTTTAGTTAAAACCACTATGACGGGCACAACGGCAGTGCAATACAAAAGCATTCAATAAGAAAGGAAAGTTACACTTTTGGTTTTGGATTTCTTTGGACTAATTTGCATGCACTGAATTAAGTGATACCCTGCAGGCCAACAAAAATCAGATGTACACACTGAAGCCACAAGGCAGAAATCACAAGGCCAAAAAAATCACTGCGCTGGCTTCTTTTTCTCGCTGTTTTTTCCCCTCGCCGTCAGTAAGATGGTGAGCATCTGCATCTTCCTGACAGGATGAACAGCGTAGCACTTTTTCTAGTGCTCAGGTTAAAAAATATTAAGCATTGTGCAAAAGAGCAACGGGATTCAGATCCGTTTTTCAGCGATGTAGTTGCATAGCAACAGTAAAAGTCATGCATTTAGCCTTTCCTACAGGTTGCCATTCTGAGTCGGTGTCTAAAAAGGAGGAACCTGGTGGATTCAGCTCAATGAAACACAAGTAAGGAGAAAAACACTAAGTTGCAACAGACTCGAGCGATCAGTCTTCATCAGCTGGGGCCCGGCTCTTCTCACGCCGGCTTATAACCTACACAGCCGAGGCAGAAGCATGTTCAAGCAGAGTGAGCAAGTGGCAAGAGGGTTGATTGTGATGCTGTCGCAGACGATCTGTTATTCCCCATGCCTGTCTGTAGCCGCTTCAACCCACCGCCCGTGTCGCACCACCAGGTGTTTCACATATTCCTACAGCCACCATATCTGCAAGCTGTCCCTAGGTCTTATTATAGTATGGACAGGGAGGAGCCTCCCCCACCTCACTGTCCCCGCGACAACCTAAAGGAAGTCCTTTATCAAGCAGAAATCCAATTCTGTCGCCTCATTGGCTAGAAGCCATAGATGGATGGAAGGAAGGAATGCAGCAGCCAATTAGAAAGAGAGAAACGGAGGGTGACAGCGAGAGAGTAAGATGGAGGGATGCAGGATGTATAGGGCGAGAGAGGGAGAGAGAGAGATTGATGTGTGCATGAACACCAACCAATTAGAGGAGAGGAGAAATATGTAGAGTGTTCAGTTTCATCTATCACAAACACACACACACACTCACTCACCCACACAAGCACACATGCAATACACAAAATAGAATACACATACACACTCACCCACATATTGTATGTAATGAGTTTCAAAACTAAGCAGAGTGCAGCATTCACATTTACACATTTACACACACACACACACACACACACAAACACATGCATGAGCTCAGTGTAACGCAGTCATGTCCTATCTGTGTTTAATGCTGTGTGAACAGTGCTGATGTTGCATTATAATGTTCTATAAAGGACATATACTGGACCTGCCTCCATCAGTGGATCACACAGACCCTCTCTTTCTTTATAAACTGCATGGTCAAACAGGGCTGGTCTGTTTCCTGCCACACAACCGGCCCCTGATTGGTTTCTATTACCCGGCTAACCAACCCACTGACAGCCATTATTTCTCAGCGTTTTACATCACCTGCTGCTTCCTCAATAACCGTTCTGCTTCCATTATATTTATTTAGAATCTTTTGATGCCTTCATTTCCCATCCCACTGTCTGTTCAAATTAAAGCCAAAAAAACTGTTTATTTTCCTGGAAAAGTCTAAATTTCTCTTTTCAGACACAGATGAATGGCAACTGTGGTAGCAGAGCACTCACCACTGTGGCTTAATATAAACCTGGGAATATTTTCCTCTAGGGAAGCATTTTTGAAATGTATTCCTTAAATGCACAGCTGCTTTAAAATCAACGCAGCTATATGCCTATTTCAAGTTATGATATTAATGAATTCCAAGGGCTACATTCAGCTAATGGGTTAACTAACTTCACTTTTTAACATGTTTCCATCAACAGACAGCATCTTCTCTACTGATGCTATATTAGAAACATCACCCGTGAGGCTAAATCCCCATAGAAACCAGCATTTTAAACCTCAAGCACATGAATTATGCTATTTAGAAGATAATCTGTTCACCAAGTTTATGCATTATTTGCTGTGGCTGCTGAATCCCCTCCCGCACCGAGATAACTACGGACGTGAGTTTATGAAACATATATTTAGGAAAATGTTGCTGCCACGAGAAATGAAAGATGCTCTTCAATGAAACGAAGTAATGTGATAACGAAAAATCTTTCCTGAAGATCTGAGCTTGCTTTTTCATGACACAGTATGTGAAAAAACAGCCATCACACACACCGGTGTACATTATTTACTGTCAGACGTGCGGCCGTATTGAAAGCCTGCATCGGGCTCAAAGGAATAATAAGATAAGTGTGAAAATGGTGACTATGTAATCACAGAAATAGACACATTAATCTCCATCAAGCCGCACCTGTCTGTGTGCGTGTGTTTCCCTGCGTGTGCCTGAGTGCCGGTGTGCGTGTGTGTGCTTGCCAGTGTGAGTTTATCAGGTCTGTAGGTAATGCTTTAATCCAATCTGCTGCCTTACATGCCGATAACACTGAGTCAGCATTGTGAGTAAGAGGCAGATCACTGCTTCATCTCTGTAGCTGCACACCCCCCTCCCCAGTTTAACTCCTTCCCAGTCACGTCGGGTGATGACGGTGCTTTACGTGTTGGTTAATTAATCTAATGTGGAGTTAATCAAGGGGTTAGTCTGCCTCTGTGGCCACCAGAGCAGATGTTGCTCCTACACGTGAAATAAATAAAAATTTCATGAACTAAAGCAAATCTGGTACAACAATGGAACAGTTAAAATGACACAACCTTAAAGGTCGGGTTGGCAATTTGTAAATACAATTTTGGTTGGAAGAAATACGAAAAGCTGATATTTGTGATCCCTCAGGACTAAACAACCTGTCTGCCTTGTGATCTTACTGTGCATGACCGGAGTCTTCACAAACCGGACAGGCATATGTCACTGTAGCTGAGACGATAGCCAGAAGTTAGCAAGCAAATCACAAAATAAGTTTTTGTCAGGCAGTGCACGTTCAGGTTGCATGTTTTCTAAGTGTAGCCTGCTCTTGCTAGCTTTTCCAGGATTTCAAACCCTAGCTTTAACACTAACCTTCGCTAAGACAGCGCCCTCTGCAGCCACAAGTGGTATTTGATACAGAAACCAAAGACTATCAATGTAAGTTCTGCATTGCTTCCTGAACCAAAAGTGCTGTCGTTGTCAAACATTTTTTGGCACTGGATATTGGAGTTGAAGACTTTTTTCCAAATGAATTAGCCTTATCTACAGTTTGACATTGCTCTTGAACTTGCACAATCTGATTCTGGCAGTTGAGCCGCTCACTATCATTCAGTTACCTACGTCTCATGGGAGATTGTTGCCACTCATTAAAGTAACATAGTGCAAAAAATGTTTTTTGGGGCACGAAGAGGGAATGCAAGAGAAATTCTTCACTTTAAATAGAATCGTTTGACAATGTTGTTTTAAACAGCAGGTGAAGGAGAAAGCTCTTTTCTTTTTCATCTGTTCTCTCATCATAGATTCAGCGAATAAGGTCATAGTGAGTTTAAGCTGTTGACACTTGAGCATGCACACAAGTGGTGTGATGTCCTGGAGTGTTCAGGTTCAGACAGTGAAGGAAAAATCATGATGTCTGACTAAAGCTGGATCAATATCCTCAGAAATAAGAGGATATTGACACACAGGCTATTAACACAGCCGAGTGGAGGGGCCATTAGGATTATCTGAAGTCCTCCAGCAGAACATAGAATCTGAAAATCTGAAAATACCTCACAATTAAGGAGGATGAGGGGGAGCACAGGGAGAGTGAGTTTTCAGGCCCCTGAGGGTCAAATCAGAATTCTAGTTTGAAATATTCTAAGATTCAATATTACCCCTCACTCCTCTCTCCTCCCTTCTTTCATCTGCCTTCATCTTCTTTCCTCCTCTCTGTTTACTTACCCCTTGCTATCTCTATCTCCTCCTTTATTCCTCTTTTTTCCCCTCTCATTTTCCACTTTTCCCTCTTCTCCTCTGCCAAATGTGTTTCTCTCTGGTCTCAGATGAAACAGAAAGTGTTGGTTTAGTGATTTCCTGATCTGAGTTTTGAGCCACATGGCGTCTTCTCACTGCTTCCCGAGCAGAGCAGGAGGTGCTGCTCATCTCCTCCCTGTTCCTTATGCTTTGATTAATAAAGTCACACCACATTGTGTGATGCATTAATGATTTCAAATTGTAATTATTATACCAGACCTTTGGTCTCCTGTAATTGTTATGGAATAATGTCAATGATATGGTCAGAGGTGAAAGTCTCAACATAAAAATCAACTATGAAGCACATGTTGGCTGTGATTGAGGTCAGTGGAGGGCAATTTCATTAGAAAGAATTTTAACATTATTCATGTCATTTCTAATTTATTTTTCCCCCACGCCTGCATCTTTTCATTGCCATGTTTTTATTACTTTCTTCCTTATTTTAGCTAAATAAAAATCAAAAGTCCTTATTTCTGTAAATCTGTTCTCCATGTTGTCAGTATCATTTACTGAACCTCAGACAATTTTACCCCATATTTCAGAGTCTCCGTTGAGAATTGACACTTGACATCTGTGATGAGTAGTAGGGCCGCTGATAAAGGATGCGTGTGTAGAATTTAGTGACATCTAGTGGTGAGGTTGCAGGTTGCAGCTGAATACCTCTCACCTCACCCTCCACTTCCAAACATGAAAGAGAACCTGTGGCAGCCTTCAGTTGTCATAAAACTCAAAAAGGTGTTTAGTTTAGAGTAAAAAAAAGATATGGCAGCCTCTGTAGAGAGGACCCGCTCCAGGTGTAATTTTAAAAATGAGGACACCATATCACAAAACCTGTTAAAACTGTTGTACACTGGCCAAACCCGACTGTTGGGTTCAAATGTTTGTCTGTTTTCAGGATCTGCTTTTACTGTATTAATTTCATATCCTTGCCGTCTGTAAACCAGTACATTTCAGTCCCAGATTGACTTTGACCAGATTGAGCTTGGTCTTTATTGAGAGTGGCTCAAACTTACATGTGTGGGTTTTCTGTGTGTGAACTACAGGTGATCCAGATCAATTTTGAAGAGTTTGACCTGGAGATAGCCTACGATACTCTGACTATAGGAGATGGAGGAGAGGTGGGAGATCCTACAACTATACTGCAAGTGTAAGTATTCCTGTCTCCTTTACGTACTATAAGTTAGCTCCGCTGAAAACTTTCTTCATGGAGTTCATTCTTGTCCAGATCGTGATTTTTTTTAAAGCATGGTAGTCTTTCCATATCAACCAGCAGAAAGTGTAAAGACTAACTAGTCAGAGAAAACCTAATTTGCCCATTGTCATTCTTCTTTTGTGTGTAAACCGTCAGCTGCTGGAATGTATAAAATTCTCCATCTTTCTTCATTCAATTGGTCTGATTGTAAAACAGCATGACATCTTGGGTTTTCTCCATTCGAAAAGATGACATGTACCCGAGGGTTAAAACTCCTCTCCAGTGCCAGAAGAGGAACAGATGTGGAGCCTTTTAAAAAAACAGATGAATTTAGTTTGTTCTGCGTCGAGGCGGGACGACAGCCCTGCAATGTCAGACCAATTTGCATTTGTGAAAAGGGTCAGGAACTTCTCAATGTTATTTTTCTGCCCAGTGGTTTGTCACACTGTTTGTTTTAAAATGTCTCTGACTTTCTTATTTAATCCTACGTGATGCTTGTATTTATTTTCATTTTAGCAGCTGTTAGAATCTTTTATCCTTAGACCCGGTTATGTTTTTATCCCAACAGAAAACAATAATATATAAACAAAAACATGTTAATGAAGACACACACTTTGTTACAGGGATTCATTGTACTGTTGTGAACTCTTTGTTTCGAGAGGGGGTATTTTATATATCCTCCATATGTTGCAGTGGTATTGCTGCATATTCTGCAGATAACTATTGTTTCTTCGGCATCATATTTCGATACAGAAACTATTTCCCAACTATGGATCCTGTGCCGTTTCATTTTCAGAGCCGATTCATCCACCTCCGTTCTCTATTAATGTTTCCCAGCTCAACGTGTATAAACCCTCCTCTTCGCTTGACTTCTTTCGTTCTATTCAAGCTTTCTTCCTCGTTCCTTCCAGATACAAAAAAAACATCTCTCACTTAATATAAAGTACACCGCACACTCTCACTCCGGATGTTCTGCATATGCTGGTGAGTGTGGGTGACATATGTATGCAAGCAGTTTTTTAGTTTTGTGTCTGTGAGAAGGAGTAAGAGACAGCGAGAGACTCCAAACCCCAAAGCACACAGGTCCCGTTTCATCTTCAGCTCTCGTATGCTCCAGCAATTTGTTCACACTCAGAGCTGCACTTAAGAATTAAGGCTTCGACTGCATAGATTAAAATGACAATGGTTTTGCATTTTGCATTTCAGCCTCTCAGGCAGCTTTGTCCCCGACCTGATCGTCAGCATGACCCACCAGATGTGGCTTCACCTGCAGTCGGATGAGAGCGTCGGATCGATAGGATTTAAGATCAACTATAAAGGTAAGTAATGTGGGACAGGAGAGACAGACAGTGAATGAATTATCTGCATGTAAAAGAGTTACTGGAATAGTTCAGCAGCTGAAGTTTGATCTTTATCTTGTCTGCTAAGGAAGCATCAATGAGTCAGTGTTTAGATCTGCAATAGCTCTGCAGAGATTGCTCTTATCACAGTAAACATTATCTTGTCCTCTTTGTGGACCAATTACCCTCCTCCATATTCCACCCATACAGCCTGGAAGGACCTTTTGTGTTCCACAGTGACCAAAATAACTTTGTTGTGTGACTGTAAAAGTAGAAATACCACAGGCCTTGTTGATGGTACTGCAGATAGAGTTCGTAAGGCGTTTGCAAAAATCTACATTGCAGTGACTTAAAATGCTGTTTGTGTGTGAATGAGAGGTTCAAGCTTGTTTTGTTTTGCAAAATACCTGAATACGTGTGGACAGGGAATTAGTGTTCCAATAAAAATGGAAAGTTGAATTTAAAAGCAGAAAAAAAAACGGTCGAAATCCCTGTTTAAGTTAAATTACTACGTTAAACCACTAACTTTTATTTAATACAACATAATGAACTTTTCACTCTTCTCACCAAGACAAAACCAAAACATCAGGAGACGTGTTTTTGTTCCTTGCCTGTGGTCCCGTTCTGTCCCGTCGTGGTTCGCCGAGAAACTTTGGCTGCTTAACAATGAACTCTGAAGTGAGTGACTCAAGGGAAATCTAAGGAAATGAAAGGAAATGCGATGTGTCATTGTTCTGCAAAGAGCACTCATGTTCTGTCCGGCAGACGCATTCTTTGTGTCCAACATTCGTTGGCATTTTGAGTCTGAATTCACTGGACCATCAATAAATCCTTCCAATAGTAGAGTAATGTAGAACAAGCTACCTTGGTTCAGATGTTTCCCAGATTCAAGACTCCTCCAATCAAATTATCCTTATGCTGTTTATTCTCTTTGTTTTTAAAATATAAACTGACATTTATCCAAATATCACGAGCATTTTTCTTCACAGTTGGATCACGTCCCTGCAAAACATCTCCAAAGTTCCCTGTTTGATAGATGTAGTATGAATTTGATTTCAGCCCCTGAAACACTGAGCTTTGCTGCACAGATGAACCCGGTGTGCCTCATCTGAGTTTCATCATCATAAACTCATCTTTATCATCATAAAGACGCCACGCACACTGATAAGGCCTCAAGTTACAGGAGTGGAGGGACAATGACTCATTGTTTTGATATATTTCATTCCCCTTTATATCCCCTTGCGTGTCAATGTGAGGTTAAATTGAATGAACACAAAATGGTGATTAAAAGAGCACAAAGTCAAATTAAATTGAAGGCATATATTTTCCAATACTGCAGTATTTTATACACTTTAAAGATTCTGTAGAGCAGAGAAGCTTTGAGCTAGAAAATGACCAAATACTACAATATTGTCTTTCTAACAGATCTTCTACTAATACAGATGAGCTGCTTTATTGATTTTATTCATGCTATGATTCACAACAGTCGAGCCGCCACAGATCTGCATGTTTAAAAAAGGAGTCACGCCAACATGAAATCATAAACGGCATCTGCTTAGAGGCTCCACAAAATCCCTGTTCATTTCCTCTGAGTAATTTCCCCATAGGGATCAATAGAAAAATGAATGGAGAGTGCCACCATTTAAATGCATCCATGCTTATAATAATGCTCGGATGTGAGGGCATGATGGAGTGCAGCCCTCGTATTCCATATTTTAACAATCGAGGAAACATTTAAACTGTATTTATCCCTATGAGGATAATCAAATGCCAGTTTTATTTTTTTTTTTATTTGTCTGTGCTCATTGGACTGAATGGATTTCATTTCCAGAGTATATATCCATAAATGTGACTTTCTCACTCAAACATCAACAACCTGAGAAGTTCTATCGATACTCAGTGCAAGATAAATGTGTTTGTCTCAGAGTGTTGGCTCCATCCCCCCACAGGATTTACCATAAGAGGTGGGGGCAGGGGTATTAGTGGGTGGCTGTGTGAGATGTGTGTGTGTGTGTGTGTGTGTGTGTGTGTGTGTGTGTGTGTGTGTGTGTGTGTGTGTGTGTGTGTGTGTGTGTGTGTGTGTTCCTAAAACTACATCCTATAGACCTTGGCTATGAAATATAAACATTATCAGTAACTCTAGCATTACTGCAAAGTCACAGATGCGCTACACATTGTGTGTGTGTGTGTGTGTGTGTGTGTGTGTGTGTGTGTGTGTGTGTGTGTGTGTGTGTGTGTGTGTGTGTGACAGGTCCTCCATCAGTGAGCCAATGAAGCTCCACCATCAAGTCACTCACCTCTTCCTCTCCTCACATTCTCCCTCTCTTCCCTTCTCTTTGTGTTTGTCTCTCTATCCATCTCATTTTTCCTCATTAGTCATCTCTACATCTATGATTCTCTCTCTCTCTCTTCTCTTTCTTAAATCACTGCATTTTCTCCGTCACCTTGTTCTTCGGTGCGCATACCATCCTCTCGCCTTTTCTCTCCGTCTCCCATCTTCTCTCATGTTCTCTCATCTCTTTAAGCCGCTTCCCCCTTTCTTCTTTAGACTTTTTCACCATCCTCTTTGTTGCCTTCTTTTGATCCTCCCTCTGTTTTACTCTCTCTGTATCACTCCCTCTTTCCATCTCTCTGTCCTACTCCTTTTTCTTGTCACCATTCATCTATTATTAAAGCCAAGGTCACTAACCTGGCAACACTTTGACTCTGCTTCCCCATTGCAAGGCAAAGCCTCCCACACACACACACACACACACACACACACACACACACACACACACACACACACACACACACACACACACACACACACACACATACACACACACACACACACACACACACACACACACACACACAAACACACACACACACACACCCTGAACCTACATTTGTCTCTCTATAGTTGTGAGGACTGTCATTGACATAATGCATTGCCTAGACCCTTACCATATCCTTAACCAACACAACTAAATGCCGAACCCTAACCCAATCCTTACCCTGGCCCTAAACCAATTTTTGAGAACCCAAAATGGCCTCACATTGATGGTATTGAACCAAAATTGGCCCTTATAATATAGATAGACATGCACGCACACACACACACATGCACACACACACACACGCACTGCTACCCTGAACCATGGCATTTCATAGTTACAGATTTAAGAGCACTTTAACATTACAGCCGTCGTTTACACAAAAGTTTTTGTCGACTCTATGAATAATTTAAGTTAAGCTTGTATTTCAGTCTGCACGGCCAATAAAGACGTTGTTATCGAGGGTTGTAGCGCATAATATATATGTGTCTATATGTTAATGTGTAATTGTGGAGTTAAACAATACCTGTTTATGTGCACTTTTCAGGTGTATCTGCTTTAAATGTCCTTTATGGTTTGAGTAACACAACAATAAAACAGTGTTTCAGTTGTTTATTTTTATTTTTTAGGAAATGAAAAACTATATTGGGTGTTTTAATGCATGGATGCGTGTCAAGGTGTCGAGTGGGTTGTCCATTACCTGAAAGGTCGGACAGTTCGATCCCCAGCTCCTCCAGTCCAAATTACATTGTGGTGTGGAATGGAAGAGCTCTCGGTCACACTATATGAATCAAGAATCAGTTTATATGTATTTTATTTTTTATTTTTGGGGGGATGTAAAATATTTGGGTGTCAGTATTGAACCCATAACGTCGTTACATGCAGCACACAGATAAAACATGAATCATATTAAAAAAATATTTCATCTTTTCAATGAATAGAACATATTCAATATTCATTGTCAGTGGCTAATGACCAACAACACTGACCAGACACAAGAAATATACAGACTTTTCTTTTTGAAATCGCTGAGGGGCCTCAACAGCTTTCATTTAAATCTTTTGTTGAAGTCCACCTAGTGATGGATTTTATTCCAGCTAATACATTTTTAACTCTACCAGCCATGTTCTGAATCAGAGAGAAGATATTTTGTGGTTAGCAGTGCTGACCCGTTTCACTTCCTCTTCCCCCACGTCTGCTCAGACTCTGTGACCTCAGCTTCCAACCACCCGCTCGTCTTACTTTCCAGCTTTTTTCAAGAGCCGCTGCAGGATTTTCAGAGCACCACCGTCGCGTTTCTATAATTCAAACACAGCAGCTGCCATTTGGATTGATGCAGAATTCATCCCTCCACACAGAGTAAAACCTTCTGCTCCACTTAAGAGCAGCAGCTGATTCCTGCCAATTGCAACAGGCACAGGTACTCCTTTGCCCTCAGTCGCCCTTTAGTCACTAAAGTCATATTTCTGACCGCGTGCGCGTGAGACAGCGGACACCTGCACGTCAGTTTGATGGAAGTGTCGGGTGCACTGTGGTGTGAGATGTGCCTAATGTGATGTGAGACGGGAGATTTGAGCAACACAGTAGCTACCAAACCATTCATAAATAACTAAAGGAATTCCTTAAATATATTGTGAGTACAAGTGTGATAAAATGTTATACTACCACTATTTATTTAACATGTATATGTTAATTCAGTGTATAAGTCTGTCTGCTAGATGTATCGCAGTGTGAATAATTACTTCCAGGAGCATTTTCCAATATTATAACCATAAAAGATGCAACATATCGGATAATAAGTCCACCTCTCCTCCATTTTCCCCGAAGCATGTGTGAATGAAGATTTTGACTTCCTTTCTGGCGATGAGTCATTACCTTGAGCTCCTGCTTTTTTTGCATCATTCACTGCCTCATCCCATCATTCTCTGTTACATAACGCTGTGCTGGGAAACTACAGAGTGCTGCACAGACGTCAAGAGGCTGCTGCACAGCCGTTTGTGAAGGAGGGATGGATGGCACACATGTTAATCTCATGACGACTTTTACTCCACGTGTGCCGCATATTACTGGAATTATCTCAAAGTGTGGCTAAGCTCATATAACTCTGCAGCCAACACAAACAAATGATATGACAGTATTTTTTTAAGAGCAGGAAAATAATATATTGGTATAGCTTCTCTCCTCTGCTCTCCTCTGCTCTCCTCTTCCACCTCTCCTCTGCTCTCCTCTGCTCTCCTCTTCCACCTCTCCTCTCCTCTCCTCTCCTCTCCTCTCCTCTCCTCTCCTCTCCTCTCCCATCACCCACTCATCATGTCAGCTCTTTCAGGATTTTTCATCTGTTTTTTATGGTTTTTAATATGTGATGTGTTTTATTGGAGGGGAAGATGTCAAGGTGGATTTTTACAACACACTTGACTTCTGGTTCTATGAGGGTGTAGTGCACGTGTGTGTGTGTGTGTGTGTGTGTGTGTGTGTGTGTGTGTGTGTGTGTGTGTGTGTGTGTGTGTATAGAAAGGGTATAGAGAGAAGGAAGCATGTCTTAACAAAATTTATGAAGCCAACTGCATGGTGTGTCCAAATCATAGACATTCATATAAATATACAACACAGCCATTAGCCATTTCTAATTTAGTTTATGGTTAATACTTGCAGCCAGCCACCAGGGGGCTATTGAGATGACTTGGCTTCACTTATAGGCAGCTCACCTTTTGTTCATGTTTATAAACAGTATCATTGAAATACTGTGAATTACAGAGAAAGACAGTCACCGCACTTAAACTAACATAATTTACAAATTCACAAAAATCTAGAAACATCCCATGATAACCTCTCCTCATCTCACATGTGTGTAGAAGATGTTTTTTCATGAAGTAATAATATTGGACGCCTGCTCGGTCTAACATTGGTGTTAAATTAGAGTTGGGTCCCAGAGGATCTTAGTCCTCCTGCAGCGCTGTAGTCCAGACACAGAGCAGGTCTCTCTTAATCACACAGCACTAAACTGCATTTCATTCACAGCCACTGAAACACCATGAAATATGAAGTCATGAAATATTCATTCACAACATAACCAGAAAACGTGGTTCAATTTTACAGTCAATAACTTTGCTATTGGGTTAGTGAATCAAAGCCTCTTTGTGTGTGTGTGTGTGTGTGTGTGTGTGTGTGTGTGTGTGTGTGTGTGTGTGTGTGTGTGTGTGCGTGTGCGTGTGCATGTGCATGTGTGAATGCTTCGAAGGTAACCTGTGAAGGGCAGGCTTTACTTAATCACAGCACTGTAAACACCATTTCATTTTCTAGTCATGAATTATTGACTCCTGTAATATTCTCTTGTAGCCACCAGTGTTAGTGATTTCGAAATACTATATCTGTCGTCATTCAGGCAAAATTTATTGTTAAAAATGGATTGTCCCCCTCATTAGGACTTAATCATATATTCCATACATTTTAAATCGCATATGCCTTGTTACAGTTTGAAGAATTGTCCTGTTTCTGGTCATTTTAATTGTAAAAATCAACTTTTCTAGCAAAGCAATTTCCTTTCCCTTTAAATAGATTTAACGAGCAAGGACTGATTAAGCCTTGTTGTGCTTAGAAGAAACATATGAGATGTCATTTTGGCCCCTTATTGGTCATGAAGTCATTAGAGAGGCTCATCAAGAAGAAGCTCCAGATGGTTGAAAGCGCGTTAGACTCGTTTGTATTAACTATAAACAGGAGAACGGTTTAGAGAAATCCAGCTTTAACCGTTGATATGTGTTTTCTTGCCTTCCTCTTTCTTGTTTTAATCATTTGTTCTCATGTGACACGGGGCAATTAAGACGATGCACACTTTCTCCAGCGTATTTTCCCTGAGGTGGGGGAGAAGGAGTGGCAGTGACATTTTAGTGGAATAAAATGCCAAAAAACGTTCCTCCGAGATGTGGCTGTCCTGTTCCCTCGCCTGTACTTTCTGCTCACAGATGATTGCCAGAATCTTTTGAGGACGGGCACATTCTGAAATCCACTGATTACGCCGGAATCGCAAGGTCACGAGAAAGAGCCTGGGAGTTTTTTCGGCCAGGGTCTGGAGTGATGTATACCCGCTCTGAGAAAACAGCCCAATTATAATCTATGATCTTAAAAAGTCCAATTTACCAAGTTGGAAGTATTTGGGGGTTTGAACATTGACTTTAAAAAAACATTGTGTGCACTTTAAGTAAGTCGAGTGGGCAGAGATCGCTTGTCTTAATGAGAACAGAAAATTGTTGTCTTTCTTGTAACATTGCCTATTAAATCAATCCTCAAAAGCTCCTCAGTGGCTCCAGAGAGGTAGGGAAAAAATGTCAGTAAAGCAAGTATAATAAATTAGATCATTTTCATTCGGCAGTCTGTCCGCGCTGATGTCTGCAGTGTGAACAAGTCAATTTGAGCCACTCCCCTCAGGTCGCGGTTTCATACGGCAGCGAGCTAATTAGGCCGGCTGAAGTTCTCGTTTCTTCCTCACCTGCAGGAACATACATAATAGACTCCCTCTTCTTCTGTGGTTTTTATATGATACCTTGCAAAATTATTTCATGTGGTTCAATGAGCATCTTGGTTTTTGTTTTTCGGTCAGGGGACAAAGACATTGGAAATAAAAAAACATACAGGCGAGCTTTTATAGAAGATGACAAGTATTAGAGCGTGCGCGAACACCACAGCTACACACTCAGTGTTCGATCACTATTAGCAACCCAGCTCTAAAATCAATCTCACAATGGTCACAAAAGAGAAACAGCCCATAAGCTTTTTCTTCTCTCCAAACTCATTATAGCCCCAAAATCTATTACCTTACTCTCCCCGATCTTTACAAGAAGTGTGTGTGAGTATGTGTGTGTGTGTGTGTTTGTGTGTTTGTGTGTGTGTGTGTGTGTGTGTTTCCATGTATTTCCATGGAGAATGGTATGTGAGCATGATGGAATATTACAAAACAGAACGGAGTGGGGCTGAATGTGCAATCTCAAACATGATATTGAAGTTCCTCTCTCGAACACACACACACACACACACACGGACACACACACACTTGCATACATACACTTTACGGAGGCTAAGCTCCTTTGTGAATCCGTCAGCCTTGTTGTTACAAACACAACACAATTCTTTGTGTACGTGTGTGTGTGATGCTAAGGAGAGACTGACTGCAGACGTGGGATTGTGTTACCTTGTTAAAGTGTGTGTGTGTGTCCACTGAGCGTGTGTGCATGTGAGAGTAGAATAGGAATGTTGTCGGACTCTATGCCTGTTTTCTCTCCAAAGCAATTTGTTCTCCATTCTTCTGCAAAGTGTGTGTGCATATGTGTGTGTGTGTGCTCACGGTCGGACCTGTGTGTTAGGCAGGCTGTGATTGGTCAGGTCTGTGTGCTTCATAAAGACAATGTCATGATGGAAATTAATGCAATACATCACAAACATGCTCAGACCCCCACAAAAGCACAAACCTTTGCTTCCTGCCACAGGCCACTCCTGTAAATAATACTGAAAATAGGAGAAGAGAAGAGGGGAATAAAGGAGAGGAAGACTTTGGGGAACAAAGGGAGTATTTCCAGAAATAAATCACGCAAGATTTTCACACAGAATTATGGTGACACAGTTGTACCTTTATGTAGAATCAAACATGGGTCTGTCCGATCTCATAATCAGAGCATCCACAAAGAGATGGATAGAAACTTGCTCTGGGTTAAACATGAACTTAGAAGTGACGTTCAGTTTGATCATCTTCAATCAAGGCTGTTCTGTTGGATCTGTACAAAATGAAATGAACAGAAGAGCACAGGGCAACAGTGACAGTGAGAAAGAGGGCGGCTCTGAAGTGGACAGGTATAAATACTATGAACTTAGGAGGAGGTGTACTGGTGAGTGTAGATGTCATGCTGGTCCAAACTGGAAACTCCAAGGCAACCCTTAAAAGGTTGAGTGGTAAAGATAGTGGATGGAAAGTTCCATTGAAACACACAAAGGGAGGGAGAAGGCTGAAAGCAGGGACCATTATACAGGACATCCTTTGATATTGAATTTTATTTATTGTACTTTTTTATTATGGTGTTATTGTTATTATTATAGTTTTTGAAATATATTATATAGTATCACATTGTCTTCATCAGCTGCACTAACCTGTATGAAGGGTGCTTGACTGATTGATAGATTTCATTATGTTCTTTACCTTTGTCTTGACAGTCTTTTGTCCATTACCTTAATCTCCTTGAATCATTTTGAGACATCTACAGACCTAAGTGTCCCTTTTAGCTCAGGTCAAGATTCATGTTGTCACAGGTCATTTGTTCTGGTCTCCAAGGTCCACGCAGACGTTAATGTTCCCTGTGAAAACTGTGTCTTTGCAGAAATCGACAAAGAGAGCTGCGGAGACCCCGGGACTCCTCTGTATGGAATAAGAGAAGGCGACAGCTTTTCAAATGGCGGAATCCTGAGATTTGAGTGCCAGTTTGGCTTCGAGCTGATCGGAGAGAAAACCATCTCCTGCCAAGACAACAATCAGTGGTCGGCAAACATCCCCATATGCATATGTAAGTAATGAAATCACTGAGATGTGATTCTCAGGGATATGGCTGCAGGAGGGAAAAAAAAACATGGTGTGAGCTCTGCTGTGATGTTGATAACAGTCAGTCTGACCTATCACTACTTTGACAGTACAGAGTTTATTAAGGCCCAAAGCAGATGATGACTGATGGTAAGGCTAAGGAGAATGAATATTTAACTAAAATATATTTCTTTCTCTTCCATTCCCTGAATCCTTCCCCTTTCCCCCCATCTCTCCTTCTCTTTCTGTCTTTGTGGTTCTCTATCTTCCTCCCACAGTCCCCTGCATGTCCAACTTCACAGCTCCCTCAGGTACCGTCCTCTCCCCAGATTACCCAGAAGGCTACGGGAACAACATGAACTGCATCTGGCTCATCCAATCAGAACCGGGTTCGAGAATCCACTTGGCTTTTAATGACTTTGACCTGGAGGCACCCTACGATTCCCTGACGGTAAAAGACGGCGAAACAAACGATGCCGCCGTCATCGGGAGGTTCTCTGGAGCCGAGAATCCTTCCCATCTGACGTCCAACACCAACACGCTGAGGCTGGAGTTTCAGGCTGATCACTCCATGTCAGGAAGAGGATTTAATATCACTTATAGCAGTATGTAATTTTTTTCCTGTTTTATTTAGTTCTACTTCCTTCCGTTAAAAATAAAGAGACATCGCCAAATATATTTGCTCTAATGCAAAACAAAATGAGATGTGGAAATCTCCACAGTACAACATATAGAACCAAAGTCTGAGTTTAAAGCATTTTTCCTACAAGTTGAAGTTTGACTCGTGGTTACAACAGAAAAGGATCATTTAGCTGTAAATGTATTTCCCTTTGCAGCAGAATGATGCAGGAGTCTCTGAGGCTGAGAAATTGTTCTGTTTTCAAGCTACGAGGCAGCATTTCTCAAATTACTGTAAATGAATTTTATGCATGAGTTTCAGCAGGGACCCCAAGTGTCTGTATTGGATATGAGGTGGTTTTTATTCTGAATCTCCGTATCCACCAATACTGCAACCGGTCTGTGGTCGAAACTTCATTTGTCACAATCAAAACTACTTTGATGGAACGTGTTACAATGTGTGAGAAGCAGTTTCTTTCTAATCTTCATAGTTTCCGTCACAACAACCTCTTGAAGGTGCAAATGCAATTCTCCCCATCACGCACTGTATATTTGATGTTTGGATGTTAGATAGAAGCTCTTCACAGCTCTTAACAGCTAGATCAGACTGTGGGCTTCAACCAGACAAAGATTTGTTTTGGAGAAGACTAAAGACAAACTGTATCGATTCAAGTGGGGTCATGTAGCTGTTACAGCAGCTAAGAATAGAGGTGTAGGTGTTAAACAAAGAGGAAATAAGACGAGGGAGGAAATAAAACAATTGAGGAAAACTTTTTGGCTTGTTTGTTTTCATCAGACGAGATGACTGATGTGTTTATTCATGCTGCCTTAACAAACTCGGTTTCAAATGATGAAACCGTCACGGCCCGCGTACTCCAATGGGATCTTTACATTGACTTGGTCGTTGGAGAGTTTCTGACAAACATGGCGTCTGTGGAGGAAGTTGTGATAATATATCTTGTGAGAAAGAGACAAAAGCCATCGCACTTCAAAAGTCTCCCCGCCATTGTTGAAATTTCTTTCTCATCTCCTGGTTGTCTTGCTTAAATGATTGGCTATACTGCCCCCTAGAATTTCCAGTGGTACTGCTTAATTATTTCAATATTCAATCTTTTTTTTTTATGAAAGCAGTATGTAGTATGGACATAAGGCTCAGTTCATTTTTGCAACTAAACATTGAGAGTAAACGAGCTGTCAGCTTTGCTCAAGACGCCTTGTAGTCAGCTGAAACTATCCGAGCTAACTTTTCAAAAGCTCCTAAACTTTTTTTTTTTTTTAACCATCGTACTTTGTGTCTTTAACCTCTGTCATAATAGAATCTTAGATGTTAGGGATGTAGAAGCAGTTAGCATCTCAGAAATCCACATCTTCAGTAGAGTTGTCAGCCCTGCAAACATCTGCAAAATGCATCAAAGCCAAGGTGACTCTCAGATGTATTGATGGCTAGCTTGCTAGACAACAGGATACAACGTGTACGGTAAATAATGGATTTGTTTGAAGGTGTATTTGTTCTTTTCTGATGCAGGTGAACCGCTTGCCCCCAGCTCGCATGTCTTTGAGCTAATTTAGGCTAAACACGTCTTCATACCGGACAAACAATGGAAATTGATATTGATCTTCTTTGCTTAATGTGGGTTTGATGGCAAACAGGCATATTTCCCAAAGCTGAAGTGTTCTGTCCCCACAGTGTGTCTGTGATTTATCATTCCGTGTATCTCAGATTTCCTAAACAGTTTTTTGCTTACCGCCTTTGTTTTATTTATTTAAGATTATTTTTTGATAGTCAGCTGTGAAGAGGCAGACAGGAAACAAGGGGAGAAATAGACGACTAACACATGCACAATCGAGCCACGGACGCTGCGGTTGTGTAGCGTACGTTGTAACTTGTGAAGAACACTAGTATTTGTCATTTCTAATCATTGTATCACACCAGATTGCTAAATTGGTAAAACATGAACATTTTAGGGTCAGACTTTACAGCCCTGTATTACTGTAAGCTGAATGTGAATATGAGCAAAAACATAGAAAGAGAAAGCAGGAATCCAGAAAAGTTTTCATGACCAGGACTGAAAGTCACATGGAAGCAATTCAAATTTTTGATGGTTTTTGGACATTTTATCAAAATGTAGCCTGTGATTTTCTGAAAGTTGAATTCTCACAGTCTTTTTCTATAAGTCTCTGACATCTTTCTCATTATGTCTGTGTCTCCCTGTAACCGTGTACTCCAGCGTTTGGCCATAACGAGTGCCCGGACCCTGGCATCCCTATCAACGCTCGTCGCTTCGGAGACAGCTTCCAGCTCGGCAGCTCCATCTCTGTCGTCTGCGAGGACGGTTTTATCAAAACCCAGGGAACCGAGACCATCTCCTGTCAGCTGGAAAGAGGGAAAGTCATGTGGAGTGGGCCCATACCGAAATGTGAAGGTAAATATTGACTGTTTGATTAAAATTTTAATTTGGGAACAATATGTCATCCAAGACATCATCATAAAGACCCAGGGGCTGGAAATTATGTTTTTTTCAGCTTGACACTGAAAAATAAATAGTAAATCACTGTTGCCACAGATCCAGCTACAGGTACTGTGACTTTAGTAATGTTTAAAAAATATAAAACCATTTTTGTACAATGGGTGCAGGCAGAAATTGAAATATGCTGTAACAGAATTGTGAACTTAATGGCATATATGTGAATTTGTCAGCTGTATTTGGATATAATTGTCATTATGGCATGTTATAAAAGAAGAAACTGAAACCACTTTCTTGAAAAGTCAATCTGCTTATTAGTCAGCGCACCACACCATTTGAATCATAGTTATTTAATATATTAATTTCACACTGTTAACACTGTAATTTATCATACATATACAATCAGAGTAATTATATTAGCATTTAAATGTATGATCATTTACCGTGGAAACAGTGGAGGGTCTAATCAAATCAAAGACTTGACTATGAAAGTGCACAGAACAAAAGAAATGTGAGTGTTTCAGGTGAAACTCCAGCAGCAGGTATAATTAACTTCAAGTATTTCGAACGCAGTCTGTTGCTGGTGGCTGGCTGCAGTATAGGTGATAAACCCTGCCTCCTCCTACATAGTGATATGTCATTTTAAGTTGTTGTGATCACACTGGTGTATGTTCGGGAGCTTCTTTTTTTTTTTTCCCGGTTTAGTTTTAATGAGTTATTTCATTCTATAAAAGTTCTCTAAAAAGACTGACAGCTCAAAACAGCAGCTCCATCCCGAATTCTGTTCAGCCTCTTTACCGTTGCAGGAAAATATTTTCTTATTTAAAGATGTATTTGCGTTATCTGCATGTCAGCTGTCAATGAAAATAACCAACTCCAGTAGTGGACTTGGACGTTCAATGCTACAAATCAAATTTCATCTTCTCATGCAGTATTTGTGTTCTCTCTCCCCCCCCCATCCTCCCCCAGCACCATGTGGAGGCCACTATTCAGCCCCGACTGGAGTGATTTTGTCTCCTGGGTGGCCTGGTTACTACAAAGACTCCCTCAGCTGTGAGTGGGTGATTGAATCAGAGCCTGGACGCTCCATCAAAATCACATTTGACAGGTGGGTGGCATAATTCTTTGATCCGGCGTGTTGTGAAGGCTATCGCAGCTTTGAACGAGCTGAAGTGTGCAGATTGATCAGAATCAGCACCGAGTACTTCTGACAAGAAGCAGTTTACAAAACCTTGAGTTTATGGGCATTTAGCATGTGTATAATAATGATATCTTAAACTTCATAGGCTGTAGCGATACTGTTGGGAATAGTTGATCAGGATGAGTGGGTTCTTTTTTATATTATACATGTGTTCTCTGAGCTATGAATTGCAGATATTAACATTTCTTTTAAATAAATTTGCATTAGCCTTAGGTTCAATTTTATGATATTGTACATTATGAATAACAATATTTGCTCAACAACCCGTAGACCTCTAACTTCTGTTACTACTAACTCCTACAGAATGTTAACTCAATTAAACAAAAATACACACTTTATACAGAAAGTATAATATTTATGGCGGTTATCTAACCCTGAAGTGACCTTGTAAACTTTCCCAGTTCAAATAACACAAAGAAATATACTTAAATAACTCTGTTAACCTCACACTGCATAGTCTTTATTTTGTTAGCGTTGCCACAAACAGATGTAGCATAATGTGAACATCATAAGCTTGAACTTTAATTGTTGTAAATTTAATATCAAGGACCTCAGGGTTTGATGGAGTTGACAAAATGACTGTCATCATAAATGTAATGATCAAGGGAGCTTGATTTTTTTACAATGTTTGTGTCACAGGTTCCAGACAGAGCTGGGTTATGACTTCCTGGAAATCCACGATGGGCCCAACCTCCTGTCTCCGCTGGTCGGCTCCTTTAACGGCACCCAGGTGCCCCAGTTCCTGTTCAGCAGCAGTAACTTTCTTTACCTGCTGTTTACCACCGATAACAGCCGGTCAAATGCTGGATTCAAGATATTATATGAAAGTAAGTTGAAAACAAATACATGTTTGTGTGCATATCCACATGTGGGCACGTGCAGCTTAGATATGATGTCCTCTGTGCTACATCTTCTACAGGTCTGACTAATACACGTTAGTGATATGTATTAAAAGCAATCCATATCCTGACTATATAATAAAAAAATATATAATTTTTGCAGGAATACAATTTCACATTGTGTCTCTAAACACTCCAGACCATCACTTTATATGTGGGGACTCAAAGTATCTCTGACTCTCAGAATGATCATATCATCGTATCAAATAATTAAGAAATCAAATATTTGTTTCTTCAGGCGTGACGGTGGACAGCTACTCATGTCTGGACCCTGGTATTCCTGTCAACGGTATTCGTTACGGACAGGATTTCTCCATCGGCTCCACAGTGTCATTTGGTTGTGATTCTGGCTACAGACTCAGCCACGAAGAGCCGCTAGTGTGTGAGAAGAACCACTGGTGGAGCCACGCTCTGCCCACATGTGACGGTAAATATCTCATGAGAAACAAGACTTTTATTTGAATTTGAGGTAGCACTGATAATTATCTTTAATAAATAACGATGCATCATTTTCAAGAACAAAAAGGAACATTTAAGCAAAACATTTGTTTTGACAGTAATCACAATGTGCAGTGTGGGAACACATAGCGACCAGACACAGCCCAAGGCCAGGTTGACTGCAGCTATGCTATTGGGAGTACACTGATATATTTTATAAGGTAATAACTTCTCTGACTATCAATGGAAATATCTACTTTTTTAAATGAAAGGTAAGAAGTTCACAAAATAATTATAATTTCTCCAGAATTGGAGAAATTGGACAGAATATCTAACTTATTTATGACAGTAGCCTCAAAGAAGCAAGATGTGTGAGAAAGATCAGCAGTGGAGCTGCTATCGCTGTATGAAATGTGACAAACTCACACACATGCACACACACACACACACACACACACACACACATACACACAAATATATGCATATGAACACACACTAACACTGAGTGTACTGAGTCTAGGCTGCTATGGCTGATGGTGAATGATGGAAGAAAAAATTGAGGAGAAGATGAGAGATCTCTGGGCATGCACTGTACAGTGTGTATGTGCGTGCGTGTGTGTGTGTGTATGTGTGTGTGTGTGTGTGCGTGCGTGCACCTCCATGTCTTCCATGTCTTTGTGGTGCTTTTATCCACGGGTCTCCTGTCTCCCTCTCTCCTGTGTGAACCGTGAACACAGGAAGGTTTGAGGTAGATTTGAGGTAAGGTTGACGAAAGCCTGTGTCGGCTGTCACCTCCTCTCTCCTCCCTTTCAAATCAGGGAGTGAGAGGAGTGTTGGGGGGGGTACTCTCACCCTCTCTCGAGGAGAGGGGGAGCAAAATAGGAGGGAGCGAAGACGAATGCGACTGTGCTGCGTCGGTTTTGTGGCCACTTGCGTGGTTCGGCTTGTTGGCTCAGTTGCTTGTTAACCACATTTGAATTGCACAGTCCCAGGGAGCGGCAGTAGTTCCCTCGGAGGAGGCAGTTTGAGCATATAAACATCAAGCTCTGTGCCTGGAATTTATGTGCTGAATGCCATTAGACTGTGTTTACACAGCACTGTATGTACCACACAGGTATGGGAATATATTTGCCGCTGCGGTTGCTAAGAAATGGTCGAGCATGATTGACAACAAGTACACGGTGAACAGCGCCAGCTGAGTCAGCCCTGGAGAATGTAGCACAAATCAAACATTGTTCATACTGAGAGATGGAAATAACAGCAACACTCCGACATACTGTGTAGTAAAGGATATGAACGAGATGAGGACATGATTATTATAAGAGTCATGTCTTATATATAGATATTTACTTTAAACATCAACATGGTGTGATGTGTAAATAATGACCTGAGGATTCTTTACCATTTTTATGGTTGTTTAATTTTGAAAAGTATCATTCAAATTATTTAATAAAGTGGAAAAACCACTCATTCATGCACAGGGGGAGAAAGAGAGAGAGAGAGAGAGGAATGACCTCCCGACGGCAGTGGAGAGAGAGCAAGATGAAAGGAGATCAAAAAGATAGACAGACAGATGGAGAACAGGTAGAGAGGAGATGGAAAGTGGCAGAGAAAGAGATGTAATGCAGTGTTTTAAATTTCTCACATAGCTCTGCATTCAACATTAAGAGCTTCCTGGCAGAAAAGTATGAATAATTAATGGAACTGTGTGCACGCGTGCAAGCTGCTGTGTATGAGTCCCTGTGTCAGGCTTGTGTGTGTGTGTGTGTGTGTGTGTGTGTGTGTGTGTGTGTGTGTTGTGTGTTTTTGTGTGTGTGTGTGTCTGCTTGGCTGCTTGTATCTGTCCATTTCTTTACTTTGGAAATACTCTCACTTCCTTGCGCTGCACGAGGAGGATGCTGATGTCTTAAAGACCATGGAGGCTGAGCGTAAAGATATGAGATGTTCCGTTGTGGTTTTAGCACATTATCAATATCTGACTGGTCTGTTTTATGGGCTGTAGCGTTAGTCAGCAGTAGGAATGGCCTTCACAAATTTTATTTTGGGCTACACTTGGTACACTCCTGGTCAGGTGTCCCACCTACTGGAAAGTTCAGAAGAACTTTCAGGTTTGACCTTCTTCCAGCCGCTCTGCCACCGTTGCACTTTTGAGGTAATGTTATGGCATTTTATCGGCGTATTGTAAGAGAAAATGACAGGCCAGCCGTCCAACTGTAAGATGAACCAACTGGAGCGAGCAGAAATGAAGCACCCTGCGCTACATACATGCATTAGTATGCATAGAATGAGCAACAGATTCTTCCAAGCTTCTTTTCCTGCGGACCTGGTCTCAACTCCGAGCATCTCTGTGCCAGCGCAGGCTTTTTCCTGCATAACAATGTGCGAGGTTGAACCACATGCAGAACTTTCAGGGTCGTCCCGGGGCCGCACCTTGAGCTTCGAAATGTTTCAAGTTGCTCCTAAGACACATCTGTATTGCCTCGCTGCTTTGTTTTAATGGTGTGCAGTAACTGCAGTGATCGCACAGCATTAATTCGGTGGAAAAACAAGCTTAAAATAATCTTCAAGCATTTCTTTTCCATTTTCTGTTTCATGTCGGTTTTCTGCCTCGGAACAAGCCGAGAGACTGATCGTCCCAGAGCAACAAGATCTTGCAAATAGGTTGCAAATCTCACTTCTCAGCAGAATAAGTTTCAGTTATTGTCCAATTGGCTGTATCGTGCAGAAACTGTTATTCCTATAACAGCTTTTTTCCAGTTGACACCATTTAAAATAAAACATCATACACATGTATCAGCAAAAAAGGCACTAAAATGGGATTGATCCCTGCTGATTAATGCTGATAGTGATAAGATAAGTAAGTAAGATATGAAGGGTGTTGATTTTGCAGGATGGATCATGCTGCAATAAATTGACCTTAGAGATACAACACTTCGTGAAAGTTCCTCAGACATTTTCATTGTTGTCGCCCTTTTAATTGCATCATCAAGATGACGTCATCTTTCGTCATACTCCTGG
Source organism: Paralichthys olivaceus (assembly GCF_024713975.1). Taxonomy (NCBI): domain Eukaryota; kingdom Metazoa; phylum Chordata; class Actinopteri; order Pleuronectiformes; family Paralichthyidae; genus Paralichthys; species Paralichthys olivaceus. Next base: position 7,815,452 of record NC_091112.1, read on the forward strand.
GCGAATCAACGTATGACGAAGGAAAATCTCCATCGTAATGGATCACTATTATTTGTTGCCGTTTGCAGTGTCACGTGAATAAAACCCTAATACATCACCACACCATGAACATAACTTGTACCTGGGTTACGTCAGGTTGGTGAAGACAACTCCCATGATTCCACGCTGCTTCACAACGTCATCAAGCTTGGTCGTCTGTTATTGTTTTAACTGAGCAACCTCTCGTGGCCAATCTTGCATATTGCATGTTTAGTTTTCCTACGTGTAACTTGAAACAAATGCTGCAGCTCTCTCTCAAAGGACCCCTCCCCCTCTCTCTCTTCATTCTATCCATCCCTCCTTCTCTTATACCATATGTGTGATGAAATGTGTGTTTAGTAGCAGCATTAGTGGTCCTCAGGGGAGTATTATCTGTTTTAGGTATCAACAAACTGACACTAACCTTCTCCCTGCCTCTGCATATCTCTCTCTCTGCCTGCCGCTCTCTCTCTCTTTCACTCTTTCCACACTCTGTCTCTCTCAATCTATCCAGCTCTGTGTGGCGGAGATGTGAGGGGTCCCTGGGGTACCATCCTTAGTCCCGGCTATCCAGACAGCTACCCTTCATCTCTCAACTGTACCTGGACTGTTGAAGTCAGCCACGGGAAAGGCGAGACTCACACACACACACACAAACACACACACACACACACATTCACAGATTCACACTGCCTAATAGAGAGAGACAGTGTGAGAGACGGGTGCAAGTAGCACGTACACACAGTGCAGCCCCTGCAATACTGTAACAACAGACCTGCTACCTGCATTACATTTTTTTTATTTTCTGTTTATTTACGATGGAATTTGAGGTCATCCAGCCGTAGTCATACATGCAGAGAATAAAGTTAAAATAAGACACGAGTCCACTTATCGATTAGGAATCAAATACATTTAACTGGTTGTATTAACCATTTTAAATGTGTCTGCTGTGATCACTTTTTCAAATAATACAAACAGGTTATAACTGTGTAGATGAGCCTGCTGAGAATGAAACAAACTTTTAAAGGTTATCTTAACTATGTGTGTGTGTGCGTTTGTGGGTGTGCACGTGTCCCTGTGTGTGCGTACGTGCATGTGTCTCAAAACAGGAGTCCAGTTTCAGTTCAACTCTTTTCATCTGGAGGACCAACACGATTACCTCTTGGTTACCGAGAACGGGAGTTTCCTGCAACCGCTGGCTCGCCTGACTGGCAACGAGTTGCCTAGCAACATCAATGCCGGTCTCTATGGCAACTTCAAAGCTCAGCTACGATTCATCTCTGACTTTTCTATTTCATATGAGGGCTTCAACATAACTTTCTCTGGTAATTTGCTCACTTAAACTCACACAACTGTAGATTTAATACAAAGTCATTTTAGTCAATTAAAGAAGTCGACTCTCCTCTAGAAACTCATCCTGGAAAAAAGTCTCTTTGATGCAGTAGAGCAATGGATTTTTTTATTTTTAATCCAAACCAGTCAAGTGATAACAGTCATCATGAATTTTGCACCAGATCAGCCCAGAAAACCAGGGGAGGAGGATCCTAGACAGCGTGGTGAAATAAAAGCCTCTCTTTAAAGATAAGAAAGCAGAGCAACATTTCTTCCTAGACAGAGACAATTATTGTCTCTTAGAGTGTATTGTGGTAAATGATCTGTCATAGCTTCACTTTGAGCTTCACTTCGAGCTGTAAACTTACGAAATAAATGTTGTTAAGTTCATTTGTACAGCACCTTATCAGGAGTGCTTGGAAAATAATAAAATGTGGATAAAAGTAGCAGACAAAAATACAGACAAATGAGACAGGATAAAAGAGAGGTAGCTTTAAAGAGGGGAATCTCTATATTCTGTATATGTCGTATTTAGTTTAAATGGACAAAGGTGAGAGGGTGATGGTGTGAAAGAACACTGAAGAAGTTTAATACAAGAATGCTTCAATGAACCATCTCTACATGAGGGTTATAATGTTAGAGAGGTGTTGAATAAACTGTATGATGGTTATAGAGGATGTAAGTTGTTATGCTGTTGCTCTGAGAGGCCTTTTTGTTTAAAACTGAACCAGCTCTTTCAACTCTCACAATTCTGATGCATTGACTGTGTGTTTTTTCACTGATGTACCACAAGTCAGAGTCACAGCGGTCTGCAGGCCTGACCCAGAGTACTAGAGTACTCGCTCGCTGTCTATATATGATTCTCAGTCATTCACACACACACCCCCGCATCACCAGGCATCAAGATGTGATTTGAGATTTTGTTAGGAGCAGTTTCACTGAAGTGGAACCAACAGCAGCCATCACTGAAAACAGTTTTCCTTTGTCTAAAACTACAGCTTCAAATGGTAGTTTGGAGTCGGCCTGAGTCAGATTTTTACAAATAACAAACAGGATTGATTGAGTTACCGTTGGTTTGAGTATTTGAGAAAAAAAATGTCCCTGCGTATAACCGACAGAGTACATCCATGTCCAAATCATAAAAAAACATTTTTAATTCAGAATTTTCACCAGCACAGAACTGTATCTGTATTATTGTTTCGCCCCCTTTTAATTTGGAGTAGAAATATTTCACCACTGGCCTCAGTGACTACCCATAAAACCTTATTCCTGGATAGTTCAAGAAAAAGCTGAGTAGCAGAGAAGTTACACAACATTAAACTGAACGCAATCCACCATTAAATAACACAAAAGTAGAAAACATGAGATGGAGACTCCTCATGGCCTCATTGGTGGTGTTCTGAAAATGTGTGCAAATCACAAGTGCTGTGTCAAACCACAGTCGTGTTACTTTACCATCACCCTCTTCAAAACGAGTTAAGCTCCATAATTAAGACAAAGTATTAAGCTGCATCTGCCCCTCATAAATCACCATCCTTTGCTTAACTGCCCTTTCAAAACTCTCTTGACTTTGGAATAAAGGAGCAACTTGAGCCTGAGTTTACACTGAAGGACGTCGTTCCACCTCCCAGATGGCGTAAGCTGATTCTCAGAACGTACCACATGGGAGGTGTCGCCAGAGATGTGACTTTCCATTTGTGTCATATTGCAGCACGCTCTGAAATACAAATCACATCATCGGTCATAGCTCAGTGAAGATAAAGCTCCTGCTGTATCTCGCTAAACACAAAATCATCGAGTTCAAGTCAGGACCCAGGCTGGAGTCAAGTCGGACTTTAAACTGGAAATTGAACGCAGTCGTATATAAATGGTTATACAAAGATCAGTGCTACTAAGAACTATTTCATGAGGTGTTTGCATCTTAAATCTTTATGCCCTCTGTCCCTTTTGTACCTATAAGAGGGGATTTAAGAGAGATTAATGTCTTTACAATTAATTAATTACATAATTTTCCCCATACTTACTTATGCCACTATTAGATAGTTTTTAAGTTAAAATAAATGTTTAAGCCATATCTTGACTTTCCCAATATGTTTTCTGCAGAATACACCTTGGAGCCGTGCGAGGACCCCGGAATGCCGCGCTTCGGCAGGAGGAACGGCTACAGTTTCGGCGTTGGTGACACGTTGTCTTTCTCCTGCAATGTGGGCTATCGACTAGAGGGGGCGCCAGAGTTAATCTGCCTGGGCGGTGGGCGGAGAATGTGGAGCGCTCCTCTCCCAAGATGTGTCGGTAAGTGCTAACATAACTGCTATTGCCATGTTTTTGACAACCGTGTCACACTTACAATATCATAGAATAAAGTTTTTCCTAGCAAACTCTAGGACATCTAATCTCACATATGATTTGTTTGTTTCCATCATATTCAGCACAGTGTGAAATGTTACCTCCTGAAAGAAAAGGAGGTGACGTACTTCTACTATTGCTGTTATATAATTTTTAATCTATTATTAAATATATTTAATGAAGAATTGAATATGCACGCTTGAAGACAACACGAGCTCCTATTGCAACAAATTTTAATTTAAACTTAATTGATAAATCACTATAAAGAGGCTATGGCTTCCGAAGAAAGGAATTAAATTTACTCTTATGGGATAATTGGATGAGTAATAACTAATCAAAGATGCACAGTGAAACAAAAAAACTATTTTAACAAAGAGTGATGAGCTGAGTGATAACTTGAGTGAAAGTGGAAGATGATAACGCTCAGGTGAGGTTTGTTTTTGGGGAGGAAAATCCTGGTTAAGCCATAAACCCAGTCATCAACTGCAGGACAGAAACGATTGGCTTAACATAGTTTGGGGCTGATGTGCAGTAAAGACCTCCTTGGCTCGACACCAGAGGCGTAGTCGGACCGGCAACCTTTCATCGAATCTTGGTGGTTTTGTCCCAGGAGTGTCACTGGTTGCCTGGTGACAGAAGTTCAGCCAGCGGTCTCAGCGGTTTGAGGGTTTGAAGTCTGACGGCAGACTCCTTCTTTTGACACCAATGTCTTGTTTAGATGGTCTGGAGTGGGCGTGGAGTCTGAGTATTTCTGACGGGTTGGTGGTGGAAGAAGGTGCTGACAAACTCCAATTACTGTACTTTGCTGAGAAAGTTTTAAACGTGGTAATAGTTCCAAAAAAGAGAGAAAGTTGGCATTCAAACTTCTGCGCTGCTGTTCGTTGGGTTCAACTTGCTCTTGAGTTTGCTTGGAAATAAAGTTGGAGTTTGCCAAAAATTACCTGGTGAATGAAAAGAAGAAAGGGCACTAGGACAAAAAAAGAAGAAGAAGTACAAAAAAGAAAAGAGCAAAAGGTGAGAGGGGAAGAAAAAGCAAATCACACAAGACTGAGGAAAGAAAGAGCTGCACCCAGTCGGTCTGTTTATCATTTCGACTCACTGTAAGCAGCTAGGAAAAAGGGAATAGCGGAAGAATACAGTTTTATTTTCCACGGAGTGCATTTGAGTCCATGGTGTGAGGCAAGGACCCTGGTGATAATTATAGTCCTTTCGTGCTATCGTCTTTATGGGGAGTAACATTCAAATATTAATCAGAGATGAGTCCTTATTGAAGTAGATCTTCCATTCTTTGGAGATTTTGCTTCCATTTGCCTGGCGTCCAGTTTTAATCCATCAGGCTTCTATGTTAAATCTCCAAGAAGCTGGTCTGTTGGGGGAAAGAGGAATCTCTTGTTTCTGTCATAACACCCAGGTGTCCTGTATCCTGGCTTGTTTAATAGCTTGTGACTGATGCCTTCCCAGAGTGAACTAAAAGGACTTTTAAATGAACTGGGCTTCCACAGGCAGCAGTCGTCTTTGAAAACCACATTTAAAAAAAGGCAAATTTCAGTGTTTTGGCCCGTTCACCTTCCTGTCATCATGAGTTTTACAGTCAAGGATGTTATCAGAAATGTGACTCTGAATTTTTCATTCAACACAGCAGCTCTTTAGGATTTGTCATGAAATACAGAAGAAAATACTAAAGTAAGATTTATTCATTGTGAGCAGGTGTCAGATTGATGCTTTTCTGTTCTTTAATTTGACACGTTTCCATTTCCTGTGATAAACAGATGTGGCAGAACGCAGTTGGGCTTTTGTAATGTGACAAGTGTACATTAGATGCAGGTACACACTGCTACACTCTGCCAATTTTAATGGAGCTGTACAAGCAGCAAACAAACTAGAACGTGTCAATACAACATGAAGTGAAGTTTAAAGGCAGTATGGATGCATACAAAGCAGAGAAGTGCTCAGTGAGCCATGAACACAAATCACAGCAAGGACACTTCTCTCGCCTGGAGTGGAAAATGAGATTAATCTGAGTTTCATCACTAGTTAATCAAGGCAGAAATATCACATTCACTTAAAGGGGAGAGAGTATTTCTCGGATAATTAATTTGAACATGTTAAGACACATACACTCCAGTGTGTAACTTACATGTCAACAAAGCAAGAAAAGAAAAAAAAAATAGTGACACAAAAAATGCTGTTAGAGGGGCCGTGATATTTTCCTGCTCTTTATTCTGGGTGTTTTATCAGCTCTGCAGAATAAGGGCTTTATTCTGGATTAAGGTTCAAACCAACGTTCATGTCTTTGTTACATTGTTGACATTTTTGTCTGGTCATTTTTGGTTTTAAATTGCAATTTAGGCAGCAAAATAAATCCTTTGGTATGCGTCTGTCTGTATCTGACATTAATTGGTTGTTATTTTGGTTCAGACTAAACTGAATTGAAGGTCCAGACCAAAGAAGGTTGTTGCACCCAAATTCTAATATAGAACATTAGTTGATGCACAAAGATCAATACTGGAGACTGGTATCTTCAGGGTCTGTGAAAGTAAGAAATGTATAAAATTGGATTATATATGGGAACAAATGCACAGTCGATGAAGGACAATACTGAGAACACATGACATTGATACTGCAGTCTGTCACATGGTTGTTTTCAGCAACACTGTGAGAAGTGTGGGACGACATCAGGCACAGGGAAAGAGACATGTTAAAGAGCAGATTCAGAACAGAGAATATTGTACAAAGCCACGTTTATTTTCAGCTTCGCTCGATGTTTGCAGAGACGGCGTTTACGTCTTTTGGATCTTCAGCTCTTCAACGTGCAAAGACTGATAATGTAAAGAGGTGGGGGTGGAGTTTCGTGCCGGTGTTCAATGGTGTAGTGCAGTTCGCTATATTTAGTTCCTGTACGCTGTGTTGCATTGCTGCACGATGCGGTGCACATCACAGAGGAAGAGCGAAGAAGAGGAGAGGAAAGGGATGATTAGAATCTACCATGCACGATGCAAACCTGAGATTGTTTTGTTGCTTTTCTTGCTGCCTCTGTAAAGCTGAATGCACGAATCATGTAAAAACACATAAATGTGTTTTTTATTGCTTTAATCAACTCAAACTTGTATTTTGCAGCTTTGTTGGCCTGTGTTGATTCTGTACTTAACCGAGCAGGTCAAACATATTGTTTTCATAAAGTACTGCTCACAAAGGATTTGGAGTGCTCCCAAATTGATGTCTTTGCCTTTTCAGAGAGAAAATATTCCTATGCGCATCTGTTACTCCTGCACATTATCTTCTATTTACTGTGCCACCTTTGTTAAAGGACAAGAGGGTGAAATTGGATGGAAAAAGGAAGAGGGGAAAGGAGTGGAAAAGAGGAAGCGACGGTTGATTGAAATAGAGGAGGGTAAAGGGGCTATGGTTCATAGAGAGGGGGAGAGAGAGAGGGAGTTAAGAGGGAGAGGTTGGAGAGGTAATTTTCTAAATGGAAACTCTAGCAGCGTGATTTATTGACGATATGACAGCTGTAATATGACTATTACACCAGTAGAGACACAGAGAAGGGGGAGAGCGATACAGAAAGAGCGAGAGAAAAAGAAAGAGAGGGAAGGGACATACGTACTGGAGATAGAGGGCACGTGTGAGGCGTCTCTTTAGGTAAATTAGTTTCTGAATTTTACAACCGACCCATTCCCTACGACAGACGGCTTACAATACAGCTGTTTAAAAGGGTTGTTAAATTACTCTCAACACACACACAAATGGAAAACACACACACATAGACAAACACACACACAAGAGTTTTAGATTCTGTCTCATAACAAAAGTTTCCCCACATGGTCACATCACACCATCATAACACTTATTTATTCAAACAGTGTGTCGTACCGTGTGTATTTTAATTCTCTGGTTTCTGTCTTTGTCATCAGCGGAGTGCGGCTCCTCCGTGATAAACAACGAAGGGATCCTTCTCTCGCCAAACTACCCGATGAACTACAACAACAACCACGAGTGCATCTATAGCATCCAGGTCATAAATCTCTACATGTTTTTAATATGCATCAAATGTGTCCTTGCTGAATAAAGACCGTGCTGCTCATCCTTAGGTTTCTTATTAAAGAAAAGAAGGTAATAGAGACTGAATATTGCACACTGGGACTAATGTAGAAAGTTGTAAAAGTTGGTGGAATTTATGAGCCGTGTTGAAACCTCTGTGAATACATTTGTTGTCTGCTTTGTTGGTCAATAAATCTATTTTGGATTTCCTGTGGACTTCAGGTGCAAGCTGGGAAAGGCATCAACATCTCTGCCAGAACCTTTCATCTTGCCCAAGGGGATATACTCAAGGTAAACATGCGTGCGCACACACACACACACACACACACGATGATTGGTCTGTCATTCTCCCCGTCTGGTTTAGAGAATAGATTTAAAAACCGGGTTTATTGTTGGTCCTCATGAATCTGGATTGCACTGTTTTCTTGACAGATTTATGATGGCAAAGACAACACAGCCCATGTTCTTGGAGCGTTCACTGGATCGTCCATGTTGGGCCTGACGCTGATTTCCACTTCAAACCATCTCTGGCTGGAATTTTACAGCGACTCAGAAAGTACGGGGGAAGGATTCAAACTGGTTTATTCAAGTAAGTTTACAGGGAACATGGCTGACCTTCACAAACTTTTTATATATGTAGAGCCTGATGATGACAAAAGAGCTTATAACTTTACTGAAGTTGTAGGTTGTTTGTGTTTTGAGTTGTTTTTGACACATTTCCAACTTTAATTCATTATAATTAGTAAATGTCATTTCTTCTTTAAGCCGTGTATTCCAATTAAAATGTGTGTGTTTGGAAACAACTATTTTCTACTCATGCCGACTAAACTGGACCAGCTTGTGGATTTTATCCTATGTTTGACAAACAGTAGCATGATAGTTCATGTAGTTGTGATTGTGTCCCAGCTCACACCACAGGATTAAATTATTATTTTGATTGAATTACTATCATGACCTGGACTGGACAAGACATAGGAGTACTACACATGAGGGGAATGAGAAAAGACTACATCTCATCGTTATCTTCATCACATCAATTTGATGAATAAATGCCATGTGACAGCTGCTCTAATTCCTGACAAATGTAACAAAGTTGCTGAATCAATTTAACTCCAAATGGTTCCAATTTGAAACCCTCAAAGAACTGATCGTTAATTGCAGCAGTGAAACGATCACATGAAAATTGTCATGTTTGATTAGCAAAGCTTTCAGAGAGCTCAGAGTTCTGCATAGGACGGGGGGTGTTTAAGGTGCGCTCTGATGTCCGCACGTCTCGTGGTGCCCTCTTGGACGCATATTTGCCCTAAAATAATCAAATTGCATAAATGGAGTCATGCTGGATGATTTGCACAATGCTTTGAAGTGGTATTGCTTCTGCTACGTGAGTAGAGTGGTGCATCGAATGGCAACATCCCAACACGTTTCAGCCATAAAGACCTTAATCAGGGCACTGAATGACTTTCCATGTAACAAGAACTGACGACACCCAATTCCTTATGGGACCTTATTACAAACTAACCATGGTGATTGTATCACACAAAGACTTTGTTGAAGCATCAATAAGGAGACGGACTGAAATAGGGAACTTTCATTTTCTGACCTTGTTTATTTTGATATCTGATCTTTTAGAAAACTATACTGTTTTTATAAATATGTCTTAGATAAATAACTGTCTGCACTGAGACTGATCTTATGACCACAAAGTTTAACACTTGCCCTGATAAGCCTAATGGCTGAAAAACATGTCGACATGTTTTTGCTGTTGACATGATGCAAAATCCATTAGATATTAAAGGTTTTATTTTACTTAGCGCCCCCTGGAGTGCCTCAGTTCCCTTCAACTTGACTAAACTGTATCTTTTGTTTGTATAGTACAGGAATATTTTCCTTGTCATGTCTAGAAGAGCAATTTCAGACAGGCAGCCATTCACACTCAATGTCAGGGTGATGACAGATTTGCTCAGATTACTGAAAGGTAAAAGTAGAGCTTTGCAAATGGACATTTTTGAAAGATTTAGACGTGCACATACCTTTTAGGATATGATTCAAATCCTGGCACACCTTGTCTTCCAAGTAATCCCAAAGATCAAATCCTGGTTAACGTCTTAGAAGGATAAGCTATTTATACACCTCTTCATATCCCGCTCTTCAAATTTATGTACATGAATAAACAGAATATTCTGGATATCACCGTAGGAGCTGATCTTAGACTCTGAAAAACAACATTAAATTGGATCAGGTGTATACATGCTCCAGTATCATTCCTAATATTGCAATTTCTCATATATCTTTGTATATTTTTTAAATTAAATTTGGATAAGAGCTCAACAGGATCTGTGATATTAGCGATCTCGTAAACAGAATACTACAGTGTGCCAGATATTAAGGGAATATTGCTATGCAGCTAAAGAACTCTGATTTCTGTTTTCTCTAGTGGGTCTCAGACATCCCTGGGAGATTGTTTTAAAAAGTACACACTTCCAAGATCTTTCACTATCTTATTCTCTCTCTCACTTTAGGTTTTGAATTGTCTCATTGCGAGGACCCAGGCGTTCCTCAGTTTGGTTTCAAGGTCAACGACCAAGGTCATTTCTCTGGGAGCAGCATCACGTACAGATGTGAGCCCGGATACACTCTGCACGGAGCTTCCACACTGAAGTGTATGACGGGGGAGAGGAGAGCCTGGGATAACCCTCTGCCTTCCTGTATCGGTAGGTCTCCTGCTGCCTGTCCTTAAAAAAATCTTAAAATATAGTCATCTGGATTATTTTAACGTCTCACCATACCACAACTTTTTACAGGCATCGATATACAAGTATTTGATAAATAGCTTTAGACTTGGGTAACACTGTATATAAAGATGGACAACATGACAGATCCCCAAAAATGTATAATCAAAAATGAATCATCCTTATTGCCCCCAGTAACTGTCTGCTTACATACGGCGTAGCTTCGACACAGGCATGACTCAGCCTTTATGATATCAGTAGGCCTCACTGTTGTGGACCTTGTACCACAATACACTGCAGAGTCACTCAGACCTCCTTTATGAAATACTCAGGCGAAGGTCACTTTTCTGTTCAACCATTCTCTTATTTTCCCATAGTTTCATACAAGACGGTCGTTTACAAGTGTCACTGAAAAGCTGTTTTTGTGAAGGAGGCTTTACCACCTGGACTCCCTCTGCACAGCTGATCCTATTCTGCGGAACTGTCTTTATGCTCACCCAATGCTCTACTCTATACTCAAACACACAAATCCAATCTTGTTGTATTATACAGTATTTGTATCTGCATGATTTGAACCTATATTCATTCTTAATCCATAAAGAGCAACATGAGAAACCTGCTTGTTAGTGTTGCTTCATAAACACGTTTTAACGGGTTTAGTTTTGCTGCAGAGCACTGTATCAAAGCATGGACCATTTTAGGGAAACAATAAAACCTACTGGGATGTAACTCCCCTTTGAGTGTCCGCATATTTCTGAATATTCCATTATAACACCATTGTCTCTCTAATTCATTTTGTAGGGCTTCAAACTCATGGGAAATTACAACCACGCCACAGTCCCAAATATCGATGTCAACAGGCCAATAATGGGGTTTCACTGGCTGTGTAATTCAAGGCACACACACACTATAATAAACACACATCAGTGTATTAGTATGTGCTGCCTCAAATGCCTTGATTTGTATATTATGTTAAGCTTATTTGGAGAGATTTTCATTTCCTCCTCGTAGATTTTTGGTTGAATGATTACATTCTCTAATTAAACCCAAACAAATGCTAAGCCCGTTCAGATCCACACACAAAATGGCTTCAGCAGCTGTAGCCCAGATGGGAGCTATAAGCAGAACAGCAAGGCCGATGTTTTAAGCACCTTCTTGCTTCATCGCAGCCACTGAAATTTCAGATTTTGGATTCGGCTTAATAAGTCTCTCTCCTTCTCACTATCAATAATGAAAGAGTCATAAAACCACTGGCTGATATTCCTTGACTTTATATTTTAGAAGTGTCACACACTGACCTCAGCTAACCTCCAGTCTTAATATTATATTGCTTCTTATTATTACTCAGAGTGTTTCCTTCTTACTCCAGTGGCTTCTCTCCCTTTTCTCTGTCTTTTTGCCTCCTCACCTTTCTTTTCCCCTTCCCCTCATCCCAACTCTTAATATTGCTCCTATTACTTGAGATAATATATTCCAGTGATGAAGGGAGGGGAGCCTGGGGGAGAAGGAACATGGCGATGGAGGAGAAGCAGAGAGGGGATGAAGTTAGTGGAAATATATAACCAAGAGAGACAAAGAGAGAAGGGGCAAATTATTTTCTGTTATATAATGTGTGGTCATTTCTGTAGGGAGAAATGTAGGATCAGAACTTTGTCTCTTCTCTTAACTTCTCTCTTCTCTCCCTGTGAGTTAGAGATAAAAAGACAGACGGACACAGAGGAAGAGAGTTCTCGTCTTTACTCTTTCATTTGTCTCCGGGGTGATCGTTTTATCAGTGCTCATGGGCGACTGAGGTGCACCTAGTGGATCTAATTGCCTTGATAAACATTTGCCACGGGCCCTGTTCAGACCTGGTTTTAACTTCCTCCTCAGTAGGAGACTGATCTAAGTACAGATGTAAATGCACCCACGATGCACGGAGGACGCATTTGTGGGTACAAACAAATCAACGAGAACAGAAAATATAAGTTTGATTCGTTGTGAAACTCCAGCGGCACAGAGGACGTCAGCTGAGTAGGCGGTCCTTCATATGTGGCCCACGACGGATTTCCGTTCACACTGTTAAAGGAATGTGGACACATGCGGCCCAGACCACCTCCGAATGTGTTCTGGTGTGATGGGACCGTGATCTGGGACGCTTGTGGCCACATGCTTCAGCTGTGTGAATGTGGGTCACATTAAAGGACCGCAATGAACTGAAAGTATCTTCACACATCTCAGTGTTTCCCATATATTGATTTATTTGTGCCCCCCCACCACAATATCAACATTGACCCCGACATAAAGATTTGTCTGCTATTTCAAACAAGTAAAATCTTATTCCATAGTAGAGCTGTCTCTCTCTCCCTCTCTCTCGCTGTCTCCCACACACACAAACACATTGACAATGAACCCATCAGTATAATTGGACTCATTAAAAACAACATAATTTGCTCTTCGTGAACAGAAATTGTGTGCTAGTTTATTTGCATACAGAGGAACACATGTGGAGACGCATTCTAACGTCAGGTGTGAACTCACCAACTCACAGCTGTCCGCCTGTAATTGGATCACTCGAGATGCGTGTTAACACCACGTCTGAATGAGGCCTGGACAGATGACTGCATGACATGTTATATGGAACCTGCACAATTGAATACACACAATCAACTGCTCCTTGGTTGACCAGAAGTGTTTAAGATTTTCATGGTTGTACTAATAATACTGTGATAAACGTAGTTGGCGTGGTCTGTGTGTTGGTACAAATTAACAGTCTCTAATGTCTCGATGCCTGCAGCGGAATGCGGAGGTCGTTTTAAGGGCGAGTCTTCGGGTAGGATTCTTTCACCTGGATACCCGTTTCCCTACGACAATAATCTACGCTGCACCTGGACCATTGAGGTGGACTCTGGAAATATTGTGAGGTAAAGTATTGTGACGTTAAAATAACACCATTGTTCATTTTCACTCCAATACTTGTGCAACATTTGTAAATAAATAATAACTTCCTTTGAGTTGGAGCGTTCATAGCTATTCTGGAAATGTGATAAAGTGTAAGTGTGAAAATGACAAAACAAATGCTGTGTGTGCATCGTAAAGGTCTGTTCTGTAAATGCTGATTGTTGAAACATTATGCTCTTCACATTTGTAATATAATGAGGATATTGTAAACAGGACAGGCACTGGTAACAGATAGGATACACATGATTTATATGAAACTGATTGTCCTTTGGATTATATAATTCCTCATATTACCAAAAATCACTATCAAATTAATAGTCTTCACCGCAAACACTGCTTTGACATTTTTATATTATAATATTATATTTTGATTAAAATGTTAAAATGTTATTTTATCTGTGTCATTCTTCTTCTTTTTACAGTCTTCAGTTCTTGGCGTTTGACACAGAGGCCAGCCACGACATGCTGAAGGTCTGGGATGGACCGCCTGAAAATGAGATGTCTCTGGCAGAGATCAGCGGGTCTCTGCTACCCGAAGGGATTCACTCCACACTGAACACAGTCACCGTACAGTTCGAAACCGATTTCTACATCAGCAAGTCAGGATTCGCTATTCAGTTCTCCAGTACGTCTTGTCCACGACTAATACACCAAATGTTTTGGAATTGATAAAGTTGTGATCGGAATTATTGAACCTCCCGCTCTAGTTAATTTTGTTATTTTGATTTAAAGTTGTATCCTGACATTAATGTGTGAGACTATACTATGTTTTCAGATAGTACTGTAAGTATTCATTTAAAACACGAAAACAGAAAAACCTTACCTGACCGGTCAAAAATTATCTTAGCAGATATTTAATAATGCAGGATTTTAGACTTCTTACTTTAATTACCACTCATTTTAAGTCAGTGCATTAACTTCATAGCTGTAGGTATCCGGTGCAAGATATTTTTATAATTCTACTTCTTTTTTTCTCCTCCACTGTCTCATTTTTCCCGTCGTCCTTCCTCTCCCTTGACAGGCTCAGTGGCCACAGCCTGCAGGGACCCAGGCGTACCAATGAATGGCAGTCGGAGTGGAGATGGCCGTGAGCCGGGGGATTCTGTGTCCTTTCAGTGTGACCCGGGATACGAGCTCCAGGGGGACGACAAAATCACCTGTATACAAGTGGATAACAGATATTACTGGCAGCCCAGCCCGCCTCTCTGCATAGGTGAGAAGTCCAGCCTCCATTTATATATAAGGTCAAATATTCGATGTTCACAGCAGATGGGGTTGTTTAGGGTGGCTCAGTACTTAACACATACAGTATGATATTATTTCATTATCCAAATATCTGCTCGGGACTTGTCATTTTGAATAAAAATTGTGTAACTTAAAATAATAAAACATTGTCCCGACTGAATTCAAATTAGTTTTTGACCCTGCATGGTTGCATTTGATAGAATATTCAAATTTTACGATATTGTAAGACTTACCGCTGCTTGTCTTCCCATCATAGCTCCCTGCGGAGGAAACCTAACAGGCTCCAATGGGTTTATTCTCTCTCCTAACTACCCTCATCCCTACCCTCACTCCAAGGACTGTGATTGGCTCATCGCCGTCAACTCTGACTACGTGTTGTCCCTGGCCTTCATCAGGTAACCAGCAAGTCAGCTGATGTAAGACTGTATTAATCCTGAGTTAGATACAGTGAAATGTAGGAGAATATAAAATGAAAATAGACCTATCACACTGGATTAGGCTGAATTTTTGGCGGTATAAAAAAGCGGCAAAATTAATTGCAATTATTTTCACTCCATTGTGATTGTGTGACCAAGTTCCTCCTGGTGGCAACACTACATGTCAGTAATGGCTCTTTTTCAATACCCCTGTTCTCACCATCTGTTTCCCAACCTGTGTTTTCTTCATCCATCTCTAGTTTCAACATCGAGCCAAACTATGACTTTGTGTATATCTATGATGGCCCGGATAGCAACAGTCCTCTGATTGGTAGCTTCCAGGACAGCAAACTCCCAGAGCGGATAGAGAGCAGTTCAAATACCATGCATTTAGCATTCCGCAGTGATGGGTCTGTGTCTTACACTGGCTTCCACCTGGAATACAAAGGTAAAATATCCCGCCAATAGTACCACCTCCCTTATGTAAAGTGAATACTGATTGAATAGACTCTAAAATACTGAAAAAAAGGTAAAAGTACAAAGGACTTGAACACAAACCATAGATTTTGCATTTTCAGGGAGATGAATGTTTGGTTTAAATATGAAACAGACCTTCTTCTGTATAATTTATTCTGTATTAAGTATGTCACAGCTTATATCTTGGAGTACAACACCTGTATTCCTCATAGAAATAAACATTCTTTCCAGGTGGCGTTGTTTTTATAGCCACTTTGTAATTGTCAGTTGTTTAAAGAATCTTTTTAATATACACTGATGTGATTGCAACAGGGACTCTCTCTGTTTTTCGTAACCAAAGCAGCTTGGGAAATTTCTATTTTCGGTTTTCACAGTGAATGTGACAGTACATGTTTCAGTTGTGTCCCGTGATAACAGGATGGCTCCAGAATGTATTTAGAAATATTTAATTTTGACATTACACAAAGAATACTACATTAAACATGCAATACACATGTATATGCAGTGAGGTCTCCCAAACTAATGAAACTGTGCATCATGCAGATTTTGAGATGACAAAGAGTGACAGCTCTCGCCGTTATGTCCCTGCTGAATTAGTGTCTGTTGTTAGAGTCTATCACAGAGGTCAGTTTGATTCACTTGCACAAAAGAATCAACACCAGCTACACGTGGACTCAGGAATTAAATCTTAAATTGATGCAGAGTGGCTGTTAATCTTTTGGGAGGGGGGCCAAAGCCATAATTTACAAGGTTCGTGTACCATACAAAAGCCAGGGGATGAAGTTATCGTTCTTGCTTCATCTTTGGCGAAGGCAGCTAAGTCAGACAGACTGTTAAAAAGGCCAACGGAGCGCCTGCTTCATTTGATTATGGCTAGGGACTTAGTTATTATTAATTTGACTGTGATTTGAAATTGATTATTTATGTGTCTGTCGCTTTTTCTTTCCCTCATCCTCTCTCCCTCTCACTCGTTTTCTTTGTCTCTTTCCAGCCAAACTGAGGGAATCATGTTTCGACCCAGGTGTGGTTCTGAATGGAACCAGGCTGGGGTCGGATTACAAGCTGGGCTCTACTGTCACCTTCTACTGTGAAGCAGGATATGTTTTGCAGGTACAACTGAGTGGATGGACGGTTGGTTGGTTGGTTGGTTGGTTGGTTGGTTGGATACTCCATCGGGTTGGCAGATGGATGGATGTTTGGTGTGGCTGGTTGGTTGGTTGGTTAGGTACTCAATCAGGTTATCGGATGGATGAAAATTATTTTGTCTTTTCTTTAGGGCTACTCTACTTTGACCTGCAGTATGGGAGATGATGGAAGACCTGGATGGAACAGGGCACTGCCTAGTTGTCAAGGTAACTCACATAAAACACAGACTGACATAAAAGTACATACACAGAAGAAAAACAGTGTATTTATGTTCACAGGGTAATACTGTCTTTGTATGTGAGTGTGACTCTGTGCCTCACTGTGTGTTTTCTCTCCTCAGCGCCCTGTGGAAGTCGTTCTACAGGATCAGATGGGACTGTTTTATCTCCTAATTTCCCCAGAAACTACACCTCTGGTCAGACTTGTGTCTACGCTATAGCTGTACCCAGAGAGTTTGGTAAGTTTATCGACACACAAAGTACAACACAGTGTCATGCCGCCCATGCTGCATTGCAGTAAGAAGCAGTCGCTCGTGTGTAACTGTACAGCACTCTGAAGTGAAGGTAAAGACAAAACAGTTGAGAACGAAACATGCGATCACAATTCTCTTAATGCACACACATCTCCGACTGCGTCCTTTGTGTGACAGACTGAACGTTTCTGTGTCTTAGTCTGTTTGTGTTTTGTTTTTCATGATTGTAAATAAAACTGTCGATCACAGCCAACTTCTAGCAAATCAACAATCTATGACAGAAAGAGCACTGCTGGCCACAAAACAGCTATTTCTACAATACTGGTCAACTCTTACTCATAACACCACATATTTAACTTTCTTACAAGCATTAAAAAATAATATGATCAAACAGTTTTATTGTATTCAAAAGGCCATTATAGAAGCACAGAATGGAAAGGTTGAAAAATGTTTGATTTTATTCAGGCACACGCTGGAATCTGTGGAGGGAACTCTTTATGGTTTTTAAATTGCAATGAAAATCTAGTTCAGATATTAAACATGATCAAAAGCTGCTCACTGGCCATTTATTTTAATCCAGGTCAGGGCTTCATCATTGATGCGACATTCAAAGACGAGGCTGGTTTTATCTTTCCATGTTTGATCGGAGAGTCTCTGAGCTGGACATAATTGCCACATAATGAAGATATGAATATTGTAGAGGATTATTCACATTAACTGAGGCTTTGTTGTGAAGCTGAGGTCATTTAGGGAAACAGGGGGCTGCAGAGGGTGTAGTCAAGACATAATATTTTAAAAGTCAGTTTATTACCATAGTTATTTAACTACAAATGGAGGAATTTCTGTCTTTCTGTATTTCGATTTTCCCTGCGACTGCTCAACCAATCTAATTTCTTTGCGAGCATTTTAAGGACCCCAGGAAGCACAGTGTCACCTGTGAAGTTTTGGTTGAGCAGTGAACAGTAATTCCTCAATAACCCTGTTTTCTGATGACATTATCAAATCACATTCCAGCTTGGGTCCAAGCTTTTACACACAATCAGTAATTGGTGGATATAGTCTCCTGTTGTGTCCTGTGTTATTATGAATGAAGAGCAGGCTTCCCTGAGGCTATTGACAGTTTCTGTCTCATTATATTTGCATAGCAACTTTTGTAGTGTCAGCTCCATGAGGTTTTGACTGAGTGGAGCTAGCATTTGGTTGGCCTACATATTGTATAAGACACAAAGACGTCCTCCCTGAACCTCCCACACAGAGCAAGAGACAGATTGTTTTGTTAAGTTGCTGTGCTGGAGACTAACATCATGCTACATTAAGTTGTCGCTGTCGTTCTCATCAACAATAACATGCCTATGATATTCGATCTTACTGGAATTGTAGGTAACAGGCTCATAGATGCACTCACTTGAGGATCAGAGAAAGTGTGATGAAAACGGCTCCTTCGGTTTCGACATCAGGTGGGGAAAGACCTTGGAATTTATCCCTGTGGAGATACTACACCTCCTGTTGAATCAGGACACAGCTCTGAGGACCCCCATCGAGGCAGCTCATAGGGAGGCATGGCAGCTCCACAGGGATCGGTGCCCAGGCTTTCTCCGTTTGATGCCAGGACCTGGAGAAGCCTTTCAATCAAACAGAGAAATATTTTCAGTCATCAAATAACAAGTCGGTTAGACTGAGTCAAAGTTTGTTTGACAAGTTACATCCTGGATGACTGAGCAGATCTGATTTGGTTGTATGTGACTGCAGTGCGGAGGGTGTTCACTACCAATGAGCCCTTGCTTGTGTGCACTGTGTGTGCTGGCGCATATATATTTTGTGCTTTCTTATCTCATCATAGGTAAAATACATTGCTGCATTTGTGTCTTCCTGTCTGAAATATGGGCTGCCCCAAAACAATTTCAGCTTTGTGCTCTTCCACCTGCTCTACAATCTGTCAGTAATACGACGAACCTTAATCATTCGGATTTCCTTAAAATCTATACACCGTCTAAGCCTTTAACTATTTCTGCTGACTGGCAGAATCCTATCATTTTTTACGTCCACTCCACTATGACCATGACAGGCCTTTAAGAGGTTAGATTCATCTATCATACAGAGCTAAACTCCTTCTTGATGAATTGACTCTATACACCTACAGGGACGATTCAATGCCAAACGAAAATACGCTGTTTTGTATCTATCGTCCAGTGCTTGTAGTTTTCACCTTAGATCACTCTTTTTTGAGCTGGAGTGATGTTGTAGCAAAACGAGGAGCATGCTTTAAAAGAACTTGACAAAGAGAAACATCTCTGTGCAAAGTGACCAGTGACCTTCTCTTAGCATAATACCCTTGGCTGTGTATAGATTTAATCCTTTACAAGATTTCAGCCATTTGGGCCAAGGAGAGAGAGGGGGGAGGGGACGATGTAGAGATGTGAGTGTGTTCATAGTCAAGGAAAGAGCTGGGCAGTCTTGTGACTGGTTTGACGATACAGCGATCACCTGAAACAGTGAGAATTGTACCAGCCTGAGTAAATCCGGAGTCTCAGAAGCCCTTAAATGTTACATGTCACTACAGCTGCCGTAAAAGAACTTGTGTTTTAGCAAAGGATTCTCCAGCCATTATATGGGAGTCCTGGGTTTAATGCCTAGTTACTACAGCAGCCTTTTTATGCCTTCCATTTTCCTCTATACCAAAGTAAAACAACTGTCTGCATAACTGTGGTGTAACAAATGGCCCAGACCTCATCTTCAGGCAGGGACATTTTAAACCACTGCAAACTATGTGACCTTAGTCACTTATTTCAAACTAAAAGCTGAGAGCAGTGATACAACAAATTCAATTGATATGGGGGACAGGTTGGACAAGTGCATGATGAAAATAAGGTAATATTTTAACTCTTAAGAATCCTGATATGTAATTTTGTGCCAATAGTCGGTTTCAAATAGAAGTTGACACTGCAGCTTAATAACATTTAAATTGGGTATTACAGGTTAATTTTATCATTGGAAGGTCAGTCACACACAGTGGCTTGGAATATTAATTTGCCGCCATGCAAGTGTGGTTAACTCATCCCTTCATCTGTCCCTTTTCTCTCTTTTTTTCTCTCCAGTCCTCTTTGGTCAGTTTGTGTTGTTCCAGACATCTTTAAACGACGTGGTAGAGATCTATGATGGGCCCACACAACAAAACACACTGTTATCTTCACTTTCTGGTTCCCACTCTGGTAAGAATAGATGGATGGATGGATGGATGGATGGATGGATGGATGGGTGGATGGGCGGATTGGTAGGTTTGTTGATTGGATGGGTTGGTGTTTTGATGATTGGTTTGCTGGGTGTCTGGATTTTAAGATAAATGGGTTTGTGAATGGATGGATGCGTGGGTGGTTGGTTGGTTGGTTGTCTGCCTGGCTGGATGAATGACTGGATAGATGGATGGATGGATGGATGGATTCTTTAACTCTGTCTCAATGTCTAGGTGAGTCTCTCCCTCTGAGTTCGGCAAACCAGATCACCATAAAGTTTACCACTGTTGGACCGGAAACTGCGAAAGGATTCCACTTCGTCTACCAAGGTCAGAAAACAATGAGCCAGTTATTTCTAATCAGCTTCATTAATAGAAGTGGTACTTGTTCCACTTATACGTTTTTGCCAGATCACTATAGCTATAGCACAATTAAAGTCAGCCACTTCAATCAAATAAATTGGATTTTCTAGGCCTAAGGGTTTGCTTATACATCATGTTTAAGGTTTCATAAGAAATCCTTCATAACCGCAGTGAAGATTTGTGTGAGGAGCTAGTTAATACCCCTTAAAGGACATCTGGACTCACAGCCCGTCACAGTTTGATCCGACCCACGAGGCACCGTCGCAGAGCAGATTATTGATATAGCACAGAACATTTAGGAAACAGTGAAGGGCAACACAAGAAATATCCAGTTTTACTCTCTGGCCTGTGATGACACTGATTTTTATGTGTGGGATTACTGCAGTTTGATACCAGGGGGAATTGCTTTCTTTGTAAGCCATGCATGGGACATTAGAAAGGTTAGTGTGATATTTGTGTTCAATAATTCAGTCTGGCCCACACTTTTGATAGGAAAAAAAAAATTATCCCTACCCCTGCTTTACCCTTCTTATACTACAGGGTATAAAAGTTTATCTCTTGTATTTTGTAAGTGACCATTGCAAATAAAATGCCACAGTTACATTGAGAGGTTTGCCCAGGCCAAGACAGGCAGAAGTAATAACTGCACATTTAGAATTCCATTAATATTAAGACTTGTTCGTATTTGTGACGTCTTCCTCGTGTCTTCAGCTGTACCAAGGACCAGTTCCACCCAGTGCAGTTCAGTCCCTGAACCTCGTTTTGGGAAACGTCTCGGCAACGACTTTGCAGTCGGCTCCTTGGTGCAGTTTGAGTGCAACCCTGGTTATGTCCTTCACGGCTCCACTGGCATCCGCTGTGAGAGCGTCCCAGACAACCTGGCACAATGGAACGACACCCTGCCAACATGTATAGGTAAAGATGCACCAGAGATTTTTCTGTTTACCTGTTCGGAAAGCAGTATTGTCAAGAGGAAATAAAATTAGCACTTCACTAAAATAAATCAAACACAGTCTCATCGAAACAAAAAACACATTGTAAATTGGCCAGACCCTAAATGTCCCCATGCCGAAGCTGCCACACTGAATTTTAGTTCTTTGGCCTCCACCTCTTTGTTGGGGAGAGTTGGTACAACCCAATTTCTATTTTCTTGTTACTTGCAGACAAAAAAGTTGTTTCACCCTCTACTTCCCCCTCCTCTCTGTTTGTCAACGCTCTCCTCTCTCCCAGTTCCCTGTGGGGGTGCGTTGACCTCTCGACGTGGGACAATCCTGTCACCTGGTTATCCGGAGCCGTACGACAACAACCAGAACTGTGTGTGGAAGGTGTCCGTTCCAGAGGGAGCTGGAATACAGGTAGCACCTCTCACCTGTCTCCTGGCTGACCGATGTATCATTGGCTTAAAAGCTGAGCAGGCGGGATGTCAGGAGAGATAAGATATTGTTGAGTAATAAAATGATCTGTGATAAAAGGACCATCCAGAGATAAGTAGAATGGATCTAATCAGGAGAGATAAGACTTGATTGCATGTTAGCTAAATTGCTTTCAAAGAAAAAGATAAAGATGCTGTTGACAAAATTTAGACAGACAAAGTTTTTCTTAATTGTTGCAGTACATCACATTAAGTACAAGTTTGTTTTATATGCAAATTACAAGTTTTTTTATTGAGTATTCACACAAATTAACAGACCATACCATTTTTTCCTGAATTTATTTAAAGAACAGTTTTTTGTCTTTTCTCTTTTCTTGACTTCTCCAGATACAAGTCGTGAGTTTTGCCACTGAGCATAATTGGGACTCCCTGGATTTTTACGACGGTGCAGATAACCATGCACCGAGACTGGGCAGCTACTCAGGTAAAACATTAATCTACTGCCACTAAAGAAGTTATTCATATCAGAAACATTCTCGTCATTATAATGAGTTTGTTTGAGTTAATTGCAATATACAACTCAAATGAAATATCACACAGTTTAGAACTGAATTGATGTGACAATCTTTTTAAAGCTATAGTTAATTGTAGATCAAGTCGCCGAGACAGCACGACTCTCTCTGCTGTTTGTATCTTGATCACAGTTAATATAACATATTTATTGAAGTTATTAATTAAATGCAATATAGGTCGGGGAAACATTGCGTGTTGTCATAATGTTGTGAGACATACAAGACGCTGCTCATGTGGCCCCCTGCTAAGAGCACAGTTGGAGCTAAACTGGTCTCACAGCAGGAACTGAGGTTCACACCCACTCACACCTGGCTGTCTGTGATTCCTTGAAAATCATATGAGAAATTTATGTTGCATAAAAAATTAATCATTAGTCTCACACTGATTCTCTTCCAAAAAAAGATGTTTCTTTACCAGTTTTAATATAATCAGTTAAAACACATTAACTGCCAAAAATGAATACCTTCCTAAATGTTCCCAAAATTTGCTGCACAATCTTACCTTAACTTTTTTTAAATTATGGTATGCTTGATATTTACCATTGATTACACGCAATAAAACAGTAATTTAGTTGGTTCAAACCATAATTGATAGCATTACATTGATTTATCACCCTAATAAAGAGCAGGAGCATAAAAAAAACACGTTTCACTACTTACTGTTTTGCAGCCTAACCTTTTGTTTTGGCAGAAATGCAGCGTCAGTGATATATATTTTAAGTCGCAGGGAAATCTACCACCAGCAGCTGCACACATGATCTGTCAATATGTTATATGTGTCCTACCAGTTTTCTTTTAAAGTAGTTTTTAACAATCAGTGAAAATATGCTTCATAAAAACAACAGCTGGTTATAAGTCATGTCATATTGTATATTTTAGATCGCCATTCTATTTTTCTATGCATGTAGGGAAAAAGGTAAATAAAGCAGAGTGCTGTACTTTACTGTGTCCTTTGGTCTGGATGTCTGCACTCACCACAGTGGAACAGCCTCTGCTCCGAATGCCTCTGCACCAATGCTCACACAACTCATAATCAGCCAAAAGCATGTGTTCAGGCTGGGCCAAGCATTCCTCTGGATTTAATCACTCGAATAATTCAAGCAAATGCAGAGTCAGCATCTTCTGGGGATACTAATACTGCTTTTAGAGAGCCAAAGTCACCTGGTTATCTGCCGGCTGCGTTAAATAATCCATGGAAGGGCTTGACATCTTTATGTCAAACTGGATAAGACATTATCGAAAAAGAGTCTGCAATGAAATGACTAAGATAGTGATTCTTTTCCATTAATAATAACGTTGCTGCGTCATGATTAAAACTTTCTAAAAGGGTTCATTACAATTGTTAATGAATCCTGTCACTCAACAATGACTGCTGTGGTTAAACACATGCTGATAATTATTCATCATCATTCATAATTAAGGAAAATATTTTTTTTTTTTATTTTCCGTCATGATAATGAATGGGAGTTTTTCCTGGAGTGTGAACACAACCAGCAGGGGGTCCGCAGACTGTTCAGAAACCTGCTAATTAATTCTCTTTACTAAAGACATCCATCGGTCTCATTCACTGTTCATTCAGAGGGATTTCTGTGAAACATCGATATGTTTTGCAGATACAAAGGCCACTGAATAAAAAAATATGTATTTATTTAAACAGAGTAATGCTTTGCTCATTGCTCGCTGGACTCACATGAATTTCAATATTCCTTTGCATCAAGGGACATAATTAAACAAGTTGTTTTGAAGGGGCCCCGACAAAATCACCCTGTTGCACTGACGCCAGCTCTGCTTCAGTCGTGCAGCACCGGCTTTTACTCTGCACTTCTCCCTCACCACGCTATGTAGGTCAAGCCAACATTTGAAAAGTGGTTTTGTATACGACAGATGTCGCAAATAAAAAGTAATTCCCTTCTCGCTCCTCTGAGAACACTTCACAAACAAAAATAAGGGAAAGTGTATGTTTGGGAGGGACTTTTGTTGTTTTCGTGTGCTGTCAGATAACTGTGATCATTTGCTTTTAAGCCTCAGTTGAAAAACGAAAAAATTTGTTCAAGGACCTTTGTTGCTCTGTTTCTTTTCTCCCTGCATTCAGGCACCACTATCCCCCCTCTCCTGAACAGCACATCCAACAACCTCTATCTCAGCTTCAGCTCGGATATTAGCGTCTCAGCTGCTGGGTTTCACCTGGAATATACAGGTAACTGCTTTATCTTGGAAACAGCATGACATGAGGCTGCCTGTGCAATAAACACATAAAACTTAAAGGTTCTGTGTGTAGAGTTTAGTGATATCTAGTGGTGGAGTAACATGTTGCAGCTGAATACCCCTCACCTCAACCTCCCCTTCTAAACATGATGGAGTGCCTGTTGTCATAAAAACAAAAGGGGTGTTTAGTTTGTCCAGTTTGGGCTACTTTAAAAAACATGGCTGCCTCCGTAGAGAGGACCCGCTCCTAATGTAAATATGAAGTATTGAAATATAAAGGGTCCATTCTAGGGTAAAGAAAACAATTTGGACGATTTAGATTATTACACACTAGTGAAAACATTACTATGATTATTTTATATTCAATTTCTGCCAATAGATCCCGTTCAACTAAATCTTACACACTGCATCTTTAACTGAAGCTTACAATGTTATAATTTTGGTTTTTTTCAGCTATTGGGTTGGAGTCGTGCCCAGAGCCTCAGACTCCAAACTATGGAATTCGACAAGGAGACAGATTCATGGTGGGAGATGTTGTGCAGTTTTCATGTGAACAAGGATACTCTCTTCAGGTATGAAAACAACCTGCATATATTTTTGGTTTCCATACTGTTTCGGTACACATTCAAACTGAGGAACTGGAGGATCAAGTTGCAGTTTAAAGCAAAGCGACTCCCTGATATGTCTGAAATCATTAAAGGCTGCTCAGAGTCTCTGATGTGCTGCCATTCCCTCGTTTTTTCTGTCCCCTGGTTCTGCAAACCAAGAAATATTTAATCTGTAAATCAAAAGGGAACCCTCATTCTCAAGTGGTTTTTCCCGGCTCATACTAAACACACAGCTATTGTGTGGTTTATACAACTCATGAATAATGAATGTCTCTGTTGTGGTCTGCCCGATGCCTGTGTATCATACTGTACAGCTCTAATGAAGGTTTGCCTTTGGTCATGTTTAATGTGCAGCTGTGTGAGTGTTACACAATCCACTGTTATTGCAATATTATTGCTGAGCGGATAACACAGACTTAATTATCTGCTCATTTGTGTTGATTTCCCAACTGGTGTTTGATCATAGATTGCTTTTTTTTCATTTCTAGGGTAATGCACATATCACCTGCATGCCTGGTCCTGTTAGAAGATGGAATTACCCTGTACCACTGTGTCTAGGTAGGTGTTGTTCCTCACAACATATATGCACTACACATGTATCCATTCAGGTCTGGATACACAAAGACACATGCTGAGTTTCAGTGCTGCAGAAATGCTGCAGGCAGTCTCCACTGTCGTCTCTGACTCTCTGCAAAAGTGAGCCGCTTGATCAATTCACTGTTCTGTGATGAGCTGATTATTTAGTATTCTGTACACAATTAGGCTTTTAAACTGATGCAAAGTTAAGTCAGACTCTGCCACAAACGTGCACGGTGTTGCCAAAGCATCAGAATGCAAACGAGAGGAAACAAGCGCCGGACACATTTATACTTGTGCGATGCTGATTTACTCAATGAGGAGTTTTTATTAAAGATTCAGGATATTAATATTGTGTTGAATATTGTACAAAATGTCATGTCGGAGATGCACAAGTGTCCAGTCAGAAGCAACGTCCTAAAAAAGAGGAGAAGCATGTCTGCCCCGCTCAGTGAGGTCACCCTCCTTCTTTTGATTTTTGCTCCTTTCAACACCAAACCACCTTTTTTCTCTTTGTGTGTGTGCGTGTGACTCCAGCCCAGTGTGGTGGGTCTATGACGGATGTAAGTGGAGTGATTCTAAGTCCTGGTTACCCAGGCAACTACCCCAGTGGATTAGACTGCACATGGACAGTCAACTTACCTGTCGGCTTCGGTAAGAAACACTGTCAACTTTCGACTTGAGCATGAAATATGTGCAGTTCTGTTTTCTCTCTTGTCTCTTGTCTCTGTCTGCACTTCTGTGTATCTATGTTATTTACGGATTAGTTTGTTCAATTTCTCACTCATTCATTGGATTAGCTTCGGTGGCCTTTATCCATGCTTTTCAATTATCACACATTTGCTTGTATTGATGACCGCTCTGTCCGTTTGTTTACTACAGTAAATGTCACGAGCTGTGTATTTTTCCAGGCATCCATCTCCAGTTCCTGAACTTCTCCACCGAAGCAATCCACGATTACTTGGAGATCCGCAGTGGAACGCTGGAGACCGGCTCGGTCATCGACCGGTTCAGCGGTCCCGTCATCCCAAAAGCTCTGTTCAGCACCACCCACCAGACCAGCTTCTTCTTCCACAGCGACTACTCACAGAACAAACCAGGCTTCCACATCACATATCAAGGTGCATGTTGTCTCCACAAGTTCCTCTGCAACCTCTTGTTTACACTGATTCTCTGAGGAAAGCAAAAAACAAGAGCTGGCAACTGACAGGTTCTTACTTTACTGAAAACAGCAGCTCTTGCCAATGTGGTCATTAGATTTATACAATTTAATTTCTCAAGAGTGACAAATCAAATTAAAACAAAAGTATCAGACAACAATAAAATGTTTCACAGTTGCCAAAAATTACTGGGCTCATGCAGGTCCCAATAATTTTCATGACTAGATGAATGTTATATTTATTGTCTTAGGCAACAAAAAAGGTTTTAAGCACAATTACATTAATTGTGACAAATTTGACAAATTAGCCTTAATTTGTTACCGGTATTCCCATCAATGGGGAAATTACAATGGCAGATGAATAATAGCTCTTATCTGATAACAGCAGCACAGCCACAGTGTTTTAACAGACAAAAAATATAAATATGAGCAGTTTTACTTTACTGAATGTTATCACTACTAATGGATGTCTTCCTCAGCTTTTCTTGAGTCATGCAAACCCTGTATTTTTGGCTGTGAAGTCATCAGGGTTGATTATTTTTGTAATGTGTAATATCTAGAAGTCTGCAGTCAATATATTTTTTGTCAGAGTCTCTGCTCATCATTTCATATGAAATGGATATTTTAGATTCAAGCTTCTTTCCAAAGATAAAGTGGCCTTGACAAAACAACGCATTTCAAATTAACAAAACACATGCAAAGAGACTAAACACGAATAAAATAAGGACATGTCTTGCACATTTGTTGTCCAATGTATGACGACGATTCCTTAATGTGCATTTGTTTTGTCTATTTAAATTTGTTATCTCACTCCACAGCACGTTGAGCTCTCAGAGCCTCCGTGCGGAGGAATTACGCCTTCTTCTTTTGAACTCTTTCAGAAATTAGTAATGACAGATTACATTTATGTAGGAGGAGGGTCATTTCAGTAAGTGAGTTCTTTAGGCCGGGGTCCAGGCCATTTGCAGGATATTCAAAAAAACAAAGACAAGCCCAGTAACAGCCCATCAAACAGCCCATCAAACTTAGATATGAATTGAATTTAGGGTTGAAGTTCCTGCATTAACTGTCTCCACCAATTTTAGTTGTCCAGAAAAGTGCACAGAAAGATTAACCTGCAGATTTAGGAACTTCTCCTCTATTCTTGTATTGTTTCCTTTACCTGCCTTGTGCCGGTTTATCGTCTCTCTAGCCTATCAGCTCCAGAGCTGCCCAGACCCTCGGCCTTTTCGAAACGGCATTGTGATCGGCACGGACTTCAGTGTGGGCATGACAGTGTCGTTTGAATGTTTGCCGGGATACTCTCTGATTGGAGAGGCTTCGCTCACCTGTTTACACGGAATCAGTAGGAACTGGAACCACCCGCTGCCACGATGTGAAGGTGAGTCAGACTGGTGTCTGCGAACCTGTTGTCATTTAAATGCATTCTACAGTAGTTTGCTTTAATGTGAGATATTTCTTATTTTTACACCTGGGACTGAAGTTCTCAAAGAAACAGCACTTGTGTTTTATATGGAGAGTATGTTCACATATTGACATATTCAAGGTGCTGTACAGGAACACTAGAAACAAAAAAAAAGACAAAATCAAAAGTTTAAAACAAATTGCAAGCAAAAATAAAAGAGATTAAGACAGGTAGAATAAGTGAGATATTTTAAAAGATTGTTATGTACAGAATTTAAATATGTCAAATACTACAATTAAAATGGAGTAAAATACAAATATGGTAAAGGCACTAATGGGTGGAGCATTCCTAAAAACATCAGGCAGTTGTTTTCAGTGTTTGAGACTTGACCCTGGGTGCCGCTAGCAGACCCCTCCCCAGTAATCTCAGAGGTCTCATTATTTTACTTCCTTCAATGACCATTTTATGTGCACTTAATACTTTCATTCATACCTTTCAACACTGCTTTCTGAAAGTACAACATAGTGTTTCTTCCAGACTATAACCAGCTCATATTGATTTTTGCACTGAGGGTAAAGTAGAAAGTTTTCTGCAAGTGTAACTCAACACTTAATAAAAACAGAATTGTTCTGCAGTTGATGGAATCAACAGGAGAAAGTTCATTTCCCCAAAAGTGTTTATGAAATAAATCTGGTAATAATTACAGAGTTGTCAGGTGTGTTGTTGTTTTATATTTCCAGATAATTGTAGAAGTGAAATCACATCATGCAATTATTTTATTCTAACTTTATGACCAGTAACTGCACATTAATCCAAGGAATATTATTTGTAATTGTAAAGCTTGATCTAACACTCAAAGGAACCTCAGTTTATAAAATTGAAAATATGAAGTTTTATAGCTCTCAGCAGTGGTGAGCAACACTCCCCAGGAATACCTGAGCCACAGAAGTGAAATAAAACTGTAATGACAATTTATTAAAAGTATCAAGGTGTTATTACAAGACTGATCGTCCTGTCCTCCCTCAGTCATCCACACAATTACCTAAGCTTCACCAAGTTAATACTAATTCTCTGGTAATTTATTAAAGGTAATTCCGTTAACGTTCTGTCCCGCAGCTCTCTGTGGTGGGAACATCACGTCATTAAATGGAACCATTTACTCTCCCGGTCACCCGGAGGAATACCCCAACTTCCAGGACTGCGTGTGGAGCGTGAGGGTTCCGCCCGGACACGGGATTTACATCAACTTCACCGTGCTGAGCACTGAGCCCATATACGATTACATCACCGTGTGGTGGGTGTCAGTAATTTATTTTAATGAGTTCATCCTCGTTATGCTGCCACTTCTCACTGATCTTTTTCATCTCCTTCTGCTTCATTAAGGTTTACTTCAGCAAACAAGTTTATTTTTTACTGGACTGCCATTTAATCGCCATTTGATTTGTTCCTCCATATTCGGAGAACTTCTGTCACACACACAGACTTTTTCTCTCTCCCAGGGTTTCATGCTCTTTAACATCTTTTCAAAGCTGCCCACTAATTGGTGAATTCCTGCAAGGCTTTATATGACCACAGACATTTCTCCTTGAATTTAAAGTTAGTTATTCTGACATGATTTCCTTCTTGTTATGTTTTTTTCTTCCCACTTCTCTTTTCCCTGCAGTCTTTCTCTCTCAGTGAGCCTTATATGCCATATACAAAACATCTTTCTCTGCCTACTGCCCCAGCCTTGACTTTTCTCTTCATTATTCTTCCTGAGGAGAGCGGCCATTGGCAACAGCAGACATTTTGTCAATGCAGGTGTTTAAATGGTGCTTAGATTGCATGTTACATAGCTATCTGCAGGTACAAGGTGGCAGCAGAACAATAAATAGACTGTACAGGCCATTTCTATATGGTCACAATATTTCTGCTGCTTCCTATAAATTGGCCGCAGGGTGCAATGTCATCTGGCATACCAGACATCAGACTGGCACAGAAGGACAAATTGTCTGTCTCATATTTTCCAGCTTGTTATAATATCACCTTCACAATTTCAAGGTTCAACAAATGATAACTAGAACATTGTTATCATCAGAGAAAGTCTGGTAACGCAATGTACCTGGAAGACTCAAAAGTGATGTCCACCAAATAAATGTATCTTATCTTATTTTATTATACATGCTTATACATTTCTAAACCTGTGTCAAATTCACAACAGAACATTCTTGAGCCATGCGCTGTCCACCCACGGCCAATTCTGTGAATCCATGAATTGGTCCCACAGCATGTCCCTGACCCTGCTGTCAACTGGGGGGAAAAAAAGTAGACAAACTGCTGAACTCACACAAAGCAAAGACAGCAACACACTAAAAAACTCACAACCTCGCTGCCACAACACCGGCTCCCCGTAGGGAGCACAGTGTCCGTGGTAAAGGTGTGATTTTCACAGCGGTCTCCTCAGTCCAGAGCCAGCCAACCTGACAGTCAGTTAGTCTGCTAATTGGTCTCACACTGGGAGCCGTACTACAGGAGTTCATGGTAAGAATCATACATGTCACCGATGTTACCTCTCACAGGATGGCCTTCCATGTGTGTGCATGTGATGCCTTAATGCTCTCATAATTGTTGGTGAGCGTGAGCATCAGCAGCAATCAGCGGTGGAAAGCCACGAATGAAACAACTCTGAGTCGCCCAATCATCAGCGAGGATAATTCCTTGCATAACCTGACAGGTATAATTGGCCTCATTTAAAAACACTTAACAGCAGGAAATAATCATTTCATTTAACGTGGTGATGACACGTTTTAATCATCGATAATGAGCCCTCTATTGGTTAGTTCCCAGTCTGACAGCTGGTGGTGTTGTCATTAAAGGTGAAATATGTTCATGACACTGCACCGGGAGCCCGACCTGGCATTTGACGAATAACTTTCTGTCTGCAGTGTGTGGTAATTGTGCAACTTTTCATGAAGCCAATATTAGTGACCAGAATATAGCTGCAGGTCCAAATCAAATTCTGAACCTGGATTCATATATTTGTTTCTCTTATGATCTGATGACAGTTTGATCAATATTCATCCATCAGGAAATGCTGCTGGTACAATATGAGTTTGTGGCTGGTTCGTATCTAAATGAGCGTTGTGATATTGCAGTTTCAATGGTTTTGAGAAGGAGGATGAGCTCATATTCACCGACAATCACTCTGGTGCGCTGCCACTTTGTCACGCAAAGTCTAATCCCATTCACAGTCAGTGGAGCAGCTCCAGGTTCTGTCTCATAAATATCTTCAATTCTTTGTTTCTTTCCTCAGAGAAACCATTTCCTAATCACAAATAGCCTTTAAATGTCACATACGACTGCAAGAACTTATCCAATGATACTTAATGCTGACTTCTCTACCCCCATTGTTCTATAAAGAAAGATCAAGTCCTTTCATTAGTGGCTCTTTAATCTCTGAGTGCACCTTTTTGTAACATAAATCTAATATTTGTTATTCCGCAGGGACGGTCCGGACCAATCCTCTCCTCAGATCGGCCAGTTCAGTGGGAACACAGCTTTGGAGTCTGTCTACTCGACCTCCAACATCATCCTCATCAAGTTCCACTCGGACTTCTCTGGAGCTGGCTTCTTTGTCTTAAGCTACCACGGTAGGAACGTCACCACAGTATCAAAGTTGTCATGGAGCTGGCGATCTTATTATTGACTGCCCACATCATTTGATTGTGTCCACTCTGTTACAAATACCAGTGTCATTAGCCATTTTACCTTTAGCTGGATATGTTACCCTGAGGAAGAGGTGAAACCAGTTCATTTAAATTGTGCCTGCCTGCTGAGGACAGTAAAATCATTATGGATGACTACGCCTTGAAAGCTGTATCGCTGTGATAAGTTGTAGATGCATTGGTGAGTTGACTCATCCTCATTATCTTCAATGTGCTTCCTTTGACAAACTCTGACTCTTGACGTTTTTTCGTCTCTATCACAACCATACCACAGTCTTAATATATTAGTCACAAAGGCGCTATTGATAGTTTTCATATCACGAATGAAATGTTTTGCTGTGATGTAGATAAAATCCTCAGTTCAACATTTCTCTTTCAATACCTACTCCTTTTGAGTTCACAGAGGTATTTTTGACTTCATGCTGCTGTGTATATCCAGTAATTTTAGATGACGGCAGTTGGGCTTCCAATTGAGACACAAAATATTGAGTATAGTTTGGGATATGTGAGTCACTCTGCGGTGGCATTGAAGTGCTTTTTTAAGTTCTCATGTCCTCGGTGATAAATCGAATAGACTAGTTGTTTTTTTTGCCCAGTGAAATATTGTAATAATTCTTGACATCACTGATCAATGTAAGTTAAGCTCAGTAAAACACTGAGAGGAATAAAATGGCCACTGCCAACCAACCGAAGGCCACATGTGATAAAAATGATGCTGTAGTTGGAAGATAAAGTGGAATTTTACAAAGTTGTCTTCTTAAAAGAAAACAGAGAATCGCTGTTGTTTTGATGAAGGTTGAGTTTGATTGATTTTGATTGATGGCATGGATAACGAACAGCTAATCTGAAGTTTGCAAATGAGTCACTCATCACCTGATACATAAATGATCAGGTGTCCTGACCTACTTGTCTCCTGATGCTGCAGTATTTGAATTTTTTGGATTTTTCAGGAAAAGAATGTTTCTAAAATGGTTTGTCAAAAAAAAAAAAATCTTTCAACTTAACTTGTGTACAGACATCCACCTTGTTCTGTCATCGTTGGTTGTAACCCCCCTTCTTCTCAGGAATGTAGTAATCAGATTAAAATGAAATACTTTCATTACCCTAATTTTAAGCCACTGAGAAAAAACCAGCACAATTTATTTTAATTGCTGCTGGAGTCATGGAAGTAATCCATTTATTCATTGGGGTGTGTTCATTAGTGAGTCTCTCCTTGTACAGTATGTATGTATCTGTTTTACACACACACACACACACACACACACACACACACACACACACACACACACACACACACACACACACACACACACACACACACACACACAGAGTCATCTCCCCTCCTCAGAGTTTGGGAGATTGTATTTTTCGCTGCTCTGTCTCTGTGTCAAAACTGTCTATGCCGTTCAGTTTTTCATTTCATTTCAATCTTTCGCTCTGGTCCTTCAGTGCACTCAGATTACTCTTTGTTTTCAACCACTGTTTAAGATGAAATCCTCCCCTATCGTCTTCCTTCCCGTTTTGCCCGTCTGCCTGCAAACATCAATCTTTTTTCGGACGACTATTGTGAAATCGTTTGGCTCCAATTATGATGTTTTTTTCTTCTTTTGTTTGATGTGAAGATTTGAAGACTCACATTGCAACACAGCATAAACTGGATTTGCTCAAATAATGGGTAAAGAGCACGGAGCGTCCAAGTGATAATGTGTTGCAAGTTTTTTGCATGCATGTGAGAAACCCTTACAATGAGAAGAAACAGGGTAGCTTCGAACATTTAAAGACTGTCATTCTATTTCCTCTTTTTCTAAAAATTAAATGTGGCATCTCTTGATTCATTCAATTGTATCCATATTGTACCAAATCACAACATAAATGATCTCATAACTCTAACATAGGATGGCCTTCAAAGATTCATACTGATAATACTGTCACGAAATGATCAAATTATCGTACATCATGCAGGACTGACAGGATTGACATTGCATAGAGGGCAAGATTATCATACAAACATGATAATTATCATACATCTGGCAACACTGAAGCCTTACACTTTGGGAAATGCAGGGTTTTCCTCAGACCGTAAAGTAAATAATAATTATATTCCCCATCCTTGTCAGAATAGTTCATTTCCTGGAAAGTTTCCTTTTGGGATTAAGTTTAATTTTGACAGGTTGGCTTCTTATGTGTCTAACTTTTCTTTACTTGTATTTCTACATGCATGCCCTCTGCCTCTTCTGCCTCTTCCTCAAAGAACTTTACTTTGCTCGTGTGTGAGGATGTCAGGTTTTGTTTTTTATTTTGAGCAGGCTTCCCCTTTTTCAGACAGATGACACGTTGTTAATGAACTTCTGTTTGCAGGTTTTAACTGTCAGCTGTCTCACTCATTCAGGAACCCCACCATCTGATGGATCCAATATATTTTCAATTTCTGTTTTATTGGGGGGCGCACAGCGCAGAGTGACACAGGAGATGGATAAGGGGGAGACAGGATGGCACTGGAGCCAGTGGTTATTAGCATTGTTATGTCACTTCAATTTTATAAGATGATCAAAACAAGAAAAGAGTCAGGGTTGTATGAGCAGGTCGTATACCCTAATTCATAATCTAGAAAAGATAAAAAGTCAAAGTTAATAAATGCAGGAATAATAAGCAGCGCTCCTGATAGATTTTACTTGTGAGGGAACACATTTTCTATTTATTTACATTTCTTCCTCAGTGTCCTTTAGTGACGCAGCAGAAATTCAGACACACTTTGTCTCCGAGACAGATGCTAAAGTGCGGTTTTGGTTTGAAATGCCAAATAAACCCCAGCGGACGCATCAGTCCTCTGTTCGGGGATGTTTATCAATGCCGTTGTCCTTCTATTTATTTATGTCTGGGTCACGGCTCTGAATGCCAGCACCTCCCGCGCAGAGTCGAGGGCCACGGTGCGGCGGATGATGTTGTCATGGACATGTAGATGAAGAAAGACGATGATGTGACATGAATGTGGAAGTAGCTATAAGAAAGAGAAAAAAAACCTCTCGGAGCTTAGTGAGATCAATGACTGCTCACAGTGATCCTCTCACACACTCAGACATACTGGCACACGCACACACACACACACGTACACACACACAGACCACAGGGCTTTGATATGCATGAGAGCAGCAGATACTATTGGCAGGTCTCATTTTCATAGTCAATTTCATCCTGACTTACAGCCCTCAGCCCTCACTGTCTCTCTCTCCCTCTCCTTCTGTATTTTCTCCCTCTTTCCCTTACTCTGTTAGTGAGTGATCTATGGTCATGCAGTAATATTGATTGCAGCCTTCAGCTCAGTAGCTGTGAAGCCACTTGCTCTTTATGATTCAAGGCAGGGCTGTGTCTGCGCGGTGTCGTCTATTTGTCGATCCCCACGGTTTGGTGACCGGACCGCCTGAACTTTAAAAAGTGAAGTTAAACTGATACAACCAAGATTAAATCAAATAAACAGATTGTGCCATTATTTGAGTCACGGAGGAATTCTCAATGCAGCACGACTCGAAACTTAGATTTAAAACGTTCACAGCAATAAACAAGTTTAAGTTGATCAAATATATTTCTTTTCAAATCTAAATTGCCCCTCTCTGTGTTCTCTCTTCTCCTCAGCCTACCAATTAAGGGTTTGTCAGCCTCCTCCAGAAGTGGCCAGCGCTGACATGCTGATGGAGGACGGGGAGCTGGAGATAGGTGAGCTGTATGTCTGACGTGTCAGTTTGATGGAGGATGCAGAATTCTCGGTTGCCAATAGAATAAAATAAAAACCATGAAAATCACGATCAAGAGTCACTGGTGCTGTGTAATATTGTTTTATTATAAAATTGCATTTAAAAAACTGTATAAAGAGGTAGAGGTAGTATTCTAGGCAATAGAATACTCCTAATGCATGTTTATGTTCTCATATTCTCCATATGTGTCAGAAAGTACATAGAAAGGTTGTGATACATGATTATATCATTAATAATATTATACTATTACTCATGCATTATATCTTAAGACTTTATGGCATTTTAGTTATTTGGTCAAAGTGGAACTATTTTAGAAACTGTTGAATTTATAACAGTTGATTATATGTTTTCTATGTAAAAACTTAGTTTGTTGAGATGGTAATTAAGTTTGGTGGAGTAAGAAGTAAACTAATTACCTCAGAAATAAAGTGGAGGAGAAAGATTGCAAATTAAAATTACATCAACTTTGTACTTTAGTGCAGTGCATGAGTAATTGTAGATGATACATTTCACCTTTTTTTGTTTTTCCATAACTTTTCTCATGCAATGCTTCTGTCCCTCCAGGTGACATCATCAGGTACAGATGCCACCCTGGCTTCTCATTGGTCGGCAGTGAGATTCTTACTTGTCGCCTTGGAGAGAGACTACAGATGGATGCACCACCTCCAACATGCCAAGGTGTGTGTTTGTCAAAACAGAAGCAAATCGTGTTCTTAACTAAAATCTCAAATATCGGATGCTAAAAAAATCAAAATAAGGAAATTCTGTGTATAAACTGTTCAACTCAACCGATTCTCTACCATATCAACAGTCCAATGCCCGGCACACGACGTGAGAT
Source organism: Paralichthys olivaceus (assembly GCF_024713975.1). NCBI lineage: Eukaryota > Metazoa > Chordata > Actinopteri > Pleuronectiformes > Paralichthyidae > Paralichthys > Paralichthys olivaceus. The sequence goes on from NC_091112.1 coordinate 7,852,394, forward strand.
ACGACTCATCAGGTGTCATCCTGAGCCCTGGTTGGCCAGAAAGTTACCCCAATCTCCAAATGTGTTCGTGGAGCATTACAGTAGAGAAAGGATACAACGTCACCATCACCTTCGAGAGCTTCCACACGGAGAGAGAGTTTGATGTGTTGGAGATATTTGATGGTAAAACACACACACACACACACACACACACACACACACACACACACACACACACACAATCAGAGTTGATCACCATGGAAAAACCAGACACACAGTTATACAGAGACTTCTAATTCCAGCCCCAGCACAGAACAAATTGCAGTTTATTTTCAGTGTCTCACCCTTCATTGTGTTTTGTTTCTCCCCATCCTCTTCGTCCCCTCTCCTCTCACTTTTTCTCGATCTCCCTCAGGTCCCACAGCCAACAGTCCCACTCTGGCCACGCTGAGCGGGGATCTGCCCACACCTTTCAACCTCACCACCTCCGGCCACCAGTTCCTGGTCCGCTGGTCCTCAGACCATGGCACAAACAAGAAAGGCTTCAAAATTCGCTATGTTGGTGAGTACCAAAGTATGTATCCCAACTTTATTTTTACTACTACTTTATATTATTGTTGTAATGCATGGCTATAAGGACAGACTTAGACAGACAGAAGGACATATAAAAGACTCTAACTTTTAACTTGTGCTAAAGTTTGCATCATAATTTGTTAAACGTAATGAAAAACAAGAGAAAGCTTTGCCAAGAAATCGCATATATACAAGTAAGTTGGTTGTAAAGAAGTAAAACACAATTAAATGAATCTCCCCTATGCTACTTGCGTCTTCATCTTCAGCGTAGTCATCTTGCCCACTTCTGTCTGTCTAAAGCACATGACTGAAATGCATTATGGGCTTACTTTTATTCACACAAGGGAACCTGGATGAGCACAGATGTTGTTTTACAGAGCTTTGCATTCAGTCTTGCACCTGCACCTGCTGAGTCTAACTTTAGACTGCTGGACATTAAGCACTGTGGGTAATGGGAGCTGAGTACTTTATTCAAGGACACTTTATGACAGTTGCAGGGGAGGAGACGCTATCTGCTGTTGACTTTGCATATTCACTTCATAGCCTCCACTCAGGAGGCCGCCTCTTTAACCTTTAACAGAACCACTGTTCTGTATGATGAATGATGTATTGAATAACAGGAAAAAAAAGCCTCTCAGGACGCTCATGCTCAGTAACCTTCGTCTATAGCTGTGGTTAATGTGGGCATCTGTGAGGATTTTGCAACATATGCTATGAGCCTGCTAATAAGAGGGTTCAACTACATTGCACAATTAGGTTGCTATACCACAAAAAAAAATGTGCTCAAACTTAAATTACGGTAGATTTTACTTTCATGTTGTGAACCTTTTCTCATTATTAAGACATACGATATATGTTGGTATGTCATTTAGTTTTTGTAAGCCTAGTGGTAACCTATAATATGATACACTGACATTTCTGTATTTGGACCTTTATCTACAGCCACAGAGTCAGACACAGTTTGTAGTTTGCCAATGATATATACAACTGATGGACTTCAATATTTATTTACTTGTTGTCAGTTTTCCAATATTGTCTGAAGTAAAGGATGAATGTTTGTGAAATAATATTTCATAAATATAATCCGTGGGCAGTGTGGTTAGTCATTTTTGACATCAACTGTAACCACTCATTGATTGTTTAACAAAAGAAAAATTGCCATTAATGAATAATAATTAATATTTCTAGTTCAGCCCTACTAGTGTTTTGAGATATTGTACATGGTGTAATAATGTCCCACTATAAAATATACAAAAATATACAATAAGAAAACATTATCATTGTCTTTAAAATGTATATTTTACCCACACAAAAAACACATGTGCTTATAGTCCACTTCGGCTTTGCCTTTTGTTGTGTTATAAATGCAGTCGTGACTTGTGTTGGGAAATTGTCATCTAATCGCTGCAGTATCATGACACCAGACTTAAATGATCCAAACACTTAAACCTTGTAGTAAGTGACTCACGATCATGTTTATATTGCACACCTGCATGCAGACATAACCATAGATCTGTGCAGCTATTATCTCCAAATTGTTGTGAAGGGACAATTTCCCGTCTTTCTCTTTGGACAGATTTGTTCAGAAGTTCTATTAGAGCAGAGAGTGTGAGCGTTCTTTATGTCAGAGTGTCGATGATAAATTTGTATTCTTTTCTACTCCAGCCCTGTACTGCTCCACACCAGACTCTCCCCTTCACGGCTCCATCTCCTCTCAGAGTGGCGGCCATATCAATAGCGTGGTGCGGTGGGCCTGTGACCGCGGCTACCGTCTCATTGGCAACGCTACGGCGACCTGCCGACGCACATTGCTCGGTTACCACGCGTGGGATTCTCCTGTACCAGCGTGTCAAGGTGGGTCTGTTGGCTGGCCTGTTTATGTAATGTGTGTTAACTGTAAATGTGATGTATGTGTTTTTAAGATAAACTATAATTGTAATTTTATAATAATTTGTATTATTATTGGAATTTAAATTTGTATCTGTTATTGATGTTTATGTAACTGATGCATATTTCTGGCATTTCTTAAAATGAATCACAGCCTAGTTGTTTAATGGACTGAACTTTTCACACATTGACTACGTGCTATAGTGACTCGTGCTGCTCTCTGTGCACCAGTCCAAGAGTAAGACGACAGGTCCTTCATTCTGACGCTAGCCATTATTAGACATTACTTACTAAACTCTAGTGGTGAGGTTGCATGTAAGTTGTCATTAAAACAAAAGGTGTTTAGTTTTCCCAGTCTGGGCTACTGTGAAAAACATGGCGGGCACGCTTCTTAAGTAAATATGAAAGGGCCCATTCTAGTTTGAAGAAAACAACAATTCATACATTTTAGATGATTACGCATAAGTGAAAAAATTACATCATTATTTTGTATTAAATGTCTGCCAATAGATCCCTTTCACCTAAATCTTAAACACTGGACCTTTAAATGCAAATTAATCTTATGGCCAGTAAAGTCATTTTAATCACAGTTATGTTTCCTATAGCTAATGTAGCTAACACGGATAGAACTGGCACAACAGATGTGTGGCAGAAAATAGACCCGAGTTTGTCCTCTCTATGAACCTTGAAAAGCCTTTTCCCTTCTAAGTATCACTTTATTCTTTTTCATTCCAGACTCCACATATTCCAAATTCAAGTCAGAGAAATGTCAGATTCATTGTTTGTAGAAAGGGTATAAACGTATATAATTCATATCCCTTTGACAAATGAAATGAAACATGAATGAATTTGTGCTCAGATCCGAACATTTTCCTTCTCTCTCCGTCTCTTTGCATGTGTGTTTTCAGAATGTGTTACAGTGGCTCTGCAGAGAACTGATGACATCTTATATCGCACCTGCTCATGTCTAATCCCACACATCAAACAACCATAGGAGGGCACAGCTTGTAGCCGATAGAAAGTCAAATGCAGAACATATAGCAGATTGTCGACCCTGTGTAATAACACCGCGCAATGCTCTATTTAAAACCTCCGTGGAGCAGGAACATTGTGTTAGATCTGGTTGGAACTGGAGCTCAAGCTTCTCTTGATTGCATGTTTTTAGTTTCATAAATTTGTTGCAGAAATATGTAAGATTCTTCGCAAAGATACAATAGATCCAGTGGCTTTGAATCGCTAGAAATATACGAATCAAAGCCGCCTCCCAGACAGACGTAATGTGTGTGCATCATCAGGGCTTCTGTCTTTTCTCATGTCCTCCTCTTAACTGCCGCCTGTTCTTCCTCTAGCTGTTTCGTGTGGTGCACCCAAGTCTCCTATAAACGGCGGCACGGTAACAGCCGACTACTCCGTTGGAACAAGAGTCTCCTATTTCTGTAACGACGGGTACAGACTCTCCAGTAAAGAGCTGACGTCTGCCATCTGTCAGCCCGACGGAACATGGAGCAACCACAATAAGATACCACGGTGTTCTGGTGAGTAACACATGGAAAAGTTGAACCACTAGAAAATCAACAATATCAATGCCAAATATGATCATTTTACTAATTTTAGACATACTAAATACAAACAAGATGTAGAATGGCACTCAGTAGAGCATATACATTACCTCTGCACCAAAAACATCATACTCTGTTGGACATACTGTAGTTCAAAAACTATTGAAGATACATACAAGTCCTGATTTTGTACTAAATCCACACTATCTCAGCCACACATTGGTGACAGGTTTCTAGTCCTGTTTGTCACCGTGCATCCATTGAAAAAAATAATTTAACCCCCTATGAAACCACTATTGAACCCACTAGATCCAGAAATTGATTGCACACTCATAGATATCACTCCCCTTGTTTTTCATCAAGATCTATGAATCATTCCCCTGGAAATCAGTAAAAATGTTCAAAAACACAATATCCTGATCTGCACCAAAATGTAGTGGGTTTCTTTCCCTCGCCCAAGTCTCATAGAAATCTGTTGAGTATTTGTTTGTGTAATCCTGCTGACAAACAACAAATAAACAAACGAACAAAACGGTGTGCAAACCTCACCTCCTCAGCAGAGGTAAATATATAAAATGATCACGTCTCACTGAGTATGATGCATATACTCGTTTGTACGCAATCACCGTTAAGAGTCGTAGACGTTTATGGCTAGGGCATCAGTATTTAAATTGAGTCATTATTATGCATCTGTGAGATATTTTACAGTGGCTTGGCCCCACTCTGAGCCGGCTGTTTACTATCTGACACTGTTTAAGATGGAAATTGTGTTGTTTTTTTTTTTTTAAACGAAAGCTTATTTTATTTTCTCCTCACACTCCCTCCGTCTCCGCAGTGGTCGTATGTCCCAGCATCGGGTCATTCTCTCTGGAGCACGGCCGCTGGAGGATTGTCAACGGCTCGCACTATGAATACAGAACTCGAATCGTGTTCACCTGTGACCCGGGATACTACAGATTAGGCCCCGCCCACATCCAGTGCTTGCCCACTGGCGTGTGGAGCTGGAGGAACGATAGGCCGCACTGCCAGGGTGAGTGACTGAGGCAGTTGAATAACCAGAGTGACTATTATAACAAATCTGAGCATGTAGGCATAGAAATCATTGTATTGAGACATGTTGTCCGTTCAGGTCCTTCATTAACTTTTAAATATGACAAATAAATCTTCAGATCTATTTCTCCCATACAACGATTCTCCTTTGAATCAGTGTGTTCTTTCTTCTTCATTAGTCCTCTCTCACTCAGTAAGACACTGCACACAAGGAAATGTCAGAGTGAGGTTTCCCACGTCCAACACTTGTATGCATTGTAGGACCGTAATCCCCTTTTATCATCTGCAGTAACCATAGCAACCAAGGTTTATTCAGGTAGTTGCATGGATAACATCTGAGGGAAGGTCTGTAGAAATATGCACTCAGATGTTCTCAGAGACGGACAGAGGGCAAACTATCCCGTCTTGTTGTAAGGCAGGAGTCAGGAGAAGCTACAACAGGTAAGAAATGAGCACAGTATGAGGTCAGCTCAGACAATACAGCTCCACCTGTCAACGCCTCTGCAGCTCATCTACCAGATTTACAGAAAATAAATTCTCCAGGTTGAGACACCCATCATCTCCTAAAACCTCATTCCTCTCCCTCAAATATTTCCAAACCCATTATATCTACATAGTTGCCATTTATTGTATTTAACAATATTCAGTCTCTTTCTAACTCTCTGCCAAAAAAGAAAACAAGTGTATTTTCAATCTTTTCCAACAGCTATGAACATGTAAACTATGAGGTGGGCTCAACTCAGCATTATGAAACAGCAGCTCATAGCGCTAATCAGAAGGGACCAAAACAAATTGGCTGTAAAAGCTTCTCATTATAAATGTGCTCTTATCAAAAGATAGAGGTGTGTTAAATGATAATTGAATCTCTACTGATTAGATTTCACCTGATCACCTGAAAGAGTTGCTCTGACGTTCTGCTTTAAATGTCTGACATTTGGAAATTTACTGATAATTTCTTTATCAGAAATATGAGTGTTGGACATATACTATATACTATATATATATATATATATATATGTACACACAATGATTTGTTTGATAAAAATAATGATAGAAATAATTACTCAAACTCCAGTGAACTCCTGCTAATTCTGTGCATTGGCCTGTGTCTCTCAGTTATCTCCTGCGGCGAGCTGCCATCTCCTCCAAGTGGGAAGAAGATCGGCACTCAGACCACATTCGGTGCCACGGCCATCTTTACCTGCGATACTGGTTTCATGCTGGTGGGCTCGGCTGTCAGAGAGTGCCTGTCATCTGGGCTCTGGAGTGGAACGGAAACGCGATGCTTAGGTATGTAACTACTGGAACTAGAAATGTTTTTAAACATACAGACTAGACACGATATGGAGTCTCTGGATTTATATGTTCACACACTCACTCTCTCACACGGGGAGTTTGAAACGTGTGAGTTTATGAGTCGGTCTAATGAGAACTGGTATCAAAAGTAGGTCTTTGCCCTACACCTCTCATCCGGCTGCACAGCTGCTTCCCTCTGACCTTATCCACCTTACAGCCGCACCAACACAAGGAACCTTCTCCTGTGCTCTTAATAATTCATTCTGAATCTCTTTTTTCATGTATATATGAGCCAGGAAAAATCAGCTACTTTCTTCTGTCAGTGTGCCAACCAGAGGTAACAGATGTTATGACATGGTGCTGTCGCTTCTTCACGAAGCCTCAGAAGAAACAGCGTTTCCCAGAATACCTGACAGGCTGAGGAGGGATACGAGATGCAATTTTGTAAAGAGAAAGTTCAACGTAACTTAACCCAGACTGATGAAGAGGCATGATTCTGTCAAAAACCAAAATCAGTCCAGTCCAAAAACAAGTTCTATGAACGGTATTTTTATTCAATAACTTTTCTTAATGTTCTTCAAAACAAATGTGGCTTCTTTTGTTTTCTTGTTTACACTCATAATAGAAATTAAAGCTGATTTGCACAAGATTCTGTGAACAACCCTTATTATTTAACTGTAAAGCGTGTTCGTTCAACGTGTAACATTCTACAACATACTCAAGGCAGAAGAATATGTGAATAAGTAATGCCCTTCAACTCTGCTCAACACCTAAAGGACAATATGAAACGACAGGTGATATGAGGCAACCTTTGTTCCTCTCGCTCTCTAACCATCCCTGACTGTCTTTGAATTGCATTTGCTGACACCAGGGACACAGCGCAGATTTTCATCTACTGTAAATAATGAAATCAATACTCTCTCTCTCCTCCTGACTTTGAGAACAGAAAATCTACGTATGCAGTGTTTTTTGTAGAAGTTCTTTAAAACATCTTTTTTTTATAAGAACGCTCAATCAGACCTGTGGGAATGAATCTGATCAAAAGGGAGCGAAGGGACAAACATCCCTGTTTGGTTAGATGTCACCAGGTAGAGTCTGAGTATTTCAAATGCACAAGGACGTTCATTAAAGGTTTGACACTTTTGAAAACACAGCTATGGAAATGTTTAATAAAACATCTTTGCAAGCTGCAATTGCTGACTTTTATACTCTTGCAAAAATTAGAGAATTTAAAAATGAAAACACTCCACACAGAAAGAGTAAATGTAATGTTTGAATAAGTTTCCTTTTTTTTTTTCAGCCAGGAGATATTTCATCATTGGCTCAAGGGAACAAGAAAACTGTATTGCAAGACTTAATGCCGCATTTACTTGAAGGGCTAAACTTTTCATGTGGCAGCAGAGGCACCAGCCAATCAAATCATGTTTAATCAAACATTCAAGCACGTTAAAGGGCGGCTAAGTTTTATGTGCAGAGCATGAAACTGTGATTGTTGTTGTTAGGATGATTGCGCCAGTGTTAGCACAAGTCATACCTGTCAGACCTACTGGCTATGTCTAAGCCCCAACAAAAGTGAGTACTGTACAAGGAGCTAAAAGCCACAAGGCAAAACTAATCTCAAATAGAATTGCAAATACAAAGTTAATGTTTATTGGTGTCCTTGGTTGATACAGAAGGGCCAAGACCTGGAATTTTACATTTGGACAAATCTAAAGTAAAAGTTCTTACAACAACAGAACCTCTGAGTTTCCTTGTGTTTGTGTCTGTGTCTCCCCCCCCAGCTGGACACTGTGGAATCCCGGAAGGCATTGTGAACGGTCAGGTGATCGGAGAGAACTTTGGTTACCGTGACACGGTCGTGTATCAGTGTCTCCCCGGCTTTCGACTAATAGGTTCATCGGTTCGAATCTGTCTCCAAGACAACCAGTGGTCTGGCCAGCTGCCCGTCTGCATATGTGAGGAAAACACACACACACACACATTTACCTCTGACAAACTAAAGATTATCAACTTACAATTTAACCCAAACATATCTGTATCCATGACAACCAATGAGCCAGACTGCTGCCTGTTATTTCAACAAAATGCCACGACTGTGGAAACAAGATGATCCCTAACACCCACACACACTAATTTGTTCTAAATCACACACATCTCTGTCCGTGTTATATATATATATAAAACATCATTTGCATTTGCCATGGTGACACAGTCCCTCACAATGTTAATGTGGTTCAGCAATAAGAATCTAATAAATCATAAAACTCTAGAGGAGAATTAACTTTGATTTTTTTACATTATGTGTGTGCGCAGGAATGCAGACGATCAATAGCGGCACATCGAATAAACAGTTTTTAGCACAATCTGCAGGCAAATGAATTATGTTTTTTGAAATATTCTAGTTTGCTTGATATCGAATAGAGACCCCAGAGTCTGTTAAAATGGAGGCAATTTGGAAATAAAGGCCTGATAAAGTGCACAGCTCTTTTATTTGATTTTACATATTATATCTGCCTGTGTAGTTGAAGATTCAAAGTCGTACATCTCCAATGAAAAACATTTGCTTGACAAATTAAGATGTGCTTTGTGATATGATAGTTTTTATCGGTCGCATTAGATTCAACAAGTCCTGATTGATTGGATACTAAAGATAAACAGGAAAAGAGTGTCGGTAAGTGTGAAAAACGGCATTCAAGTCCAGTAAAAGGTTTTTAAATGGATATTTAATGTTGCGGGAAAATAGAATAAAAACATATTGATGGCTATTGACAGAAGTTTGACTCAGTCAATTGGAAAATAACTGAATCAGGAGCGCAGCCCTGGATGTGATGTGATCTGGAACATCATTAAAAAGCCCACCTGCAGTCATATCTTTGTTGTGGTTCAGTGATAACAAAAATAAGAATTCAGAGAATACTGATGGGAAATTACCCATTGGGGTTTGTGCAGTTGCATGTGTATTATTGTGTAGATGTGTTTGTGTGTATGTAAGTGTTCAGTCGTATTAATTAATTAGTTTGATGGCAAAGACAAAATTACAAAGGGGGAGTGAAAGGATAAACATATTTCACAGGGTCTGTGCTATTCACCCAGTCGTCCGGAGGTTGTGTAGTCTGACACGACAACAGTCTCATATCAAGGACTGCATGAGATAACTAGCTGGGCTTGAGGATAAAAACAGAAGGTCCATGCTGCTGTGAAAATATTCGGAAACTGGTGATTTGCTGTGAGCGTCCGCAATGTTTTCAGCAGCAACTGGTCACAATTAAAGTGGCAACGACGGGTGATACCTTGAGACAATTACAAACACCTTTCATCAAAAGACACAGTTTACAAAATTAGTACCGTATTCAAAAGACAGACATGGAGACATAGTATCTACAGCTCTAGAGAAGGTTTTCTTGAAACAATAAAAAATAACACAGTTATGTTTGGGTAATGGATGCATCTGTGTCTATGTGGTTATTATCGTCCATTCATCTATGTATGTGAGAGGAGCGATTCTGCGCTTGCTGTTTTTATTGAGGTTATTCATGCAGGAGTTATTGAGGGAAATCATTTTACAGCCAAATTATACTGTAATTATGGAGATGAGAGGCTCTTGTTTAGAGACACAAACACAGAATGATGATGAGACTGTGTGTGTGTGTGTGTGTGTGTGTGCATGTGAGTGTGTGTGTGAGTGTGTAGCTGCAGGGCACGCTGATGGTGTCAGATAAATTTGTATCTTAGGCGTGTAAACAAACTTCTGATTTTCACTGATCAACTGACAAGAGGACCTTGGCTTCTTCTTCTTCTCCCTCCTCCTCTCTCGTCTACTCCTCCTCCTTTTTCACCCATATAGTTCTTCCTCTTTCTTTATTCTGCTTTGGTCAGGTTCCTCTCATTCTTTTAAAGCAACACAGGGTTTGTGAAGCAGACGAGAGAGGGGCAGGCAGTAGCTGTACACTGTCTGTTTATGCAAGCATCAAAAAAATGCAGACAGCACAATGAGGACAAGGCACCCGTACAAACGTCTAGGTTGCCCCAGTGCATAAAATTTACAGAAAAAATAATAATTATGCACAATGACCAACAGAGGACACTGGATTCTAATGCAGATGTTAATATTTCAAACTAATGACCCATGTGAATTGCCGTAGGAAAGGCAAAGATAATTGGTCCAAATCTGTGCTTTTTCTAGCCACTGCCTCTGATTTTCAGGCCTGGTTTAGCTCGTATGTTTTTCAGGCTGTGTCTATAGTCTCCAGTTTTTCAAGGAAAATATTAAAGTATTTAACAGTGAAATCTCTCATCTGTGACTTTGTTTCAATGATTTATGTCTTCTGTGTAAAAAATGGAATTGGGATTGAGTGGCACAAAGAAGTCGCAAAGTACTGAGTTAATTAGAAACCTTGCCTTCTCCTGTTTTTCATGGAATTCATTATTACTTTGACATTAAATTACTCCTCTCTTTTGAAGCATGCTTATATGGTACGCAAAAGCCTAAATATATAATAAATCTAATTAGAAATCTTTATTTTAGGTACATGTTCCCATGATTGACGCTTTCTTCCCTATAGCGATCAGCTGTGGCCATCCAGGAAGTCCCATATATGGTCGCACGGTCGGAAACGGCTTCAACCTCAACGACGGGGTCAGCTTCGTCTGTAACCGGGGTTATGAAATGGAGGGGCCTGCACGCGCTCAGTGCCAGGCTAACCGCCAGTGGAGCCACCCGCCCCCAACGTGTAAAGGTGGGGAGAAAAGTTAAGTGTATTCACCCCTAACCTTATTTATCCCTGACCTTTAATTCCACTTTTTAAACCACCCCCTTATCTTTATTTACCCATACTGCCCTCTCATCTAGCAACCATCCTTAGTTAACCCAACCCACTCTTCATTTCACCTGAATTTTACCCATAACTTTATTCAGTGTAAACATCTCTGCCATCAAAACCCTGAAACCCTTTATAGCCAAAACAGAAAACTGAACATTTCCTTTAAATTTTTTTCCGTTTTTTAACTCAATGGAGTTTTGATGTACATCAGTATAACATCCCTCAAACATTTCTGTGGCTCCAAGCTCAAAAATGATTTTTCTAATAATCACAGCAACAAACTGTTCTTGTGCATTTCTACACAAGTTATCGGCGTTCTGCTCATTTTACAGAATAAAGTGCCAATGAAGTGGGTAAAAATAAAAATGCAGCATAATCATACCAAGTCATTACACTGCATGGGTGCTGTATCCTTCCACCGCCAATTATTCCCATATTTACCTTATTAAACACCAACCCTCGTCATTTCATCCACTTGTACCACCTAATTATAGTTATGTCCTCTATTATTTTCCTGAGCTCTGATCCCAGTGCAAAATCCTGGGGAAAGATGGAGGGGGAAGAAAAATGGCCCTCTCTGGTTCATGCCAAATAACACATAGGTCTCTATATCTGTCTCTTTCTCTTTGTGTTTCTCTCCTCTGTTTGTGTGCGTGTCCATTCCTGTGTCTCTCTGTGTATAGTGGTCAACTGCTCTGATCCAGGCATCCCGGCCAACTCCATTCGACAAAGTAAAATAGAGCACGGCAACTTCACCTTCGGCACTGTGGTGTTCTACGACTGTAACCCTGGGTATTACCTGTTTGGGTCACCAGTGTTGAGCTGTCAACCTACGGGACAGTGGGACAAACCCCTTCCTGAATGTATTGGTTAGTATATTCATTCCTTTTTACCCTATGATCTGTGGGAGGGACAACAATATCTCAAGAATGCCTTGAGAGAATCCTTTCAAATTTGAGACAAATGTTAACTTAGACTCAAAGATGAACTGATTTGATTTGGGTGGTCAAAGGTCAATGTGACCCTACGAAACAAGCTTTTGACCCCTTGAGCATGATCTCACAAGTTGTGACTTAGACTCAGACATCAACTGATAAGATTTCAGAGGTCAAAGACATTATGGTGACCTCATATGAGTCTGAAAAAAAAAAAAAGGCATTTAGATTAAAACTAAACTGGTTAGCGGAGGCATACCAGTAATTCTTGTTCTTTGTTGTCTTATTTCCAAGAGAGATACAAATCTTCGCCAGCACCGTTTGTTTCTCTGCTCTGTTCTTCTCTCCTAATCCTACAGGCATCTTCTTGATTCTGAATTTGAGTCTTTAGCTCTTGACATCGATCTCTGCAGCTCTTTTCATAAAGCTGTGTTGACTCAAGACCAGCACTGTATGTGTTCTCCTCCTTCATCACTCTCTCTTTCTCTCTCTCTCTCGATCTCTAGTCGTCGATTGTGGCCATCCCGGCTCTCCACCTAACGGCGTGCTGAACGGAGATAAGTTTACATTCGGTTCGACGGTTCGATACTCCTGTCTGGGCGGGAGACAGCTGAAAGGAGAATCATCCAGGACGTGTCAGCTCAATGGGCTGTGGAGTGCCCCCATGCCCTTCTGCTCTGGTAACCATTTTAACCCCTATTGAATATACCATCTCAGAGTCCACGCTATCAGAGGACGAGATGGATAGATAGATAGGAGTTGCAGATGAAAAGCGAGATGTCTTGAAACATGTCAACTCAACGGAGTGTGGAGCACTTCATTCATATCTTGACCCTTTCACACTTATTAATGGGAGGAATGGATGGTCAGAGAGAGGGCAGTGTCGGCACATGAAAAGAAAATATATCATTATCTGTCTGTTAAAGGAGCTGTGGAGCATAACCTCCTCTTAAAGAATGTGAAACTCTCTTCGAGTAATGGACCATGTTTTCTTTGAGATTCTGCTTTAACAGTGAGTTTTCACAGCTTCTGCTTTAGAAAGCAACCTGTAAGACATGTGGATGAAAAGAAGAATAAGTGTAGTGATGGATGGATGTTGTTATTTGGACCAAATTGCACACACTCATTGATATCAGTCCCATAAACTCAAGATCAATGTCCATGAATTATTCTCTGAGAAATTAATGAAAATGTTAAAGAAAGTGTAAAAAATATTCCTGGATCCGCCCCCTGATCCTTGTCTTCACTAAAATGTAATAGGTTCTTCCAGGGGTCATACCACATGCTTCCACAAAACTTCATGGAAATCGGTTGAGCAGTTTTTGTTGCGAACTAACAAACCAAAGCAGATGAAAATATAACCTTAGATAATGTCCTTTCCTTCTTCTCGAGCAGTAGCTGTGTGTGGATTTCCAGTTAATATTGTTACTGTAGATTCACTGCTGTGATGTTCCTGTAAACTACTTTGCACACATTTATTTTCCTCCCTGCTGGATTGACTATATTTCCATATATCAACACTTATGCAGCCAGATTCTCTCCAGTCAGGGAGCCACCTTACCTTCCGTGATGCACAAACAATCCATCTTAGTTATGCTCTTCTCATTTGGCTGGCTGGGGGCATGATTGTGGCTCTCCAGAATAAGAGGCTCTCAGCTGCCACTTACATAACACACTGACTGAAAACAGATTCCAGATGAGTTTGACTAAGAACACATTGTTATTTACAGAAAATTGCCCAGGGGGAGACGCAGGGTGAAGGAGGGTAATAGTTTAAGAAGCAGCGCCTCACAGTTTTTTACCTGATCTCTGCAGGTCCGTGCCAGAGCCCTGCAGAGATCAGGGTTGTGTCTGTGGCAGCAGTGCAAGCTCTGCAATTCTGCTCCACGACTGGCAATAGACAAATGGTTTCTCATGTGATGAGTTATGTTACCACACTTGTATGTCATAATTAATTGATAATGTATTGTTTTTACAGGTTTAACAAGAAAAATTGATTTGGTATTTTACTTCTATTGCAGTTTATTTCGATAATGTGTATTCCAGTGCTGTGAGCCATGGCTAAACCTTTCTATCCAAGAACCTGAGCCTCAAAAGCTTTTGTAATTGTAATTTTGTATTTGTCAGGCCTGTGCATTGAACGACCTTGGCTTACAACCATCTTAAATAAACACATTGACTGCACAGCCTTGAAAGCAAAAGGGTTTGAATCTAGTGAGATTAAGATGTGATGAGATTTATTATAAAATAAGAAGCTATAGTCAGGATGAAGACTGGACACAGGAGAAAACCAGCATTGTTCCCCCAAAGGCCAGAAAAGCTCCACCTAAACCTAATACTCACCCATAAACCTGTTTAAGTTCTAATGAGCAACAATATGTGGTTTACAGGAGGTTTTGTGCATGATATATAAATTAGTAATAGATTACCTGGCTGGTGGTTAATGGCTACTGGCTGTATAGCTTCATATTTAAAGGCAAGAGGTAAGTGGAGGAGAGTTTTTTTCTGAAATGTGAAAGTTAGTCCACTGCCAGCTCACTTAAACAAACATGTTTTATAAGAAAGTACATAATGTGTAATCAGTCATCTCAGGTTCTCTATGCAACTTCAGACAGTATAAAGTCCTTGGATCTGACGAGTGCGAATTTTATAGTTGAGTCATTTTTCTTGTCCAGCGTTATGAGTACTTCTGCAGGCAGGAGCTTCAGCACAGTAACACACAAATTTATCCAAACCCAGACTACAGCCACATCTTTCTATAGGATAGATGCTACTGTGTGTGTGTGTGTGTGTCTATGTGTGTGTGTCTTTGTGTAAGTTTGTGCCGGCAGATGAATGTGTGTGACCGATTAATGGTTGTTCCAAAGTCACCTGAGGGAAACAACAGAGATTAGTTTTCACAACACTTTCTCCCATGGAGGCTTACACAAACACGCAGACACACACACACACACACACACACACACACACACACACACACTCTCAGGTAGATTGGTTGTGCACCCTGTTGAGACCTGATATACCGGAGGCCACATGGTGACTTTGGATCTATGTATGTGAGTTTGTGAGTGTCCTATGGGAATTGTGAAGGTGGTGCAGTAGTGTCTCTGAAGGTGTGTGCGTGTGTTTGTGTTTGCACCCGGAGTTATGTAGCATTTTCAATCTGTTCCCACATTTTCCAAAGAAAATCCTTCATCTTGTAAATGGATCGTTTCCTCACATTTCTGAGCTTTTAAAGATAAATAACAACACCGGCTCATTCATTTACATCTGAGAAACACTGTGTGAAATCCTGAGGCTTTACAAAAAAGATGTCATGTCATTATGTGTCGTTGGTGGGTATGCGTATGCTCCATTTAGCACCAAGCCTCTAGATATTTGCAGTATACTACAAACAGAGACAATGTGAAAATAGGTTGTTTGTCAAACGTATGAGGAAAAAATCACAGAAACAGAAACGATACATCGGGGAAATTCTTGTGCAGGTAATTATCACCTAAAGCATTTTGTGAGCACCTTGAATTAATTGTCGATAATGGCTGTAAATGTTCTAATAAATTTAAACTTACAGTACAAATGGTACAAAATATTCACCCGAGTTCTGCTCGCTATTCAAAACTAATTATTCAGGTTGGGACTTTAAATATATGCACATATAAGCCAGCGCAAGTTCTAGACCTTTAACAATATAGGTAATAGTAAGGAGGAATGTTTGGGCAGCAGTAGATTTGTTCTAGCCGGTGCATTTGTGTGACAGTGTGTGTGAAAGTGTGTGTGAAAGTGTTTGTGAAAGTGTTTCGTGTGTGTGTGCTCCCAGGAGCGTGCTTTGTCTGTCAGGCAGAATTTGCTGACCAGGCAGCTCTACAAGGGCAGAGCAAATCTCTCTCTCTCTCTCTCTCTCTCTCTCTCTCTCTCTCTCTCTCACACACACACACATACACACACACACACACACACACACACACACACACACACACACACAAACACACACACACACACACACACTCTTAAGACAAGCATAAGCCCCTTGTCACCAACATATGTGCAGTCCAGTAAAACTTGTAAGCTGCCATTACATACTCAAGTGCCATAGTATGTAATTAATAGGCAGTTAAAATACATACTCCCCTGATGAGTTCAATTAACAATGCTGTTTCAACCCTGCTGCCACCAGAGGTCAACGTTACATCAGAAAATCGTTGGTTTAACAACTTTAAACATCAGACAGACGTTGAATTTTAGTCCGAAATGAGAACCCAACGTTGTCTAAGTGACAATCACAATACCTCACGACTAGTGTCAGGATATTATGTCAAGATGGTGTTGGCATTAGTCTTTGGAAGATCTTGGACATTGGTTGATCAGCAACACAACAAACAAGACAAGATCAATGTCAGCTGTTGTCAGTATTATACACAGACTAGAAGTAGAAGGTTGTGAAATAAATGAAAATAAGTAGCATGAGAGAGCTGGGCAGGTTGTTCTCAGCACCTTTAGTAGAAGGCACAGGTGGTTTGTGATGATTTTAGTTTTAAAGTCTGTGACCTAACTCCTTCGTCTTGTTTCTGTCTCCGCAGGCGACACAGCTGGTTCCTGTGGAGATCCTGGCATCCCCTCCCAGGGTTCAAGGGAACAGACGGATTTCAGGATCCGTTCCAAGGTTTACTTCAGCTGCTCTGAGGGCTACGATCTGATTGGCTCTTCGGAGAGGATGTGCTTCCCCAACGGGACCTGGTCTGGCACGCAGCCCTTCTGTAAACGTAGGGAGATTTTGATATTTTACTTAAACCGATCCAAACCCAGCACCTCGACAACCCCCCAGTTATAGATCCTTCGATGCACGTGCACTGCCAATTAAACAGTAAAGTCATAGAGCTCAAACTCATTGACATGCACGAGGCTTCCTCTCTCTCATTCTCTCCTTTTTTCCCCCCAGCTGTCCAGTGTGGTAACCCTGGCACTCCCAGTAATGGCAGAGTGTTTCGTTTGGATGGAACAACGTTTTCTCACTCCGTCATCTACTCCTGCATGGATGGCTACCTGCTCAATGGCGCCACCACCAGGCAGTGTCAGGCCAACGGGACATGGTCGGGAATACAACCCAACTGTACCAGTAAGTCACCTGCTGATCGAAGGCTTAGAGACTGAAACATCGATTTACGGATAACTTAACATTTGATGCGGCATCATTTTTATCAATATGTTTGTTGCGTTCTTATTATTGTCAGTGTGAACTCATGAGATGAGTTGGAAGCCAAAGAGCCGACTGTCAGCTTTATGTATCACTTAATCAGAGTATTAAATTCTTCGCTTTGCAATGACGTCAAGTCTGCAACCCCATAAACATCACTAAACGTGATTGTAAGGTTTCCTGTCTAGCCTTTTGCGACCCTGGTTTATGCCCTGTGTTAAATTACCCTGCGACAGTATAGGGTCTGAGTAATGGAATCAGCCTCAAATCTTCATCCCCCTGCTTCATGAATAACCCTGATCATTGTTTACTTTAGCTAATTTGCTTTTCGAACTCTGTAGGAAAAATTCCCAGGAGCAATTAACCATAAAGTACCCTACGCTCTGTTGCTATATGAAACTCAGCCAAAGCTATGGCTGGAACAAGTGTTAATCATGTTACACAGACTAAGAAATCTGCTTGTTTACATGCCTGTACAGAAAAATACAACAGCTAGTAGTGGAATCTGTAGTGCTATCAATTCACATGTGTGCGAAGTATGATTTCAACTTTGTGTCCCCAAGTGAACTCCACTTGTCTTGGAATCCCATGTGCGAAGAATAATAGTCTTTTGACGTTTTCATTTCTGTCTTTAATACACTACGCAGAGAGATAACTTTTAAAATAGCCGGCAGGACGGGACAAAGAGGGAGAAATGCTGAGAAACCAAAATTCTTAAATATATGGTCCTGGAAAGAAAAAAGTTTATAAGAATCCCTTACTTAAAGAAAATGGCTTTTACAGTAGATTACGCTGCATCTATTAACAGGCATGACAGTATCTGTGGTGGGTTTAAAAGCATTTAAACTGCCTATTAGACTATGAAGGACAGCACTTTATAAGCACAGTCAGGGGAATCCTAATGCTTCTTAAAAGAGCCCCAGGACAACGTCAAGCATTTTTAATATTACTGTTGTTTCATTCATGCAAGTGAAGCCCATAAAAGATCATGAAGATCATACAGGTCGAACCCACATTGAATATAAACTGTTCCAAAATTTAACTTTTTGGAAAATTTTTAAATTATACAATATTTGTTACTGCAGAGATAGCAGTTTTTGACTTTTTCAAAGGTCAGTGTCTGCCTGAAATTTTGATTCAATGTCCAAAAATGAAACTTGCACACATTGGGAATTAGGTGTTGTATAATTGAGAGATATGCACTTCTACTCAGGTCATATCTTGAATCAGAGTAACTTTGAGTTCAGTTATAGACTTAATCCTTATACTCATATATACAATCTGATGTTTATTTATCAGTTGGTCCCCTGATAAATAATTGAGTCTTTCAAAACTTCTCCACCTGCCCATTCCTTTGCTTCTATCACCTTCACTGATCCATTGTCTTTATTATTTGAGGACACATGCAGGAGTTTTAAGCAAATTCGAATTCCAAATATCTTATGCCATAGCAGGAATATAATCTTAGTCTTAATTTTTTTCTATCTCTTCCCCTCCGATCCTTCTGTGTAGTGATAAACTGTGGGGATCCCGGTGTGCCAGCGAGCGGCCTTCGATACGGAGAGGACTTCACGATTGCTCAGAATATTTCCTTCCAGTGCCAACCAGGATACAGGATGGAGGAGGACGGATCAGCAGTGAGGACGTGCACCCAAAATGGCACATGGAGTGGGAATATGCCAATATGCACAGGTAAGTGAATCAACAAAACAGTGAAGTCTGACTACAACGACTTTATTCATAAATGAAGTTTAAAGCCAACTTGTTATATCAACTTCAATCCAATAAAACTAAAAATTCAAAAAATAGATGCAAACAGATTTGATGATGCTGTTGATCTGTAAGAACTTGCAGTTGCTGTAATTTGTTTAAACTGTATCCATTCCAGGATTTGATTGAAAGTCTTCATAGACAACAGTATATATTTACAACTACTGCAACAATACAGCATCACCTGCAGTTGTTTGATATAAGTTTTTTTTTCTCTCTCTCTTTCCCAACCCCTCTCTCTCCCCCCCAGCGGTGACCTGCCTGGCTCCCCCTGCCATCAGTAATGGGGTACTGCAGGGCAGTGACTTTGAATGGGGCAGCAGTGTGAGTTACAGTTGCTCGCCTGGATATGAGCTCTCATTCCCAGCTGTGCTGACCTGCGTGGCCAACGGCACCTGGAGCGGCATGCTGCCACAGTGCTTACGTATGTGCACGCGCGCACACACACACACACACACACACACACACTCACACACACACACACTCACATTGCCAGTTATTTTACTTTATCAAACATTAATTATATTTGGAGGCAATATTAAAATTTGTCACTGAGCTACTCAAAATAAGTGAGTACTTGGCACTGCATACTGATTTGTGTGTGTGTGTGTGCGTGTGTGTGTGTGTGTGTGTGTGTGTCTGTGTGTGTGTGTGTGTGTGTGTGCGTGTGTGTGTGTGTGTGCGTGTGTGTGTGTGTGGGGCTGTCCCTGTGCAGCCAAGTTTTGTGGTGACCCAGGTACTCCGGTCGGTGGTTTCAGAGAGGGTCGGAGTTTCATCTATCAATCAGAAGTGACCTTCACCTGCGCTCCGCCCCTCATTCTGGTCGGCACGGCAACCAGACTTTGTGAAAGTGACGGCGCCTGGAGTGGGACGCAGCCACGCTGTATCGGTAATTGTATTTATTTATTTTCACTCTGTTAACAGATAAAAGAATGAAGCTATTACACAAATGAAACATGTCATCCAAATGTCTTTTTGGGAGTTCTCCCTTTGACGCTATTGGTCAATTGGTTTGTATTGAACTATTAGAAAATATGATTATGGCACAGTATTCTTCTCAGAACATTTAAACCTTGGCTTATACTGGCTGACAGAAACCACTTTTAGGTCGACTCATTCTTCATATTCATGTGTTTATTCAATCTCACGCTAGAACTCATATTGAAAATTACTTTTGGTCTTGGTACAGCAGGGTTTCATTGGAAAATCTTTGGATACTGATACTAAAACTATCCATCTTTTTGATTAGCTTAAGTTTCTTTTTAGTTTTTCATTCAACAAAAGAGGACAAAGTTTTAAAAATGTGAAATGTTGCCCCAATGCAAGTGGCTGCACAATAACTTTGTCAAAAGAATAAAGCTCACAGTTGGTGAAAAATATATTTAAATCGTTATTGATTAAGTAAACAGTAGGGTTGTCCCTTTTTCCAAAAATCAAGGTCGAACAAATTTGACTTGACGCAGTTTGTTAGAATAGATTCATTATGCAATAGGTGAAGCTGGGAGTGAGCGCCCTCAGCTGGATCACAAGGAAAATTGCTGCAGAATGTCTGATGCACTTCCACACTGTGAATTCAAACTGGTCATTACAGTGAATATGAAATGTGTCTCCCATTTTATTATGAATGTTCGAATTCTGAATAAAAAGTGATTTTATTAAACTAGATCATGAATCTGACCACACAATGATTGGCATATGACTGGCATATTTGATATTTTCAATAATGGAACAACTCAATTATGGTCGGTAACATAAAATGAGATAGAAAAAAAAAGATTTAGTAGTTAAGATAGTTCCCCAGTGTTATGCTGGTAAACTTACTATCTCAGCTCTCTCAACCCGGTACCGCGGCTTCTAACCTCCACCAAAAATTGAGTGAAGATTTTACTGATTACTTTTTAATAGTTCCTGACGTTATCATCAATCATTCATCCCCACACGAGCCGGAGCGAAGCCTGGTATCCTTAGGCAGGGTTGTGTCTCGACCACTTCAAAGTCTGGGTTCAAGCTGAAAGGAGCTGATGGTTCCTCTGTTAGAGCCCTCAGACTTTAGAATGAGATTTCTCAGGAGGTAAATCTTCTTTTAAATAACATATCAAAGAATAAAGTTAGCAAGTCACGGTTTTCCCATCACTGTACATAGTACGTTCTTTTGATTTACTATATTTGGCTTGTTATAAATGTATTTGTTCTCCCGACTGAATATCTGCGTGGGATTATAACCTATCAAGCACATTATTTAGTTAGTGCTGTCTCGGGGGAGCCAGACTGGTGTCTGATCTAATTAGCATCTCAATTAATGACCCATCATTACAAAGTTGTCAGCCACATTTCAGTTTACTCAAGGGTTTGCTGTGAAGAGCAACTACTGTTGTGTCAAAGCTGAAGTTGCATAAACTTATTGGAATAATATAATGATGAATAGTGACCGGAGACTCATTTTAGACAATATTGATTTTAAAAAGGAACCAAGTCAGCCTCATGCACGTTCATGTGTTTTGGGGGCGTAGCTTTGACAAGAGGGCCAATCTGAGTAGTCGTATTTATTCTATATTCCCAAAACAATGTGAACAAAGATTCTAATCACGTGTGTCCTTAGCTGTAGCTGCTGATTGCTTCTTCATTGAACTGTGGAATGTTGAGTGTTGACTTGGTTTCGCTCTCACCCTGGATACAGCGGTGTCACTTTCCACTTGTACAATTCCCACTAAAAGCCTCTCAGTCGCTCGAGGACTGCTTCCACACAGATCACAAACAATGGCAGCGTGCCATCTCACGAATGACTGTCTCCAACAAATTGCAGACGTTTTTGGTTTGTTAAGTCTTACCAGGTTCATGCGAGAGTCGATGGAAGTGTGGCGTCTGTTTTTTAGGAGGGAATCGTGCACCAAAAAAAAAAAAGTCACGCAAGAAGAACTTATCTCATTTTGCAAATTGCAGTTTATACACTCACCGAGCACTTTATTATCAACACCACAGTAAAACTGGGTTCAGCCTCGCTTTGCTCTCAAAACAGCCTCAATTGATTCGATGAGATGAGATTCTGGTGCATGTAGACATGACTGTATCTCATTGTTTCTGCAGTTTTGTCAGCTGCACATTTATCCTGCCAATCTCCACATCACAAAGGCTTTTTTATTTGATCGGATTGGTGAGGAGGCCACTGAAGAAAATTTGAAGGAGGCAAACTGGCTTTAAAGAGATGCACATCGTCAGCAGAAACCCTCAGACAAACAGTGATTGATTGGTATTAAGGGACCAAGAAAACATCCCTTCATACCAACATCACACCACTGTGACCACTAGACTGGACTGTTGACACAAGGCAGGTCCAGATCATGGATTCCTTCTGCAGATGCCAAATTCTGACCCTACCATCTGTGTCCCTCGGCAGAAATCAAGACCCCTCTGACAAGGCTATGTTTCTCCAGTCTTCAACTGTCTAGTTCTGGTGAGCCTGTGTCCACCAAGGCCTCAGGTTTCTGTTTCTGGCTGACAGGAGTGGGACCCAACATGGTCTTCTGCTGTTGCAGCCCATCTGCCTTGAGCTTTGACACGTTGTGCTGTGCAGGAGGCTTTTCTGCTCACCTCAGTTGTAAAGACTGGTTATCTTAGTTACTGTAGCTGTATCTTCCCCTTGCACCACTCTGAATGAACACCAGAGACTGTTGTTGTGTGCGAACATCCCAGGAGATCAGCAGCATCAGAAAATAAACCAGCCCATCTGGCACCAGTAGTCAGAGACCACATTTTCCCCAATTCTGATGATTGATGTGAACATTAGCCGAAGCTCCTGACCTGAATCTGCATGATTCGCTAATTGGATAATTGCATGAAGCGGGGTGTACAGGTGTTCCCAATAATGTGGCTGTTGAGCGTTATCCAACATTGGCTACTGAACTGTGTGTACGGATCTAGGCTGTAGGGATAAGCTTTACTTAGAGCAAGTTCAGAAAGCTGTTGTGGATACAAATTATATTTGGGTTCAGGTCTGGTTTGGTCACATTGGCTGGGCTTTCTGCTACTTGATTTTTTACAATGCTACGTGGCTTTAATCGAGTAAAACATCTGCCTCAGAGTGCCGGGTTCAGGTTGAGTGAGGGTAATTATCTGACAGGTTCCTCCACTCTGTGCCAGCGAGGGAGCGAGTAAAATATTGGCTTGCATGGAATTCAACTTTGGTGAACTTGTGTTGCAGCGTTTATTGCCTGACCCCACTAGGCTGTCATGGCTGTAGTTTACATAGTGAGTGAAGGTTCAGGGACCCTGATATAAGCTGTTGCGAACCTAACGGTACTTTTTGTTATCGTGCATGAAAATTATAAACTGCCTCACAAAAGAGAAGCTACCTCGTTGGCAGTGACTTGGGAGAACGGCATTGAACCTAAGCAAATGGAATGGGTCTCAATAACCACACAATTGGCTTCCACTGCTGATATTCAACAAGCTATGGTGTGTAATTCACCTCGGCATTCATGAACCTGCACTAATTGTGATGCTTTCCTTCTTTGAAGGTTTGGAAGAATGTGAACAACTATGAATTTAGAGTTTAACACATGCCTTTGAGAGGAAGGTTGCATAGTAAATCTGTTACACATTTAGCCAACAGCTCCAAAACATTTTGCTTTAGAACAGTTATGTCTAAAAACCTCTCGTTAGGGATCTGTAAGTGCTCATGTGTGAGACAACAGCAGCACACACTGTAACTTACAATGGTTAGAAAAAGGCTGCCAGACACAGGAATCCACATCCAACTTCAAACAAGCTGCCGCTATATGGGGATTAAGAAGAAAATGAGGAGGGATATTCAGCACACATTACAAAATGGTCCCACTGGGTCAATTCACGGCAACGCGAGACGCTTGGAGCACCACTCCACATGTCGGATGCAGAGCAGGTGCTCAGACGTCAGGTGTGGCGAAGAATTGTAATAAACCAGAGACCTTTTGTGACGTGAACGGCCACTTGGCTTCTTTTGTTCCGGCGCAGCACTCAATACGTCGTGCATCCAGTACTTTTACAGCTCTTATAAAGTCAGATGTTTCCTGTGAAATAGATGGTCCAAAAATAGAACTGCACCCCTCTGAAGTCGCACTCCATAGATGTTAAGACTTAATCTGAGGCTTCTGAGGAAGAGGTGGTTCTAGTGTGAGTATGTGAAGGAAAATCTCTCAGCTCTATAGCGTGATTGTTTTTTTAAAGATGGAGACGATGAAACACGTACAAACATGAAGTGACTCACTGCTGCATTCAGGCTTTTTGTGTGATAGCGATGAAGTTGGAATTTATGGGTGTTTGGCTTCGTGCGTCTTTGGGTGTTTTATTAGTGTGTAAGTGCAGCTGCATGTTAGTGTGTGATGTGTATAACTATGTGATGGAAGCAGAATGAGTCCTGAGCTGGAGCAGCCTGCTCTTTAAATAAGACAGACGAGGTGGGAGGGGGTGTGGTGGCAGCGGCGGGGGAGAGATACGGTGACATGGGAACATAGAAAGAGAGAGGAAGGGAGCAGTTCGAAAGAGAGGGAAGGGGAGAGAGAGAGAGAGAGAGGAGGGCAGTTAGAGAAGTACAGGAAGAGAGAGAGGGAGGGGGGAGAAAGAGAGAGAGGAGGGCAGTTAGAGACATATAGGAAGAGAGAGGGAGGTGGGAGAAAGAGAGAGGAGGGCAGTTAGAGACATACAGGAAGAGAGAGGAGGGGGTCAGAGAGTGGATCTGTCATTTCGGAAGCTGTATTGAATCGAGCTCTGCGTCAGGATGTGCTCCTCATACTGATGACCCTGCCTCTCTCTCTCTCTCACACACACACACACACACACACACACACACACACACACAAGGTCCAACTTACACTCTCATAGTTGGCCCAGCTTCGTTTTCTGACAAAGCACTACTGCCACCTGCTGTCCCGCTGCGATACATAACCCACTGTTACCATGACAACAACGGAGCGGAGAGGAGAGCCAACAGAGGACTTGTGATGCTCCTGTTAATTTATCTCTCTTTGAGAATTTGTGCGTGGTTACTGATGCTCTCGTCCCGTTTTTTTCTCCAGAACCGACCAAAACCAGCTGTGATAACCCAGGGACACCTCGCTACGGCTCCTTAAACCGGACCTATGGTTTCAAGGTAACGTATCGGATCTGGTTCACTACCTATAAAGTAACCCTGCTTCCCAAGTAGATGAGCCGACTAAGACCTATACATACAATCCAATTACAGAAAGGGGAAAAGACAGAAGTAAAATCTTTAGCTTTTGGACAGTTGTTCAAATCAAACACAGCATTTGAACATGTCAGCTTGGCCTCTGGAGATGTTGTATTTTTCAAAATTTTATTGTTCAAATACATAATCAATATATTGGGAAGTTATTTGCCAGATGTATTTGTGAAAATTACTCAATTCAAGTTACCTTTATTTGAGTACCCGTGTAGAGCAGACAGGAGAGCAGGGAGATGCCTCAAAGGTCCCCAGCCTGACACAGATTGGGAAAGTTGTGATTACACGGTCAACATATTGAACCCCAAGGCCATCAGGACCCCCCATGACTCTCACTTACACTTCCACAATCGGAATGTTAATACGATCCCCATGTGCCATACGGACATTAAAAGGGCTCTAGGTTGCAGTAATCGTTCATTTTGTCTAATCTTCACTTCTTTTTATTTTGCTGTTGAAGATGAGGTAACAAAATTCACAGAAATTAAATTTGAAGAAAACATTTTGACAGATTTGTGGTGGTGATGTGTCATGGCAACAAACCAATCACATTCACTCACTGGAAAACGCTGCCCATTAAAATAATTCCACTGCAATGACTGATGATGATTTGATTTGACTAAGACTGTTCACACCTGATACTATTTTTGTTCCTTAGAATGTGTGCACATAATGAGGACTGTGGGTGTTAGCAAGTTAGCAAGGATTTCCTCACAGCCTCTTTTACTGTAACAGGGAGAATGATTACAGCAGCAACGATGATTACAGTTACTCTCTTAAAGAAAACCCTGAGATGACCAACAGTGTCTAGAACATCAAGTCCAAAATATTATGTCCAATATTCTCAGCTAAACCAAAGATTTTTGAGTTTTAAAAGTTTCTGTTACGTGTGTTTGCAGCTGCACAGTCTCCTGATTCTGTATCTCTTGCAAGGCCAAGGCTTTAAAAAAAGAGGAACAGACACCTTACGTCCATTGGAGTAATTATTTTTGACATTTTGTAGGTTAGCACTGTCACCTCACAGCAATAAGGTTGTCAGTTTGTTTTCCCTGTGTCTGTGAGTATTCCTCCCACTGCCCAAAGACATGCAGACTGGCATTAGGTCGACTGGAGACTCTAAATTGTCCATAGATGTGAGTGTGAATGATTGTTTGTCTCTGTACGTTGGCCCTGCGATACGCTGGCGACCTGTTCAGTGTGTACCCCTCCTCTCACCCAATGGCAGGATGGATTCACTTCAGTCCTCAAAAAAGGATAACTGGTAGAGATAATGGATGGATGGACATTTTGTTCGTGTAACACTAAATCCTCTATTACAATAACTGCCCCTAACCAAATAAATGACATTGTATTTCAGTCGTGTGACCTATAAAGTAACTCAGACTCTTTCTCTCTCCCTCTGTACAGGTGGGCAGTGTGGTGTCCTTCCAGTGCCAGCCAGGTCATTTGATTCAGGGCTCTTCCTCCAGAACCTGCCAGCCTGATCTGACATGGACCGGGACACAACCTGAGTGTATACGTAAGTAACATAGATCCCTTAAACTCATCGCCCATCCATCCTGACTGTCAGTCTGAGTTAAACTGAATGAATACCCTGTCTGCCCTGTAGCCCACGCCTGTAAGCAGCCAGAGAACCTGCTCCATGTGGATGTGGTGGGAATGGAACTGCCTGGTTTTGGCTACACCTTGGTGTACAGCTGTCAGCATGGCTACTTCCTGGCGGGGGGCTCCGAGCACAGAGTCTGCAAGAACGACGGCACTTGGACTGGAAAGATGCCTTTATGTCGAGGTACATCATTTGCTTCCAAGTTTTCAAACGTGATAACCTTAGTCAAAAGCATTTGATTAATGTTGGTACCCAGAAGCATTGAGCTTGACTGAACAGAGTGTTGAGCTTGTCTTGCTCAAGGACACTCTGTCAGCACAAAGGCAGACCTGCCATCTGGAGAGGGGGGGCTAGTTTCTGGTGGTGTGGTCAGCCCGTGAACTGGTGGTGAGTCTGGCAGCACTGATTTAAAAAGAAAAAAAGATAAGAAATATTCCATGGTGTTTTGTCCCTTCACTAGATTGGTCAGCCAGGTCCAAACAGGTGAGGCTGTGAATTAATTCATCCTCATTCTCATGAGGACATTATTTTCCCTCAGCTACAACTTAACAGAGCTCATTCCTCTCCAAGTCCATTTAAATTGCTGCACCAAAATGTGCCTGATTGTATTCCATCAAGACCTATGAATTATTCCCTGGAAAAATCAGTGAATATTCAATTGATGCCTCACAATTTTGCAATGAATTTTCTGGATCTTCCTCTTTGTCCAGATTTCTGCCAAAATGTAATAAAAATGGCTTATTTTCTTGGCCCATATGCCTTCCAGCTAGTTTCAAGAAAATCGGTTATGTTGTTTTTGAGTTATTCTGTCAACAGACAAACAGCAATGGAAACATTACCTCCTTTGCAGAGGTAATAATAACCTGACCTGGGAAACAGTTACTTGTTAGAAATCACACTGTATTATACCACAATGTCCACTTCTTGAATTTTCTTTTTTTTTTCACGAAATCTCTTTCCCTAAATTAGCGGTTTTTAATTTCTCTTTTTCCGAAAGGTTTAGCTCTTCTGCTGCCTTGAATTGATTCACATAAAATCCCATTAATACTTAAGCAACAAGCAAGATATTATTTCTGAGAATGCACCTTATTTGCCAATTTGTGCATGATTTTCAACTAAAAATCCTTCAGCTAATTGAACTTTATATTCATCACGCAAGGTTAACAGGTGAAGTTGTGAATGCTCCTTTGTGCAAGGAGAAAAACTGCGAGCTTCAGTTTTGAAAAGCATTTTACGAGGCTGTCACACCTTTTCCCCGCAGAAGCCTTCAAAAGTGGAGCACTCTGATCCACTTTGAAATTCTAAGGCAAACACTCTCTCCCTTGCTTGCCTTTACTTGTTGGGAACAATAGCTGCATCTTGAGGTGATGATTGAAGTTATTCAGGATGGTCACACGCACAGTGTGAATCCCTGATGCGTTGCTCTGCAAATAAACATTGAGGGGGTTTATTGATTATTTTTGTGTGCATCCATCTTACTCTTTTTGCACGTGTGTAATAGTAACACTGCATCCTAATGATTAAGTTGTACAAAGTGCACTCTCCCCTGAACAAAGCTGGTTTCTATTAGTTGATTATCAGTGCATGTAGAGTTACGATTGGTCAGGAGCGTGTTTCAGCGGGACCTGCCCACTGAGGCTCAACACCATGATCACTACTGCTCAGGCTCCGGCTCCAAATTACATCAAAAGTGAAAAATAGCAGTACTGAATATTTTCAGCGTGGGCATGTATCATCCATGTTTGTATACAGTGAATGTGTGTGTGTTTTAATATTTCTGTCATACTGTCCCCTGTGTTTTAATGAAGACAATCTGTCCTTCTCTGCTTCTGTTGTGTAGCTGGAGAGAAGAAGAAACCTGTGAAACCAGCGACAGGAACTCCCAGCCCAAAACTAAACGGTCGGTTCTGACGCAGAACTAGTTTCTCTTTTTGGTTTCTTCTGTCGTTCAATGAATGCAGCTCGTCCTCTTCCCACTCTGCTCAGCTCTGCATCCACTGTGTTGTTCCTCTCGTGCCCTTGTTGGTTTTATTGTACTGCTTTGCAACACAGTTCTAAATAATTATTTTTTCCTCAGTGCACATCGAAAGGTGGATGAACTACTGTGATGTCCTGTCCGCCAGCCTTTTGTTCAGCTCGATAGTTTTCAGCTCTGCTCTTTCTGATTCAGTTATTGTTCAATAACTCTTTTCCTCTCATTACACATTAAAGACTTCCTGTAAGGGAACAAATGAGCAGGTTCCTGTAACTATCAAACCAGGGGGCGTCCTCTAAATCTACTGAAACTCTAAACTCTCTAAAGCTGCACGTTAAATCTTATGTCTTACTGCTCCTGCCTGTTTACATATTCTCTGTAGTTAATCCCCATCAGGCACATAAGAAACCACTGTCTTTGTTTCTTTATGACTCTAATTTAATTGAACGCAACTGCATGACATTTAAAATCTTACTGATAGACTCATCTTACTGAGCTTAAAGGCAGACAACAAAAAACAAGGAAATTGCTTTTCCTTTTATGATGTATATAAGAGTTTTGTCTATTAATCATTTGTTTGTGATTTTTAAAAATAGATGTTAACACAATTTAGAAAAAGACATTTAAATCTAATCTTCTGTGCTCTTTAAATTCAGTTTTGTCATTTTTTATTCATGTCTGTAACTTTCCATTGTATTTTTCTTCTTTTCTTTGTCTGTTCTCTTTTTTCTTCTGCAGTTCCTGACGACGTCTTCGCTCCTAACTACATCTGGAAAGGTTCCTATAATTACCGTGGGAGGAAGCAGCCTATGACACTGAGCATCACCAGCTTCAACTCCACAACAGGGAGAGTCAACGTCACCCTTAGCAACGGCAACATGGAACTGCTCCTCTCAGGCATGACACATTACAGCTAATTATACTCCACATACAGCCCTGCATATATAGTGGATGGTTTCAACCTGGCACGACAGGAAATGGTTGTGCTGTAGTACGACATGATGCTGCATCGAGTCATGCAAACACTGAACAAACACCAAACCGTTTGGGGTAGAAATGGAACTCCTGCGATAAACACTTTGAATCACTTGTGCTGCTTTCCAATGATTGATTATTGGTGATTGGATTTCACTGCCTTCCTAGTGCTCCCAGCATCTTTTTCTTTTATTTCCCTTCTCAAATATACACAGACTTATTCACACAAAGACCTCCCAGGGTCCTACAACAATGTCAGCAGGGGGTTAAGTCCCTATTAAAACACAAATCCTTTTGAAACTAGAATTGGTTCCTGCAGGAGCACAGAACACAAACACCATCTCGCATAACCACGCAGCTATTAGACCTCCAACATCCATCTTCAGGTTTAAAGGAGCAACTTTAGATCAATAACATCTACAGCTGTGCTCTTATAGGCACCAAAAGGCCCAGCTGCAGAAAACCTGCATGTTTTTCTTCGCAAAGCTCTTTGCTTAACAGAGGAGTTCAATATTTAGGGAAAAACATAAAACTTGCTTTCTTTCAAAGAGTAAAATGTGAAGATGACATTACACTTGGGTCAGTGCATGAGGTTGGAGTCGGAGTGTTCAGCCTAGTGTAGCATTAATATTGGATTCATGAGGAAAAAGGTTTTCCTGGCTAAAAATACTGGTATCAACACCTGTAAAAACGTCTTTAATCTTTGTTTATGGTCGCTGTGCCCGTCCTTGCACACAGCGGCATGCACCAGAAATAACAGAAAAGATGAAGAATTCTGCAGGAAACTACAGAAAAACTTCCCTGATCGGTTTGTCAAAGCATTGTTTTGTCCTCTTGACCAGAAATCATGGCAGCCAAGGTTTGCAGGACATTCTGAACAGAAGTATTTTAGTCTACAGCAGAAAAAAATAAGATAAGACCTGATATAAAAAACATGTAAATGTAGATAGATATTTTCTGAAGGTTGCAAACTAACCAGCTAATTTTGGTACCTACTTGCTTGTTAGGTATTTTGCATTTCAAGAAATGAAGTGTGTCACTCTCATGTTCAGTCATTTAATAATACCAAAGACCCTGGCCTGCTTAGTTGCCTTTTTCCTTAGTGTGGGGTGTATAAACCAATACACTGCCCCCTATTGGTGTATTACCTAAAAGTAAAGACTGCTCAAGAAAGATTTCTCATGTTCACAGGCCAATTATATGTTTTTAGTTCAATATGAGGGACAGTTTAGTATCTTGGGCCCTTTCATACCTTTGTGTATGTGTTACAACATGCAGAACATGTGTTTTACAGGTAAGACACGTGTTTTACATGAAAAAGTAAACATATAATACGTGTGTTTTACAGCTGGTGGAGAAAGCTACAGTGTCACAGCACCACAACAACCGTCCTTTTTTTCAGCAGCTACTCTGTCTGATTTTGATGATGATCTGTTCCAGCTTATTGCAGAACAGACAAATCTCCACAGATGTCACCTAATTGGAGCCATCGTTAACACCTCTGTGGATGAACTCAAACCATTTATTGGTATTAAGCTAATCATGGGGGTTGGGGGACTTAGGTCTATAAATGATTATTGGGCAGAAGGCACACGTCGTCCCAGGGCAGCCGCGGTGGTGCCAATAAAAAAGTTGAAATGTCTCTCAAGGTTCATTCAAGATAATGACACATCAGACCCTGCCCACGACTCTCTATAGTCACACCAGAGCAACTAAAGAGGGTGTGTCTGGAAATTGATAGCAGGAACACATTCTCTGTAAATGAGATGATGGTCCCACGCGGAACAAAGCCTCGGTCTCTCTGACAACATTTTCCAAACAAAGCGTGCAACTGGGAGAGGTGACAGCTTTGTTTGATTGGGTGTTAAAGTGTAGGATGGTGGTTGGTGCCGCACACAGCCCTGTCAATGGGCTGATTAGATTTTGGTGTTTAGAGGTCAAGGTCACAGTGACAGATAAATACCAACCCACACACCAACTCAGTCACTCTAATGACTCACAATCACAGAGTGGATCCACAAGCTATTAACAACCATTCCCACCTTGACTCGGAGGACCCCAACGACCCACAAGTTAACATAACGACTCATGAAATAGGTCAGGGAGAACTGAAGAAGCCTCTTGGATGAGAGGTGAAAAATGTTCTCCTGAAGATACAATGACCTGGATGATGTGACACAAACACAAACATGTCACTATGACATCACTCCCATTCCATTCTTGTGAACGCAACACATCTAAATACCGGCAAAGTATTCAGTTTCATCTGGCACGAATTTGCACAAGGTTGGACTCAAGGATGAACTAATTGGAATTCAGTGGCCAAAGGTTTTGCGCATAACACAATAATTGGAATGCTCATGTCACTGTTGATTGCTTTTGTATAAACATGATCTTAAAATTCTACTGTCTTTACTCATATTATTTCTAAGAACATTTTTAATTTTAATAAAATGTGTTTCTCTTCTATCTTTGTTATTTTCACCTGGACATGATTTATACATTGAGTTGATTACAAGCACATGCCAATGAATCCAATGATCTGTTATTCTGTTTTATATAATGAACCATATGTTCTCTTTTCTATCCTCCAGGGGTGTATAAGGCTGCTGAGGCCAGGTTGTTACTGCTGATGTACCAGGTGAACTATGCCAACCAGGGAAACCAGCTGAAGGACTCAGCCATCACTCCAGCCAAAATCATTGATGACTCCTGGACTATGGATGGATTTGTAAGTTTTAATAAAACAAGAGACAGAACAGAACTATCAACCTAATTACATCCAGTAGAGCCAGCTAAAGCAAAATGGGGCATAAAAACAGACGATAATTTTAATGTGCTACCCACGTTTTGAAGAGGAATTTTACTTGAATAGATATATCCAGGTCAGCCAGAGTCAGACACTTCACTGCTCTTTACTTGTCAAGGTTAATATTATATCAGCCTTCTTATGCGTTCAGATAATTATTGCAAAAACCTATCAATGAATAAATAAGTAAAGTACATCAGTCATCAAGAGATACATGTAAAGTACATCTCTAAATATAGTAGCATCAATAAACATATGCTGTATTAGTTCAGCTGAGACAACTCTGAATCTGTTTCTCATTTCTTTGTCCTCTCTTCTTTTCCTCTGCAGGTATCAGCAGAACCTGATGGTTCCAGTTATGTATTCCAAGGTTTCATTCAGGGAAAAGACTATGGACAGTTTGGACTGCAAAGACTAGGTAACTGTCTTGTACTGTATCAGAGGAAGTGAACAGGGAGCAACAATGACTTTATCATTTCTACTGAATCAGGCCTGCAGTGGATAAATTATTATCAAGAACAAGAAGCTGCTCTTCAGACCTAAAGTGGTGGCTAAGCTCCATCATCCTGCATCTGAAGATGACTCTTAACAATCCAATCTAGCATCCCTGCCTTAGATATCACCTCCTGTACAGTTCTGCTAAAACTCTAAAGCTATAACATTCAATTTTAAAGCAGCAGTTATTTGTCTTTTTATCATATTTTCTACAAACATTGTGTTGACAACTCATTTTCCTTGTATGTCACAGGTCTGAATATGTCGGAGAGTCAGAACTCGCCGCCCCCTCAGCTTGGTACCAATAGCAGTTCCGTGGCTATCGCTATCCTGGTGCCTTTCTTTGCACTGATCTTCACTGGCTTCGGCTTCTATCTCTACAAACAAAGGTACGTTCTGATAAACCCTGCACGTTTCATGTGCAATTTCAGCAATAGAAAAGAACAGGTCCCCATCTCTGCATGTTTTTTCATTATTGTCATACAAAAAGTAAAAAGGCTCAGTTGACATTTGTCTGATTCATGAACAATCCCCGTCTCATTGGCCGGTTTGTCGAGGTGCTAAGAGTTAAGTCATTGTCTGCTGCAAACTGTGCTGCGAAACACTTCTGTTTAGGAGGTGGCAAATTGGATTTTTTGGAGATATGTTTAAAGCACAGTTGACTGGTGTTCACTTTGTTAACATATGCAAATGGCGTCTGTTCTGCCACTAATATGTCACGTTCACTGAAGGGAATTAGATTTGGTCGCGCTGATTGGAATCTCACTAGGCTTCCTAAAAAGCACAACAACTCCTTCTAATCCCTCTGTTAGCTTGTTTAGTCCCAAGCCTGCATTCACTATTGTCCACTCGCCTCCCCATTGTGTAGATATTGACAGACAATTAGAACAACTATTTATTTTTGCATTTCTTTTCACAGAACCACACCAAAAACACAGTACACCGGCTGCTCAGTCCACGAAAACAACAACGGCCAGGCTGCCTTCGAGAACCCCATGTACAACACCAACGCCAAGGCTGTGGAGGGGAAGGCCGTCAGATTTGATCCGAATCTAAACACCGTCTGTACCATGGTCTGAGGATTGATTATCCTCATTTGAACTGAATGACTCAGATATCTAATGGGACCACAATCGGTTTGAGGCTGCGAAGGGGAAGAAGCCCAACGCTTCTTTTCACACCTCAACGTCGTCTCTGCAACACGGTCTACACAACTTTTCCAAAAAGACCTTTAGTCCCAGTTTAGGCACCTTACCGCCCCGAGCCGAGGGGAAACTGTCCACCCGAAACCAAAACTCAGCGCTGGTTCCTTGCCATTCCTCACCAAAAGAACTTTGAGTCCACAAATAAAATGTCTGCTGCCTTTGACACATGCAACACAGCCAGTGTAAACTCACAGTGAGATGTGACGTCACATGAAAGAAATGGATGAAATCCACTGGAGGATTATACCATCATAACCCCCAGGACTTTATAGTTTGAGCTCTTATTCAAAGGAAGTAATGAAGAAGCCACGGCCAACCAGTCGAACATCCTGACATGTTTCCAGAGCCCAGTGTCGTGTTTTTTGTATCTGACACTGGGCTGCGGAGACGGGCACTCACTCTCAGCTCTGTGACCGTTAGTCCTTTGCCTGGAGAAAGAGCGAGCACATTATCAGTGCTCTGGCCGTGGTTGTAAATCACAGAGACACACTACCCCCCCACCCCCCCAAAAAAAAGAAAAAAAAACTGTGCTGAGCAGCAACATGGAGTGGACGTCACAGAAGACACTGTGAAGTGAAGAAAACTGTGGGTTTCACTGACAGTAACACACACTGTCACTGGCAGAGCATCAGTAAACCAGAATGACCTGTCATGAACAGGAGCCCATTTACATCACAGCACCCGAACAGCCAGACAGGACCACCTCCCGTCTCCATGACAACCAGAAGCTGGCATCCCTGGTCTCTTGTCTTTTTCTATTAACATGGAAGCTAAGCTGGCTAATGCTAGCAGACAGTAGCAAAAACTTGCTTTGAAAAGAGACCAACTCCTAAGCCAAGGATGAGGGCAGCCCTGGAGACGGAGCTGTAATCCTGACTGAACTTGGATTAGAGCGAAGCAAAACAAAAAGAGTCTAAAGGGGGAACTAGTGCTAATATAACAGATGAGAAGAAACTAACTCATCTCATGGATAAACTGCTCCTTTTCTAACAAGAGAGGAGGCAAAAAAGATGGATACAAGCCCCCTAACTGGAAAAAAAATCGAGTGAGGGAGTCATCAAGAGAGAAGATGAGAAATCAGTTACTGAGAGAGGTCGGCCCTCTGCATAATGAATCAGATCAGACAGAATATGGCCTTTGAGGGAAGATGTTCCTGATCCCGCGACTTCAAATGGATTCTGTCGAGGAAAGACGCTGAGCGGATACAGAGGACTCTGATGGACTAACAAAGAAAAAGACTTTGACAAACAGAGAAAGCTCTGGCACTAAAGCACATTTTACAGAAACACTACCTGTCTACTTGCCGAGAGATGGATTAACACAGGGACAGGTGGGAAGGTCAGCGAGAAACTGAGAGAAAAGATGACAGGAACGCGCGTTAATAAAAAATCTGAGAGCAGACAGGTGGTATTACGACCAACAGGTTCAACAAAAGACAAACAGGGTCTTAATTAAAACTCTGCAGACTCCGTCGTCCAGTGTCTCCACAGGTTTAACCATAGATTTACAGGCCTACAGACACAGGCTGACAGACGGGAGACCAAGACAGACATATGTTGACAGGCAGGCGCAAAGAAAGTCAAACAGGGTTGTGGCCCTAGTATTGTGGACGCAGCTCCACTGTAATTCTGCACTCCGCGAGTGCTTATCTTCTTTCTTTGTTATTGCTGCAGAATCTTCTGATCTGTAAATCTATTGCATATATATTCGGGAGCATTCACCACCTATATTTTTGTGCTATATATTTACCACGGGGAGGGGCTGAAGGGGAAAGACAGATTATAGTGGTTTTTAGAAAAAAAAAGAAAGAAAGAAAAATGAAAGACAGAAATATCAAGATAAAAGAGATGACAAATATGTGCTGTCCGCAGAAGTCACAAGCAGCGTTTTTTTAGTTCCTTTGTAACGCGGAGTTGGTTTATTTTTAATTTCTTGTGTAACGTGCAGTTCTTCACATGGTCACTGTCTTTCCCACTGAGGCAATCATGAGTGTCAGTGGTGCTGTTGTTGTCATTATTGTTGAGATGCAAGATTTTGCCAGCAACAATCACGCTGTTAAAAGTCAATGTCTCATGCGGCATTTTCCACAGGTGGCACACTTTTTAAAGAGTTCAGAGAAGGAGTTTGCACTGCGGTTGCCATTTTTCTCTTCACATTGAGCTGTCGGCCGCTGCGGATTCACAACAGTGTGACACAGCTGTATTCTGACCCAACATATTAACACTGTTATTTCATGGAAAAATGAGGCCACAGAAATTTGCAGAGATTTCAACAACCCTCAGTGTTGTACAGTTACAGTTACAGACTCTGGTTGAAGTTGGTGTTTCCACTGACTCTCAGGAGGCCATTCTAGAAGTAAGAATCTTTGTAATATTAAAGGTTCAGTGTGTAGACTTTAGTGACATCTAATGGCGAGGTTGCATGTTGCAGTTCAATATCCGTCATCTAACCCTCCCCTTCCAAACATGATACAGAACCTGTGGCAGCCTTCAGTTGTCATAAAACTCAAAAGGTGTATAGTTTGTCCAGTCTGGGCTACTGTAAAAAACATGGCGGCCTCCGTAGAGAGGACCCGCTCCTGATGTAAATATAAAGTATTTAAATATAAAGGGTCCATTCTGGGGTAAAGAAAACAACAATTTGGACAATTAAGATAAAACACACTAGTGAAAACATCTCTAGGATTATTTTATATTCAATTTCTGCCAATAGATCCCTTTCACCTAAATCTTACACACTGAACCTTTAATGGTGATAATTGTTAGAAACCATCCAACTTGTAATTTGTGGATTACGACCCATGTACATGTTTTAAATCCACTTTGATACTTTGTGTTGCACCAGTTCAGGCTTGTATTTTTAAGGAGTCAAAGTACAGAGAAGGAATTTGACTTGTGATCTTGTGTCGTTGCTTAATGAACAAGTTTACCAGTTGTTCATAAAACCTCAAAAAGATGAGCTCTGTGTATTTCACCCCGAGGTTGTTTATCATTGACTTTAGATTTTCAAGCTTCCTCTTGTGTCGAACCTGTGTTTGGTCTCTCAAATCAATACTGACTCAGATCAGCAGAATTCTAATTTGCTCTTGTACTGAAATCCCCATCAATCATAAAGTGGCAAACTCTATTTACCAGCCTTTCATTTTAGATTTAAAAGAAAATATCCTAGCTGTGGCACGTCCACAGCATTGCATTACTCTTTGGAATAAGAACAGCTCGATTTTGGTGATACCAGTGTTTCGTGTGTTGAAGTTCAAAAGCTAAAAAGCCTTGAATCTCATTTATTTCAGAAACATTAGCTTTAAGACGAAATGGCCACAATCTTAAGATTTAAACTGAACAATTGAGTAAATTCATGAACAGCCAAGGCCATTGAGACTTTCTTCTGCTTTTCCTTTTTTTAAATTTCATATAAAGATGGCCTTATGATCTCACCTCATTGTTCCTGGCTGGTACACAGTTCTCAAATCTGATCTGCCACATATTCTGAAAATACATATATATATAAAAATACATACAGGTATTTTTTTTATCTGGCAGCCTCTGGATGCCGTTGTTGCACATGTTGTTTGGCCTTTTTGATGGTGTTAATGAATCAGCGCTGAGAGAAAAGAACATGCTTGATTTTTTGTGTTAAATAATGCATAACATCCATACAGTATAATATTTCAATCATTGTAAGTATTGGGCCTGAAAATGCACCATATATTCTACCTAAATGTTTATTTAATTGTTCCCTAACATGATAGGAAAACGTGTCTTGATGAGCATGAGTCACTGTTTTTCAAAAACTATTTTCTTCTGATTTGAAGAGTCAAGGAAAGACAAGCATCGAGTGATGTTGGGTCCCACATCTGATGAATACCAATAGTTTTTGGTGACTCTGGTTCCAGGGTGAGCGATACTTTGATTTTCAGACCCCCTGCTGCTGTGGCCACTGGCACCTACTGCAACCAGCTGCCAGAAAAGAAACTCATCTTTAAACTCATAATGGATTTGAACAATGAATGCGGCTTCTTTGTTTATCAACTGCATCACCATGGTGACATTGTTCCTTATTATGGTCTGGATTGATTGTTGCTGCTGTTGTTGTTGTTGTTATTGCTGTTTGTTTTCTTCTTTTTATTTCGGTATGGATCTGACACAGTGCCTACCAAAAACCATGGGACCCTCCCTGTCATCTACACACACACACACACACGCTCACACGCTCTTAAACACACACATGTACCTGCTCCAGCCCGCCCCGTCATCAGAAGTAATTTTTTTCTAAGCTTCAGTCTATTTTGCCACAAGCTTTTCCTACTGACTGACCGCAATAAAGACCCATGTGATTTGAAAGACTTAAAGCCGTTCCTGCCTGGGGACATTGGAAATATTCACCATTTGAGAAAAAAAGATGAAATATAGAATAAAAAAGTGTTTTGTACAGAAATATATTTTTATGATGAAATTATTTGTAAAATGTATGAATCTATTATGTAAATTTTCAATGCAATGTAAGATTAAAAAAGGCTAAATTGCTTTTGTAAAAAAAGGAAAAAAACAAGTGTCTTTCATTGTGTCTGCTGATATTTTGGGTGTATTTGGCAAAAGCTTGAATAACACTGAAGTATATTATTATTTGAGGAGCAATGGATAACACAGGACAAGCTGCAGATCATTAACATATGTAGATTAAGTATTTTAATGTGAAATGTAGAAGTTGCTTTGGATTGAAATGTGACTGGGAAAGATTTTCAAAATAAAAGTGTGTTGCATGGGAAAAACAGCTGGCTCAGGGTAAAAATAAATAAATAAATAAATATACAGTGTGTCGCTATCTCATCGTCAGATAAACACCCTATATTTCTTTCTCCATTCAGTCACAGTGGAAGTCTTTATCCCTTGAAATGCAACATCAGTTTTTGCTGCTGCAAGAGAGTCAGATAATATAAAAGCTAAAAAATATTTTTGTGTAGAAAACAGAATAGGGCTCACTGGTTTCCTCTTTGTTGTTTATTTATAGAAAGTGTGTTCTGCTCTGACGCTGGTCGTAGGAATCAAATTGAGCAGGTCAACCTTTGCAGTTACCCACAAGCCCCGGACATTTGGTTTGAGCAGGCAGAGGCTTTATGCAAGGAACGACGAGCTCCTGTGTTCAGATACAGTTTTAGAATATATCTGATAAGTTGTTCTTTCATTTTCATTTGTGTACGCCAGAATGTAACTTAAAATATATATAATTTGGCCATGTTTTACATAATATTTGAAGTTTATTAGAGTTATTATGAATATGATAGGCCGTTCATGTGTTATCACCACACTAATGCTATAGATCTTGAGCATATCAAATACCTGTAAGTAGAAGATTAAATAAAAAGTGCTGTTTTCGCATCTTTTCAGGCCAAGAGGCCAAATATTTTTTCTTCACAAAGAAAATCCACAAAATATCCAAACAACTCATGTCACATTCTGCAAAGATTTTTTTTTAACCAAGGTTAATTCATTACCTCAAAAAACAGAGAAGAAAAATCAACCTTACCACAAAGTTGCTTTTAAACCTTTTGACTGGCCATTAAATATGAATCATATTGAGTATCATATTTAAATGTTTTATAGTTATACTTGCACAAATACACCACAGCAAAAAAAAAACTGCTTAGCAATAAAACCAGATTTTGATTCTAAACACAATCTAAGTCAATCCTTTAATAGACAAAGCAAAACATAGTATACAGGGACAGTATTTAAAAGACAATATCAGAAAATCAGAGGGATTTATGACATTAGACAAAGACATCCAAAGGAATACATGTTATGGGTTTTAACAGTTTTTTTGTTATGATTTATAGAAATCAGATGTATATATATTTTTCAGCATTTTCAAAAGAAACTTTAAAAAAGTTTCCTTTAACAAAAAATAAAATCTCACAAAAGGATGAATAATCTTAGGTTTAAAAAACAAATATTAAACTTCTTTTTTGTTTGTTTCAGAAAAGAAAACACTAGTTTCTCCGACAGTGAAGCAAAGTCCTTGAAAACATCTCAATGATTTTTTTCAGATTATTTTCTTGTAGCCTGAAGAGGCTCTCAGGTAAATACGTCACAGCTGCGCCTCCTCAGGTTGTTTGTTCTGAGGAACCACGAGGAGCAGGCCTCACACACCTGTGGACAACATGGAGGACATCATGGAGGACAACACGGAGGACATCATGGAGGACAACATATTGGACAACTGCTGTCGAACACTGGAGGACTCATGAGCTCCTATCGTCTAGAAACAGTGAGTCACTGCAGAGTTTCCTTGTTAAACATGTTTGCTGCTGCTGCTGGATAAAAACTCTGGATATTGTTGTTGTCACCTGCTGCTGCTGCTGCAAACATCTGGATCCTGCTCAGGTTCCTGTGCTTCCTGCTGTGGCAGGTGTGTGTGTGTGTGGGGGGGGGGTGTAAACTGAAACTTAAACTTATGGTGTTTAAGGTTTTTCATTTTGACATTTTGTCGCGTAGCTTCTGTGATTAATTAGCATTAGCAACTAGCTACTGCTCAGGTGGTTCTCACCTGCGGTGACGTCGTTCAGCCGCGCTTTGAAAATTAACGCGCGTCTATTTGTGGTTTTACAGTACAAGTGCTTGGAGCATTGAACAGTGGAAGTTTAAATTCACTTTTCACAGAATAAGGGAAAACTTCCCACACAAGACATGAACAAGTATAATTAAATATAATATATTTATGTTTGGAAAAAATAAAAGGAAAGCTGGCTAGTTTTCATTATTGCAGTGATGCAGTAATGGTAGATGGTAGCTTAGAGTTTGATTGTGGTGGTTCTCTGTCCTTTAATTTGCGTGGTAATTAATTTTGTTTTGCTTCGTTATTACAGATTTTCACTCAATAAAACTTTGAGTATCATGTTGGATTCTACTGATTTTTCTTATTTGTCTGATGTTCTCTTTAGTCTAATGTAGAGCTGCGTGACGGGACATAACACATGTGTAATTTGAATAGATTATATATGTAGTAGTGGTATTAGTAGATATACTCTTGACGGTTGAACTGTTGTAATATGAGGTGTGGGATCTTGTATTTTAGTTACACGATGTGACCACTAGATGGTGCCAGATGACCTCTGTAATTTCTGTTTGAGTGATTCAGTGATTTAAAGCAAAACTTTAACATGTTCTGTGTTTTCTTCACCTCTGTTAAACTTGAGAAAGAGGCTACATGTCTGACAGCAGCAGGATTTTTAAATATTTATGTTTAACTTCCTTATTATGTGATCAGTATATGAAGCCTGCTGAAGTGTGGAACTGCCGTTGAGCTTTGACTTTAAGCTTCTGTCCATTACAGCCATAACATCCTGCCACCAATACATGCTTGGAGTATAAATGTATATACTAACAAATACTTACAAATACAGTGTTTTCCATAGGCAAGTAGAGCGCAGACCTATCTCTATCTCTAGTATCTCTCTGGCACTTGGCTGCAGCAATGCTTTTTAAACTGAGTTTTAAATTATTTTAACCTGAGTGAGTCACCTACATAAAGCCACATATAGGGGGAATACAAGGAACATGTTGAGGATGCATTTGTAGACGTATACAAAGATAACCAAGATGCATGTTAGACTCATAAATGAACAGGGCCTGTGGAACAGAAATACAACCGGCACTTTTAGGTGTTATTTAGGTGTATTTAACCCTTTTCTTTAGAGTTGTATTCCTTAAGATTTTATTGGTGTAATCTTCATATATGTTTGATCAGTGGTTACTTTGCTGAATTCATTTAAATATTTTGTATAATCTCAGTAATGTGGTGATTGTGCCTCAAATATTCTCTTAAAGCTTTTAGCCAAACTGCTTGTTCTTGCATTGACTAAAAAGAGCCAATAGATGGCGCCAGCAGACCTTTGCGTCACCGGTGTTTGCCTCATGCAGCTCCGACATACAGTATTAATATATGTTTACCAACCAAAAGTTTGATGTTTGTCTCGTATGTCTAAGTCGTCATTTTATTATCCAAATTAATACAAATCTACTTTTTTCTCTGCGCGTTCAAATCTCTTTATATACAGACTACAACCAAATAAAAATACATAAATGACAACAATCATTGTGTGTTTTTTTTTCCAGGTTAATGAGATCAGTTTTTTCTTCTTTTTACATCAAAAGAGGGATTAAATAGGCATTGAGACACTCATGTCATAGCAAAACATTCAGTTATTTTCAATCTTTAATTATAAATACCCAAAAGTTCCTCCAGAGTTGAAAAGATTAAATAATTGTGGTAAACTCTATGTATGATTTGCATTAATTTTTAATTAGCTGTCATATTCATATGATAGGATCTTGATGATATTTAGATACTTGACTTACAGAATTAGGAACCTGAGACAAAACACCCCCGATAATGCTGCAGAAGTGCATGTGTTTAATGAATCTTGATTCCAAGTATTGTTTCGCTAACATGACTGATTGAAACAGAGCAGGCACAGAGAAAGTAATCCAGCTTGTTTATTTTGTCCTTGTTTAATTCAGCCTCACCTTGCTTCGGTCCTTTATTCCCTCGCTCTGGTCGTGACAGAAAAGCACCGGCCCCGCTGCGTTAGTCAAACCAGGGCCGACCGAGGCTGCAGGGTCCGCGGGATAATAATGCGGTGAAGAAGTGGAAGTCGTCTCGAGCATGAGGCGCTTGTGTGGCCATGTGAGTGCAGAGGAGAGCGTGTCAAGAGGGTAACTACAGCAAAGACAAAAACCATCAGTTGTTCACTGTTGAACTAATGGAAAGGATTATTGTGTGTGTTAGGATATAGGCTTTTTTTTGTTTAAGTAGAAGAAATAAATCCTGGTGCATATTTGTCTCTATTTCTTATTTAGTTTTGAAGTT
Source organism: Paralichthys olivaceus (assembly GCF_024713975.1). Lineage (NCBI taxonomy): Eukaryota > Metazoa > Chordata > Actinopteri > Pleuronectiformes > Paralichthyidae > Paralichthys > Paralichthys olivaceus. The sequence goes on from NC_091112.1 coordinate 7,895,598, forward strand.
CGAGTTTCATATTTAATATATGAAACATAAAATATACAGTTCCACAGTGAAACGCGTTTTCTTCTCTCGCTGATGTGAGACACACACATTGTCGTTCATTTAATCTCTTGTAATAACTAGAAAAAGAGTCTCTGGGCTTCTTTGCCTTCTGCTCATGTATTTTCTGAACCAGGAATTTCAGCTTTCCCCTGTGCACTTTGAGAAGGTGCACACACACACACACACACACACACACACACACACACACACACACACACACACACACACACACACACACACACACACACACACACACAAGCACACACACACACAAGCACACACACGCACACACAAGCAGTGTAATGTGCTGATACCAACACTATAAGGTAAATACAAGCATCAAAAGTCCTCAGAATCTTTTTCTTTTTTTTCCAAAACTGAGCAATTTTCCACCAAATAACTTTGAAACGTTGAACTCCAACATTTCATGTCAGTGCGGTTAAACACTTATCACTTTCTTTTCTTTTGTAAAACCTTCAATCTGTGTTCCGGAGCTACTTTATTATCCTCCGTCTTGAAACCGGAGCTGCTGCCCCGCTTCCTCCTGATCACCCAGCTTCCCGCTGTCTTGCTCCTCCTGTGACGGGGAGCTCTCCGAGATTCCTGCAGCTCCTCTGTCTTCGACCGCTCTCGAATCAATCTCGGATTAGGCTTGATTACACGGATACCCCTCTGGGACGCTTTATTTCAATGAACTAGTCGAGTGAACGTACAGAACTGCAACAGAACGGTATTTTGTACCAGCCACATAAATTATGCATAGTCTGTGGATATCAACCAGCCTTGATCATCTTTTTTATAGTTTGAATTCAGAGTGAGAGAGATTGCTAATTGCCAGCCTTGTCACATATAATCTGGGCTGTGTTTGATGTACAATAGGGATACAGTCTATATGTTGGTTATTTATTTATGTGGCGATAGAGATTCTGTGTGTGATGAAGCAGAGACCTAGATAAAATGTTTGTGTGGTGTTTTATGTTTTCTACTATATGGTTATTGCTAAAAACATGGCGAACAAATACGAAACCGGGGCCTGGTGGGACTGAGCATTTCATCTGGTATTAATAATAATGTCTGCGCAGCATATATATACATATCCTATTTATGTATTAATCTGTTTTTATTGTCTTTCTCTGCCACATCACGCTCACAGCTCAGGTGATAATTCACAGTGCTGGTGTTGGATTACGAGATAATTGTGCAGCAGCACAGAAAAACTGCACCATAAAACAAATCTCAAACACTTTCAGTTGGATTTGAGGCGCCTCATAATGAGTCATAAGCAGAAAGCTGACAACGGCACGTAAGCAGTTACACAAACACAGTGGAAATAACTTTAATCAGGGCATTAAATCATTTGTATCCCTGAGTTAATGTTAAAAGCACACAAACATTCAAATATGATTGACAGAGGTGCATAAATCTGTGATCGGTGTGTATACCCAGAGAGGAACCCAGGGAATCTGAGTGCTTGAAATATTTAAAAATGCTAATTGCATGCAACAATTAGCATATGGCAGTATTTAAAAACCAGTGTCCTTGCCTAAAGAAGGGTTTGCAGCAGACAAAGAGGGGGATTATGGGCACACACCCACCCATGTTTTGATCGCAGCATCATTGGTCAAGTCAGATCTCTCTGTAAACAATGGGCTACTCAAGAGGCTGGATGGTGTATTTAGTCAAACATGCACAGTGCCTTGAAGTGCTGTTACTAAATGTAAATTATCATCTGGTTTAGAGCCTCGTACAAGTAATCTAATCCTGATCTTCTTTGCCCTTGAGATGAGAAAAATCAAGGGTATGAAGAACGTGCATTGTGTGATGCTTAAGCAAATTATATTTTGGTACGGACTGTTTATTAGAGGGATAGACGGACAGATAGATGGATAGATTTTAAGGATCCGTGGTCAAAGTGGCGTGCTAAACCTCCACTGGTTACTGTGACCAATCGATTAGCATGAAATGCTCAGCCATGTCCTACAGCGAGGGGCCACAATGTTAGATTAAATGCCGACTAGATCCTCATCAGGAAAAAAAAAAAAAATCAATGGTTGTTGTTATGGGGCGAATCGTGTCCGAGGGGGTGGTGGGAGATGGAGGATTGTAGAGTCACTTTACACGGTGTGTCCCGGGCTGTTTGCACTGTGGCGCCTGCTTCTATTGACCTGGACAGGAAGAGGAGGAGAAGGAGGAGAGAGAGCGAGATGATTTGTCACCACAGTCGCTCTCCACTGCCCGTTCAAGTCCCTGTTCACTCGTACTGACTGGCTTTTTTAATCATAATGATAATACGACTGTGAAGTGTTTGTACGAATTTGCATCTTTGATTCATTTCATATTTTACTGAAATGTAAGGCTTTAACTTTTGTACACTTTTACAAATATAAAAAAACCTGCTTTTTAGTTTATTCAACAAGCAAATACCTTTAACCTTAACAGGCCGTAGTATTATCTTTTTTTACTTTACTCATATTCATTCAAAGACCAGTGAGAAGTGGTTTATGATGACGATGTGCAGTATTATTAATTTGGACTGAGTGACTTTTTCTCTATTCCTAAAATTTGTGAATAACTTTAAAACAATTAACATGTTCTATAGGTTGAGTGGCTTTTTATCGCCTTTTAAATCTTGTATAGCTGCCATTTCCTCCCTCCGCATAAGAAGCTGCACTAAAACTCAAGAACAACCAGCGAGTGATGTTTTTCTTCTCGTCAGGTTCAGGAGGGGTTCATGTTGCTGTGTCACTGCAGAAGGCCGTGTTTAAGTTTTAGTCTGTTAGAAGATGATCCAATCTCCTGCAAAATCCTTTTGGCTCACACTTCGAATGCATGGAAAAGCCTGTTGAGTCTCACCAGACTGCAGCAGCAGCAGCGTTGCCAGGTCTGTGGTTTTCCTGTGGAACTGGGCCACTATTGAAGTGTTACAGACTGTTGAATGTCTTGCCCACCGGTTTACTTTGCATTCAGATTACCTGAATACGTGCACACAACATGCTGTCTTCAACCAATGACACTGGTTTTGTGACAGAGACCTGGCAACCCTTATCAGCAGAGTGACACCTGCGGCCTGTGAAGTACAATCTCCCACATATAAGTCTTCATAATGTTGAGTCATTTCAGGCAGTAGACACAAGCTGGGGTTGTGTAATAGTCATATATAAAACTAACAACATAGCCTTTTGTTTTGGGTTTGTATGAGGACCATCCATCCACCTTAACCTCTCCCTGACGACTTTATACTTAAAAGACCTCAGAGTAAAATCGGGACAATTCGCTACAGAGTTTACCTTCCACACACACACACACAACACAGCGCTAGGTTCTCTGCACAGGCACGTTCACAACTGCATCAAATCCTCTGCGTTATTCAGGCGAGAGGTGGAGCAGCCGGGTGCAGCAGACAGAGGCAGGATGTTCACAGAAACCGCAGACACACATGCGCCTCCTCCAGAGCAAATACGGAGGAGATGCGGAGTCCAGTGCATGTTTGAAAGCAGCTCTAGTCACCTGACCCCCTGCTTTGCTTCTGTCATAATAACTACAGCCTCTGGATGTTGCCTATCAACAAAACGTAACTGTGGTTCGTTGACCTGTTGAACGTATTTATGTTGTAAAAGTTAAAGGAAACATTGGAATTCCTTCAGTCGTCCGAAAACTCCTGTGATCCATGTTGGACAAACTGTGTATAGGGTTTAAGTCAAGATTCATGCAAAATGACAAATCTGTTTATTTTTATGTTTTTTACTTTGCATTGCTGTATAAGCTGCTTGACATTTTTTTTCTCACTTAAAATGCTTTATAGCTTTTTTTTTTTTATAGCTTTACTGTATATCAAAATGGGCTCAATAAATTACTTTCTAAACGTACACTCACGTCCTGATATAACAGTAAATTAGCAGGTCGAAATGTACACAATCCCTCTTAATAAACCCTTGAGCCATTGTAATCTTGAAACAATATTTCATACGACTTAAACCTTCAGCTAAACTATAAAATAATCAATTTGAATACGTAGCAGCACCCACAAAGGCAATAGACGAACAATGCTCTCATCCTCTCGCAGTGTTTTTTGCCCTGCTCCGCGAACCTCACCCCCCCTCGACTCTCAGCGACTCAAGGACAAAGAGCGAATGACTTCACTGCTTTGCTGTTGTGTGTCTTGTGTTTCTGGGGCAACAGGGAGATTATTACTGCAGCGAGAGCCCTAGGTGCTGCTGGTGATGCCAGATAATTACACATAAACAAACGAACCCCCAGAAAAGGTGCGCTGCCAAGGCTCTCAGGCCAAATCAAATGGCAGGAAAATGAACCACTAAGAACACAAAATGCACTTATGCATAATTACAGTTTTTGGATTAGTGGTCAAATATTTACAACTAAAATGATTCCGGGGCACATTTTTCTTATTTTGTTCTTTTCGTAATGAGGATCTGGTTAAAGATTATCGATGGCAAGAAATCTGCCTCATTCTCCTCTTTTTACAATCAGGCTTCATCTTAATGTAATATTACACAGAGCTGTAATTTTCTTTAAAGATAAACAAAAATATTACATATTAAACATTATTGCAGTAATGCTTTATTTCCAAAAAAACAGGCTTGCCTTAATATGCCATTTGGGATAAAGCTCATCATTTATTCAGATATACAATATGGCCAGTTAACAAATGCAGAATACAATATAATATTGTTGGAATATTTATAAGTTCATGACTGATGGAAGAGAAACCTGAAATGATAAGAGCTCCTTGTGGTTGGCATGTTTCAGTCGTCAAGCAAACGCAGGATTTGTTAGATTTCTAAATTATTTGCTTGATTTTATGCAACCTTATGCAGAAAGAAATCTGCCGTTTGGCTTTTTCATGGTTTTACTGGCAATTAAAAGGCTCACAGCGTGCAGGAGTGTTTAAACCTGATGAAGCTGCTGTGAAGGGCTTGTTAACAAGTGATTTATGAGTCTGGCTTATTAATGTGAGATTTCATTGATTTGTGGAAATTGCCCACCCCCGGTGATTGTGTACTTTTCACAGTAGAAGTCGAGAGGTTGGTCAAAACCGAATTGCTTAATGTTTAATGAGTTTTATTATAAATCTTGCCGTCACAAACGCGTAGAGGCGCTGTGAGGAGAGAGCATGATGGAGTAATGTCTCCGCACCAACAGTCAGAAGAGAGGTTTGAGGTAGAGGGAGAAAACCCTAAAATCATCTTCCCTTTCCCATTTTGTACCCTCCAATTTCCCTCGCCGACTTCATGCTTTCTTTGTCCTGAAAAAGTCTTCCTCTTCATCGTAGCGTGGGGGATGTCCAGATAAACCAGCGGTAGGTGGAGAGGGACCCGCTGGGGTGTGGGATTGCTTGTAGAGAAGCACCCGAGCGCTCGTCTGCAGGATTTGTTTGACTCGGGTAATTGAAAGTGTTTTAAACTATTATAGCAACTGGAGGGCTTGTTTAACTGTCGAGCTGCCAGTCAAGCGGGTGGGCCAAAAGCCCGAGCCCGTCAAGGCCTGTCAGTCAATGGAAACGAGAAGTGTCGGCTTAATGGATTTCTCTGCATCGCTCCGTCTACGCACCCAGCAGAGCCCGGAGTGAGGGGGAGGGAAAAAAAATAAAAATCAATACATTGTCATGTGTGAGTGTGTGAGCCATCAAAAGACCAGGTGGATTGGAACTGTATTTGCCTGTGTCGATGTGGAGATGCAATACTGTGTGTGTGTGTTCCGGAGGAGCAGGCTCTCTGAGATAGACAGACGTTCTCTGCTTGTCTCCAGGGGCTTTTGTTGGGATTCGAGGTGTAAGAGGGGTCACGTCACCCTCCCCATGAGTTTTTCTTCTCCTCGTCTCTCCACAGGTGAAAAACTGCCTTTTGTACGCACGCTTGTTTTGTGGGTTCCCCCCCCCTTATAACACTCATCAGCACAAAGAGACACTGTTCACTTTTACTCGCCCAGTGAGTCAGACTGAAAAGGAAAATCTCTCTTAGAGCTACAAATGATTATAATTGAAGTTGATTGAAAAGTAACTAGAAAGTATATCTGGTAATTGATTCATCAGTAATATTCTCAAATGTGAGGATTTGCTGATTTCAGTTGTTTTCTGTGACAGAAATATGAATATCTGCAACGTTTGCACTCATGGAGAAACAAAACCAGACATTTGAAGATATCTGGGCTCCGAAAGGCCATTTTTCATAGTATTCATAGTATAGTACAAGTTTCAATCTTTATTTGTCATGTCTAAGTTAATACAGGGTCAATGAAAATCATTGGAAGTGAAGGACAGTTCAGCCCAGTGGTGCAATTAGCCAAATAATTAAATTTAAATAAAACAAGTTAAAGGTAAAAAGAGCTGTACGTGTGTGTATCACATAAAATACTATAAAACTACATACATTCATGCCGTGTAACAGTGGAGGCAACTGTAGTGACAACTGTAAACTGTGTAGGAATCTGTAAGTAAGAAAGAAAGAAGATAATACTAGAAAATATCTCTGTATACATTATAAAAATACATCCGAAAACATTGAGTAACACCCCTCACTGCTTCTCAGAGGCCAAGATGACGTCTGTGAATAATTTGTTTTGTCCAAACCTGAATCCAGAGCCCACAGATATTTAGATTATGTTGTCGGGAAAGGAAAACCAGCAGATTCTCAAAAGGTTAAAGGTGCAACTTTTTTGGATTTCTGCATAATGAAGAACTGAAAAAATAAGTCACTAAAAAAAGCTGGCAGTTGCTAATCGCTTTTGTTCCGTGCGAGAACTTTACTTTCCACTGATCACAAGCGACCACACAGACGACAGCTTTTGGAAGTAGAAGTTGCGTATGAGGTAATGTTCGATGTCAAAATGCGGCGAAAGGCTCCGGCTTTAAAGACGTGTTCATAGAGGCCGTTTCTGCCCGACACGGTTCTGAATGATTGCCCTCATTAGCAGCAGTGATATGTGTTATTAACCACAGAAATGTGAAGTGGAAGCTGCGGGAAAACGGACAAACACATCTCACTTTCAACCGTTTGGATTCGGTCTTAATCGCGTCACTTCCCAAAACTTGCCGCCTAATCTCAGCTGGTGTGAGGGAAGCGGTCGGCTGATGGATGTATTTCCACTTGTTTTCACAAGACGCATCACAACTACCACGTTCACACGCAGACACCTCGCACACTACGCCCCACCTCGCGGGCGCCTCAAAGATATATTTATTTTATCCTTCTTAGTCTCGGTCGTGGCGAGAAGGCTGTCGTTGCACGTACCTTCGCTTCATCTCAATACCACCTCGTGTGATTTATAGCCGGCAGATCCGGCTCCAACGCCATCATTTTTTAACCGCCCCGTCTTTTATCTCCACCATATGATCATATTAACCACCGCCAAAGACTAACACAAGGCAGAGGGAGATGTCTGCTCTGAGCTAAACCAGACTACCCCTCTGAAAGGCATCAAATCATTTCACCATGTTGAGAGCGAAAAGCGGTAATTACTTGTAATTGGGGCTTCAAATTTTTCTCTCACTCGTCCCTCTTTTGCTAAATTGGATGATTTCCTCTTTTTTTTTTTCTTCTTCTTCGTCTTCTAGAGATGATAGATACCTCAGAAGATTTGAAGGGGGCCGAAATTGAAAACAGTTTTTGTTCCATTTGAAATGTATTATTGTCGTAGCCCTCCTCTCTTTCACATGCTCTCACACTTCCTCTAAGAGTTGTTATTATGCTGTTAGATTTTCTGTTATGGACGACTGCTCGTTCTGCTTTGTGTTTTTGTGTTTGTGGCTTAATATTGACACATTTCTCTGTCAGGCTTTTGTGTGTATCCACCTCTTTAAGGCCAAAGAAATACTAAATAGTCAGTTTCCATTGTCCAGCAGGATAACGATCCTTAACATGGCTAAATATTTACAAGGCCGAAGCTGGGTGCTCTCAGTGTCATTGTTTTTAATATTTATACTTGTGTGGCGCTGTCGATGAGTCGGTCAAGTTGGTGCAAATCCAAATTTTATAGTTTGTTGCGTCATCTTCCAAAGGCAATAAAGTATTTTCATTATCTTTTAATCTATAGGTAATTTTTTTAGACCAATTAATAATTTTATCTATAAAATGAGTTATACAATATGATTTCTAGCATTTGCGCATCACAGTGAATTAAACTCTAAACTAATCACAGGTTGTAATAATAGAATTCCTTGTTAAACAGGACCCAGCAAACATGCTGTATTAAGCGGCAACATCTTGTACCAATAATTCCAGTTCTGTCTGAGCGAGGCCAACAGAAAATCTTAATTATTGAAAGTCAAACAACTTATTATAAGGCACAAACAGATGGTTTGGAATTTGCAAAGCATGAAATGTACATAAACACTTGCAACGGCCCCGCCCTGTGTTTTAATGCATGTATAAATAATCAAACTATTGTACCAAATTTTCTGAGTGTCTTTTCCAAAAGATTAGGACACAAATAATTGCTCGTGTGGAAAAAAAAGAAGGGACAAGAAAATGCGTAAAATGGGGGAAAGGGGAAGTGTGGCAAAAAGAAAGGAAGGAAAAGAGTAAAAATTTGACATAGTGCTGGAGGAGTATTTCTTTCTTGTCTGACTGAATCAAGTAGTGGTGTCTCAGCAATATTTTAATCGTGCCGGAGCATGAGATTCCTCTTGTTACTACATGTGTGTTCCTCTGTCTCACACACACACTAACACACTCGCAGACAGTACTTCTCAACAACTGACCTTGTGTAACATTTTTTTTTAGAGTATAAAACCGAAGCTGAATACAGGCAGACACTGTTCTGCGCTGGTGTGAAACTAATAGTAATGAACACAGAGGTTCTACACTGAGTAATCCAATTTGACCTTGTCTATGAAATGACGGTCCGCTGAATAACGCTCTTCTAAGTGCGGCTCTGGCAGAACATCTCATGACCCACTTTTAGGGTCCGGGCTCAAAAACACAGCTCGATGACTTTCACATCGGCCGCAGAGAAGAAGAAGAAAAAAATCAAACGGTGAAGCAGATTGCATTTATCTGCTAATATCCCCTTTGGATGATTGAAAGTTAAAAGACCTGTTCAGGATGGCAAAGAGAAAACCCCCCCTTCCGAGGAACGGCTGGGCATTCATTTTATTTTACACGCATCGTATGGCCACACACCTTTCGTCTCTCTCTCTCTCTCCAGATGCTCACTCTCACTTTTTCCTCACTCTGTGCGACTCTGTGAAGCTGAGGGTAAAGAGCCCACTGTGTGCTGCCAGCGGTGGAGACATCAAAAGGGGCCATTTGGCAGAAGTTGGGGGCCCGAGCACATAGGACTGCAGCAGGAATAACACAGCCTGAGATGTTATTATTACAAGGCTGATTTAGGACTATTACGGAGAAGCTCTGTGGGGGTTTTGGCGTCAACCACCCTGACACACATAAAACACATCATTTACATATGTACTAGCAAACTCACTAGCACACATTCATCAGAACAACTTGGAAAATTGTCTGTGTTGTTCGATAATATTCCCACTATGGAGGAACACACACACACACACACACACACACACACACACACTTGGAGAGAGATAGAGTTGTACACTAGGAAGGGAGGGGTGTGAGGTTGTATGACGGCGAGTAAATCACATGTGACAGAGCCCAAACTCAGCCGAGGTGTGTCTCTTGACACGGTGTGATGGGGCGCGCCCTAATGCATTACTGTCCACCAGGGCTTTGTGTATATGGACGCCCATATGTGTACGTGTATCCATTGGTGTGTGTGTGTGTGCGCTAAGCCCTCTTTACTGCAATGTTTTGAGCAGCCAATCATTTCTTCCAGTCTAATTAGCACACATGTAAATTCAGGGTAACCATGGAGCTCATCCAGGGACGACCAACTGCGACATGGCAACTGCTCACCATGAGGGGGGTTGACTCCGAGTGTGTGTGTGTGTGTGTGTGTGTGTGTGTGTGTGTGTGTGGTTCACTGAATTTACACCAGATGATACATGCGTAAGAGGGGTGTCCACCGCTGTTGACCAATGGAGGACAGTCTTCGTTGTCACAAGTGCTTGTGTTGGACACTCGCTGCCAGTTACGGTTTGACCGTCAACCACTGACCCTGTTCAGGGCACCATGATTACCACCAGCAGCCACCAAGCGTACTTCACCCTCCATGACGTATGTCAGACACACTCAACACAGATTAACATTCGTAGAAAAAAAAAAAGTTCAATAAGGATATTACACTGCTTCTAAATATGGAGAATTAAACTAATATAACTTCAGTATCTCCAGATAAATCAATATTTTTAAGTTGTGATCAGGCTACAAACTTAAAGACAGACTTTGTTGCTTCTATGTAATGATTTGACTTCTGTTATGATTGATTCCACAATAATAAATCGCACAATTCTTCTATCAGACACACACACACACACACACACACGGCTTAGAGTAGGTACACATCACACCTGATGTAACAAGACATTGTTTCCTCGTTGGCACCTGGGGGGAGGGCTAGGAAAGGATGGATCAGAGGGGATAACGACAGAAAGGATAAACACATGAATAAATAACAGCAAAAGGCAAACAGAGCCCAGCCATCAGTCCGATTTGGCCGAGCCTTGTCGCTCGCTTGTTCACTCACAGCTGGGAAATTCATGGTAACTGGGTTTGGTCGATGAGGGGGGGAAAAAATGTCTCCTCGAAACATCGGGCTCAACCTCAATGTTGGTGGCGGCCAAACACATATGGCAGATGTCGACATTAAGACTTTTTTTTTCTTTCACTGTGGTGTTGGACTGCAGCAAAGGAAGGAGGTATGAGCGCTGTGTTGAAATAAGGTAAAATAAGTAAACGCTGTTGAAGTATCTGAGGGGAGTTGAAGTTTACCATGCTTAAGTCAAAGTGTGCTCGTTTGAAGTTGAGTCAGATGAAGAGTACTCATCAAAGCAGAAGATGACCCCATGACAGTGTGAAGAGTCAAAGTTAAACTTTTCTTCATTTACAGTATGAATAAGCCAGTGTTCTAGAAATTAACTTCATTTACAATCATCCATCCACCTAGGGCTGGGCAATTAACTCAAAATATGTTGCATTCATTCATCACAATAGACGTAAAAGTTTTAAATAATTGTGTTATTGATTTGAAGCCATATCGCCCAGCCCTATGTTCATCCATTGTCTTTAGTTTGTCCGAGATCTGGTCGCCGAGGCAGCCGGCTAAGCACTTCTAGTGTCACACCGGTTTCACAAAAATCTATTTAAAGCACGATCGGGAGAAAAATGTATTACAAAATTTTAGAAAGAAAAAAAAAAAAGTCTCCTTCAGTCAACCATCAAACTTAACGTTCAGCTAAAAGGCTCAACTGCAAGATATAGAGATAAAGATGATAAGCGTCTATCCAACATTGGCTCCTCCGTGAACGCTTTAGCTTTTCCTTGAAGTATAGAGGAGGAAGAAGAGGGGGCAGTGAAGCAGATTAAGAGAGAGGAAGCAACACATTCAATCCTGTAGACCCTGATTTTCTTATTGCAGTGAACAGACGTGTGTGTGTGTGTGTTAATGTTATCAACGTTCACAGAAAGAAACAAGCTTTTTCCAGGATCCACCTGACAGTTAGAGCTCTTGTATCTAACTCCCAGAGGAAAGGGATCTGTTTCTCTGGGCCTATCTGTGCACACCAACAGTAATAAATACACATCTCATATGTATTTGTGTGTGTGTGTGTGTGGTGTGTGTGGTGTGTCTGCATGGCTGACTCAAAACCGACCCTTTGAAGTGTAGTAACGATGAGGGGAAGTTAATTACGTCCCATTATGCAGGCTGGGCGCGACCATGCACCAGTTAAGGCCATGTTTTTCCCTTTAATTAACTAGAAAGCCGAGCGCCCGCCTGTCAGCGAGCTGCTAAAAGAGCATTTCAGAGGAAGAAACCCTCGGGGTGCTGATGAGAGGGCGCTAGGACTGGCCACATGTTAATGGCGAGGTGTTAGCATCTTAAACCGCGTTATCACTCGCCGCTCTCAGTAGTCTTGCGGAAATGTGCAAAGGGAAATCTCACGGATGGTCTCAAGGGGAAACAAGGAAAGCTCCTTGACTTTGAGAGTTGATGCCGCAGCACTACAAAGTGTAGAGAACCGGGGGAAGTTAAGGAACTTTTTCAAAAAAAGCACCAAAAGTGCCCGAGCGAACTTCTTAATTAGAAAGTCCCTTCGAATGGCTGGTGGATATGAAGCCAGACTGGAGAACTTTGGAATCCTTGATTTTTGTCCCCAGCCAGAGTTTAGTTCCTCTAGTGTGACACGCAGGTTGTAACCTGCTCCATCAAAGCTGCACATAGAGGAAGTAAACACATTTTTAAACTTTCACTCATCACTCTGTTTACTCAAGTAAATGTGTTTTTGAAGAGCTTAATTCAAAGAAGGGAAAACATTTAAAAAAAAATACTCAACCCTTGACTTAACACTATGCGTATTAGAAGATCATGCACATCCAGAAGTCTTGATCTAAATACATGTAAGTTCACTGCGTGGGTGTGATATCATAATATTAAACTATTAAAAAAGTTCAGATTCAAATTATAATTGAGAAAATTGTGGCTTTCTATTATTGTGCATCAAATCGACATTTTTCTTTAATATACATATTTATTTAAGAATGGCATGGTGGTCTAGTAGAGTTATGTTTGTTCTCATCACGCTCTCCACACAGTTTTGTAATCACACATTTAATAACATTGATTTTCATGAGAGTAACAACAGAACACAGACGTTTCTTTGCCTTTTCCAACTTCCTGATGTGTAAAGAAATCAACATATTTTGTTTAATATATTGCCTGAGATATTTTTCAATTTGATTTATTTAGTTTAAGACTTTTCTCCTTTTTTTTATCAATTTACCTGCAGTTTACATTGTTTATTTCAGCTTGTGTGTTTTGTTTTTTTTATTTTCTTGGAGTCATCGAGGACTCGATGTATGATGATTATGATCCGACATGGATCCGACATGGCCAACATTTGAAGTCAGTTGTAAACTTTAATTATTGATCATTTTGTTTATTATATTTCTGATGAGTGAGTGGACGCACAGACTGCATGTGATCATCTCATTTACCGACATGTCACTGTTTCATCTGAGGATGGAAATAACGCTGCTTTGCAATATAAGAAATCAAACCGTCTTTTGCACTGACACCTCGCAGCAGCAGCAGCAGAAGAGGAGGACGACTGTACTCGCAGATGTACTGACATCTTGTTTTGAGCACTTTGAAGAAACCTCAGTTTCACCTGATCGCTCCTATGACTGTATTTGAGCATTGTTTGCCACATACATTCTGAATATTCTCATCCGGGCCCCTGTAATGACGGTTGCGTGAGAAATGAAAAGCTTGCAAAGAATGAACTTGTCAGGTGCTCCTGGTGCAGGTAACTAAAACTAACGTGTGTGTGTGGGGGGGGGGGGTTCAGTAGGATAGTGATAGTTGCAGGGAAGCATGTTTCCATGGTGAGCAATGGGATAGAAAGTGACAGCATGAAATATGATGATTACTGTTAAACAAGAGGCACATTTATCGAATTGAAAAGATAACTGGAAAGACTGTTTTTTTTCTGCTGTTATTTTGGTCGCCTCACTTTCTTCACTTAGCTCGAGCTCTGTGACAATTCTCAGTCTTAGTTGTCTCCTCCATTTTCCTAAAAAATAAGATTTTGCCTGAGAGGGTGAGGAACTACTCTTATTTAACATGCACGCCTACCACAGCAGATCATTGTATGAACGAAGCCGTGTTTTCAGCAACACGTATGCCCTCCTTAAGAAGAATTCATAATTTACACTTTCCCTATATGCATGGAGGTTAATTAACATGAACCAGACATGCGATACAATACAAGTGTTGCCAGTTTACAATACTGTGCACTGCCAAAGGGTGGTGCTAACCACAAACTGAATTAATCCTCTATCACACACTCACACACATTCTGTATATAAACACACACACATACACACGAGCATTGAATTCCTTCACATAATGTAATTCCATTCTCATAACATATATTTTCACAATAAAATACATTTATTTCATATTTATGCACATGTTATATGAGCTAATATTTTCACATGCATTAGCAGCAATGCATTTATCTCACTCCTCTGTTCACACACACACACACACACACATATGAGGACACAAACTCCTTTCCTCCCTCTCTCCACACATATTGACTGGTCTCAGGGTCAATGACTGTGCAGATGACAACTGAGTTGTTATTAATGGCCACCGCGTTCCAATATCTCCGTATCTGTGCTGGGAAAATGGTCTGTAGCCTGCCCACACTCCTTCCCCCGCACCGGGCTCCAGCTGTCTGGCTCCACTGTGTAAAAAGATCCAGGCTCGTCTCTCTTTTTTATCCTCTCATAACCTCTTAAATCCAGGGAGAAGCAGGGGAAATCGATGATAAAAAATGCTCCTGGAAGTTTCCAACTAGTTGACAGATGTTGCGGGAAGTCATTTACAATACCGCACATTTATGTAAGCAAAGAAAAAAAGGCGAATCATTCATCAAGCTGCAAGTAGAATTATTAGTTATTCCCCTCCGTTCTCTTGTTCAGTTACTTTTATTGCATTATTGTGCATTTAGAGCAGAAACCACAATAAATGAATTCAGATGTTGAAAACCGTGGCAGACGAAATCAGGGCAGCACTTGATTGTTGTGTCCTGGTTAGAACAAGAAGAGTGTTGAATAGGAGGAGGGTCCGCAGCTTCACACCCCGTCCGCTTATTGGAGAGCTGTCATCTGTGGCCAAACTCCAGACAGCCATTTTATTCTCCCAGTACTCACAGAATAGCCCTCTCTTTTTCCCTCTTATATCTCATGCCCCTCTTCATCCGATCATCTGTAACCATTATGTTGCTTTTTTTATTTCTTGCACTTCTCCATCCTTGTGACTGCTGGGACGTCTGCGGCCTTGTCGCCTCCCTGACTGCTGATTTTACTCTCAGTAGCCTCAGAAATCCTGAGGCTATGAATGTGTCCTCCTTTCTTTCAGTTTCTTGTTCATCTTTTTCTGTCTATCTCAATATTCTTTTATGTATTTGATTATTTGTATTTCTCTTTTACTATTGTGCAGTTCTGCTCTGGATGAAAATCTTTTACTCGTGTCTCTGTCCATTAAATCAAATAGATGAGCCACATATATGACTTAATTAGAACCTTTTCTGATTAAAATGTTATGGGTAGAAAATCTGTGTCAGGTGCTGACATGAAAACAGGAGCAGGTGTCAGTCTTTAATTGGTGTAGACAAAATGATGTGAATTATCCTTAAATAGCTGAAAAGACAAGACGATTAATTGATTAGACAATCGTCAGAAAAAGAATCGGTAATTATTTAATAATTAATGGTTTCATTCATTTATTTATTTATGCAAAGGCACCAGACGTTCTCTTTGCTGCTGTTTCAAGGCGTTGTTAATTGAATCTTTGGTTTTCGTACTCGGTCACAGAGGAAATTGACATTTAGAGAATGTCACCTTTAGCTCTGGAAAATTTCTCTATGGTTGTACAATTATTTATTCCAGAATGTAATTGGCAGATTAATCAATAATGAAAATAATGATTAGTTGCGCCACTCTTTATTTTCAATCTTTGTGAGGAGACCATGTAGAGATTTCACCACAAAACTCAGCAGAACTTCATCACACTTGTAATTGTGTTAAAAAAAACCATTTGAGTTTTTGACCACCCCCCCATACTTTCTCTCTCTTTTCCGCACTAAGACAACAGAGCATCCATCTCTTTGAAATATTCCAAATTAGAGAGTTGCAGCAGAACTACAGTGCAATCACTTCCATCCTTCTTTGTTATCATTCACTTTCTTAGCTCATCCTTTAAAACATTACCCCTCCTTTTTCTCTGTCTCCTTCTTATGTCTCCTTCTCACTTTGCGTTTCCTCCTTGTCGCATCCTCTCTTTCTCCTCTCTCACTCTTCTTTTTTAACCCTCCACCCCAGTCCATTCTTCCTGTCCTGCTTAAACCCTCTCAGTCCCTCTCCTCCATCCCCCCTCTGACTCCTGGTCTCTCTTCACCCCTCTCTATATGCCTCCCTCTCCGGATGGGTTCCGGCTGTTGAGCTGGTGGGGCTGGTGGCCGGTGTGACGGCTTGGCTGTCTGGTGTCTCATGCGATCAGGGTGGATGTCGCGCGGCGAGGACGATCGGAGCTGAGCGCCTCCGCCTCACCACGGGTCACCTTTCACGGGCAATTAGTGTCGGAGCAGAGGCGCGCTCGCAGCTTGTCGGCCCCGCTTATTGTGAAGATCAACGGCAATCAGTCTCCACACTCAACTCCGCACTCTCTCCCTCGCTCCTTTCACTCCTCTGCCGCCGACCCTCACTCTGTCTTCCCCCCTGTCTTTCTTTGTTGCCTCTCTATCTCTTTGAGTTTTCCCCTGATGTGCTTTTGCAGCTCTTTGGCTAATGGCTGCTGTCTGGCAATATGTTACCCGGCTGCTTAGCTCCCTCTTCATTACACACACTTTGACTTATTTGCCACTTCTGTTGAGCTAAAATCATATAATGTTATGAAGACACTCCACAACCCGGTGCTTCTCCTCCACCTCCTCTCAACACATTATTTAATTTACCTCTCTCTCTCCGTCGCTGACTCTGCAAGAAGCTTCCTGAAGAATGTTTTTTTTGTCTCTCAAGGACTTTTCTCCATCTTTCCTGCTGATTTACTCTCACATCATCAATCTGTGTGCATCTCGTAGTCAAAGGTTTCTGTTTTCACCAAGCGCTCCCATAATAAGGCCACAAACCTCCTCAGACCCCAGCATTTAAAAGTCATTATCTCTGTAGTCGCATCACTTTGAGACAGTGGTTGTCCGAGGTTTCATGAGGGTCTGTTTAATGGAGGTCAGTGCCAAGTGTAGCTGGGTAATATGGCTGAAATTAATAGCACAAAACAAGAGCTGCGACATTATATCAATTTATAACATACTGTTTATTTCAGATAAATAACAAGAAATTGCAAGATAGGTTTAACACAATTACAACAGTGACCTTAAAACATCATTTGTATCTATAGAACACTGGAGAGTTAAATTTCGAAATGTCCTGATATGTATATACGTGGCTAGTTTACAGTTTTTTAGAGTCCTCATTAGAATATGTTTTATTATGTTATGTATATTTATTATATTTTTTTTAGGCCAGAACGCAAACATCAAAAATGCAACGAGACTAAATCTGAATAATGATGTTTACGAGACATGTGAAGAAACCCTTATTTGATCATAGTATCATCACACAATGGTGCAATAAAATCTAATTATCATCCAGTACTAGTTTTAACTGTAGTAAAGCAAACCACATGGCTTTAACAGTGCATCACAGAAGCCTGGCCAGGAGGCTTCACAATCTATCACCTACAATATCAGTTACTTTGGTTTTATTGCGTTTTCCTCTAATGTTGTGACTGGGATTTGTTTGCAAATGGCATTTAAGCTTGTTCCAGTATTTTCCTTGTCTAAATGTAATCCGTACCTTAAGGCTACCAGAGTCTGCACTAACTGGGAGCTAAGATGATTGTGAGTCTTTGTGTGTGTGTGTGTGTGTGTGTGTGTGTGTGTGTGTCCCTACATCGCCTGCAGTTGGCTTTATGCAAGCAAAGTGGAAATCTTGGATGACACCGTGGTGCTGCTTTGTCAAGGCCAGCAGAGGATCCTGATCTGAGAATGACCTTTTCATCCTCATGTGAGCATATTTGTTTGAGTAATGAGTTTTTCTTGTGTGCAAAGTGTCACATAAATCTATTTTTAAAAGGCGCCGTTTATAAAGTCGCTCAGAATCAGAGCATCAAATGTAGTTTTGCTCTAAAGCTTTTAAGCAGTGAAGATTTGCTTCGTTTGATGCGTATGGAATCTGAAAACTTTCATATTTTACTTAAATCACATTTTATTCTATAAGCAGTAAATTCCATAGGCAATAAGTGAACACATGAATGACAATACACATTTTTATATCATATACTGTGCACATACCTCAATGTACCAAGGTCCCTTTTACTGCTCATATATTGTTAAAAGCATTAGCTGCTACTCTCTCAAAACCATCTATATATATATAAATATATAAATACCATGTAATGTGTAATTTTTCTCAAAAATATGTGAAAAACACAGTTGGATATTGCATATTTATTTTTCCAGATGTAACAGTGTTTCCCATCTAGTGTGTCTCTGTGTGTGTACTTGTGTTACCTCTTTAACTTTTCCAATATAAACTCTGACCTTGTCAGGACCAGTAGACCTCATGGGGACCATATTCTGGTCCTAATGAGGCAAATGTCCTTTCTGAAGTCCTGGTTAAGGTTAGGGGTAAGATGTGAGTTGTGGGTAGGTTAAGGTTAGGGTTAGGCATGAATCAGTGGTTAAGGTTAAGGGTTATGGTTTGGCACAATGAAGGAAAGTCAATGCGAAGTCTTAATAAGGATAGCTGTGTAAACCCGAGTGTGTGAGTCTGCACCCTGTCTGGAAATGTATTTTCTCAAGGATACACTACAACAGTGCTACAGGGACTCTGTGATGAAAGTATTTTGGCATAGCGTGTATTGATTGACGTGTTTTATCTTACAGGGCTGCACTCGTGAGACGTAAAATGTGTCTTAAGAAGCACAGAGAAAGGACGGTTGAGTGTGAGCTGATGCTTCCCTGTGCTGAGTGTGAGTTGTTGAAAGACAGAACGGTGTGTGAGAACATAAAGAATGTCAGGCTCTGGCGTCCTGCGTGGTGTATGTGAGTGTTTTACGTGCTGCCGCTACGTGGCAGTGCATCTGGTTGTTGGTTGTTTGGTTCAGTCAGATGCTGATTGTTACTTGAACTAAGCCTCTATTCGATCTATATACTTTACATAATACTTTAAAGGTCCAATGTGTAGGATTTAGATTTTAAGAGAACAGAAGGTTTCCACAGCTTGTCTTGCATGTTTGGAGGGTGAAGTGAGGGGTGTTCAACATGCAACTTCCCCACTAGATGTCACTGAATTCTACACACTGAACCTTTAACATTTATTTGCAATATATCCATTTGTATACCACCTCTCGACGATTATAAGTGAGTATCTAGTTTTGCTACAGGTGACTGCATGCAGTTAAATCCAAAAGAAATACCAAGTGTGACTCTTAATATAAATATATATATATCGTGTCCTCCATACATACATTATCCTTTGGATCTAGTGTGTCTTTGCTGCAACATTTCTGCCACAGTGTAACGCCTACTTTCCCACATTCAGCTATAAACTTGGAGGAAAAATCAAGGGAAAAGGGCAGGCTCATTTACATATGGGAGCTTCATTAGATAAAGCTAAGGACAGTGAAGAGTGCATCTGCAGCCACAGTGATGAATAGCTGCTGCATCACAAAGTCGCCTCAAAGTAGTCCTGTCGTAACCCTCATTTGCATCAGTGCCTGTTTTTTTTATATATATTTATTAACTCACTTAATGGTGGACACTTACCGTTATTCCGGTGTCCTCCTGAGAAACCTCTGCTAGTGCTCTGCAATTTAAATAGGCTGCTTTTGATGGTGTTAGAGAGGCTGTGATTTAATAAGAAGAAGAAAAAAGCAGTCAGTTGTGATGAGAATGACGATCAGGAAGTTGAATGTGCAGAATAGGTGTTAATTACACAATGTTTTAATGGAGAGCCAGTGGTGCATGAATTTTTAATCTTAGATTTCATCAGAAGACAGATTCACTCTGGAAGCTTCATGCACACACACGTCGTCGAGCAAACAATAATCTCAGGTTTGCAGAATAATACTGTAGGTTAACTTGTCCAGAAAGAGTTAGCTGTGTTTGTAAATTTCTTCATAGGATAACATTCAGCACAAAATTACGTAATTTCCAATACAACTATGTCGATCATAGTCGTAGGTAATCAGGGAATTTACATTTTTCTGTGAAATATCCCATTGACCATTGTATCTCACATTTATTACATAGTGGTAAACTTAATACTACTCTTTGAATATATGAAATTCAGTCTTGATATTATGTCCTTTCACATACCTTATTTTGTTGTATACTTCTTCTACCACTAACATGTAAGATATAAACGAGTTGAAATCATGGCTAACATGATTTAAAACTATTCTTTCGGGCATAACTGGTTTAGAAGTTGGACTCTTTATTTGATATCACACGCAGCTCGTGTTTGATGACACTGATCGATTTAAATCATAGATGTCAAATAATAACCGTGATTATACTTTTGCAGTCATATTCTGAAGCTTAATTAAACGCGATTGTGAGAAAGTCCCCTCACAATAATCAGAGCAAGCTTCAGTTATCACCTTGAAACTCCACCTCTAACTCTCTGACTCTTTGATAGTAGCTGAAGACGGTTTGCGTAATAGACAAAACCAGATGAAAAACACCTAAAATTCATCATGAAGGTGAAGGAAATCAAAGTCTGCCTCTTTAACAGGTGATCAGTGAAGTCAGGTTCCACAGGAATGTGAAGCTCGCACATTGGAGATTTCATATCTATTTTTTGTTTAAAAAATTAATCTGCTCTCCAAGAAAAAGTAAACACGCTAAATAAATCATATTTTTCTTTTTCCATTCCTCACAGCTTTTTTTTTTTACGCTCTCTCTCTTTTTTATTCATTTATTTTTTTTATAAATGGACCCATGGGCGGTTGCATCTCCCAGGCCTCATGCCATGCTGTCTTTTGAACGCAAACCTGTGCGGATGGGCGTTGAACGGCTGTTTCATCTAGTCATCGAGGGCCTGACGAGATTTGACTGGTCTAGTCCCAAGTGAGTCCTGCATCTCAGCGGCCAGCCATCACCCTCCATAAACAAACTGAGCCCAAACAACGTCAGATGTTGGCTTGCATTTAAAAGATGGCCGTACTGGGACAGAGGGGGGAGGTACGGATGGTGAAATAATAAATAAATAAACGATGATAAATCAATTGATCATGAACTGAAACCAAGAAATCTCCACAACGTTGTTTCCATTTTGAAAATGGATTATGAGCGTTTGAGTTGGAGCTAGTGACGCAGTGACGCAGCATCACTCTTCAATCTCTCTGTCTTTATTGTTGCTGATGTTTTAGGTTTGTTTGTTCCAGACTTGAATTTATTTTCATTATTTAGCAGTAACGCACACATTTCAGCTCCTGATAAAACAAACAAAACTGTATGAAACCCAGCGGTTGACTTGATCCCACTATGTTGATCACTGCATATCGTATCCTACCACACCCAGTAGTGCATGAATTCCTCTATAGTATCATATTTAATCCTAAACATTGTGATATAGATTATTGGTGAGTCAACAGATGCAGGGTTTTGTGTAATTTATTTAAATGTCTCTTATATCTTTAACTGAAAAGCTTTTGTTGCATAAACCACAGATAGAAACTCCAATGGTGTAACTGTTTATCCCCCTATCCTCCCCACCCACTTTCTGGTAGCTCTTTAATAATGTTGCACATCATTCAAAATATAATCCAGCCAATGACTGTTTGTCTCCACAACGTTAATAGGAAAACAATTTCAGAATGATAGAAACATAATTTCTAGAAGACGCTCATCTCCTTCCACTTTGTGAAAGTATTCGAAGTTGATTTATTGTAATAATCGTAGGTGGTGGTGGTAGGTGCCACTTTTCCCCTGCAGAAGAAGATTACAAGATGGCGTAATTTATAGAGCGCTAATTAAACCTCAGGTGGAGGAAAACCATTAATTGTACTGACATGATGGAAAGCCAGTTGGTTCATACTTGCCGGATGTTTTCATCTGCTGCCATTTTAATATCTCCTGCAATGGAAGAGACATCTAAAGTCATGTTACGTCTGTGCTTCATTTATTCACTGGATCTATTTTCATTGCTTTTATTATGCACCAATTATTCCACCACTCTCAAGCGTAAAAACTTTGTTGCAGCCTTTCCCCTCAGGTTTTCTCTGCTGCACAGAAACGCACCTACAGAGAAAAACAAACAAGGGAAGGATCAGGTTCACGGTCAGCATGTTAGACCTTTTATGAACAAGCATCAGGACACGCTGCATGTTGCCCACCCCCGATGTGACGCCTTTGTTTCAGAGCCTGTACTCAGCTTTAATAGCTGACACCAGACCCAGTCAGATTGCACAGACTCAGGTTTCACTTCATTGTACCAGAACCCAAGGGTGACGCTAAGCCAGCCTTCAAGACTGCAGTGCTCTAAATCTTAAGTACTGGTCTTTTTGAAAAAAATAAAAAATCTTCCCAAGAGCTTGCAGGCAGGACTTTAATTTCTATTCCCGGGCGCTGATTTATTTGATTTTTGAGGAAGTTTTGCTAAGCGGGCTAATGAGAAGCACGGTGCTGTTGAATGATTTAGTAGCGAGATGGAGCACATACTGAGAGAAAGTCTGAAGACAAATTCTCTTTTTATTCCCTAATTGGTGAGAGGAAGAAGGAGGTAGTTTTGCAATAAAAAATGACATTTAAAAGAGGGTTGCTTACCACTTGTGCTCTATGTTTCACAATTAGACAAAAAAGCGCAACAGGGAATCATGTCATGTCTGGAAAAATAGTTTTATGGAATAAATGATTTGTATTTTTTCAAAGAAATAAACAAGCTTTTGTGCTTCTGCTCTGACAAAGGGTGTTTTCCAATGAGTTCCAAGCTGTGTTAAAGCAGGTGAATTGTGAAGGCACAGTGTAATGATGTGAATCTTCAGACACCTCATGATATGACTTTATTTGGATTCATTAAACTAAGATATTCCACTGGATTTAAACACATTTTTCTTGGTTATTTTGCAAGATTTCATATTTACAGTTATGGGCATTTTGCCCGGCAACGATCGCCATCTTCATTCCTGATTGCTGACTATTGACGTTTCTACCTCGAAACACGATCTTTCCTGAGAGAATCCTCATGCATCTTAAAGTAGACACATCTCCACTGTCCGTTTTTTGGGTCAGTGACAGAAATAAAATGTTGAAAGTTTGAGGCCTATCCCATACAACACCTGTCCGTAGGAAAAACCTTCTAATGGGCACTCTGGTAAATTAATATTTTAGGTGATGTAAGTGATGGATTTTTATTGTATAGTTTATTCATGGGACCTTTTGCTAAAGGTTAGGAGTCTATTTTAATCTCAAGCATATGAATTGAGACTGCCACCAGGCCCCACTGACCACATCACTACAAGATCTTAAAATAAAAAATATGTTCTCCAGGAGAAGTAAGAGAAATTCAATTTATTCCTATAAAAGGACTACATGCATTGTTAGATGACTATATGATACTGAAATAGCAGGTGCAGGATGGATATGATGCGTTTACTTTAAAAACCAGTGAGCTGGTCCTTACTAATGTTGAATTGTCTAACATGAATGAGTTTTAACATTTCTGTTTCTTATTAAAGTTCTAACTTGTACAGCGTTTCTGTAAACCCAGCACTCTTCAGATTGTGCACTATTCTGTGTAGACGTGAAAAATCCCTCTGTCAGCCCCTTGGGCAAATGAGCAATTCTGTGTCGCATATCTAGATATTCTGATGTAGCTGCTTCCATTTTGTGTTTTTTAGGTCAAATAAATGCTGATTTGTATTTGTTTGCTGTCATCGGGGTCTTTCACCTTACACATAAGTATTTTAAGATCCACATCTACCCAGCAGTGCAAGGCAGAAGTGGTGTACATCTTTAGTTAACAAACCATTTACAATAAACACGATTAAAACATCCACACCAACATAGACCACTTTACAGTTCCCAGAATTCTAAAGCACTTCTAAAAAGAAATGCATTGCTAGATCCAGACATAAAGTGGTTACAGTGAAGTGCAGCCTATATGGATAAAAAACATAGGAAAGAAATATTCACCACATTTATCACATTATCTTTAAAAGAAAAGCTTTGAGTCATTTTCTGTTTGTCACTCATAGTCAGTATTTATATGCACACGTGCTTCCTTTGTGCCTTCATGTGAACAGTGTGTAACTGTAGTCTTTGCTTTCTCACAGCAGCAGGTATTCTTTAGGCCAATGGAGTGTAATGCTTTCATGCTGACCAGTTTATTTTATCTTGAAATCTGTAAATTACTTATATTCTCATCATGTACAACTGTATTCAGATGGACATGATCACTTTGAGCATTTTCCACTGAACTGAAAGTATTTCTGCTCTTGAATAGGCAAAATCTAAGTCACAGTTCACATCAGTTCAGAAAATCAACGACGCAAACCAACTTAATGTGAAAAGAGAGCGAAGCAAACTGAGGAGATGTTGGTTTACCACTCAGAGCGGCACTGTAGGCTACATGGGAAACCTGACAAATCTGAGACGGTTATTTTCTTCACTTATTGCCTCAACTTACCCTAAATCCTCCAGAACAGTGTGACGTGGCCAGTATTTATTCTTTTCCCAATTTTGTTGATTGGACCCAGAAGATGAAAAAATTGTATCAGAGGAACAAATGATTATCTGAAGGAAAATGATCTTTGATGGAAAATATTTGATATGCATTTTGACAAGAACACTCACAGATTTAAGCAATTATTGGTCCAATGACTCTGCCTTGTGGTTTGAATTTGCACTGTGCTAAATGGAAATGCGTATTATATCACACTTTATACCAGATCTGGGGTATTTAGGATTTTGTGCAGATGCAAACGTGACATGCACACGCAGAAGAAGTTGATTGTGTTATGTGTAGTAGGTAGTGTAGGTAGACTGGTTATCCTCAAAACAGGTTTTGATTGTAAGTGGATTTGCTGTTCTTGTAAATACGACCTCTGACCCCTTACAAGTGTAGCGGAAGGAGGATTAGGCTCATGTTTATTCAGCATGTGTAACGGCCCCTGGGACAAATCACACTCAAGAGTGGCTGTCGCCCGTGGAGACTCACAGAACCACCTTAGGGTGCGGAGCTAAATATGGAAATTTGCGAGACATGCTCCAATATGCATATTTTCTAATGTGCACTTCCTCAAAATAAAAACAGCTCCTTGTCCACTGTCTGCTCAGGGAGTGGGTCAGAGATACCACAACATAGATTTTTAAAGCCGCCATTGTCTGAGGCGTGTTTCATTAATGTAATTAACCCGAGCCACGTCTGCGTTCGCATTCGTCCTCTTTCTGTGTTGAGTGACTGAGAGCTGCTGTGTTTTGAGCCTGCCAACCACAATGCTGTGTTTGCTCAGGTCTGCTTAACTGTAGCTGAAGTTGTCACTGTTAATATGGGCTTGTATTCAATCATCCTGTCAGCTTCTGAGAGGCGTGTGAGTGACAGATTTAAGAGACAGCCGAACTGGGGGCTAAACTCAAGGCGAGCGGTTTCTTTCCTGCGAACGTAAGATCTCAGACAGACGGGTGTTAGCTGCCGAAAGTTAGACAACACCGTCTGGTCCAGTAAACGCATTGACAGTGATCAACAAAGAAGGTTTTTTTAAAATTGTCTTCCTGCGGTCTCAAAGATCAACTGCTCACTTTTTTTTCCTCCTGCATTCGTCAAATGTTCACTGTCTTTTTTTGTGTGTAAAGCTGTTGAAGTAAATGAGATTTCCCAAAGAGCTGTGTTCACAGAGAAGCACTCAAAGTGATATTGACATGTTGTCAAGCCGGTGCCTCTCTCTGAGGACGTCTTGGGTTGTTGACAGGCCTGAGCTGCGATCATGATTTTTTCCCCTTCTGCTGTTGAGTAATTTCAGCTTGTCTCCCAGAGATGATTTGTTGCTCCTATTTTTAGTCCCAACTCCAATCTCCCTCAGTCAAGTCAGTCAGAAGTTGTCTAGAAAGCACCTACTGTGAGGTTCCTCGGAGATCACCTGTCTAGAATCTGGTCAGTTGAGGTTTTCTTGATTGAGACCAAAGTGATGATCATGATGGGGTATTAAGAGGGAGGCGAGGGGAGGGGAGGCTTGTTATTTGGAAATTTGACTGAAAGATTTGTGAGAGACGCCTCGCTGTTCAGTGATCTTTGAGCACGACCCTTGTGTTTTTGCTGTCGGTAGATATTGAGGGTATCCTCCACGGGTCTGTCGTGGGGGATGAAGGTGCCCAGCAACACTTTGAAAGGCTCAGAAATGAGGTTATCAGTCAAAGTAGAGGCAGCAGTTCCTTGAGGAGGAGATGCTCAGTCTTTCAATATACCTGTATTGTCCCGGTAAGTCGGTGGTTGGAAACATGTCATAAATACAACATGGTTTAAAAGATGTCATGTCAAATTTTAAAATAAGTAATATTCATGACAAACATCCAGTTTGAACAAGATGTGATGCAGTGTCGCATCTCAATGATTTGACCATAATTTTTTTGTTAGTGCCACACACACACACACAGACACGCTAATTTGAGTATTTCTAAAACTGTTGATGTTTGGGATTTTCATGCATCATTCTTGAGTTTAGTAAGAATTGCGCGAAAAGCAAGTGAGCGGCGGTATTGTTTGCTAACTGCGTCTTGGAGGTATAGAGGAATCATGCGATAACAGAGTAGGAATATTTCTGTATGAGAAAGATATATTGCCTTCATGCTGCAGCTCCCCTCAGGATGGAGATGCACAGTCAGAGCCCTGCAAGGTTGGATGGTCAAGGTCATCAGGCAGCTGTGTGACATATTGTTTGGATGTTTGGCTGTATGGGCACCTCGTGGGCCTTCACCCCCACATATACTCATCCGCTCTTGAAACACATGAGGCCAGACTAGCTCAGATGAGGAGCTCGTGGCTGTTGACCATAAAAAGAACATCAGGGCAATGAGCCACAAAGACAAGAGGGGGAAATGAAAGAAGGGTGTTGAATAGGGGAGGTGGATAAAGATGGAAATTAAAAAGGGAAGACACTGAGAACAGGTTGGTGAGCGACTAAGATGAAGGTGTGGAAGAAAGATAAGAGCGAACGATAGAAGAAAGAGGACGAGGAACGAGGCGAAGAGAGATTGAGAAAGAGAAAAAAGAGATTGTGTGCTTTGGGCCAAATGGGAGCTGCACTGCTCCAGCTGTGACCATAAAACAGCAGGTGGATGCCATCATTAGGCCTGACAGATAAAGCAGGAATCCCAGAGTCCCAGCCCTCTCGGTGCATCTCTCCTGGCGCCAGACACTCATCCGCTCGAGGATCATGCTTTGATGCCATGACATAAAACATGACTCTGGAAAGATGAGGAAAAGCCATTGAGTTTAAGAATGACTCAGCCTAAATGTATTTAATTTAATGTGACAATGTGAGTGGCTATTGTCAGTTTTCTGGTCGTAGTTTTTGGTCAACAATACTCATTTATCCGGCATGCCATCTAAGGTGCCGCTTGTGACCTTACATTTGAAGACGGCATCGTACGTTGGCTAAAAACCTTATCTTTATCATCTTTTTTTTTTCTTCTCCCAACAAGAATGTTTTGTCCTTATTTATACATATTTCTTTTAATACAATAAGACAAATCTATGTACATGGATCAAGCAGTTTATTTTGCAGTTGGAACTTTATATGTGATAAACACTAAATTGTACAAATTGCCATTTTTACCTCTGCAAAGGAGCTAATTGTTTCACCCAAGTCGTTTTAGTTGGTTGGTTGGTTTGTTTGCAAGATTACACAAACACAACTGTACCGATTTCCACGACACATAGGACATAGGCCAAGCAATTTGGTTCAGAAATACAAATAAAAAAATCTGGATCTTTTGAATTTGAAGGTGGTTTCATAAAGGCCCTAGTGATTATCAAGGTTTCTTTTATTAGGTTTCCACACAATACATCTTTTCTGCTACATACAGTAAATGCAGTCATATATCAGCTTGTCCCTCATTTATTAAGAAGCACCGTAATGTGTAATGATCTGAAACATTTGTAAGATGCTGCATCCCTCCCCTTTCCTCCCCTTTTATTTTTTATTTGTTCAGCGTGAGTCAGTGTAAGAGTTTGGAATTTAGCTGGGAGTGTACCTAAGAGCTGTCATCTGGGATGATAGTTTGATGGCAGATGAGAGCTGCCATTGCAGCAGCCTCCAGGTGCCCTCGGGGCTAAATGGATGGCTGCAACATGGCACTTTGAGAAGGTGCTTCTTGTCTCTGATTTGTCTTCACTTGCTGTGTTTTTCCTGCCATTAGCAGACATGTCTATTTGAGATGCATCGTTCTTTCTAAAGTTTCTCCATCTCAACTTCCCACTGACCTTTCACAGTGAATTTCTCCTATACAGAATATATAAAACAAATTTCATAAACTGGTAGTAGATTAAATTTAGCACTTGAGTTTGGCTGTTGTCTTTCCTCGTCCTCATTAGGAGCGACGGTCGACGTGATCATCTTCTCTCTGTGCTTAATGGGAGATAATTTCTAACTGCACTTCTTTGTTGGAGGTTGTTTTTTCCTCCTGTATAAATACTATGTATTCATCTATGTAACTATTGTAGATGGGGTAAACCCGCTAAATTGAAATACACTCAATCAGTGCTAACAACCACTCACTGAGAATCTCCGTGCTGAGGATGATCTCCCTGATTTTGTTGATTTGGCGTCGTCAGCTCCCGATGCATCTTTTGAGTTTTTGATTGGTCCTTGACTGAAGTTCAGTGTTTTTCCCTCTGTGGCCTCAGCAGGGAGCAAAGTGGTGTGTGGAAGCATGTCATCCCCTGATTTCCTTTTAAAAAGCCGACCCTGATGCTTTTAAATGCATCATCAAGGCAATGGGCTGTCCAAGTCGGTTACAAGTTAACCAAATAAACACTGACAATGAAATTAATAATGCATATTGTTTGCGAATGCCTCAGCTGGATGATTTGACTGATGTATGCAAAGATGGTAATTTATTGAAAGTAAATTCATGTAATTGTGCAGCAGAACTTGATGAAGCAAAAGAAGGTGTCAGCACGGCTTCCATCATCATCAGAAGAAAGAAATCATTAAAGAGCAAAAACAAATCCAACTTCAAAGCACGGTGCAGAACAAACACTTACTTTATGGATGTGTTTCATTTAGACCAAAGTTCAGAACGGCTGTTATGGTAAATATGTCAGATTTGTTGTTGGTTGTTTGCGGATGTGATAGTTTTGGTTTATTTATTTTTCTTGTGGTCCACAGGGATGCAAACACTCACTCTGTTCGTATCAAAGTAGTCAGTGTAAATTTAATTTGAAGATGAGGGGGAACAAGAGCCAAAATGTAGTTGTCATTGTCGAGACACATTTCCACAGTGAGGAGCTCAACTGGCAACACGATCGCAGGGCCAGACTTTAAAAAAAAATAGTTTAGAGCTAAAGTGTCTTTGGAATAACTTGGATGTCAGCAAAGTGACATCACGTGGAAATGATGCATTTGGTGGACTGGCGTCAAGAAGAGGGGACTAACGATTAAAAGCACATGAAGCTTGCTCGTCAGAAATGTATTTTGACAATGCACCCAGCTTGGGGAATCATATTTAGGAATGCATTGCATGTGTTTTTAAAGCTTCAGTAACATCATTTGAGCTACATCCAGTCAATCGCATAGGACAGCCTTAAATCACACAACGGCCTCCTGTGCTTTGCATGCAGACAAACACTCAAGCTTGTGAAAGTTGTTTGTAGTCTTTTTCTGTGTTACATTATTTGATATAAAGGCCCTTTATGCAATATGTGACCCCTAGTGGTAATTTGTAATATACACTGTGGTATACAGCCATGCAACATGGTACCATTATAGTTATGACCATGCAAACCCAGTGTCCATATAGTTTCAATCAATCATCTTTACACTGTGTATTTGAACACAGTTTGTAAAACTTTGACCGTTTTTAGTCCATCTGTCTTTTTCCTATTCTTCCTCATGTTTTCCTCTCTGAAAGAAAGAGTAGATAAGTCTAAATATCGGATATGGACTGCAAACAAATCACTCGTAACTTTGCTCGTATCTGCACTCACATCTGACCTGCCTATTTCTGAAAGTGCCCATCGGACAGAAATTGAATTTGAATATTAATAAAATGCCCCATGTTTCGGACAAAATATTATCCATGCATTATTAAATGTGATCCCCTTTGTCAGCCATTAATTAACGCTTGTTAAACCATAATAAAAGAATAGGATGTTGAACACGGTGGTAAAAAAAAAAAAGAAATTTGGTGTAAACACAGAAATCATAAAGAGTATAATGAGATAAGAGAGAATACATTATCGTCAGTGAGTGTCTTTTTTACAGTCTTTGTGGGCATTGGTATAGAGCTACTTCTGATTGATATGAGGTCTTTGTTGTAACTAATTTGAATATTTGAATCGTTTGCATATTAAGCATCGCAGCTCTTAAAAAGCCTGTGATGGTGCCGTATGACTGCATGTCTGTTTATATCTGTGTCGGCATCACAACGGGTTGTTGAGGGCAGCTCACACATGAGGAGATGTGCTGGACTGTTTCTTTTCTGTCCACATTTTGATCACAAATGACAATCTGTGAAATATGCCAAACCATAAACTATGCAACTTGCACAGCATTGCGTTTACGTTAAGTGATCTGTTTAGTGTTACTCGCACTAATGCAACTGAGGCCTGTTTCTCTCACGCATGCTAGTTTTCCTTGAAACTTGCGTGAACACAGTCTCCATTTTGCCCTATATGAGGAAATTTATACATTTAGGTCTTTCTTAAAGCTCAGTTGAACATCAATCCATTCATCCTTCCATCTCGCCCGCTTATCCTTTAAAGGCTAATTTGCACTTAGGTACTAGAAGAGATACGTCCATTTCAAATAATGTAACTGTCACCGCCCACATACTTCCATGACTCTATGCCATTGTTGAAATTTCCTACTTATGTCCTATGGTTGTCTCACTTGACCTATTGCTTAGACTGCCCCCAATGATTTCCAGTGGTACCTCTATGTTTTGTCTGTTTCGTCTGTATCTGTAATCTTTCAGAAATTCTTTCATGACTTTTTATAGTGGCAGCAACCGAAATTACTGACATTGTTCCTCTTTTACCTAGTTTAAAGTTTAGCCAAGAGGGAGGCGTTGTACTCCTGTGGCTCAAATATAGAGAAAACGGTGTCAAAGGCATAAAACCAGGTCAAGCTAATAAAATACATACATGCCAGGAATTTGGTCAAGAGGAATCAGAGAGACTGCATCTGAGGGTTTAAATGAATAATTTCAACTGTTAGCACATGTCTGTTGAGCTATTATCAGTTTGATACTTTGTCTGATCATGTCATTGCACCCACCTGATCGAGCCAAAGATTACAGACCATCACCTAATATGCAAAAACAGCAGAGGAATCTGAGGTCACACAGCAACATTACTTTTATTGAATTGAGCTGGGCTTTGCTGTCATTTGTCACATGATAGCATGACTCTGTTGACAACATAAGCCAGTTACAAGTTAAGTGATTGGTTTCGAAATCCAATTCCAGATGTACAGATGTTCCTCTGTCAGATGAAGAATTAGATGGGGAAGAGCAAAATCACCCATCAGTTTCTCTTCTCTGTCTTTTGGCGTGTTAATTTGATTTCAAACCGCCAAACATGGTGTCATGGTTTTCTGACAGGGCCTTGGGAGAGAGTTTATCTCATCATTAATTAAGTATCATATTTCCCTACATGCTGCCTGTGCTTAATTAGGAAGAGGGGGTCATTTGGGAGGGCTTATTAACTGGAACAAATTTGTTAAAGGAAGGAGACCGAGACAGATAAAAGAGAGAGGGAATGAGGGGAGAGGAGCGCCTCTGGGTTCAGTCGTCCCTGACAAGGCTTGGCTTTGGTGATTGATAACTGCACCAGTCATGGCTCGAGTCAAACTGGGAGAGATGAAGGAGTAACTGGGGGTAGAGACACAGAGGAAGAGAGGAAATCTGTGAGGAAGGAGAAGGCGATGGGGTGGGGGCTGGGAGGAAATGATTGGAGACATATGCTAGCTCTCAAGCAAGATAGAGTTAGACAGAGAGGAGGGAGATGTAGGACGAAGAGGGTTGGACAGTGAGATATGAAAACAGAGAGAAACAGAGAGAAAGGGATGCAGGGAGATGGTGGAGATTGATTACAGCTCTGGGCCACGTCACAAAGATTTTATTTATTGTTTCCCATACTCCCAAACATTCACCTGGTGTTTTTAGAATGCCAGAATTGAAAAAAATATCTCAAGTACGTGTTAGAGAGTTCCATTGAATACGTGCATACACTCTGTCATCAGGCTGTGGTGTCAGATTTGTGGGGGACACCGTTTCCCATTCCCCTAATTCGCTGCGACAGAATGGGTTTGGCGAGGCCGGTAAAACACCAGATGTTTTGCTCGAATGTGACACCCAGGTTGCCAGAAATTCCCAGTAGCTGTGCTCGTCTTTGGTGCTGACCTAGCACAAGTTTTGGCAAACCGAGAACAGCAGGGGGACAATATGACTTTCGGCTACAACGGACCTGTCATACAAAGTGGCGAGACATCAAAAATGCTGTAAAAGCCCAAAATACATGTATAGCCTCATTTTATATACTGTAGTTTTTATGTTGTAGCACGTGAAATAACAGTTAAGTAAAAGATTTATTATTTAGACTTGCACTACATATATTTGTCAGTCTGCCTCTTTACCACTTAATTAAGAACATTTGTCGGGAACTCAGCCGTTTTTGGGGAGGTCCTGTTACGAAAGAAAAGTCCACTGATTTGTCCTCAGTACAAGAATGGAAAATACCACGGACCAAGGAAACTGCTCGACATTAAAACCTGACAGAATGATTTCAGTTTAATTCCTTTTAGCAAATGCTCCTCATACTAGGACCTCTTGAACGTGTGAAGACTTAACAGGTAACAGTCAAGTTTTATATAAGCTCACAGTTCACCTCCTGCACATTCTATTGATAGGAGATAATAAGGTGTTTTTTGTGACAAAGGAATATGAGGTGAAACCATGTTGGCTATTTCCCTGTTTTCCGTTTTTTGTTTTTAGTATTTTTCATGCAATGCATAGTAACGTTTCATTAAATCACATTTTCCTGGCGTTTATAAACCATCTCCATTTTTGTCCCCTTTCAGAAAACGGATTCGCAGTTGGTTAGCATTTATATAATTTGAGCTGGAGAAAAACAAACTTTATTAGGCTGAGCAACATTATCACTTTGCCGCAGTGAAAACTTCTGAGAGTCATTAAATCTCGAGTGGACTGTCTTTGAAGGCTGGGGCAAATGCTGCTGCATTGATTGACAGGGTTGGCCTTGCCTTAATAGAACATAATTGGGCAATTTTGAAGGGTCTCTGAAAAATGACCAAATAATAACACATGACTTGACTTGAGACTTGTTTTCTCAGATAATTGTGCAAAAAGCATCTGGCACACCATTAGTTCCATTTTCACATTAGAATAATAATCCTTTTGAACTAATAAACTCGCTCAAACGTCTGTGCTTGGGTGGTGGGCACTGTGAGGCGGGTAAATACTGTATGCTCCAACAAGAAAGTGCAGAGAAAAGGTAATTTGGGAACAATAACAAGATGAAGACTTTCCTGAAATTCATCATGTCACATGAAGTGAAGCTGCAGTTTTTCCATCCTTCACATTTCAAAATGTTTGCCACTCTAGCGATGACATTTTTCGTTGTTAAAATCAAGCATTCACACCATTCACCTTTCAGTTCCAACATTTTCAATGAATTAGTATGAGATGTATAAGGGAAACAATTCAATTACCATTGTGTTGAACAATTAAACTTCAATGCGATTCCTTTCCTTTTGTGCTTCTTACCAGTCACAGTATTATGAAAATCAACAATGAGGTTAAAATAAAATAGAATACAACATGCGACCTAAATAAATCATCAGTGAAATGACTAAATCTTTTTTTAATCAATTACTAATGTTAATTGTGCTACAGACAAATTTCCCTGTGAGTGCCAAAGTATGTTCATAATAAAAAAAAGAAAAAAGAAATGGGTCTTGTACTTTGCCCTGCATTCTTACCTTTAATGTGTAAAACAATAACGATCCCCCAGGGGACCGTTATTGTTTTGGTCTTTCTTCAAATGAGAGATCGCACCAATATCGAGACTCAAATTAAAGGATAATTAAAAAATGTTATTTCAAAGTTATTGCCGCCCATAAAACTTTGATTAGGCAAACATTAGCCACATTAGGGCTTAATGGCCATTGCCCCTGTGATTACCGTCAACAATTTTATGTACTGCACAAAGAATATGAAGAAATGAATAATTAAGAATGCAGAAAAAAAGAGGTTTTAAAATAGCAATAACATAGCTAATGTTGGGTTGTTTTTAAAACAGCTTATGGAGGGTAAAATGAGTCTGTGAGATTCAAACACGCAAAACCATATTTTTGAATCACTATGTGGCAAAATGACTTGATAGGACGAAGACACTTTTTTTTTTTTCATAAACTGTCAACCTGCACAGTAAACTGCTGTTCAGTGAAATTAGTTGTTTTTCAAATGATCACATAGAAAACCTAATAAATTCGACTCTTCGGGTGTATTTCTCTGTTGTTCTACATCTTCACACGTGATTGATAATTAGCACAACTTCTATTTAAAGAATAGTCGACTCAATCTCTGTTAATTTGTTGATTAATCTTTTCAGTCATTTGGTTTATAAAATGTGACAAATAGGAAATTTTACATCACATCTCATGTCCTGTCATGAATCACCAGCTTAATGAAATCAACATTTATAGCAGCGGTCGCACGCTGAAGCCTTCAGCCCACATGAGTAAGAATGACCTGTGATGAACAATATGTTAGTGTTTGATAAAGTTTTTTAATTTGATGACACAAGAAAGCCTTGTGTATGCAGCTCAAACAAAACTTATGTTGGTAACCAAGCCGTGTTTGTGGTTTTGCTCTGAGAGATTTACAAGCTGGCTTTGGCAAAATGAAATGAGTCGTTAGCGCCTTAGGTACTGTTAAATTCAATGAACATTCAAGACATTTTCATAAAACCCGTTAATGGCAGTCTTACACCATATGCTTCCTCTCCCTCCTTCGCTCTCTGTCAAAGGTTCAGCGTGCAACAGAGGCTGAGGCTTCAGTCATCCTCCTGCACCGCTGTTTATGTTTCTGATGGTGTTTATGAGCTGTGTCAGAGCGACGTAAAGTTGTGGATTAACATTTATTACTGTGATGATATTGCCAATCCATCTCTGAGCAAGTCTCCGAACTAAGAATGAATGTTTTTTATTAGATAAGCAGGGATGAGCTCTTTAACAGGCAGGGGGAAATAATTGCAGATTAGTTGGAGTTAGTGTTGATGGCTGAGCAAAGTCTTTCTTATGGAAATTTAGTTGGATGTGGTTCTAACTTTTTATTAATTTGGGTTTTTGAAATACTGTGTTTTTCATTGACTCCTGAGAAAGCTCCGTTCTGTAAAGGACAGAGTCAGGTCGACTTGAAAGGTCCGATTAGCTTGTGAATGCAATCTGATGAAAACTAGAAGTGTGGTTTGAAATGTAATCACAGTAACATATCCATTGTGTATGGAGGCATTTGCATAAACATGACACAACAGATGCATCACATCATACTAGAAGTGCAACTAATTATTAATTATTGATTAATCTGTAAAATATTTTCTAATAATCGATTTACCCCTCAGTCTAATGTTGGGAATTAATGGGAAATGTCCATCCCAGTTTCCAAAAGGCCATTGTGTCATCAGACAAACAAACAAAATGAACAAATCCTCATATTTGAGAAGCTGAAACCAGAGAATTTTATAAATATTTTATCACTTTACTTGTCCCACAATGGGGAAATTTGCCATATTGCAGCAGTAAACAAACAAAAGCAGAATTGGGGGACAAAAAGAATCATGCAATGTAACCATAAAGAAGTAAGGCCAACATTTTATTGTCATATTAAAAGTGTGACGTTGACTGTGGCCTGATGGGACCAGAACGCCCCCCCCCCCCCTCGCCACCAAGAAATATGGACGGAGGAAAAGCAAAGGCCACAATACACAGTTTCCCACAGAGTTCCCCAGTGGAGGGAAATTATCATTTCCTTTGTTCCCATCTTGAAATGTATTATTAATTGTGCTTTCACGTTTCTTCATGATGCTAATATAGCAACAGTGCTCTTCCAAATCACCTGAAAAATGAGTCCAAGGACAACGGGCATTGCACAGGAAAGGCGTGGCTGTCCACTTTGAGAAACGATGCGACTCAACAACCGAGATTAATGGAACTCAGATGGCTTTTAATTAGTGCAGCTGTGCTCATTAATTATCTGCCCACAACACAAATATTTTTATATTTGGGGAAAGTGTTGATTTATTTGATTTAGTTTACCAGTGGATCGAGATGAATGACTCTTCATTTCAAATTTTGCCAGCAGCAAAAAGGAAAAGAGAGGGGAAGAAGTCTTCTAGCAGTCTGTTACCTGCGTAATGTTATTGATGACGCTGTGCGATATGACAGGAAAGAGCTTTAGTCTGGAAAGTTGTGAGAGAATTTTCGCCCTGGACACAGTTTTAGTGGCAAACTTTGGGCTCTCTACTGATTGGTTGGTAAATATATCTGACCTTGTTTGTAATGGTTTTAAATGTTGGTATTCATTTAGCGATTTTCTCGTCTTGATGAACATTCAAATTGCACAACGTTAAAGTTTTACCTTCATCCATTCACACAAACACATACAGTGCATCTATGTGCAGCAAACTCTATTCAGTATCTTGCCCGAGGACACTGCTCATATGGAGTGGGGAAGAATGGGATCGAACCGCCGAGACACAGCTGAACCCCTGTGCCACAGCTGATGTAAAGCATTGACACTGGGTTTATTCTTTTTCCAGTGGAGTCTTTACTTGTCAAAACGTAGCTAGTTGGTACGTTTGTTTTTCCTCTTACTTGACGATACGAAGGAATCAGCGGCCAAACGTTTGTTGTTTTGGCAAGAAGTGTTGATGACAGACACTTTCTAAAGGTTAAACATTATTAGTTATTGCTATTAATTTAAAAATAACTTCCAATATGTGATTTAGTTACGCAAGTACTTATCTCATGTCATTAAAAAGCTCTATCATGGGTCCTGATTTGTTTATTATGGGCCCTAAGTGTTTCTTTCTTGGGTTTCGACTTTGAGGTGCGATTGAACAACTGGTGTAGAATTAATGTGAACAGCCCATAATGAGTAGGGAAGTCCTGTAAGCTGCTCTCAGACCTGCACTGCAGACTCCAGGCCCTCGTCTGTATGTTCTGTACACTTTCCTGTTGTTGTGAATGTGTCTGACCTGGACTATCTCTTCATATGAGACAAGCAAACCAAACCCAATTTTCAGGACATTTGCAGAGTTCACCACCGGCACTTGGTCCTGATTTAATGCTACTGAGACAAACTCATATCAATTTGTTTTAAAAATGTTTTCAAATGAGTGCGTTCATAAAGTTGATTTACTTTTCCTTTTTTAACCTAAATCAAAATCTCTCAGCCAATTACTTATCATGATGAAGAACAAATGTTTCATCTCTCCTTCTATTTTCTGTCCTCTCACTCCCCCACTCACTCCCTCCCTCCCTCACCCTCCAGTTTCCAGCTCCTCCTCATGGCTGCAGTAAATTTCTTTGAAACATTCATCTGAACACGAACGAGGAAAAAAGCAATGGCGAGAGCAGAAATTAAAATTTCATTATTTACTGCGCTCGAGTTTGGGAACGCAATTAGTATCTGCACTGTGTGGCCCAGGGATATTTACTGCTTTGGCCTCTCCTCTCTTTATTGTGGGGTTTCTTTCATCCCGTCTCGCAGACTGTGCTGCTATCACTTGCTCATTACCTCTAGCAGTCTGAGACTCGGCGCACAATTACACCATTTCAGAGAGTTCAACATGTGAACTTGAGGATGGACACAGAAATGATGCCATTCGTAATGATTGCATTGAAAGAAACTGGCAAGGAATGTGATCCTTTTTTTCACCCCTAGATAGTCACTTATAAAATAGCTGTGGACTTCATCCTGTGTCTTGGGATGAAAATATGA
Source organism: Paralichthys olivaceus (assembly GCF_024713975.1). Taxonomy (NCBI): domain Eukaryota; kingdom Metazoa; phylum Chordata; class Actinopteri; order Pleuronectiformes; family Paralichthyidae; genus Paralichthys; species Paralichthys olivaceus. Next base: position 7,933,540 of record NC_091112.1, read on the forward strand.
TTTTCCTGAAAAGTTTTGATGTTTATGAACCTTAGATTAAACAGCAGTGAGTCTCTCGAAAAGATTCAAGTTGAGTTTGGTATTTTTAGCTGTCAGAAACTAAAAAAGTACAGAGGTCTGAGCTCAGTGTTTCCCACAGAATTAATTCAGTCTCTCTCACACGGATTCAGCAGATTCCAATCACAGGTAAACAGACTGAAGAGTGAAAGATCTTGCATCGGAGGGAACTAACTGCATTGTGTGCCACAACTGCTACTGAAACTAGGAGGTCTGACTTTCTGCGTGGGCGGTAAAAACCTTATGGAACATTGAGCGAGCACGAGGCTGTGCAACCCTGTGAGCAAGCACCTGGCAAATAACATTGCAAATGCCACACAAGTGTAAAATTATTTTGGTTCAGTATAAAATCGAAACTAATGAGATTATGATGGGCCGCCACAGTCTAATTAATGGGAAACACTGGAACTTCTTGTAACTGCTCCACCTGGATAATATTAATAGAAATCTGCAAATAGTCATTTTAAAAGTCCTGGTTTCGCTCTATGATAATCGATAGATTGATAATAAAAATAAGAACGTGTTGTGTCGCTGGTGACAAGTTCTCTTTTCAGCACAAGAAACTTTCAGGCTAAAACCTTTTTCAGAAAAGTTTGTGCATCCAAATCAACACTGCTGCTTGTTAAGTCAGTGTAAGTTAATGCTTAGCTGATATGGTTTGATTTCTAAAGTTTCCATGTCGAGTGTTAATGTTGGTAAGGTTTTAAAGCACTATTAACTGGTTGGTATTTATATTACACTGTATATGCCCAGCATTATTCAATAAGAGAGGAACCAGTTTTCAATGTTAAAACACAAGCAGCAAACAAAACAAAATAAAACCTTATTTACATACAACATTCGCTAAGCCACCGCTTTTCTCACATGTGCAATTAAGGACAAACCTGCGAGCATTAATTTGCTTGATGTGCACTTCTCAGAAGCGGCGGTGCCAGCTAAAACAAAACAGCAACAACAATAACCGCTGTTTTCATATTAATCCTGGTTTAACAAACACATCCTTGAACAGGGACGCGGTTATTTTGCCTCGCACATATTTTTCCTCCATTCTCCGTGTTCCTAGACATAATATGCATATGAACACTGGAGCCTGTCGGATATAGGAGATCAGACGAATCGCAGCGGGGGATCAAAGAGAGAGATCTGATCTCATAAAATCATATTAAAACCCGTTGCCTCATTCCAAGACACCGCGTATTGATCACAGAGGAGACAAGTAGGAGCGTTTGCTTCCAAATAAAAACCGGGGGCTGACGAGAAGTGAATCAGGAAATCTGCGCATGCTTGGGGGTCATTAAAATTGCATGGCACTCTATGTATTCCACAAACAATTGCATGGTTAACTCGGGGGCAGAGGGGAGACAACAAGAGGAGCGTGTCTTCACAATAGCTTCTTGCATCGCTCCCACCTCCCCAAAATCCCCCATCCTCTCCAACTCCATTCACCCTCCATTGTATTTATTTCTGTTTGTTGACGGCGCCATTTTCAATGAGCGCGTAAGACAATAGGCAGGAAAAGTATCAGTAAAAATAGCTCCTCTGTCAAGCTTTCAGGGCCGGTTGCTTCTCAGATGCGGTATTAGAAGAAGGTATATGGAGTGATTTGATTATACCATGCGGGCGGCGCCATTGTTACCCAGTTTGACTAATAAGTACTTTTCAAACCTGCCCCTCTCCTTCCCATTCAGCGGGAGTGCTTCGGTTTCTCGACGAGTTAACCTTCACACACTATCATTACTGTCACTCTCCGCTGAAACTTCACAGAGCAGCTCACTTTCTGCAGCGTGTCTGCGTGCATGCCTGCACGAGAGTAAAACTCACTGTTTGTCTTTAATTCCTCTCAATTACAGGTTCCCCCGATGTTGAAGCTGCCTGTTTCTGAACTCTTTCTAACATTTGTCTCGTGAAAGTGAAAGCAGCCCTTTGGATTTTCGTCTAGTTTTCACATTAACTCTGTACGTGAAGGATCCATATTTGTTTCAGCCTCTTTGCACCACTCACGAAACTCTTATTTGAATTTCAGTGATCTCAAAATTACCAGACACTTCAGATGCTCAGCTAAGGTTTTGGTAACCATGATGCACAAACATCCAAGACAGTTCCAATTTATGTTGTCTAATTATAGACATATCTTATATTGTAGTTTCAATCAAGTTTTAAATCAGAGCTGAATATATGTATTGAGGCAATGTCATTGTCATTATTTAAGAAAACCTCAATTTTAAGTAAATGAAGAGCTTTGATTTTTGTCAGTGCATAATCCTCCATTTTTACACAATGTGTATTTTGAGTCAGATACTCTCTATTTTACAGCAGTGGAGAGAAGAGACAGAACTGTATATGATACTGTCCAACATCTGATGCAACCTGCACATATGAGTCAAAGGCCAAGAGTGTTTGATTAGCATTATGTCTCTGGGTTGTCCGTGCGTCCATTTGTCGGTTCCATTCACATGAGTATGACATCTCAGGAAGGCCTGGAGGGAAGTTCTACAATTTGGCACAAACTTTCATTTACATACAATTTTAAACTGATTGGATTTTAATGCTCAAAAGAAAATTAATGTGACCATGAAAGATGGTATAATTCGTACACTGGTTATGACCAAATACACTTACCTTATTTGGTTCAGGATGAAGACATACAGTTTGAAATTTAGTATAAATGATTGAGAGTAAAATGACTGAATGAGACCAGTAGTAAATCTGTGTGTATTCCCAGTTACAAAATGGCTGAGTTACTTCCTGGATGTACGGCACAGTTTCCAGTAGCTTTCTCGACTTCACTTCAAGAACTGCCAGCTGCACACAAGTACTTTTTATTTCTCTTATGTTGGTCCCTTAGGCCTCTGCACTACATGAACAGTTTGCACCATTATTCCCAATGCGCTGTATGTTGTAAAAAGCAGAACGTATACATTAAATGCAGGTGTCTCCTCTCTTATTACCTGGACTGAAGTATCCTCAGAACAAAGCCAGTGGATGATGAGGTTGTTCTCATTGAGCAATTTTCCTAAAGACCCTCAGGTTATTAAAACTATAACCAAAATTGCCAGTAATGTTGTTTGCTGAATTAAATTATGAGTAAAAATCCTTAAAGGAGAAGATTTGTGGTTTCAATGTTAAAACCAGTGGCTACTTTGGAAAATGGGTTTAGCTCACAATGCTTGAATCGAACTCACACTGTGCACTTTTTCATACATTTGGCCCATTTGAAACAAGACTTGACGCAGCATTGTGAGAGCGTATACATGCTGAGATAAACTGTTAAAAATGCAACACTTGCAAGACCATTGTTTTCTTATGGTAAGACAACTTCCCTCCTCTTGTGATTTATTCATGTTCTCTTCTTCTGCTTTGGCCAGAAAGTTGAACCATTTGCTAACTTTTGTTGGCTCCTGGTGTGGAGTTGCAATCCTCATCAATGTCACACAGTTTGAAACAACTCAGGTGTATTTAGCTCTTGGTATTTTTACATTTGGATGGGTCTATTATGGCTTGTCTCTGTCTAATTGTCTTCTCAACACGTGTAATGCTTTAGCTGCCTTGAAAACAATGGCTTCAGTTTCACGCAGTGGCAGCATTTGTGGTGGGAACTTCTCTGTATAACAAGGAGGTAACTTTGAGGGAGTACATCTGTTGTACTGTTTTTTTTCTCATCAGTCTGTTCACAGCTCTTAGAGTTCAATTCTGTGAAAGTTGCTTTAAACTTTGTTTTGGCTCTAGAGGAGTTACATAAAGTCAATAGACAAATTGCTTCAACTGAAGTCACATGAGTCTTCTTTGCAGAATATAGACAAGTTTGGAAATGTAAAAAAAAACTTGGGGCGATACTGTGATTCACATGCCACTACTTGCGTAAAGCATTTGAATCTCAGCCTGAATTGTCAGTGGTTGAATTGTGTATAATGTAGGCGTCAGGTTGAAACAAGGAAGAACTGTAGTTTTTGGGGAGATTTTCCTTTTTCCAAATGGAGGGTTTAAACCTACAAGTTGTTGTGTTCTGTCTGGACTCTGGTGAAAAGTCATTCTGGACTAAGATGTAATATGTTAATAGACTATCAAAGACTAAAGTTGACTGGGAGCTTAGTGAAAAATGATTTGGTCTATCATGGAAGGAGCTCACCTGGCTCTTGCATCTTGGTTTCCATATAATCCAAAGATGATTCCAGTTTAGATGGTTTGGTTTAGGTTGATTGAGTGACTCTTTGTATTATTCTATTTTTCTCCCACAAAAAAGTTCCTCTTAAGATTATGCCGATGTTCAGGGACTCAGGGCAAATCACTTCATGTTGCTTTGTTCATGCACGCTTACATGTGAGGAAATGTAGAATTGGAAAGGGAAGTGTGCTCCCTGTGAGGCTTGGATCATTCACACTATTTAAGGTTGATGCTGCAGATGATAAAGATCATTTGGTTGAATGTGGCGTGTTTATAATTATCTGACTGAATCAACATTGGGCAAACTGAACATTTCTGTAGTTTATCCCTTGACATTGTTTGTAAAAGCTCCAAAACTCTTTAAACACCCCCCTCCTTCCTCTACTGTATCAATCATTTCTCTCTCTTTCCTCTTTCTTCCTCTGCCTCTCATTCTCCCTCCCTCTTACCACAGTATGTGTCATTATCCATCCAGTGTGACTTCACCCATTCTGCCCTCTGGTGACACAGCCTGCCCTTGTTAAGTGGCTCCAGTCCCTCTCCTCGTTTACAGGTGAAATCTATTCTCACACACTGGCCTCAAGGGCCCGACTGGACTGTAACAGAATTTCTCCAGCCCCGCTGGGCCCCAACCACAAAGCAGAGAATAAATGGTTGAGGTGCCAGTGCTGGACAGAAAAATCAATGCCTGTTTATACAGACATGACAGTCCCGGCGCCCAAGCAGTTCTCCTGCTCGCTCCTCTAGACGTTGTGTTATGCTGTATATATTTTTCCCTTCTCTCTCTCCTGTGTCGGGAGCATAAACTGCGTGCCCTCTCGAGAGGATGGAACAGTAGGTGATGCGCTGTGGCCATTTCGTCCTCGATTTGTTCTCACCATATGCTGAAGTATCGCAGGGGGGTCAGCTGAACGCTGCCGATAGACCGACTGTCATGCAAACGGTTTTGTCCGTGCTGAGCAGATGAAATGCAGACATCCAAGGTCATGCGTTGGAGTAGGATGCAGTTTCTCAACCGGTGGGTCACAACCTCAAAGTGTTCAGCAGGCATGTGTTGTCAGGGTTGTGCTGGAGACATGTTTCTATTACAACTATTGGGTTAATTTTCTGTTGAAGACACAATAAACCAAACTGGTATAACTGCACTTATTTATTGGATAAGCAATGTCTGATTCAAAGACTGATTCATTTATATTTTTCTCGAAAGTATAGAGACACATGGAGAGAGGTAGTATAACGATGCCGACTTTGCTGGAATGCATTCACATGAAAGCAGGAAATGTTTGGGTGTTGTGTGAAAGATAAGAAAGAGCTAGAACCGGGTGATGTTGAACCGTTCACTGTTACACTAATCTGACAATTGAACAGAAACAGTTAAAGTGTAATGACGTCTTTAACCAACAGGATGATTCTTTTTCTGGTTGAAAATTAATGACAAAACTCACTGTTTTTACACATCTGAATATAAATCATTTTGGCAGCTCAGTAATTGAAATAATTGTAAGTTGCGGTCCAAATCTGATCCTGATAACACAACCGATTTTGGAGAAGAATGTAAATACCTCTTCTCTGCTTTACCTAATACACAAAACTTTCACTCTTCTGTAAAACATGTTTTTGCCTCAGTTCATCTGTTCAGTATTCTTTGCCTTATTCTCTCCTCATTGATTTTTTTTTTTTGTGTGGATGTCTTTGATTATATCTCTGCTTATTCGTTTGTGTGTCTCCACGTGTGAATTTTGTGTGTGTTGCATGTGCTCCGTGCAGGCGATTGTGTGACTCTCAGGGGGAGGTAGCAGCGTACTTGTAACTCATTCTGATTTATGCCTCCTGTCTAAATAAAAACATAAATCACAGCACCTGCCACAGAAGTCACTCTCGCAGTGGTCTGGTTCGTCCAGCTCTGTTCCGGCTGCACTGTTGCGCCCTGATGACAGAAACACAATTGATTCCCTCATTGCATCAATTTGTCGCCTAATCTGGTGATATGTTGATAAATTTTACTGCTTTGTCAATTAATTTTCTTGAAAAATGGGCTTGGCAGTGGTGGACACATCAATACAGAGGCAGTGGAAATATCGGTGACAAAATTAAGTGATAAAATTAATTGCCCCCTATCCCGTCTTGTGAAAACATAACTAATGAGGGAGGCAATTATAGTTGCATGTGGTCTCCTTTGGGGAAAGATGGAGGGGGTGTTTGAAAAAAGACTTCTATGGTAATTAGACTAGTGGGAGAAGAAGGATCTTGGGAAAATGGTCATCTGAAACAGAGGGTGACTTCAGAAATATAGCACAGTGGATATATGTTTGCTTCAGCTCTCAGTCACAGCGCTAAAGGACAAACAATGTAAGAAACCTTTCAAGGGAGAACATAAGTCAAATCAAATGATAGTAGTAGTTAATTTCTCCTGGACTGTGACAAATGTGTGTGTGGCCTGTCAGCCGCTAGTTGCTCACCACTCACACACACACACACACACACACACACACACACACACACACACACACACACACACACACACTGAAATACAAATGAATATCATTGTCATTGTTTGCTCACCGAAATGTGGTTGACTTTGATTTGTGTATTTTTTTCTGTTAATTAAATCTTGCAGAGTTGTGGTGTGAATGAAGGATGTAATTTTCCAGAGAAGAGAATAAGGGTTTGTTCGCTGTTGGGGGGGGGGGGGGGGGGGGGGCTATAACACATCAATAATTATCGCAATATAAGTTTCATCAATGGCATTATAACACTAATATATATTGATATGATGCTTATATGTTGTGTAAGCACAGTGAGAAGATATAACATATAATAGTGTTTATCTCTATAAAACTCTTTGTAGCCCATATTAACAATATTGAAAACTTGAAACTTGTCAAAAGTCATAATCTGTGCTGAGGTTTTGGTCCATTAGTCGAGGCAAATATGAACGGTTTTAACGAAGGTATCACTGTACATGAGGGAAGCATTAAGAGAAAGTATGTTAAAAAGGAGAGTTAATTTTAAAAGACTCTTGTGCCCACTAACAACCTGGGAAGTGACTCTCAAGAGCAGAAATATCATTAATGCATTCATTAGAAATAGGTTAAGCTATTGAATTGAGGCTTTTTAATGCCCTGGATAGGCAACACGGAAGCCGCATTAACATTTTGTAATCACCATTTCTGCACTGCTGTTGTTTGCATCCTTTGTCCGAGGTAATGAGATCCTTCCATCAAACAAATTGTCTGGCTGAAGGCACCATTTCTCCAAGGTCCTCTCCTGAAGGGTGAGAGGTGCTGGTCTCCTAAACATTTGCACTGGCACTTTCAATTTTTTTTTAACAGTCTGACTTATTAACAAAACCAGGAAGCTCTGATTCCACCATTTATATTTAGTGTGCATAGAAAGTGAGCCTTTGATCCTATGCGTTTACTTTTTGTTATATTGCATACAGTTATATTAAAGTATCACAATTAAAGAATTTGAATTTTTATTAAAGAATCAGCCTGCCATCCCTCTCCCCTTCTGTTTCTGATATTCCCCTTCGTAAAGGAAAACAATAAGAGCAACCTTCTCATTTAAAATTGCCGGTTTTGACAATTTTTCAATATCCCATGATTCTTTGCGCTTCAGGCAGCATAAAGCGAGGCAGATTTTGAATTATAAGTACTCAACCAAACAGCTAAAGGTGCACATAATAGAAAATAAACATATTTTCAACAGTTCATCAACTGAAGAGCTTTTTCTCTTTTGCGAGACAACAGCCATAAGGGCGGGACAAGCTGGTGATGCAATAAGACCAGACCTTATTTCGGTTCACGCGGCCCATGAAGGGTGCAGCTGACGTCAGCTGCATAGACGGGGGTTGGCTGAGTTTGTGAGACTAGTCCCCAGCAAGAGCCACAAAACGTTCTCAGATTTACATTGACCACCATGGTTTTTTAAAGTGCTTTCAGTTTTTGTCGTGATTCTCATTGTGTCTAAACAAACAGCTCTGAGCCAGCTATTATCCGTTTATTGCTGTTTAGTGCACTCTGCAGTAAAGGTAGAGTGATCTCTTGGAAGGAAAGAGAGAAATGTGCATCTCAAACGAGACAGAATCACAGCAAGTCAGCTCTCCTTAAGGATTTAAGCAGAAGCTGCCATTAAGAATAGGTGTCTGTTTTAAATATGAATCATCCCCCCGCTCCAGTTCAAGTTGTTAACTAAATAATTCAGTAACGGGGATGCATTATCGACTTGACGTAAATGTGATATGAGTGGAAATCAGGATGTGTGACTGAGATGATAATTGATATGATAATGGAGATGGGGAGAGAGGGAACAATAGCAACAAATAATAATGAAAAGCTAAATAAAAGATGGGAGTAAAACTGTTAGTGCAGCCAGCTGACATGCTAGAGAAGCTTCACCGAGGCAGCGGTGGGGGGGGGGAGCGGCGGACGGCTTGAGATGTGAAACGCTCCAGATACAAGCTGCCTGCCTGAGACGCTCGGAGTCCTCGTGCTGTTACTCACGAGTCGTACAGTGGTGAGCAAATGAGAGAATATGTTGAAGTATCCTCCCCTGTCGAAGGGCACGGACTCCGAAAGGGGATGAAACAGCTGCCCTCTTAACCCCGGCATCTTTGAACATCAGCAACTTTTTGATTTGCATGTGATTAGGTTCACAATGGAGGCCAGTATCATTAATGAGATCAAACAACTTCTGCTATCAGACACAGCTGATGTGGCCCTCAACTCTGCCATAGACATCAGCTCCTCTTTCACTCGTTTATTTTTTTCCCTGCTGCTCAGCACGGCAAAAAAAAAAGGGATGAAAAAGACGATTTTGTGTGTGTGTGTGTGTGTGTTGGGTAGAGGAGGGGGCTGCATAAAAACTGCTCAAGTGCAGAGAGCAGCCCCATCTGGAAGACATCGGACCTAAATGAAGTTGTACAAAACCATTCCATTGATAATAAAGCTAATTTTTATGGCTCTGACAAGTATGTAATTATGTGCAGTGGTGCTTTTCAGATTTTATCACAGTCAATAAACTACCACGCTAATTTCATTCCTGTTTTGACATATTTACATGGAAATATTCGATTTGGGGGGAATTAGAGGCCTTGAAAGCCCCTGATAGATGGCTTTTAATGATCTGTGACCCCCGGCCCGTGGGCTCATCTGTTTGTCGGCCCGTCGATCTCGCGGGAGATGTGCTTGGTGTTCTGATCTCTTTAGACAGAGTGCCATCCAGACAGTGTCGGCCAATAAGCCCCGAACACTGGCCCCCTTTCTTGTTGGCTGATTTGTCAAGCCTGCTGATCTGGAAAGATTAAGAGGAAATAGATGTTTAAGTGCTGCTTCCTATCTGTTATTTATACATCACAGATATCATCAACACACATTTTTACTGACCGGCCTGACAGCTTAGGACGCTTTGATATTCAGCGCATGAAAAACTCCATTGCTGTGTATTTTCCCCAAACTTATCCCTCACGCACCAACACAGACACACACACAAACACACAAAGAGGTCATGGTCCAGTCGACCCATCTTCAGCCTAGTGGTGCAGATAAAGTACAGCTGGCCTCACTGGCCTGGACTGTTGAGAGAACGCCACAGGGGTCACCAGTGATGACAAGGTCCACTTATGGGAGGTGGGAATTGGTGTCAAAAGAGGGGAACTGCTGCTCCGTCCTCCTGCAGCTGAGCACGTTCAGCGTCTCGCAGGAGGGGAGCCGGTGTCATAAAAAGTCCATCAAAAGCACCAGTAATTACCCAGGAAATTGACAGTGAAATTAAAAAAGTTTGTGGTCACTAAGATACCCCGCCCCCCCCTCCCAAGATTCCTGTTGTGTGACAGCAGCACATTCTCCGCGGTGATGAAAGTGCTGCCCCTGACACTGTTTGCCGTCATAACTTTCATTGTCTCACGTTATTTTCTCTAAGTTCATCAGTCACTTGGGTCGAATTGATGTCCTGGTGCGAATCCAGCTGTTGGTGGAATCCAACTGTGACTCGTTGGATGTTAATTGCCAATTCACACCAGCGACGACACGGCGATCCTTAAAGAGTTGTAATTTATAAAAGCTTTTATGCAAAATGGAGAAAAAGAAATCATATTGTCCTCAGTGTTACTCAACTTTAAAACTCTGACAGTCATGGTCAATCTTACAGACGTGTAGGTTTATCTTATGGACACATGTTTTTATTCTGAATTTGTATTCATTTTTCAAAATCTCTTATGAAATATATGTTAGAAGTTTGTCCTGTTGTGCTTTGTCACTAGCCTGTTCAACCCGCTCTGTCAGTTGTGTAATATTGTCTGTAGAGGAAATAGGGTCAACCAACAAGTCTTTGCTAACACCTTTAGCCTTTGGTGGGTCTAGAATGCTAACAATATGAATAATAGATTTTCTATAGAAGACATGATTGTAGCTCCATGGCCAAGAGAACTGTCACATTCATATAAATTTACTTTTATTAGCTTGTGTGTTGTGGAAGATGGTGGTCGATCTTTTAATAAAAGAACTGACAAAAAATGAAGCAGGAAGTAAAAACGTTTTCACCAAATAACAAAATAGAGGTTTTCTTTCTGCTAAAGCTCTTCTATGATAAACTGTAAATGAATATAAAGGTTGAACAAAGGTGAGCAGATCCACCATTGCTTATTATACCATTGAGTTATTTTTAAATTTGCAAACGCACAATATAATAGCAGCTCAGTCAGCAAAGAATACACAGCATTCATAATAGAGTGAATTTTCTGGAGGGCTCCCCGGTGCCTCCAGCATTTTACTCAAACCCGATAAAGACGAGAAAGACACATAAGTACATTATAATGCAGCTTGTCAATACTAATAAAATTGTGACATGTTCAAGAACAGCCATCCGCGAGGAGGCTGCAGTGTTCCTCTGATTTTAATGCCAATCTCCATAATCAAGATGAAACCACACACTGCCAAAACTGGCACGGTACAGGCGCTCGCCGATGAGTGATTGATTGAATATGAAATAATGAGGGTTTTCTGGTGCTCTACTGGCCATCTAAAATTCTGAATACAAATCAAATGGAAATTTTATGCAATGAGATGTATTAATGGGATTCTGGCAGTGTTTTAAGGTCTTAATGTACAGCAATAAGCAACATAGGTTGTCTCGGGGAGATGAACAGTTGTTGCTGTTGATAGGCCATTTTAGTGCATTACTGTCAAAATAATGCATGTCCGTCTGCATATATTCCAAGGCCCTCATGAGCTTAACTTTGGACAATTACAAGGCGGCCAATTTTTCTGTGCATGAATTTCCCTTTTTTTAAAAATAAGAAATAATAGTTATTCAGGATCTCATTAATGCCACGAAAGTTGTCTTTTCTCAATATTGAATTCATCCAGGATTCACTCAGTGTCCCCTGCATTTATACATATGAATGATTTACATATATTACATTAGAATTGTACAAGTAATTCCTATGAGGGATCTTGTTTACAATATGGGTAAAACTGCCTTAAAAGCTTTCAATCCTCACTAATGCTGCAGAACTCTACGACTGCATTGGCGTTATTTGATATCCACAGGGTAAATACAGTTGTTGCTACAGAGGACAGCTCTGGCAGAGGGGTTGTGGATGTTCTCTCACTCTGCTCCGTTCATTCCACTGATGTTAAGTGATATTTACAGGATGTGGCCGGCAAAATTGCATATTAGAAGCCCAATTAACATTTTTGTTGCCCAGGGCATTGTGGGGTAGATCTGGTAGCTGGTATGGGAGGCTGTACTGTCAGGTTCCCGTGTTGTAGTCGTGCACAGTGGTTCTCATGCAGCAGGAAAAAAATGTAACATGGATGGAAAGGACAGAACCCCTCATCATGTGATTAGTGTCCTAATTAATATGTCTGCATTCATTTAAATCTCATTTAAACGTCCATCCAAGCAATTAAATTGATTTAAGTAGAATAATATTGTTGTGATATCAAAGTGGAGTGTCATCTGTTAACCAGCTTCTGTCTGTAGGGGTGTGGTGGCTATACGGTAAATGAGGGAGGATGGAGGTCAACCCTTGTCAGAGAATAAATAATACAGTACCTTGATGAAGGAGAACACATGACTAATTTCATCTTATGATGTATTTTAATAGATGTGGTAACATGTTATTAAAAATTTTGTAGAAAGTGTTAATGGTCAGTTTTTACTTTTTGCAGAAACTGACAATTACATTTTTCATAGGCTACCGTTTGAGATTTAAAAGCCAAAGACGCAATGTCCCATGTTGAATCAGTTCAATTCAAAATGCAGCAGAAGATAAAACAATATATTGTTTTATAAAATAATTTCTGGTCTCTGTTGAATTTTTAACGCAAACACATAAATATTAATAATGCATGAAAAGGATTGAATGGTGCCTCCTGTGTTGTGCCTGTTTGTGCAACACAGATTATGTACAGTAAAAAAGCTGACCGAATAAACAACAAGGTATTTTGTACATGTATGAAGAATACTTTCATATTTTTCACAATCTTTGGAGGGGGGGGGGTTTATAACTCTAATGAAGAGGCTACACTGGATTGTGTCGATCATTTCATGAGACATTCTAACGATGGTCAAGTGAGTTATTTTTTGATAAATTAACCTTTTTTTTACTCTACTGATAAAATAACGTTGGAAACCTATAAATCTAATATAACTTTTTCATGAACACGTCATTGGAACCCTCCTGCTGTTTCCACTACGTTTGTATTTGTTATACTTTTTTACTGTATTTGTTATAAATATAGTAGAGTAGTAAATTGAAAATGAATTTTAAACAGAGGTAGTTCTTTTAATATGTAAACTAACATTTACTACACTTGCACAGTATTGTTTTCATGTCATTGGTTTGTCCATAAAGAACCTTTTCTCCACCAATCCTAAGATTAAAAACTGTGACATTTTTAGTTTCTACAGATGATCCCTCATCCTCCTCTTGAAAGGCTTTGCACTCACTTGACCTACGTGGTATTTCTCAGTGTATCCACTTTTTTATGACACTGACGTAGGCTGACTCTTAAATACTCTTTTAATGCATGTTTTATGAGTACGATTACAGCAATTCCACTTCTGAGGTAGTTGTGTGCCAGTGATCTCAAAGGATGTAGACTCTTCTTTACCTCAGTGTGACACTTGTGAAGACTTGAACATTTTAAAAGATTTTAATGTTTCTTCCTTTTTCATTTCTGTTACTTACTCTACTCAAATCACATAGACATTGAACATCAGAATTAGAAGTGATTCAAGTTTCATTGATCATTATCTTGTTTCATCATTTCGTCGTAAACTACAATTCATAAAATGTGGTTGGATGTTTCAAAATGACTTATCAGTTGTGTTTTGGAGATTTGTCATGCTACACACAACAATTACACTACACTACCTTTATTTTAACTTAGCATCGTAAATGCATTTAGCAAAAACATAGTGCTATTACAGTTTGTGTAAATTTCACTAACTGCCAGGCTGTATCAAACTCCCTTTATGTCACATCTTATTCTTATTCTTGAGCAGTCCACTTTTTTTTCTGAGTGAAAAATGAAAGTTATTAAACAAGTTTTAGTTGAATAAAATCATCACATATGAAATCAAAATGAGTTGTAATAGTAAAAAGATTAACAAGATGGATCCTGCATTAACCCACGTATGATTGTGTCCTGTCAAGATAGCATTTAAATGTCCTGGTGAGAAGCAAATGGTTTCTGATGGCCATCCAGGCTTCTTCCCTCTTTGAAAAGCCCAGATCAAATAGGCTCACTCTTGTCAGCACCTAAGCAGGGAAGCTTCCCATATGAACAAACGATTGATTGACAGGAAGACATAGGCTGGCTTTTTTAATTTCCATGCTTCGCTTCAAATTAAACCTCCACCTGGGATAAAAGCATAGGCTATTCTGCATGGAGAACTCCCAAATGATAGGAAATGGAAATTTTGATTAGCAAAGAACGAGGGATTTTCACTCTGTTGGATGTCCCAATAGTGCTGATGGTTGACATTTCTTTAAGGAGATAAAATAGTGATGACAATTGTCTTTTTAGGGATTTTGTCAGCATTAGTGGAACTGATAAAATCCGTCTGAAGTATGTCATTTACTACGGCTGTGTTCTTACAAGTATGTATCAAAGTCCATATATTAGAGCAGTGCTAAAAGCCACACATCAGAAAAAGAAATAATAAAACTATAAAACAGTATTAAGACAGGGCACAACTTTTAATTTCCTGATGGCCAGGAGCCACAGGCCAGCAACATTTTATGCAAGTCAGCTGATTGGCAGAATTTGTTGCCGTCATACTTACTGAAAATAATGTCTGCAAAAGAAACCTATGATACAGTGAAAAGAAAGGGGGGGCTCTATAAGTTTGTGGCAGCCACAGTATTCCTTGGTGGGAAACAGCGACTTACCCAGATTGAAAAGTCTAAACTGTTCTTACTGGCATCTAAGTACTATTCTTGGGAAGGTCGTGCTCATATAGACCTTCTGTCTGGCAGTTTTCTGTCCCAGTGATGGAACGACATCTGGGTGTTGTGTCATGCGTCTGGGTGGGCTGTGCTGAGGGCGGTGACTGTATAGTTACAGAAGTCCTTAAGGCTCATTTTAAAGCACACTGAATATTGGCTGTGTGCTTTTCTCCATAGATTAAGCCTTTGATACTTCACAGTATTTATATACAAACTAGATACCTGCTTTAAAATCAAATACAAAGACATGGAAATCTCACTTTCAACAATCTTGCACCTTTAAATAAGTGAGCTGTGACAAAGAACAATTTGCAGGCATCACCACTCTAATCTAAAACATATATTGCCTTAAACTGCTGTTTTTTGTTTGGGCCTCGGCGTGTGTGACGAGATGGAATAGCCACCAGAGAATAATAGTAAATGCACAACTACTTTTATTGTGTGTTTTTATGAGACAACATACATTAAACCCGCTGTAGCTGCAGTAAATAAAGGGTGTTGTAAAACTGTGAAGTCGTGAAAGAGCTTGTAAACATAAACAGCCGCAATGAGGTCAACATCAAAGTAATTGTAATGCTGTATGAGCAGTGAAATACAACTTAATGCTTCGGGACAAAAAGGCTTTGCGGGGAACCTGAAGAGGCTGTTGATGGAAGTGAATGAAATGTGTGACGGTTGGAAAAATGTCAGATACCGGCTCTTTGTGGATTGTGTTGCGCCACCTTTTCTCGCCTTGTCTGTTCCTTTTCCTACATGAATTACAGCCTAGTCCTGGTGTTTTTTTTAATGTAAATATAGATTTAAAAAGCCATA
Organism: Paralichthys olivaceus; assembly: GCF_024713975.1. Taxonomy (NCBI): domain Eukaryota; kingdom Metazoa; phylum Chordata; class Actinopteri; order Pleuronectiformes; family Paralichthyidae; genus Paralichthys; species Paralichthys olivaceus. The sequence goes on from NC_091112.1 coordinate 7,949,030, forward strand.
ATTAAAAGCAGCAAAAAATGTGGAGTTGTACTGTTTTTGCCAAAAGAACCACTCCGAAAAACAAATGATCCAATTGTTTGGATTGTCAAAAAATCACTGGTCTCTCAATGTTCAAAAGACATTCAGAACATCGCAATGTAGAAGCTTTTGTTTTGTGAGTCATTGAATGTAACAGGATTTGGAAGAATTAATCATAGCTGACATTTTTCGTGCATTTATTTTGACTACATGCTACTGTGACAGACATCGACAGTTTTAATTTCTTTTAACAACAATATTTATCGACATAAATGCTTTAACTTGATGGTAAAACAAATCTTGAAATGTTCCTATTTCGTTGTTGCGAACTCCAGCATGTTAGAGGAACTAAACTTTTTCCTGTGACCTTGTTATTTATCAAGATGTTACCTAAAGAGCACCGCCCTCTGCTTAAGAACACATGGACCATGTGCAGCTTGAAGCTGATTGAAGTTTATTGATTAATGTTTCAAAGCTGTAATCCACTTATCCGTTAGAAATGTGCCTCAGAAAAAGTTACACTTGTGCAATAAGATCAAGGAATTCAAACATTTGATGTGCGGCAACTCGCTTGAATGGATTCACCGAGACAGAAATGACAGCCAACTTGGAGATTCCTTTTACTGATCAAGTTTCATTATGTTGGCAAAAGGGCCTGTGCCATTACCATGAGTAATATCATAAGTTATGAATGAGGCAAACGGCAAATGGCATAACACATCACCACTCAGGGCATCAGCGCTCATTTAGAGCTGTTTGAGTGTCACCGCACACTACATGGGCCTCGACAGCATGAGACAGAGAGCAAAATGAGCTTGACGTACACTTCTCTCCCTTCAACATGACTTCATTTTATAATGTGATGCCGGCCTTGCTGCAACCCAACTCGTGTCAAACTGTTACGAATCATCCGACCCCCCCCCCCCCATCACACACACACATGCGCGCCCACACTCGCTCGGCTAATCAGTGGAAAAGTTGACTCGGCCCCATCACCATCAGATGTTTTGTTTCTTTCAAGCATGTTTTAAGGATTAACACATAAAAGCAGCTGAAGGCCGTGGTCTGTCATGATCACTGTAGGGGATTTGTGGATCATTATATGAGCTGCTCACTAACATGAGGCTTCGGGGAGAAGGCTGGGCCCCCCCACCAGGGAACTTAGTCAGGAGGCTGAAAAAGTTTTGTCATATGATGTTTTACATTTTTGTTATTAGCAGCAATCTTTTATGATTAACAGCGTGGCCCTTTGGTTCAACCCTGTTCCATGTTTCATTTAACTTCTTCAGCCTCCTTACATATCACTTGAGACTTCACATAGTCAGAGTATAGATTAACATAAGTATGGACAAGTAGATAAGAAAGAAAGTACAGTAGAAAGTGACTGAAATTATTTTAATATTTGGCTTTTGTATAAAATCAGATCAGATTTTTTTTGCAGATGTGGATCAGGAGATAGAGAGGGTTGCCCACTGACTCGAAGGTCAGTGGTTCAATCCCTGTCTACATTCTAAAGCTTCCTTAGCCAAGATACTGAACCCAAGTTGCCTCTGATGACAGCATATGGTGTGTGAGTGCTGTATAAATGTGTGTGTGAGTGGAGCACTTTGAGAAAAGCACTATAGAAATATAATCCATAGAGATTAAGATAATTAGTCCTCAACAGTTAAAAAGTGCTTAGAAAGATGTTTATATGTAGACTTTGAAAAAACAGTAGTAGGTTACTTCTTTAATGTAGAATCAACATAAACCCACATGTACAGTACTCAGTTCAAAAAGCTTCTTTAGAGTCATTTACTGTTTTTGTTTTTATTAGATTTTTATGCATCGTGCATACATTCTGTTGAAGTATTAAACAAAAGAAAACTTTGATATTCTTATTGACAATTATTGTGCTTTCTGTTAATATGATAATAATGCACAAACTTTAAAGTACTTATTGTACTGAAACTTTGGTGAAATTCATTCTTGCTCTCTTTGAGATTTGAGGCTTTGGCTCAGTGGAAAAGAGGCAGCTGTGTGTGTGTGTGTGTGTGTGTGTGTGTGTGTGTGTGTGTGTGTGTGTGTGTGTGTGTGTGTGTGTGTGTGTGTGTGTGTGTGTGTGTGTGTGTGTGTGTGTGTGTGTGTGTGTGTGGAGGACTCAGGTCCACATTTAACTCTCCATAACGTAATTAAAAGAGTAAGAAAGGCACTCGAATATAATTACATCGCTTTCCCTAGGGAATGATTCATTCACACTTTTGTAAGGTGTGTGAAATGAACTTCAGGTGAGGAGATTAAGGTTTTTATTTTAGAAACAAATCTTATTTCTCTGTCCACCAGTTCAACATTGGCGATAGCAGGTTTTGGTGAGGTACAGTTTCTTGGCATGTAGGTACCACTATTCACTTTTAGGAAAGGAACTAACATTAGTTCATTACATTAACAATGCAGAAAAAAACAATTGCATCGATCACTGATTAGTGATCAGCGCTACAAAACAACAGCTACATTATGTCTATTATTCTGTCATAAACATTAATGTAAATGGATCATTAAAGAGCTTAAAAAGAAGATTAATTGTGTTTTCTTTCTCAGGATTTATGATCTACTGCAGTTAATTCCTTCTGTTGCCTGGCAAGGAGTCACCTGCAACAAACGTCAATCAATGTGACGGACAGTTCCCAAGTTTCAGTCTTAATTTCTGTCTTTTTCTTGATAGGTTTGTCATCTTTTATCTGGGGACCCTGTTTCGGTCATTTTCCTCCCCTGAAAAGATGTGTCTGTCAAGATGACTGACAGACCTCAAGCCCTGTGTGGAAAAGCGATGATTCCCAGCAGTTCTCGCTGCAGCTGTCCCCCAGAATACAGTAAATCAAACCCAGTTATCCGCAAAATTATGCACAGTTGATTGTCAAAAGTCTGCAGGTGAATTGAGGAAAGGTTTTAAATCAAGTTTGTGCTTTCAGTTATTAAGATGGTTAAGCAAATAGCTTCCTTGCCCAGGATTCCACCATAAATAACCCAACGCCCTGGCGGTTTTATATATTTTATTTAAAAAAACAGACAATTTGTCACGGCCACATCTTTATTCACATTATTGTAGGTGATAGATTGAGCAAAATAAATCACTTGTTGAAGAAAGAATCTAATTATAAAAGGGATAAACTGACTCAGGTTTTCCTGTTCTTCAAATACCAAGGGACCTATGACTCTCTTTAGTAAGGTCAAAAATGTAACACAGATAAGGATTTATGTGTAACACACGACTGATGCATAACAAACATGTAGCTCTTTTCTCCAACTGGGGAAAAGCTGGTAGCTAAGGAAAGCCAGTAGAAAAAGTTCCTTATGTTTTGTTGTTGTTTTGTTGAGCATCCACTTTAGCATAGTCTCCTTAATATACTTTTACATTGTGACTTGCTTGGTAGCTTTCTTATTCAAATGACTCAAAGGACTCTGTGAGATTCATACATTTCAGAGGTTAAATCATGAAGGTAGACAGTTCTTCTAATACAGTCAGTTCAACCAACCAACCATCACACAAACTGACCTCCACCAGAAATGTGTTTAATAAGTTTCTCTGTGGCACTAAAATCACAAAATCATCAGTAAAACATTTGGTACATTTGCTTGTTTTACAGTGCGTCAGGAAAATAATGTCTTCCATATTAATCAGAAGAGACAAAGCTCCTCCTCGCCCGTTTGTACTCTAGGCCTATATTTATTTGCCCCCTGTTGTTTTCTTTCCACTCATGGATCTGCCCTTCCCTGAATTGCCCCCTCACGTCTGCTCCCTGTTGTACCGAGCTCAGCAAAGTTGTTCATTAGTGATCTAGTGGGATCATTAACATGGTGACACTATTGGATCTTGCTGTTAACATAAAGCGTCCAAGGTGAACTGGTACACAAGCGTTCGATTTCAATTAATACGTTGCTCAACTTGGATTTGGTAATGGAATTGGAGCATGCATCAGTGAATGAATTTACCTGGACACCTTGAGACAGATGAGGCTGTCAGTGCATTGAATTCCATTGTGTTCTTGGCAACCGTGGCTCTTGGAGCACAGCCTGCCACTATTTGTGTAACTTTTGAAGCATCAGCTTAACATTCTTGTGCGCTATGCATCTAAATAGTTGGGTGTTAAATTAAAGGTTCTTTAATCATTCTATTTACAGGATAGTCCAGATGGGATTAAACACCAGTCACCGTGATTTATCTTACTTACCTTATCTTTTACGAGATTTAAGATAGACTTGCTTTATTTGCCGTGTACAACAGATGTGCAGGCAGTCGTCTTAGTCGTGCAGCGACAGCCGGCAGTGTGATATACCAGGAGTCTGTACACCTGGGTGTGAAGGTTTCTCACCCAAGTCAGCATTCAGATTCTGATGCAGCCAAAAATATTTTCAGTGAATTAATGAGGCAAGAATCATTTTTTTAACAGAATTATTGAGTAAAATCTATTTTTTTACATCTGGTGTGGTGCTTAGGTTAATGTTCATAACTTATTCCCACTGTGCATAAAATAGAAACACATGTAAGCTTTTGCAAGTTTTAAATTTGCCAAATAGTTTTAGGAAGACAGTAAGCACATTTTGTCATTTGAAATCCAAATTCTGCATAACTACACATTTCTATAAGAGTTGGCAATTTGTTGCAACTTGAATTTACGGGCCCTTGACTGAGGTATGTGGTAACCTTTCAACCTCATCAATAGACCATTCCAGGCTTATTGAGTATTATATACTTTAACCAAAGCAGACTATTGTAAAGTAACACCTGCATCTACTCTTAAAGGCAGTCTCTTAAACTGTAATTTCTCTGTTTTAGATAAAGCACCACAGTATGTGCCAGTCAGTGTGTTAGAGAATCAGATCAGTATAAATCTGTAAAATATTCTTCAGAGAATCGCAGTGGAGAGAACCTGCGTAGGAGCTGCCTATCTGTGTGACTGTGTGTGTGTGTGTATGCAGGCGTGTGTGGGGGTATTATCAGTGTGTGTGCATGTCTGTGTGTGTGTTCCTCAAGCAGCAGGAGAGGACGTTCTTCCATCTGACCCACAGCTCCACAGGGCTTTATCTCTGCTGGTGTTCCACATTATTGATAGCTGCAGTGATATTGACAGGCGATGTGATGGTAGGAAAGGGAAAATAGGAGTTTGATATGACATATTGTGCTTCTCAGCAGATCCCATAAATAACTCTGACACGTTTTTGTATGCATGGGAAGGCCTCTGATTCAGCCTCCCATAAAAAAATAAACTTCTATTATGGAATGTATTTGTCAAGTGGTGCGGTGATGGATGGACTAGTGTTTAGCCCTTGGCAGGTGGATGGAACCCGCCACAGCAAGAGGCAGCAAAGGCTTGTGGGGAGGATTTGCTAAACAACCGGGGGTGGGAGGTGGAGGGGTGTTGGTGCAATTATTCAGCATGAAAGGGGATCATTTCAGCACCTGCTTTCTCTTTCCCATCATGCATTATTGCGACAGGATCTTTTTCCTCTCGTACGGTGACAGTAGTGTGGATGAGTACGAGGACAAAGGAGACACGAGGGAGACGGTCACAGGTCGGATTGAATTAGTCTGTGAAATGGGGATAAGTGAACATAAATGCAGCATTGTACACATATCAGTTAATTGACGGATTATTCTATAAATCAACAAATCTTTCAAAGGACCATCAAAGGGTGATGAGCTAATCAAAGGAATGGGAAAAAATCTAATAAACTGGAAACACTGGATTATTTAATTCCATATTTAACAATCTTAAAGTGTCGGATAATAAATGTCTAAACAGATTTCAAATATATATTTGTTTTAAGGGAAGTTTAGCTTTAAATGTTACTAATGACCCTGCTTACACTTGCATTAACACATGAAAAGTACCTAGTCTTTGTCCTTTTATATCCCTGTCCTGCTCATTCATGTTACTCTTAATCCTACACTTGTTGCAGTGTCCGCATTGCACACACACACTTGCGGTATGTGCTTGCATTTTGCATGCACATCGTAACAGTGTGCATTTGTTGTTTTCAACAAGACAGTGAGAGGAGAACAACATCCCACATGCCCCCTTAAGCCGTTCATGCTTAGCATCATTGATTCATTTTTCTGCCCCGGGGCCCCACTGGGCATGTTGGCTTTCATTTCATGACTTCATCTTTCGTGGTCGTAAAGACATCTTGACACACATGGAGGAGGATGCACGCAGGCACACACACTAACACGGATGTGGAAAATAAGATCTAATTTTGCATCAAGCGGCAAGTAAATCTTTTGTCATTGGTTTCAGGGACTGTACATAACCGCTACTGGGTTGCACTATAGAGAGTTTCTTCAAGGCTCCTTGACGGAATATTTTTTAGCTCAGGATTGTTAAACTGCTGAAATTTTTAGTTGACTCTACAGCCTTGCCTTTTTTCATTATTCTAGTACAACACCATAGAGACAATGCTGCTTATAAAGGACTCAAGCTACGTTACTCCTGCTTTTTCCCTTCTTACTAAGAACTATATTAAATTAATTTGAATCTTAATGTTATTTTTTTTGTTCCTATATTCAGAGGTGCAGAAAGTCATTTGTACCTAATGACTGGTGAGCACAACACACATAAAGCCTGTGTACAGAGTCCAGTCCTTTATGAATCGACCCAATGGCTTTATCGTCTCTGGATTGTTGACATTTGACCCAAGATCCAACAACAATACCTGTGAACATGAGGACACACCATCCTTTGAACACCCTTATCACATAAATGGCTCACTCCTATTACCTTCACTTACATGCATAGCGATCAGATGATATAAAAATCAGCTAAATCTGTGCAGAGGGACTCCTTTTTGAGAAGTCGCCCGTGAACTTGCTGAACCAGAAAGCGTGTGATGGAGAACACTTAGACCCTCTCATCCATTTCACATTTGTTCCAATCAATTATTGAAGTAGACAGCCAATTACAAATGAGAGGATTTGAGTGCCCGGCTTTCGTTTCTCCAAAGGCTTGCATTAAACGTCTCTTGGTGGTGAATAATTGGTGCGATTAATTTACTGTTGGGCGCAAGAGGTGTTTTCATCTGTCCGTCGGCAAACGGCCCTCCCTTATATGATTTAAAGTATTAAGATCAGGGAGAAGGGCTGGGCTCGTCAGCGAGCTATAACAGGTTGAGATGAAGTTTTAATTGTGTTTTGATCCATGCGATTACATATAGCATTCTAGTTTTTAATCTGCAATTACTCCCGTCTTTGTCCCTCTAATTGGGAGGGTTGAGTAGCATTGCATGCAAATGAGGATAGTTGTAAAGCAGTTGAGAGCAAAAAAAAGTGCATTTTCCCTTTAATATATTCACACAGTTGTGATAAAATAGTGAGGTAGTTTTTCATCTTCCTGTTCACCATTCATTAGTCTCACAATTTGTTTAATTCGATGGCCGGATTGACGGCAAAGTAATTTATCAGTCTGCGCGGAGTGACAGGCCATAACATACTGACATCTCATGTTGATGCTCCAACCAGAGATCATTTCCAGCTCCCCACTTATCAAGAACACCCACACCATAATGGAGGCTGGAAAAGCAACGTAATGAAACACCAGATTTATCCTCAGTCATAATGAAGCTTTAAGAGATGCAGTAGCTCTTTTAATGTGAACGGTTAAGACCCTCGCATTTCTTTTTTCAGCGCCTTCCCTTTAATACAGGAGGTTACTAAGAGGTGGGGTATTTCTAAATGTAGAGTACGCTAACATTTCGTCCTCGTGCTAGAAAAACATTAAAACACCAAACAGGTCGAGGACAGGCGAAGTAAACTCCCGGGTTAGCGAGCCCCCTCCACCCCCAGCGAGCACAGGTGCACGAGGTCAGCACCCGTTTGCTCTAGAGACTCCCTTTAGGGTAAATGTGCCTATGATGGAATAGAGTGGCAACAGAACAGACGGGACGACCGCTGTAGGCCCGCGGCACTCAATCATTCTTCCAGTCTCACAATAGTCCTTCACATTACCAGCTCTCAACAGACTGATCTCTCAACAACGATGAAATGTCCTCATGGTAACTTCAGAATCCAGACACACTTGTACTTCCTCTTTGAGCAGTGGAGTTACACTTGTGAGGTTATATGTGCAGAAGATTTACATCTCTAGTACTTCATCTTCATCATCATCATCATCATGCTGCAATATAGAAAAAAAGCATCGTCAGAATTTCCTGAATCTTGGCCCGAGATGGGTACCTAAGTATTGATTTTTTGTTTTTTTACTAGCTTTTACAGCAACAGATTACTGCCGCAATCAAACCTGTATTTCTGTGTGAATATGTGTGCCACTGAGCTTCCTTCATGTCGTGCAGGCTCACAGGCTGAAAGAGCTTGATGCGTCTAACATATGCAAGATTTTGCATGCAGGTGTGACACCATATGTGTTAATTTGACGGGGGGTTGACTCTCTCTCAGAATCCTATTTTGGTAATTTAAAATTCTTGTCCCTACAAGTGCACGCAGAAAAAAATTCTGTGTGTAGCATGATCTATTGTCTGACCCCACCAGCAGTATAACACACACACACACACACACACACACACACACAGACTATACGTCGACCCTTGCCTACTTGTTTTATTCACATCCCTGAGTCCAACTTGCTAGTATTCAATCATTTTGATTAAAAGACCGATTTTGTCTTGAAACTGTGCAGGAGTTGGAAGCCCCACCAGCCAATGACATTTGAGGATTCATATATTTTCATAAACTTTTAACAATGTCAATGGGACATGTCTTCAATCTTCGCCTCACATCGGCAAAGGCACTCAATCTTTCTTTAGCTCCCGACAGAACATTTGAATATGAGCATAGGATTATTAATGTGACAGTTCACAGGGGAGGCATCATGGGGAGATTCAGAGGGAGACAGGTTTTTGCAGGTGGGCTTTTAAAAGAGAAGTGAATATAATTTGCCCCATAGTAATCATTCAGATGTGCTTGTGGCACATGGTTTTCTGGATTCTCATAATGAAGGCTTGATCAGTAACTTTACACACTGGAGCTGTGCTCATCTATATCTCACCACGCAATTTGAATAAACTAATCGTGCAGCTCTAGAAAAAGCTTGATATTAGACCTCGAAAAATGAAATGGAAGAAAATGAAAGAAAATATGCATTCAGTTTGGTGTTTAGATTTTAAGTTAATACAAATCCATTCAGTGTTTATAGGGTCACAGTGTCCTGCTAAACTCTCGAAGGTTTGTGGACCACAGAAGAGATTTTGTCTTTTTTCTGACTGTACACCTTTGTTGTGTTTTGCATATTTAACCCTTGTTATCATTGGATTAGCTCAAGTGGCAACTCACCATGACATCACCCACCGATGTGTGAACTGCTTTTTGAAACCTTGAGTTTGGCATTTTGTCCAACGGCATCTTTTGAAACCAGAAGTACCCATGGTTGGAGGAGTGCAATGGCTTTACTTTTCGGACACGGAGTCTACGCCCACAGTCTATAGTTTAGCAAAGTTACAAAACAGTTAAATGTAATGAAAAATATCTGTGACATGCACTAACTCTGTTAACATGGTGGTCACAGTTCGAGACCCACCCATGCTTGATGTTTGCGTAAATGGCTGTCAGTCCTAATGTGTAAAATCTTTGGGATTGATTATCACATATTTACTATATTATCATCAGACAGTCAATCCCTAGAAAAACAAGCACATTCTTTCACCAGCTGCAACCCTAAACCCCCTTACGCACAGCAGCTCAGCCATTGTGTACTACTTCGAATCATATTGTTGCATTCAGCAAGTTCTTGTGTTGCTCCTCATCTGTTTGCTCCCTCCTGAACAGTCACATCTTCCTACCTCTCCAGCTCCTGCCTCCTATCTCCTTCCTCTCTTTATTCTTGTTATTTCTTGTCATAAGAATGAATTGAATTTGTCCCCTTCAGTGCAAACAACAATAGACAGAGTAGGGACCTTCAGGAAAACAAATCGCCCGCTCTTGTCCCTGTTGGGGATTGGATGTATGTGTGTCTGTGCACGTGTGCACATATATTGCTGATGAGGCTGAGGGGGCAGATGAGGAACAGGCCTATGCCAAAGAGGTACCCAGGGTCATTTATTAACATGTCATCCCCACAGTGTCTGTTGAACCAGCGAGAGATCCAGACAAATGATGTTAATAATAATAAGTAGCCCTGTGGTGAGAGGAAGAAGTCTTCGCTCCTGTTCGTGTTGGGCACCTGATGCGTATTATTAAAATAAAAAGGCGATAAGTTAAATTCTGCAGTAATGTATATAGAACTGCAAAGGCTTTGTGTATGTGTTAAAAATAGCTGCTTCTGTTCTCCTTGTGTGTATTATTACCTCAGTGCCTTAGGGCATTTGTACCAGGACAGTCTGTAGGTGAATTCCCAGCAGTTTTAGCACCAAAAAAAGTCCCCCATGCTCTATATACATTAATTTTGTCAAAGGCTCAATTTAAAGGTACATATACAACCGGTGACAGGAGCCTGAAATGTCAACGATCCGTGACCAGACACTCTGTCAACTATAGAGAGATGACTAACCCACACATTCAAGGACACTCCTTAGATCTTTGTTGTACATGATGGAATATGCATTTCTTAGATATCTTAGAATCTCGTGGGTGGTCATGGTTTGTGACATAGTTGCAGACACAATGCTACTTTAACAGGTAGTTTCTTTCAAAGTCTTTTTTGGACTCCTACTTGTCACAGATGAAGGTTTAACTCCAGCCCATCTCTCCAACTGGGGCTTTAGAAAATGTGACCACATTAACCTCCAACAAGAAAGTAAGTAAGTGCACCTTGTCCGTCTGTTGAGATCACTCCAGAGTGTTACATTTGCAAACTGTAATGATATATGCAGGTTCTTTCTTTGCTCAATCACTACAGCTACACCCTAACCTCCGAGGAGGTCTGCTGATTGGTTTAATAATTTTAATCACCATTGACCTGCACCAGAATGAGAAACAAAAGATGAACAGAAAAAGCTGTTAAACGTACAAGAGAGAAAAAGGCCAATCGCCCCGGAAAGTGAAGCTTGTTGGAATTAATAAAATGGCAGAACGCGTGATGAGGTTTCAATAGTATTCAAATCCACAACTTGTAACATTCACTGGAGTCAGTCGGTTTCATGCAGCATTCATAATCTTATCACACAATAGCATTTTGTGAAGGGGGCAAGCTCAAACCTAATTCTCACATAATGGCTCCATTGACAACACAGTAATTCAACCTTAGTACATGACCAGTGGAGGTCTGTTGCAGGCATTCACACCACGAGAATATTCCTTTTGTAACAGCTTTTAATTAATTGCAGAGCATGGGGAAAACACAAAGACAAAATGGCTCGGCTTTAATTGGCTTGACTGAACATTTTCATTATGGAGAGAGTATATCTCCCTCAGACACTTTCAAAGAGCAAACTTGTTTCATTTTTTCAGAATTCTTTGTGCATGAGGAGTACGGACGAATTGTGGTTATGCATGAAAAAGGGAAAAGACGTGGATGGAGAAATACAAAATATTTCTTTGCAAAAACTCAAGGTCATGTGAGGTGAATTTAGTATATTAATTTTTAAATTATGCAATAGAATTAACAGGTTTCTATTTTAGCTAACTAAATTATATACACGCACAGTCCACCAATATTGTGGGTTTTTTTTAACGATACTTTATGTAAACTTCTGTTTCATACGTATATCGGCATATTTCGCCAGTGTCTGAATATGAAGGTGTGCTGCAGCTGCTTTAATGTGCTGTTTTGTCTCTGTGCATACGCTCCGAGCTTCTATCAGATATCCGTTTAATTTATTAGGTAAAGGAGCCTGGTGAATCTGCATTTCCCGAGGCGTCCGCAGTGAAATTAGCATTCTATTAGCTGCTACATTTTACAGCTGTCATTCAGATTTACCTGTGGTTATGAGCAAATATGCTGCGCTGCTATTGTAAGCCTTATCCCACTGCAATAAATTGTATGTTCATGCAAATTCGGGGGCCGTTCAATGGTGATTATGATAAGTGCGATAATCTCCTTATCTCATCACCCTCTCTTTGGTTACAGAAATGTGCTATGAAATGCATCAGTACACTCAGAAATTGAGCAAAACTGCAACTAATGCCACAGTCCCTCTCCCTTATGTTTCCCTCGCAACATTATGCTGATGGTGTGGAACTACAACGACATCAATCACAAAGTTGGAATCTGCTAAAAGTGCAGTTATCAGTGCAGTTATTCCACCGTGCAGGCAGGGGAAATGTGTAAGCCTCGTTTCACACTTGTTTTACCAGCTGGCTGTCTTACATTTCCACGCAGCCGCGATGCTGACAAATATTTGCGAGGTCCCGTGTTGCCCTTTTCCTCTGGTTGGATGAATCCTTTGTCAAGAGTCGGCCACATGTACACGAAGAAAAACAACAGCTGCAAATCTGCCCGGTTACAAACAAGCTATGATGAACATTTTTATTGCGTCTCAGTCACAAACTTCATCTTTAACAGCGTGCCAGTCGATGCTAATTGCACGGTGAAGTAACCAGACCTGCTGTTGTAATAGAAGATGTTGATGCATTTTGTTATTTGCTCGTAAGGCTCTCTGTAACCTCGGTGACCTTGCAATGAATCACATCTTTCCTTCAATATATGACCAGATATCTGTTATATCATCTGTGCAAGGACATTGGCTACAATAGCAGCAGAGTGGCAGACGCAATAAATATTATTTAAGGACTCAACATGTCACCTGTAAATACCCATAAATGCCATTACCTCACTTCATAGCATTTGGCCATAAACAAGTGATAAATACAGTCTCTCGGTGCCTCAGTACAACAGGTTTCTAAGAGCCCATTGATTTTGGATTTGAGTGTGTGTTAACGTTGAGCACTTAAAGCAACTTGCTGATAGAACGGCAAACACTCCCACAAAAGCTATTAGCGCCTTGTTAATGCTTTCAACGCCTTTTCACATAAGCCAAGGTCATGTCTCCGTCTCGGTTCTGTCACGTGTCACAAACAGTCTTGAGATTATGTAAATGAAAACATATCGAGATGAAATGGAGAAAAAAAAATTGAAAACTTTTGTGGCTAATTATGCCACATAATTCAATTTTGATTAATAATTAATGTCTCCTTTCCCTAACTAAATATCTATAATTAATCAACAAGTCATAGCAAGAGAGTGGGCTAATTGGTTTGAAAACACAAACCTGAATACTTAATTCATACACGAGGTTGACACCGCTAATTGCAGGAGTAATCAAAGCTCCACCCTTTGGGATTTGACGGAGAGATCGGTAAATGGGGGTTAGCGTGATCCTTCATAGCATTATCCTGACAGCTCCATTTATAACCAGACGAATATCAACAATGACAAAAACAGTAAATGGCAAAAGCCTCGCTGCATTAGGCTGTCTGCATGATAAACTCCGCTGATTGAATCGTTGGAGCAGCTTCACTTAGGACTGACTTGTAGCTGTTTCACACGAGTCCTTTAAGCAGTGTAATGTCCCTGTCAACACCTGCTTGTAGCGCTATAATCAGATGAGCACGAAGATGACTTCAGGATTCAAAGCAGAATTAAAACGAGAGAGGAGAGAAGGGTAGAGTTTGTTTGACTGTGCAACCTTTGTACTGGTGTTGGCCCTCATCACTAAAAGCTCTCGAATCTCGATGTTACTCCAAGTTGACATCATCGTGAGATTTTTCCTCATGTTAGACACCTTTCTCTTGTAGTTTTACTTCCTTCATGTGTTGGAAACTTCATCAACACTCACTCACTGTGAATTTTGGACATTTTTCTGACGGTTTTTCAGCCGACAGCCGACGTATCCAGGCCAACCGACTCAGACGTTTGTGTTCTCACATACAGAAAAGTCCTGGTCTACATACATACATACAAGCTTCACATGTATCTTGCTGGATTGTATAATGCATGAGTTCTGTGTCCACCTCCGGTCTCTTCATTTTCAGGACCATTACAAAGTGAACCCAAAAAACAGCTTCCCAACGGATTCAGTTTAGTTTCAGCACAGTGTGTGTATGTGTGTTAAATAACTGTTAACACATGACTTCTGTTAATGGTTGATTTGCACGGGGTAAGTGTCTCCCAAATTTCATAGATGGGAGTGCCGTACTCCATTTATGCATCGTCATCACACTAAAATCCTCCATCCGTTACACATAACTTCCAATACGGACACGCTTGAGCGGTAACATGTCTCCAGACAAAGAAAGTCTCAGCTGCTGTTGGTGTGATCTCCGTTTGAGGTGAACGGTGATTTCAAGTGCGGCTCGACCTGACGGATCACAAGTTACACGCTCGCAAAGTAATGTGCCGGGTTTTGCCAACAATCTCAGGAATGTCAGATCTGATGAGAGTGCTCGTAGCAGAGTTTGTTTTTTCAAGACATTTTGTGAAGGAGTAGAAGAGGCCTGACTTTGTCTCCTTAACAACCTGCACCACAGTGTCTCTCTCAACTTCCACACCTTTATGTCTCAGGGGTGGATTTAGGATTTTATATGATATGGGGCCATAGAAGGGGCAAGCATGTATATAACATTCATGCACAAATCCTTGTTTAATAAAATCATTCCTTGTTTGCTACAGCTTTCTGCAAAAACATGTCATTGAAATATGATGATATATATATATATATAAGACATCTCCCGAAATCCCACAGTTTGTGAGGTTTACTCATCAGTCAAGCGACAAGTGACAGGACACAAGCAAGTTTGGGAAATTACTTAAAAGATTAGTCGGGATAACCAGGCCTCCCGCTTATTTATCCTTTTCATCACAGGCCATGTTGTCCTTGAAGTGGCACTCTTTAGTCATTCACATCTTTTTGTGTCAATCCCTGCTTTAATTGGACATCTATTTTTGTCACCAAACAAGATTTATTACCAGCGCCCAGGTGAGAGTGAACTTGGTTGAAATTAGAATACTTTATGTCCGTGACACGGTCGTGTCCGCAGAGGGCCAGCAACCTTGTAGGTTGTTCCCTGCTGGAAGGGGAATGCGTGTGTGCACGTGGGAGACACATATATATATATATATATAGTATAAATGCACTGTATATACAGAGTAAAAACCTGGAAGAAGTCAGAGGAAGGAATATGAGTGAGGGATTTTCTGAGGGAAGATGGTGGGGGGTTGTTAAGGGGACACTTCTCTGATGCATCTCCACTGACCTGAATTCACAGTTGGTGTTTTATCTGCTTAACAGTGTCACCTTCAGTACCTGGTGAGATGAAGAGACATCTCCAGCTTGAAATGTCATTCAGTCTTAATATAGTGAACCATATATTTATATATATATATATATAATTTTTCTACTCACTAATATCAGCACTGGCTGCCATAAAAATCCATATCTGTTGGGCTCATTACTTTAACTTTTTCTGTCTCTTGTTTCCACAAAAACTCTTTCCATTCAAGCTGCCGTGTTGTTTTGTGTGTTTGAGTACAGTCGGCAGCACCACATGGGGGGTTACAGGGACTAATTTTGATAATTGATTGTAAGTGTTGTGTGACAGGTCCCCTGATGTGAACGCGTGTGACGTAGGCACTTAAAGGCCTGTTCACCAGCAGCCGGTGATTGATCCGACTGATCGATGGTCTGGTCTGTGCACATTGGAGGCGTCTCAGAGAGGGTTCACATTCAGGGCTAATGGTGAGTGGGGGGGTTCATACTACTCTGATTATTCAGTATTTAACACTTAAGCTAGATGTCTTAAATTTCACATTTGAACTCTACGTTATGAAAATTCCCATAAAGGACGAGACATGAGACAGGGTGTTATTTCGTTTGAACGTTTTCTCCTCCAGCCCTTTTTTTTTTCCATGTTGTTTACAACCTGTAACGTTCTATCAGAGCTGTGAGAGAGACTTGATGAGGGCCCAGTGAAGGAAGATGGTTACAATGGAATGTAACACGGTTGTAGAGTAAACATTAATCTCCCTCTCTACCTCCTTTCCCTTCATACACCAACTATTTGACCACTTCCCTATCACTGCCAACTGCAGGAGCATCAGATTACAAACAAGGAAAAAAACAAAAAAACAGCCTTCGTCACAGCTGAGGCTCGTGCTCGCCGACTTGGCGACTGGGGCATCGTTCCAATGTGTCCGCTCTGATATTTCCCCTCTATCTCTCATGACCTGATAATGTGAACCCTCTAATGAAGCTATTGTGTGCCTGTCTGAAGCCATTGTCTTCCAGGGGGAACTTTCTTTTCTCTATCCGACACACGCTAGCCTCGGTGCTGAGCGCACCTGTAATGGCCATGTCCCTCTGTCTTCTGTTCCTCTCCCCTTCTGTCTTATCATTGTTCTCAATTTTGGTCGGTTGCATGCTATCTACATTGGCAATTTACGCTTTGCCCGCTCTGCTCTCTCTGGGTTTATCTTTTTAATAGCAAGTGTATGAGCTGTGATGTTTGTTAAAATGTGTGGATATACAGCGTGCGTGTGTGTGTGTGTGTGTCTGTGCATAATGAAAAAATATTAAGGATATCCTAGATACAATTAAGCATAGCATTAGTGCTTTGAGGTAATTTAGAATCAGCATCACTATTGCATAGTTTGTCCACCAGAGAGCGCTGATAAGATCTGTGCTAGCCAATATCGTGATTGATAATTTACTACCGACCAAATATAGGTCACTATTTAAAAGAACACCAAATATGGTTTAATGAATTACTATTATGAAATATTTGACTTGTTTATTTTGTTTAACATGAATCAGTTAATTGCTTGTGACGTAAAAAAAGGTTTGATATTTGACAGATTTCTTAATATTTATCACCAACACCATAATTCTAGGGTTTTATCAATACTGGTGGCTTGAGCGTGCAGTGGTTGGCAGTATTTTGGCAGTTTTCATACATTTTCTTTTGTAGAAATTGATTGACCTCTCAATTTCTGTAAGACACTGTCTTGTCTCATAGTAAATATTAGGTTATTTTGTTGATGTGCTCGGTTACACACATGTATTGCAGGTCTGTGTGTCTTTGGAGGGGGATCCCTCACTTGTGACTTCTGAGATGTCTGCGTTTCCTTCCCTTGTCAAAAGTGTTTTATTTTGGAAGTTTATCCTGAAGATATAGTTGAGGGATAAGGATGCATGTTCTTGTGTCTGCCTCTCTGGATATTCTGGTTTCCTTCCACAGTCATGCAGCTTAGGTTATCTTCAGACTAATTGAGTGTAGGTGTGAATAGTTGTTTTTCCCTGTATTTCCTGCTCTATATTACTGATGACCAGTATAGATAATGGAAGGATGGATGATACTATACAGTGTGTTGCTGTCTGAAATATATTCTGATGTCATCCCACCATGGATTCCTGATCAGGTCGAGATGGGACTAACCCCACAATCATGTTAACAATAACAATCCTGTTCCTAAATGTGGGTCTAAATGCTTCCAGCTGTACAGTGCTGGTACAATGGCCATCGTGCTCTAACCCCCATAAAAAAACTGAACTGACTTTGACGATTGCTGTTCGACTCATCAGCGGAGTTAATGAGCACTGGAGTATTCCCAAGTTCATTGCACACTGTGATGACACCAGCTCTTCCCTTCTTGTCCCCAGTGTGCACAAGGAGAGAAAATTATATTTGGGTTTCCTCCTTGAATAAAAGAACCACACACACATCTCATCACCACACC
Source organism: Paralichthys olivaceus (assembly GCF_024713975.1). NCBI lineage: Eukaryota > Metazoa > Chordata > Actinopteri > Pleuronectiformes > Paralichthyidae > Paralichthys > Paralichthys olivaceus. The sequence continues at coordinate 7,966,702 of NC_091112.1, forward strand.
CAACATCTGAAGATCTGAGTGAGTGAGTGTGAGTGTGTGTGTGATGCTGTTACTGTATATTTTCTCTGTTTTCATAGCTTATTGTGAGGAAGCATTTGTGAAGCTGATTTACATTCATGTCTGACACACTTGTCACAGATTGAACCAACTCCTCACACTGGTGTTTAAATGTCATATTCCACAACAGTCTCCCTGACAAAGCCAGAGTTGTTACTTCTATACCCCTAAATGGAAAAAAAACAGGAGCGTGGATGAGTGTGTGACGTCCTTCTTTCATTTTTCATTCGCTTATGTAAACAGTGTTGGAGGAATTTCACTTTTCTCGAATGCAGGAGTAATTTTTTTCTTTGATGCCAAGATTTCCTGAAACTCAGCAGGAGTGACACGCTTGCAGACAGTGCGCTCGCAGACGGTGTCGAGCCGAGCGGCGAACACAGCTTTGATGAAACAAACTTAAGTGTCTTTGATGTAGTGTGAGTTTATGAAGTTGATTCCAGCTGCTTTGTGCTCTTCAAGGCCGTCCTCCTACGGCCTCTCCCACCAAATTAGAAATGGCACCTGTACACCTCCCTTCTTCTTAAACAATCAGCACTTACTGTTTCCTCTTGTTTGCCTACCACATCATGCATTTGTTCCGTTATGTTCAGCTCAATGTGGGGGTTGTAGAGAACCGAGTGGTGGCAAAGAGAGAAGCACAATGCAGGAAAAGAGCGACTGCAGAGTCTTAGATAACCAATTTTGTTAAATTGGACTAATTATTACGTAAATGATTAAGTGGAGATATTTTAATGGAACCAATGGAAATAAAAACCAATACATGTTGGGGCTGATCCAGGAACATTTTAAGATTTTTCAACATTTTCATTGATCTAGATGAAAAAAGAAATCAGGCATGTTTAGGGGACTGATATTTCTGAGTGGGTATAATTTGGTAAAGATTCAAATAAAGATCTGGATCTAGTTTCATAAGGGGAATGTTGGGACATGGCGGAGGTGTTTGCTCTTAGAGTGCCCTTCTAGTTACCATAGTTCTAGTTATACATATTTAAATTTATGTTGAAAATGTATATTGGTCAATGCTGTAATCCTTAAATATGTCATTCTTTAAAAATCAATAGAAAAATGGTATCTGTTTGGCTCTACTACTATTTATACTCTGCTATATATACTGTTTTAATCTATTAAAATGAACATTTTGAGGAACTGGTTACTATAAATTGTACTCCAATAAATGTAGGGAGATAGAAATATGAAGTAGCATAAAAACATAGTAAATCTATGGACACTATGGATTTTATTTATGCTCAATATCCATTTTTTATAGTCTCTTCTTTGACAGTCGTGGTTGTATCTTAAGTCATTATGTTTAATAATGGATGCTATTAGTCAAGTATGACAGCCTGCATATTGTTTCATTTCGAGTGCCAACATGTATTTCTAAAGGTTTACGCACCAATGCAAGTTTTTCAGTGTTTCTCAGTCTCTATTGTTGTTTACTGCCATAAAGCCGCTCTGTATACAACATAGTGCAATAAAGCATTGGAGCGTTTTATATTTTTCAGGTGCGTCTGCTTGTGATGAAGCCACTACAGAAGCCTCATACTATCAGGAAACAGCTGTCCAGCTCTAATCTTTTTATGAGCGATATGCTGTTTTTAATGAAAGCCCTCGCAGCTCTCCACAATCAGCTAGCCATATCAGAGCTTATATTTCATCCTGCTATTGTGATGTCATCACCGGGCGCAGGCATAATACATAATTCCCTGTGTTATGACAAACTGTGGCCTCGGGCCAGAGAGGTATATGAACGCTTTTGGGTCCATGTCAAGTCCACGCCATTTGTGCTGGAATAATCGCTCTCGGCTTGTTGCTGGATCATATGAAATAAGGGCTGACATCAAACAACAAATAGGTCAGTGCTATTTGAATAAAAAGTGAAGAAGTCAAATGAATGGCTTCACAGCTTCTGAGATGCTGGTATTCTCTGCCACTCTTTCATCTTTATATATACATATCCACACATATCTACATATCTAGTTACAGGAGTGATGATAAGAACAGCAATTTTAGATAGTACCTGACCATTACTGGGTCATTTAGGTTGATAAGGATATGAAGGCACTGATATATAAATGTAGAAATGTTTAACTAGATATATAAAAGTATACTGACTGAGTGCGAGCATAAAGACGAGCAGATGGTGGCTGCAGACACACATGCATCCTTGTTGCTGTTTGCTTGTGGCCTCCACCTCCACTCTCCCTATCCCTCAGCCCCCCAAAATCTTTATCTGCTACATGATGCATGAAAGCACACAGTCTTCTCATACAACTTTACATGACCCCTGACCCCATCTGCACAGATGCAATATGACCTGACTGCCACCATCCATTTTGGCCTGTGCAGGAGATTCAATGAATTTTTATTATGCTGCATGTGTATGTCACTTGGTTGGGCTCCTTCTTTTGATCCTCATCGGCACCAATATGTCTTGGAAATACATCACTTGGCGCTCACACAAAACAAAGATGGTGAGCTACGGTGAAAAATATCTTTCTTTGGTGCTGTGGAATCTGAAGTAAAATCTGTACTACATATTGGATTTTTAGTTTTTTATTATTATTTATTTTTTATACTTGATGGATGATTCTAGCAGGATTTTGACGGGCACATTTCCAGCCATGCGTCTTGGCAAACTCAAGAAATGAATTTCTGTCTTTTATGAATTTTGGCCATCTCAGTAGAAAATCTGGCATTGCCATTTATAGAAGCCTTACATAAGATCAAATTGGGCCTATCTGATAATTTTGGGGCTCAGCGTCTGTTGCAGATTGACAAGCCTCACTATTTTGAGGAACTTTTCATTTCATCGAATCTTTGGAGGTTTAATACGCCTCAGCTTCGCTCTCCTCTCTGAATCAGCATGCAGCCTGCTAACTCCAAATGGTGATTTCATGGCATGATGGTTTCTAGGATATGTGGATGGACTGTCAGTCAGTGAGTGCCGGTGGAGAGATGCTTGTGTGTTCGTCTGCTTTATTCAATGTCTTTTTTTTTTTTTTTGTTTCCCTCAGGAGCCTCTCAAATTGTCAGTGCTAGGCAACAACTTTATGCTCCCCAGAGAGAGACCAGGTATCTAGGGAATCAAGCGTCATTTAGCCTGTAAAAGCCTTTTTCTTTCTCTGACACCGCGCATCGCCTTTTATTTCCCTGTCTTCTTTTCTCTATCCTCTCCGGCTCAGAACTGTACAAACATTCAATCTCGTTAGTTTCAGTCTGGATTCACTTTAGGTGGCCTCGATCATTCTTAGCTCGACCTGCTCAGCCCCTTATTGATCAGCCTTTTGATCTTTTCATCCCTTATTGTCACTGATAGATTACGGAATGCAGTACAAGGATGCACCTGATGAGTATTTTCAGTATTGATAAAAATATATTGATTGATTTTGATTAATTGTTTAATCTATTAAATGTCAAAAGATTTGTAAATTATTCTTAATGACAGTCTAAAATTCAGTGAAAATGAAGCTTAGGGGACACTTAATCACAAATTTGAATGTGTTTGTGGATTTGTCTATACCTTCTCTGTCGTTGTCTGTTTAAGTGCAAACTGCAGCACATTTAGCTTTACATCTAACAAGTCGACAAAAAGAGTCTTCTGACTGAGACCCGATTTCTGTAAAACTCTATAAACTCTCTCCTTGCTTAGATCTGCAGCACTGCTTCTCTGCAGACATTTAAAAAAGCCATTAAAACCCACCTGTTAAGAGACTTTTCTTTTAGTTCTTACCCACTTTGTTGTTAACAAACAGTACACATTCACTGTGTGATCTCAGCATTACATTCAAGGGAGTTATGGGGAGTCATTCTTTATTTATTATCACTATCATAAGATCCTATTGGAGCACAAGCTTCCCTTACAATTATGGCCATTGTGTTTTGGGACTGAGAGCATTTATATCCCCCAAACAGATGCATTGTTTAACCGTCACAGATGACAGGGACAAAGCAAGGATAAGAACCATGGTGCTGTGTGTGTGTGTGAGTGTGTGAGTGTGTGTTACCAAGTGCACTGTTTATATGACTGTAGTTATAAGACAGACTGCTCTGAGTCACAGTGATAAGAAATATAATATATACAAAATGTGCAAGGTCACATTTAATGCTGAATGAAGTGAAATTTGTAAATGCTTGTTGAGATATAAAAGGGATCATCAATAATTTCTTCCTCAGCCAATCACTTATCACTTACATTGTTTTTGTTTATGCATTTGCAAGCACTCGTGAGAAGTAAGATCCTTAAGTAACTGTTCTCTACATGGAAAGCAGATCACAGACCCAGATGTTTTCTCTCATAAAATTATTTAGTTGGCTGGTAGCTTCAGAGTGGCAGAGGAGGAATACATTCCATTACAAATATGCTGCCAGATGCAGAGAATGTGCCAAAGTATGCTGGTGAGACATTTTTGAGAAGGTGGGGGACTTTGAATTGCGATGTGTTATCTTGTGTGTTCTACTGTTGGTAGAAGAACTAGTTAGAAATAGTTTGAATACAAAACCACAGTATGTCCCAAAGACTTGCATCTGGCTCTGTGTGATTTCTCAGTAGATCTTTGCATTTGGAGCAGGGCAGGTGGATGTATGCAGGTGAAGCTAAATTATGAATATTCACAAAAGGGCAATTTGTTTGTCGTATTATGAAAAATGCATATGCTACATCTCTGTGCATCTGGTTTTAATTTTGATATCACTGCTTATGTAATGTATTCATACATGTTCCTCACAACTGTGTGTGTGTATGTGTGTATGAGAGAGAGGGAGAGTGAGAGAGAGAGAAACGCAACAGCTGTCAGGATGTGATGACTCAATTTCTTGACAAGCCTGGCACTGAGCAGCCAGTTGGAAACTGAAGGAGATACTGGCTGATGAAGAACTGCCACTGTGTGTTAATGCGAGCAATGATACAACATGTGGAAAGATATGGTGTCTGTTTTATCCAGAGCGTGACGATAGTTTCTGACCAGAAGTATTTTAAAGCTAAGGTTTTGAGTGGCATTACATTTAGCAGAAAGCTTCAGTACACTTGCTGTCGATGTTGTTTGGTCAGTTATCTGTGGGACTAAGGCTGCGTCCATACTAATCGATTTTCATTTTAAAAATGTTTGAAAACTAAAACCATCTCTGTCCACACTGAAAACCTATTTATCACATGACCATTGACCATCAATTGTCTCAACAATGGCGAAAGTAAGATGAGGGGTATCTTAAGGAGGAGATGGAATTGTTACTGACACAGGAATGGATCGTAACGCTTGCTAATCGAGTCGTGACCGATTGTGTCATTGTTTCCAAATCTCTCTGTGCCTGCAGCTCCAGAGGTTCCAAACTAAAATTGGGCGAGCAGTGTTTCCAAACCATTTTTCAGAAGTAAAACAGTTCCTCATTAAAATGTCTAAAAAACAGCTGGATCTATGTTATGTATTTTCTTATTGTTTTGGTTGAGAGAGTCCAAGTGGCCGAAGTCACATGTCGTATATTTAGGCACTAGAAAACATGTGTTGACACCTGTTGACGGGTGTAAACATCGCAAAACAGTACATAAAGTGTAGTTTTGTCGATGTAGCCTAAGAATACATTGAATACATTGAATACAAATCCTGTATATACTGTATATAGTTTATAAATTGTGGAACCAAAAGAAAACATTGCGTAACTTTGTTGTCAGCATGTGAATTTGTCGTCGGTGGTATAGACTCCTTAGAGAGATCGGATTCAAGGTCGTTGGATGGACATAGTAATGTCCTCCGCAGCTTATCTTCACTCAATCTCTGTATCACAACTGACGGAGAGAAAATAGCGGCGTTCTATGTACAGTACAACAAACACACAAACTAATCTAGTCTCTATAAGATCCAGATAACCCCAGAAACCACAGGTAACACACAAACAAATCACAAGAAGTTCACTTTATCAGCAGCCAAAGGAGACCTGGCAACCTGTCTCCTCGCTATTGTTAATCGTTCCTTCTCTCTCTCTCCAGCCTCCATCTGTCTTTCCCCCTTTTCTTCCTCCCCTCTCTCTCTTCCCCTCTCTCCCACTTTCTCTCTCCCTCTCTCACTCTTTCCTTGAAGCCCGCAATTTAATAACCTCAAGTGCTGTCAGAGGAGGCATTGAAAAATGGCTTCTATAAAACATAACGGCCTTAATCAGAGTGCGCTGAGGATTCTCCCTGCTGCTGCGGCTGATTCCCCCCCACACACCCTCCTCCTCCATCCCTCCCTCCCCCCAATCCCCGCCTCTAATGAATTAATGTTGAAATATGCAGGGGCTCAGTAGTCATTAGATGTGCGCCGCAAGACGTGATTTAAGATGGCTGCCTTTATGTGTCTGCCAGGGAAGATGGAGCGGGACGGGCCTGGCCGGACAGTGATTGTCTTGACTGACTGAGTCAAGAGTGCTTTGAGACCGCGCTCCGTGGTGAGGGTGATAGGTTACCACACAAGTATTTCTGCTAGACTAACGCTGCTGCTCCAGGGTTTGTGATGTTTTCACTGAAAAGAAAGTAGTTCTCGTCCTCTGAGTTTGAATGTGCTCACGTATTAAGTGGATACAGAGATGTTGGTTGATAAGCTCACAAGATTTATGTCCTCTCTCCACTGGCCCAGTGTTGCACACAGTGTTGCCAATAACCATAACCTTTGGATTTATAAACATTAAAAGACAAAAACAACACTCAACACAAATTTAAAGTCCTCAGCTGAGGTGCAGCAAAACCAGCAGCCCCCACACTGGAAGCCTTTCCCTCTGATCCTGGCACAGGAGCTTTTAAAAGGCCTTAATTTCCAGGCCAGTTACACCTCATTGACGTCTGATTGGTAGAATCAGGGCGGAACTACGGTGGAGAGGAACAGAGACAAAGCAAAACAGACACAGCCGTAGGACTACAGAGACGTTTTTTTTCCACATCAGACATTTTGACTCATCATAGAACCAGTTTCACCTGATTATGTTGTGTTCAGGTACGCTGGACGAACTCCTCCTCTCGCTGCTTCACATTAACATCTGTCTGTCTACATCAAGATTAGGTGAAAGGAAAAAACACTGTTTCTAGTGTCTGATTGGTCGCTGACAGCAGAGTTTGGTGCAAGTATCCAAAATATGGCAAAAACTCATGTTTTTCTATAAATAATAATTTCAGCAAACATAAACAAAGAGAAACTTCTGACATTTCTTTTATTTCATTTTCACATTTTCTTGATAAATGATAATGATTAATCTGTTAGATATTGTTGCAGATTAATTTTCTGTCAGTCAACTAATTGATGAATTAATCAACCAGTAACTTAATCAAGCCAGCACCGATTACAACGGTATAGAAATTTGAAATGAGGGTCCTTTGTATAATCTACTTATATATGTTGGTGCTTTAATAATTCTTTATCCAAACTGGATATGTTTATTGGCCCATTTGATCTTTTACAGGTTTTTGTGTGTCGTACATTCAGCAGATCTTTTCTTTTATCTCTTGTTTTCCACTAAAACCATTATTACTCGCATGGCATCTTTTACACATTAATCACTGGTGTTTTCCGGAGGTGTTTCACTGCAGATATTGGTCCACAATCTTTCATAGTCTTCACGGTTTAATTTCGAGATTGCTTTTCCATATATGGGAATGGTATATTAATATTGTAATATGTTCTGAATTAGGAAACTGAAATGTTAAGGCTAACAGTTATTCATCCCCGCAGTGTGCCTTACAGACTTCATAAAGTCCATGCCATGTCTTCAGAACAAGCCTTACCATCAAACATCCGTTAGACATGTATTAAAAAAGGGAACATCAAAGTGAAGACGCTGTAACTTTTCGGAACATTTTTCTGACAATGTTTCATTACTACTGGGCAGGTCTATAATCTATTTCCTTTGAGACTTCCTTCTTAAGTCGAGATCACACAATTATGAGAGCTCTCATTCTGACGGCAGGGCGGAAATTAATTAATAAATAAACACTGCATTTACATTCATCAACATGCGGTAAGAATAGCTCTAATTATCACAGGTGAATTAACACTTTCATTTTTGTGTCAAAAAATTAATTGTATCCCTTAACAGCTATTCCCAGGGGGAAGTTAAAGAAGAGAATGGGGAAGGTAAAAGGAGAGAAAAAACACAACGGTGTGGACCACCAGGAGTGCTAATTGCTGCTTTCAAAGGCTTGCATCAGTGTTACCGTCTTTCTACAAGAGTGTACAGTGTCCCACAGAGAGATGCCGTCGGTAGAACCTTGTTACAAATACACGGATGTCAAGTCTTGATCTACAGGACCTGGCAGGGCAAAATTCTTCATCTTAACCACGCGAGCTGACCGAGAACAAGGTGTATTTAGAGCGGAACAGCGTGAGGTAGCTATTTAAAGTGAGAGAGGACTTAACCACGAAGTCTGTGTGGAGCATTAATCATGGTTTCATCATAGCAAGTTATAGAACTTAAGACTTTGATCATGGTGTATGGACATTCATATATTTGTAACCCATCAGTGAAAGAAAAATACCAAGTATGTGCAAAAGAAAAATATTGATTATATGATCCTATTTTATTATAATTTTAATAATAAATTGCATTGTGTTATATCTTTCTAATAACCCAAAGACACCTTTAAACATGTCATATAGTCAGTTAAATTCAATTTAATGTCAAATGATTTAATTCATCCATTAGAAACTTTTGGATAAACATTTACATTTAGAACAATGTAAACATACAGCATACCACAACAGGGGTTAGTGCAATTTATAACTATTAAAAACATAAGCTGTCAGTGATAAGTGTTTTAATGAAAAGTGTTAAAACTGACGGACATTTTCAGTTAATTTTCTGTCAATCTTATCACTTATTAAGGTTTTTCAGCTCTTCCTTCAAGAACCATGAGAATAAATCTTTCAGAAGGGAAAAAGAAAACTGAGTAATATGTGACAAAATGGACAGATTTGCATCTTTTATGTCTGACTGTGGACTTGTACTCTTGAGTGACAGAATGGCTGAGTGCGCACGCCGCATGCGAGTGTCTTTAACTCTTCCCATTTTGCGTGTTGATGTCTGAGTGAATAACCTTGTACCTGTGCTGTGACTGAGTGACAGAATGAGTGAGAGCGAGTGCAGGGATCGCTTCACGCATGCATACTTCTCTGTGTGAGTGTTTGTATGTGCGTGCGTGGTCAAGCCACCGGTGAATACCACTACATTAGCCAGGCCATTAGCACATTTAGCTGTCTGTAATGCCCGAGTGTTAGTGACACGCTGGGGTCCCCCTTCCACTTAGGCACCACCCTGACAGACAGGACTGACATGCCAGGTGACAGTAATGCCACTATGTGAGAGCGAGCCGCGCCACAGCTCCAGAGGCCACAGAAGACGACGTTTGCTCGTCTTCCATCTCGAAATAGTTATTGAGTTACATTCAAATAACAATTATAACACAAGAGGGACATGTTTGGTGGAAAAAATACTTCTGATGAGCTTTAGTCAAGGCCAGTGTCAGAGCTGAAATTTAACAGCTGGCTCTTCACAGCAGACATTTTGATAAGTCATCGTACATGAAGAGATGTAGATGATGAAACGACTGATGGCTGAATTCCATTTAGCTGAAAAGTCCGTCATGTTGGTGAATGTAAACCTGAGTCTGCAGCTTTACACAGTTTAATAGAGTTTCTCCTCATTGTTTAATGATGCAGCCAAACAACTTACTTGTTTGAGTTCACTTCCACGCTCTTAAAAACAGCGATTCAGTCCCAGCAGGCGGTTTGTGTTTTCTCCACAAAGACGAGCTCTAAAAACCCATAGTTCCCCACAAACAGCAGACAGACACAGCCAGAGACTAACTGGTGAACATAGTGGAGCGTTTAGCAGCAGAAGAGCCACATGACGTGTTTGCTAATGTTGCTCAGTAACTGCTGGATGTGTAAATAAGCAAATTTATCTCACTAATAAGTATCAACTTAAAAGGTGATGATGTGTCAATGCTGCGTTCACAACTTGTTTCTTCTGCCTCCCGAGTGGGCAGAGAATCAGTTATTGCAGGTTTAAGGGCATCTATTTATAATAGATGCGTATATATTCTGTATAAAGCCAGTAACGGAGAAGCACTTTTAATGAGAGCATGTTCAGTGACTATGACAATGATTACGCTGGTTATACTGTACGAGCAAGCTGAGGCGGACATGCATTTTTTTCCTCACTCTCCTCTGGAGTCTGACCACAGGCTGTCAGTGTCCTGTCAGATTAATCTGCAAGTGTAAATCCAAATGTGGATGATGTGAAGTGCTCCTCAATCTTCGCTCAATATACTGCACACTGCAGGTTCACCATAAATGAGGCCATTTGATGAGCTAAGTTTGGACACAGGAGCGTAATGGCGGCATTAAAGAGGAGACCTGGGAGAATAGATGGCCGGACATCAGTCACTTTAATCACCTGTTTCATAATTCAGTGGATGGGTGCCACCTGGTCATACATGAAGGGTGTCAGTGGGATCCAGGGTCTGAAGAGGAGTGAGACGTCTTAGAGCGGATCCATGGAGAGTCCAGTCCAGAGAAGAGCTTTTTAATTTTAAAGGCAGAAACACATTTGTCTGGCTCAGTGACTGTGTGTGTGTGTGTGTGTGTGTGTGTGTGTGTGTTTTGAAAGATAGGAAATAAAAGAAATTGATTGTATCTCCGTTGGTCTGATTCATCTTTGGAAATGAGGTCTTTTTTTTTTAATCGCATTCACTGGAGATTGCATCTTTATGATGAAAACCCAAAGAAAGCGTGTTCACAGGGGTTGGAAGGTGCAGCAGCATTACAATCTGTTACCTCAACTCAAGCTTCACTTAATAGGTGCGGTTGATTGAATGATGGGGGGAAGATGGATTCAACGTGGAGTCCGAGTCGGGCCTGAATGTGGATCAGCTTGTTGTTCATTGTTCTACATCTGAGATTGTAGAACACGTCATCTTTTTCGAGGAATATAAAATTGATGAAAGAAAAAAAAATGTGTTTAGGAGCATTGGCTTTTATAAAGATGAGATTATGTTTATCCGTTAACAACTCATCTCAGCTTTGGTTTTTAAAATACTTTATCAAACAGTGCCAAGTCCAGGCTCCTGCAAGAGCAAAACTGACCTGAGCTTCAGTGGAATTCTGGGTAACGGTCAGGATACAGCACAGGCCTATAGGATGATCCCCACCCTTGCATCTCAATGCAGTCCTGCCGTCCACTTTTCACAGGCACACACCACAGAGGAGATAAGAGAGAGAATAAGCTGTCAGCAGGCCGAGTTTGCCAGTCCCCTCTATATTCTTCACATTACTACAGAGGGAACAATGTGTCTGCGGTGGCAGGTGGCCATAGTTCATAATGTGCTGATGCTGACCAAGTGTCAGTTTGATCCATGGGATCGGTGAGTGGGACGGGGCTGTGGCTCCTGAATCCTTAAGCAAGCAACTGTGTGGTGCTCCTGTGGGGACGGTCGGAGACATGATACAGATGAGACCCGCAACTATCTGCCTAATGGCAGACATACAAGGCAGAGAGAGAGGGAAGGGGGAAGAGAGATGAAGAGGGACAAAGACAGTCAGCAGGACAGATGAAGGGTTGAGTATCACGTTTGAAAAAGGCACAAAGGCAGATACAGAGCTTGTCATTGTGTGTTATTTGTCATCACAGGCCAGTAGCTCTAAAACTAATGTACCGTAGCTGTCCCACAAACCATAAATGCAAATGTTTGCGGGCCATTCTGTTTACAGGCAGTCGTAACGGTTGATGTTGTGTGTTTGAAAGGACTGCTGAGGCTGAAGTTTTACCTCGTAAAAGTTTTCGTGTTAAGAAAATAAACAAAGTCCTTAATACCGTGTTGGACTTATATATACGTGTAATAATGCATGATGGGGCATCTTCATACGAGGTATCAGCTGTGGGGGATATAAAAAATGCTAAAATGCAAAACAGGGAGGCTTCCATTTGTCAGTTTCATTATTTTCTTACTGCCATGTTATGTCACCTTTGAGTGTGTTATGAGGAGGCCAGTTAGAAGAGAGAAAGAGAAGTGCATGCTTAAAATGTTATCCATTGTTAGTGGATCCTGGTGGAGGGGTTTATGATGCAGAGTACATCATCAACAGTATAATATAATACACCATATAAAATGCCATATACTGTGTGTTTGAAAATGTCACGCATGTTTGAAGTTGGATGAAAGCATTTTACATTTCGTAGGGTTTCCACAGAAAGAAGAATGTAAATACTACTGTGATAAAAACATGTCAATAAGAAATTTGGTCAACTTGCTCATATCCTTGATCAGGTGATATTGGAAGCATATCACTGATTAACCTCATTGAAAAAGAGGCATTCAGGCTAACTGACCCCATCTGTTTGCACCTTTGTGGCAAAATATTCACAACACAGCACCAAGTATGGATCCTGATGAATGTTCAGAGGTAATTTATTTAAATAGATTCTCAGTTTGTACCTCGTATGATTCTTAGTCATTTTTCAGGTAAGCTTGAGGGAAAGTGCTATTTTTTTACCATACCAGTGTCAATGTACTGAATCAGCAGACATTGCAAAAAAAAGTTTGTTTCGTTAATTAATATTGTAGCTTGAAGAATATGTGTCATCTCTGTGGCCATGATGTTCTGCAATTATTTAGAACAATGGTTAAACCGTTGACTGGACTGTTTGTGTCCCGATATTTTACTGGGCACTTATCACCCAATCAGAAACCAGTATTTTCTGTAACCATGGTATAAGACACAAGGATATTTTGTGGCAGTAGTCCATGCAGTAGTTTATGTGCAGAATTTAAAATGCATATTTGAAGATATTTGGCCACAGCAGCTCAGGTCCAGTGACGTACCTTTAGTCTGTGGTGGCGGTGTGAATAAAGTTAACATTGGAGGGACATCGATGGGACACAGTTTTTTACACACACACACGCAGTCCGTGAGGCAGGTTTAACATTGAGCGATGAGCTGAGTGAGTGTGATCAAAGCAACAAAGCGCAGCAGAAAAAGACACACACATCCTCATGCAGCACGAAAGTGTGTAACACACACACACACACATCGAAAGGGCTACTTTATCAGTCCCGGGATCTGACTCAACAGCATTTACATATTCAACAAACTGTCACATCCACAAATGCACGCTGGAGCCCTGGGCATTTGTTTGAAATAGATTCATTTATTAAGTGATGAATGCAATATTTGCAGAGTGACAATATATTCATGTCACCTACACAGTGCACATGATATGCTGTAATTTGTAACAGCATGTGTTTGGATTTAATGAAAATGAATAAAGCTGGCTGTAATGTGTTGCAAAATCCAGCGGCTTGAGTATTTTTAGTCCATCGATGGTGACAAAGGTTAATCTGTTGGTAGATGAAAGAAAATGGACAACGAATGGAAATAATTACATCAAATTTAAAAGATGTTACTCCTACACTCAAATTTATGAATATGAATGAGTCGTGTATCTATGTTTCTTCTCACAGCTCTAACGTTTCCTTTCCCTTGTTCGTATTCGACTCTGTGTCGTGGCTTTGCCCTCCTCCACATCCCTGACCCCAGCTCATCGTCCCTCATTGTCGCTCCTTTCGCCCTCCCTCCTCTTTCATTTCCAACTACTCCCTCCCTCCTTCCCTCCTTCTCTCTCTCTCTCACTTCTGGTCTTCCTCTGCGATTTATTGCACGGGGCAGGCAGACAGCAAAGAAACCTCCCTGTATGGAACGATCTGTCATCTCAACATTATCAGCCAAACACACCGCCTTCCATATTGTGCTACAAGCGCTTGGGCAAATTGCTATTTTTATGGGACATGATAAAGGAAATGCTGCCTTATGTTCACATTTTTTACTGCCCGGTGTTAGAGTGGGGCACGCTGTTATTCACTATATTGGAAACTAGTTTGTGCAGTGGGTGACACGTGCATGTGTTGCAGGATGGGTAGGTTAAGAGAGAGATGGTGAACATGGATGTTTTGAAATTGTCAACCATTACACAGTTGAGGTGTGATTCAATAGATCCTCATGTCGTGTCATAACAGCAACGAGGCACATGAGTCGTGCACGGTTGGTTTTAATTAGAGTGAAAATCATGAGTGATAGATTAATCTCAGTTACAAGTGGCAGAATATGCGGAATATGTTTCATTTTGGTTTCAAAAGGAACATATGTACATTATTTCTAATCTGTTTTGGTCAACTAATGGTTCTGTAGTAAATCAAGAAGTCAAAAAGTCAGAGAGAAAAGGGTAAAAGGGCAAAATACTGATATAAAGAGGGAGGGGGGGCTAACATATTTAAAGTCAAACCTATTACCATGTTCTGTGGGCAAAACGAGCTTGTGTTGACTTCCTCTGTCTGTATTTCCTCCTCTCCTCTCCCCTCCTGTCTTTTCCTCTCCTTCAATCCTTCTCTCCCCGAGCCCTCGGCATGCCTGACAGCCAGCGCTGCACCAAACTGACAGGCCCTCAAACCGTGGCCAAGAAAGCGAGCATTAATTAAGTCATTGCCGGACTGTAATTTCCTTGAGAAGTAAAAAAATTTCCTCACACGCGAAAAGGTTACCAAGACCTTTTCTGTGTCAAAATTACCATGCGTCATGAATATTAATGCGCTTAATGAAGACAACCTTTGGTTCATCAAGAATGTTCCAGTAGCAGGTGCCAAGCTGATAAACTCACTCTGTGAAAGCTGGGTTGGCTTTTTTTTCACTTTTCCTCTATCTCTTTCTTCTTTTTTCAGTTTTATGTCAGATCCTTAGAGAGTCAGTTATTTAAATCAACATCTTCCTATCAGAATTTACCAGCTCCCACACAAATACACACACACACACGCACCTTCTCTTCTTCGGTTTCTCTCTCAGGCCTGCTCACTTTGGTTTTCTAACGGAAAATATTACTTTAAATGTTTACCTCCTGCTCCATCTGGGAAAATAAAAATTGTTTTCACACATGCCTTCTACATTTTTCGAAATATCTTGGATTTGAAATCAGTCAGGCCTGTTAGCAAGCCAATTTCATCCTTAGACATGTTTCAGGCAACCTTCCACTGGCAGTGCCAATGAGAGTCAATACAGGATCATGGGGATTTTGCACAACTGCTCTATTTAAGGTTCTTTTTTAATTTTGGAAATACATTTTGAGTCAGGCAAACTCTCAGGCAACCTTTCATTGGTAATGCCAACGAGAGTCATGGTGGTTTTGTGTTGTTTTGAGGTTCCTCATCATAATTTGGAATATTGATACATTTGGATTCAGGCAAACTCATTTCCGGGTTTCTTATATTTAAGTCTGTCTTAAAACTAAATTGAATGGTGAGGCTAACTAGTGGTATTAAAAAGTCCCCCTGTTGACTCTCAACTCACTTCGACCCTTTCGACTTTGTTGTAGTGGCTGAAAACCACTTGCTGCTTTGCATGTGTGAACGCAAATGTCAGAGTGAGATGCTTCATAGTTTCCTATGACGTTTCCTGGAGACGATAAAGTCCATAGAAGTCCAGGAGATATTGATGTGTGAACACTCTGGATTCACTGTGAGCAAGTGGTGGTGCTGAAAACAAAATCACGTGATCTCCGCAGTAGAGTTAATCCATCCCTTCCTGTCTCCGTCTGTTCCCTGCTGCTCCACCTCTCGCTGAGGATTTGTTGCTGTTGTGAACGCGTCAGAGAACCTCCCGCTGTCGTGCATGTAGCTAGCCAGCCCACTGTCAAGCTAATTAAACCAATGAATGAAAAATGTAGAGAAATTTTGGTTTTATAGCAAGTCTTATTCTTTCCATGTCTTTTCCACACCTGTCATGTATTCACTGCAACTTGAGTATGTTTACTTTTTTCTTTTGAAAAGCAAAGTTAATTGAGCTTTCTTTCAAATGCCGTCATGTTCAAGTGTTGTTAAACGTTTATTCTCTTATTTGATGAAATTCATTTTTGAATTAGCTTTTTTAAGTCTAGTCAGAAGCTATAATGAATGGTTTTACAAAAGACCCCTGTTGACTCATAATCTGTTTGACGTTCTTTTTTTAAATTACGTTTTTGTGTGTATGCATCAGCATTTTATTTGTTGATCTATTTACTAATTGAATACCACTGGTTTGTAAGTTAACTGTGGGACAATTCACTGCACGAGAACAAGTCACCAAGTGTAGACGGAGCACTCGCCTCTGTTCTCCTCCTCCTCCTCCTCCTCTTCCTCCTCCTCTTCCTCCTTCTCGGCCTCGTCTGCATCCTGCACAGCCGCTGCCTATTATTTCCGTTGTGTAATTGAGATGCAGGAACATTGACAGAACTCATTTACTGCGATGGAGAAGTGTGTAATGTGGAAAGGAACACAGATTATTACATCAGCCTGCGCGCATACACACACACACACGCACACAAACATAAAAACACACACATACACCTGTTAGTGAAAGAGACTGTAATTTGGCACCATGTTTGAAGAGTCTCTTCAATTGTTCTGCAAGGATTCGTACTTGTGGTCTCATGCAGCCTGGGAGGCAGAGGTGGAAACGTGTGATTGCCTCCTGAGCTGTGTCATAGACGTGAGTGTGTTGAGGTGCTTACCATGAGGATCAAACATCTGTATGGTTGTGAGGGACCGGCTATTACAATGGGATTCCTCCATCGACTGACACTTTAAAACGTCCAAATGAACAAACAACAACAACAAAAAAAAACTAATTAAAACCAAAAGGCTTATTTCACCAGGAAATCTCTTGATTCTTCTGTTTCTCTCTCTCTAACGTCTTCCTATTCTTCCTTCATCAAGATGACAAAGAAGGTGGTTCATCCTCTTGAGACAAAGGACCTCACACACACACACACACACACACACACACACTCACACACTCAAACACACTCACACAAATACACAAGAGCGCCGGGGTCTGCTGTCATACACCTCTCATTAATTCCTACCTGTCAGCCGGCTCCCCCTACCGTATCGGCCCCCCGAAAGGTGACAGCTTTCCAATGACTGACAAAGGCTCTTTAGGTGATACAGAAGATCCCTAGCAACCGCTGGCTTCTGTAAAGTGCCCCTCAAATGTCACTTTTGCTGCGCTGAGACGTGCACATACACACACCCACACACAGTATTTTTAAAACAGAGGACTGCTCTCAAGTCTTCAACCATCTTTGACACCCGGAGCCTATGGATGTCACAGAGGCCTCAGCTCTTAAAGCTTTTAACATCCGAGAGAGATGGCGTTGTTTGACAGTGCTATTGGTGGATGCTATTGTTGTGTGTCGTTTTCCCCCCGAGTGCATCGGATTTGCTGTTTTTTTTTTCTCACCGAGACGCAGAACCAAACTTTCCCCCCGTGTCCATTCTGCCGTCAAGCGTTGAGTGGCAACGGCAAGCAATATCGGTGTCGGCTCGTTTGAGTTGAGAAAGGGTCAAGTACATAAAAATGTTGGCTTCTTGTGTTGACATCATTCCGCTGTCAAGGCTGATTCGCACGGTGCAACCTCTCCTGTTTCCAGTGTTGTGGAGATGATAATAGTCGGTAGAGGCATGTAAAATATTTGACTGAGGTGAAACTTTACACCTGAGTCCGTAAAAGTAGTACTTTTAGTTAGTGTGTGTATTATTACAGATTTTCTTATCATGCCAGTGAATGCTGGTGGTGGGACACCAGCTCAGTCAATGGTTGGAGCACTTTCTACCACCATCATCAGCACAACAACAAACGAGGGATCATCTTTTGATGAATGGTGTTTGATCCCTTCGGTAGATTTCCAGAAACTTGTGGAATCAATGCAAAGATGCACTGAAGCACATTATGACCTAAAGCCTTACAGGACATTTCATGTTAGTGCTCTGCCTGAAATAGTGTCACACTCAGTGCTGTTGTGTCTGTGGCATCGAACCATGATTACTATCTTCATCTGTTCATATGGTCGATTGTAATGTTTGGTAAACCTGACAATGTTCAGTAACTGCAGCACATGTTTGAATGGACATGAACATTTCTTTGATGAAATGTTAAAACCACAAGGCTGCATATGTTTAAATGTCAAGAGAATAGTCAACCGCTATGTGGGTATAAATGAGAAGCATCCAGTCATGAAGATTCAAATTCTAGCAAGCTAAATTTAACTCTTTGATCATAGTGTTGGGTGGAGAAGATGATGATGATGATGATGATGATGATGATGATGCAAACTGCAACAAAAGCACAAAGACAACAAACAACAAAGACTTTTGATGAGATCATATGTCCACCCAAAAACAGACCCTTACTTTTGGAGATTAATTCAGTTAAACTGACACAACAGTTTTTGTAATGGTGTAGAATGGATTAGTTATGGCCAGCCTCAGTTTCACTCTGCTCTCTGCAGTTTAATATAGAAAACGTGCGTACAGAGAAGTGAGTGAGGGAGAGAGAGAGACTGAGCTTATCAAATTAACAAGTCTTTCACACTGTGACTCAAATGAAAATCACAACAGGGTATCACTGCTCAGAGAACAGAAACCTTTGGCCTGTTGGTGCATGTTCACTTTCAACTAAATCAACTGGATGGTTTTGTAGATGGGAAAGTGTCTCTGAGTGTAGATGGAGTGATGGACACTGACTTTACTGAGTTTAAAATGTTGACATTTGTTGCACAATGTTTGTTGGTTTTTGTATTTTATATAAGGGACAATGCACATTAGTTAACACATGAATGGTTGAAGAGAAGAGAAACAAACATCTTTTCTTTCTTCTAATTTCATTAAAACGTGGATTAGCTTCTTGTACATGTGATTTGAAATGTTCCAAAAGTCACTCTGAGCATTAGGAGACAATAGATTTGAACTTTGGAACTAGGTTTAAGACGATAATGGACATTCCCACAACTTTACATTCTCTGACACCGAGGCACCTTTTAAGAATGAGGGAAATGTTTAAAATATACGGCTCAGGGTTCCCTGCAGAAATTAATTACGTAACCTATTGTAGCATCCCTCAAAAGTTCACGGTGCATGAAAAACTTTATATGCATGGCCTTCACCTTTACAGGCTCATAAAATTGTAGAGTTGAGCTTAATTTTTTTTATAATGTGACAGATAATTTATTAAGACCAGCATATGTTAATAACACTCTACATGGGAGAGACTTTAAAACAGTTGGGTTTGATGTCCACTCACAACCAGGGAAAGGTCAATAATATTTTTTAATACAGCTCTAATGATATTCATGCTCTTAAATTGGACTCGGGTAGCAGTGGTACTAATACCACTGTATTTAAAAAAAAGACTTGCATTTGTAAAATAAGTATAATTAAAGTGCATGATTTAGTGGGATAATCTGTGTGAATACACACAGAGTCTCATGCACATATTTTTGAGACACCAGCATGATGCATACATATATAAATAGATATATACTGGGCAGATAAATCATGTGTTTTGACACTTTTATAATGAAAGCTTAATTTATTTCTCTTCAAACTGCAAATGTTTCAGGAAAACCTCTGAAGTGTGAGACGAAGTATCTTTAACGTGCTGATACAGTTTGTAACACACTGGTCTGTTATGGTTTTGTGATGTTTTAAACCATATACTGAGTTCACCTGGTGGCGTGGGTGTTTCACATCATGGGGTTCAAGTCCTCCTTCAGCGGCCACGCCTTCGATTACGACCCGGTCCTTTGCTGTGTGTCATCTTCATTCATTCTGTCTCCTCGTTTCATCCAAAATATCTGACTAAGGAGAAATTTCACTCAAATCTTAGTATAATAATATTTTAATTGTTATTTGCTTTAAATTTTCAAGTTTGTATATTTGTTCTGTTTGGAAACATGACCTCATCACTGAATTTCCTTTCACCTACATCTCCACTGTGCTCTCTGTGTGAAAAACAACCTCCAGTGAATATGCAGCAACCCTTTTATAACCTGACGCTCTCTTTATGCACGTGCATCAGCTGAACTGATGAATTCAGAGCCGTGCATGTTCTGGGAGCGCGGCAGCTCTGGCAGCCCTGCCTACTACTTGATTAGGCCACTCTGACAACCCAGCAGCCTGGTAAGGTCAAGCCCTACAGAGTGTCAGGGAGGTGGGATGATGATGCATCTCTCTGATGCCTCCGTTTTTCACCTCTTGACTTTGTTGTTTTTCTCCTTTGCATCAGTGTCAACTTTCTTGCCCAACTGCCAACGACGTGTCTCCCATCAGAGCTGCACAGTCAAAGTGTTAACCCTCAGTGTGAGGCAAGAGCAATTAACCATTTCGTATTCGATGTTTGTTGTTCATCCGTTCAGAAAAATACAAAAAGAAAACAGAATGTGGTGAATTTCACTCGTACTTTGATTTGCAGTGTCATCGACTACATGTATTTATTTTATCAGTGGTGAGGTTTGTGTAGATACTTAAAGGCTGTCATAATCAAAGACTGTTGAACACTATGTGTGTTTCAGTAATTGACAGTAGTTGTTATTCATGAAAAAGTTTACAATAGAATCAATCACCTTAGGTGTTGTCATGGATTTCATTGACAGACATTTGTCAGGCAACACAAATTATTCATGTTTTGCCAGAAATCAAATATCAAACGTTTTTTAAACAGTTTGACAGAAAACTTTACACACTGAACCGCTGCACTGATACTCTTTCCAAAACTCTAGCTCAACAAAAATGACATCCAACTCCTGTAGTTAAAACTAATTCCATTTTAAAGTAGTGTCATTTATTTTTCTTCTGACTTAATAGTTTCTAACTGTACATTTTACATTAAAGAAGCAAATCAAAGTTCTCTAATTCACTGATCTAGTGCAACAGGTCATGCACTCGATCAGAATTTGTTGTGACCACTGCTGATAAGATATTTAACTTTATTTCAATTT
Source organism: Paralichthys olivaceus (assembly GCF_024713975.1). Taxonomy (NCBI): domain Eukaryota; kingdom Metazoa; phylum Chordata; class Actinopteri; order Pleuronectiformes; family Paralichthyidae; genus Paralichthys; species Paralichthys olivaceus. The sequence continues at coordinate 7,987,576 of NC_091112.1, forward strand.
TCAACAAAAAAAGTTGCAGCCTTACTGCACAATATTTGATTAATAAGCATCATTGTGGGATATGAGGTGTTGAATTGATTTTATTTTGCTATAAAGTGATCATAAAAAATTAACAGTTCATCACCTGTAAATAAAACCTGCAACAAATTCCACAATATACAAACAGTTTAATAAATCGTTTCATTTCCAACATTCACACACTTATATCATGTCACTCTGGATTCAAACTAAGAGCACACAGACAATGCTTGAGATATAATTGTATGTATATGTGTGATGTGCGTATAGTCTTAATAATTCACCCAGTTTGCTCCCTCAGTGTCTTTATTTCCTTGCATACACTGAATTTAAATCACAAAAACAAAGAGATGCACTCTTCTCAGGGATGATTGCATGTGGCTTGTAGGTGACAACAGCCGCTGTGATGCGGATGTGTTGCCCTGAGCCAGTGCACCGCCGGTCTGCTGCTGCTGCTCCTGCACACACGTCTCTTGTTGTTAGCTCCTAATAGCGGATGTTTCAGCTGATAATGTTGCAGACATTGCTGGAGAAGCCAAGGTCAGGGAAGTGGCTATTCTTAGCGTGACCCCACTTATAGTCTCCATTTTGTCTGAAAACAAATAGGCGTGAATCGATTCAGATCGCAGAGAAGAGAGTCGAGAGAATCTGAACTGTTTAAATAAACTCACGTTCTTATTTGTCAAATGATGTGACTCAGGACGACACAATAGGAGGCTGTTCTGCCAGATTTCTTTTTTTAAATATCCCTCTTGGTGTTGGTGTGTCTCTGCGTCAGCGTCTCTGTATAAACAACAGGGAGGGAGGGGAGAAGTGTGTGTGTGTGTGTGTGTGCATGTGCGTGTGTGCGTGTGTTTATGCTCAGGTGGTAGATACCCTAGGTAAATCATTTCAGATCCATTTATTCAGAGGCCTGTTCGCAGACGCCACTTGCGCAACGCTGCCAAGGAAGTGTCACGATGTCAGCGACTTTGTTTGCACATCTGACCCCCCCGGCTGGCGTGTGTGTGAATGTGCATGTGTTTGTATGTTCGTATATAATGTATACACACAATATATGCCGTGTCTTTATTTGTGTGTGTTTGATTCCTGATATCGTGATCCTCAGTCAAATATTCACAGAGAGAAATAAAAGCAGGGGAATCTTTTCTTTGACTTTACTGCTGTGCTGCGTTCAATGACTCCTGCTTCAAATCAAGCTTCACTAACATTGATTTAATTACTCTAATGAACAAACTGACGCTAAAACGGAGGATTCTTTGGTTCTCAAATAGCAAATTAATTTTTAAAAGCGGCCGAGATCAAATTTATGGTATTTTTAGTCTGAGTGAATTTATATATTTTTTTGATATGACAGCTGTCTTAATGTGTGTTCAAAATGAGCTCGTTTGCGTGCGTCATTTGGGCGCTGACAGTCAGTGGTGACAGTTGTAAAGTGTTCTTGAAAAAGCGCGCGACGTGGACACTCAAGGCAGCCAGACGAAAGATTTGCCGGCTGTGATGTCTGTGTGTCAAATTGCTTATCTCGCTAAGCATATGCCGGCACTTCAGAATCATAAACTTCAAACCCGCAGCCTTCAAAAGCGTCAAAACGGACTGTCTCATTCAACACATCAGTCATGTAGCCACCAGCAAAATGAGCGAGATTTCATTTGCACTCAACAAAAAGCTGCTGGAGACGTTTAAAGACACTCTTGACGACTGTTTCAATTTGGAGAGACTGTTAATGATATCGTCTCAGCTGCCTTTTCGTTTTTCTTTTTTTTCCGATAAAGATACAAGCGAATGAAAGAGAAGTACTTAGATCTGCACTTCAGCTTTGCCAATTATTAATTTGAAGACAATTAGTAAATCACTGCAGCGCCCATTACCCAGCTGTTGTCCCGGATTTCTGGATTTGTGAAGAGCGAGCCAATCCCTGGGTCAATTTATCCTGCCACTGATGACAAAACACCAAATAATGAGAAGCAGCTTCACACATAAATAAACGGTCTGTGTTTATATAGAGCTTTAGTCTTGATGACCACTCAAAGCGCTTTACACGTTTCCTCCCATGTTTGTTGTGATGTGAAAATATTTTTTTACCAATATTATTGACCTAGTGATAGAAAACCAAAAGACTAAAATATCTTTACTTGAATAACACCTGCTGTGCTTTTCTCATCCACGCCCCCCCCTTACACTACACACACACACACACACACACACACACACACACACACAATGCTGCACACGTGCAACACACCAGTCCTTGAGCTCCGAGCAAACATCCCACTTGGTTTGTACTGTTCCAAGTGGCTAAACTATTTCATTGCACTAATTGGCCAGTGTCATTCCTGACGTTTGGATAAACAGAGGAAAAGAGGGAAAGCTGAGACAAATGGCGGCTAATTAAATCGGGTGGTGTGCGTGTGTGGGCGCTCTTAATTGTGAGTGACGAAACACCCCGCTTGACAAAAGCAACAACTTCTCATCACGATGGAAACTCAACATAAAGAGAAAGAAAAACGACTTTCTTTGAATTCTTCAACATCTCCCTAATTGCTGACTGAGAGAGAAAGGGAAACAATGATTGCCCACACTTTACTTGAACCATTTTGGCAGCAGCAGCAACTTTAGGCCTTTTGTTTTAATACAGGTTAGAAGTTGTTAATGTTTTTCAATTTGAGAATTTTCATTAAAAAGTCCAGACAAAGGTGTGTAGATTTATTTATACATATAAATCTTATCTCCTGTTATTTGTGGCCTTCGCTGCTGCGGGTGATTCAATAAAACACAACTCAGATAAAAAGTGATATTAAAGAAAAGGGAAGATAAAGTGCGAGATGCAAACTCTTAAAATAAGCTGAGGTATGTCTGAACTTTGACCCGTGGGGGACATTTGTTTGCAGATGGTAGCGTGTTGGTCCACCGCATCATCCCCAGGGAGATATCTTCCTCACCATTTCTCTGCTACTCCGCAGCACCGTTTCACCTCGTGTTACATCCCCTGTCTGACTGACTCACACATCTGGACACACACACACACACACACACAGACTCACACACAATCCCTCAAACCTTCACCCAGCCCCCACCTTGCCTCTCTTGCATTTGACCACTTGTCAGGGGATGTTTATGGGCCATTGTTTGCAGTGCTGATGATCATTGTCACTGGTTGATTCCATTACCCATAGCCGTCTGATGGATGGGGCCTACCCTGACGTCCACTGATACGGGTGTCCTTGACCACTGGGGCAGACGCAGTGAGCGGAGGGGGCAGTTGGGCGGGGAGCTGTGTCTTTTATTTATTTTTTTTAAGTCACAGAGAAGATGTATCTTTGTCGATTATTGTAGAAAATTATTTCTGAAATGCTGAAGTGTGTTTGAAGTACGTTTCTGAAATGTGAGCAGCACAGAGTGACAAGATTCTACGTTTTAGATGTTAAACATCAGTGTTTCATGATGTGTCAGTGCTATGGTAAACGTTTGAGCCACTAAAATAACTTTGATCATTGTTTGGTTGAAACTACCAAGGAGACCTTTGTTGTCATGGTAACCAAACTAATTATGTCAGGTAACAATCATGTTGACAGGCAGCGGGAAATAGGAAACCAACAATTGCCCCCTACGTGTGACAGTTTGGTCTTTTGAGTTTGTTGCTTAGTAACGTGACACCTTACTTCCTACCTGGTTCCCGACAGACAATAGTCATAATTACTTTGACCACTAGAGGGCTGCGTCTTGAACGAGATCATATGACGTTGTCTGAGTGATTTTGTCAATTCACAACAACAGGAAAACGTCTGCAACATTCAGGCGAGAGGTTGCGTCTGGGTAGAGCATGCAGGAGGCAGGACGTAACATAAAGTCTGCTGCGGAATTCGCACTCCGATACTTACTTACATATTCTGCGGCCTCACCTCTTTTACATCCTGAGATATTTGTATTTTCAGTACTCAGCGTTTCGTCTGTCCCATTTTGGAAATGTAATTGACTCGCCCACTGTGAATTGAAGTCATACATGGGCTCACTGTGACACTTTACTCTGGGGTAAATGTCCAGACTTCAGTGCATGTCTGAAAGCAGCTCTACAAGCAGAGAAAAACAGCAAGAACACAAGTACAAGAATTTGATATAAGAGGTTTATTTAAGTATAAGTGGCTTAATCAAAAGAAGAACTAGATTAATTCATGGCAGCGGCACATCCTGGAGGTGGGTAGGGGAATGACGTTCGTCTAAAAATTCCTGTTGTGACTACAAGTCGATATTGTACTTGTACATATTTACATGGATTCAAACATTTTAATGATACACTTAAACATATTATAGATATTATGTATAAATATAAATTATAATAACATATAATTAGATCATAAGAAAGTATAATCTGGTCGTAGTAACATTTCCTGCAGTTTAGTTGGAAAGAAAATGAATTCTTATCTATTGATTTAAATCTGTTTGCACATATAATTTAATACCACAATTCCCACAGATAACCAGGCTGAGGCTATGTGCAGTCCATTTCACTTCTCTCATAACGTTGTGTGCTGTGCCCTGCAGGCTAATAGGAAAAATATTATACAGAAAACTGCATGAACTTTGTTGTTGAATTAATCCAGCACATTAATGCAAACTGTATTCATTGCCAAGTTAATTGAAACACAAAAGCTGTTATGTTGTATACTTGAAGCTTGTACTTGAACACATCAATTCAGACAAACCTCTTTAAAGAGACTGTAGATACAGAGAATGACAAGAGACACTGATGAGCACTAAAGCTGTTGATCAGGTTTTAAACCTCTTAATTCATAGGAAATAACTTGGTTAAGTGTAAACACAATGGCTTTCGTCTGGTTTTAATCACATTGTCACTATACCTTTCAACTCGAGCGGCACTGAGGGTTTTCTCCGTCGTCCGGCCTCCTGCCGTGCTTGAGTGTCACAACATTATTTAAACATTTCTCCACCATCTCATTTAAACCGGCGCTCCAGTCCCGGCCCACTGAAACAGATGAGCCTGAAGTCGAGGAATCATTCAGGAGTCACATATCACAGGCAGACAACGGCGGTTTACCGATGGGAGGAGAAGGGCTCGGATTTAACCAGGCTGAGGCCGCAATGTGGGTGTCATTGAGGGATTGGCGACAGTGGATGAAGCAGTGTTGATAGCTAAAACATTTACCGCGGATCCGACCGTCGTAATTTTTCACAGAGCGCAGGCATCATTGATCAGGATGATATCTGGCACAGGGGGACGTGTAGTTAAAGGCACATGTTTAACAAGCTTCTCCGGCATTTCCCAAAAAAAAGTCACATAAAGACTTTCCATTATTACTCTGAACAAAGACAGAGCCATTTTCTATCCCTCAGATCTCTTTTGTCGACGCAGCCTCACTGGGCAGATTAGGAAACAGCCTCCTGGATCAGACAAAATAACTCTCCCAGATCGAGACAAGGCCACATTCTGCTCTCTGATGCAGAAATTAGCTCCACTTTGCTAAAACGTCTAAACGCTAGTTGGGCTGAACCATTTCTATCATAACTATCAGCTGGATGTTGTTCTCCTTGCTCCAGTAAGACAATGCCAGAGAACACAAAAAAAACAAGATCACCCGAGTCTCCAATAAAACTAACATTAATATCATAGCAATATGCAAAGCTATGCTAATTTTATGCACACTGTCAACCTGCGTATTGGCCATTCCTCGTTCATTTCAAAAGATACGACTGCAATTAGACGACAGTTGATTGAAATCATTTGCTTTTTATGATTCTGTTACTTTCCCGAGCTGACAGGGCGTCGTGCAATTCGGTGACAGTATATTTCCACAGCATGGGGAGATTAACTGCTATTATTGACCCCGACGCAAACCAACTGGTAATACATTTCAAACAAACTACTCACTGTGTCTGATTTGCATGTGGTGTGTCATTTACCATATTCCCTGATTACCTAATGATATACGCTTTAATATAACACGCCGAGCGCTTTCAAAGCAACGCCGCACCTTAACAGTGACTTAACACGTCTGAGACGGAGAAGAATTGGAATGATAGTTTAAGGGCTGCAGGGAGAAAGAGAAGTCTTATCAGTTAAGACTTGCTTTGTATATAGGATTTTTTTTCCTCCTCTCCTTGGAAAGCAGGGGTGCAGTTGATGAATTCTTAAGCAGATCTCGCTGATAATTGTATTTCATAACTGTCATGTGGAGAGGGACTGTCCGCTGAGAAGCTATTTGTGTCACTGAATCTCTCTCTCTCTCTCTGTCTCCATCTCCCTCTCCGTCTCTCTCTCTCTCTCTCTCTCAGCCTCTTCAATAAAACTCAAATCACGACAGAGATTGTTAAGTCTACCCCCAAGATTATTAAATCCAAATGCAGAATTTATGGATGACACTTCATAACAATTAATCTGAGATGCTTGATTAATAAAGTTCGCTCACCTCCCCACCCTCACCCCCCGCCCCCGCTCTTCTTCTGCCTTCACCCTCCCCATCACTGAAGTTGTCCCTTTTGAGTGGGATGGAGGGAGGAGGGGAACAGACGTACGGGTGGCAGGATGGTTGTCAGGGACGACATGAGTGTCATTCTTTTTGATTAATGGAGCATGGTGACCCCGCCCCTAACCCTCCTTCTTTCCCAGCATGCCCACTCTCACCTCTGCAAAGCACCCCCCACCCCCACCCCACCCAAATAACAGGTAAAAATAGATGTGGGCCAAGTTATGCTCTATGATTCAAGCTAGACAAGATGTGATTGGAGGAAGAGCTGGGAAAGGAAGGAAGGAATAGTTGAAGGAAGGAAGAAAGGAAGGTAGCTAGACACAAAGCAAGGAAGGAAAGAAGGGAAAGGAAGGAAGGAAGATGTGGAAAACAAACAAACATGGAAAGAAAGGAAGGAAAAATAGACAGAAAGAACAAATTGGAAATAGGAAGAAAAAAGTAGTCAGATGACATGGAAGAAAGGCTTCCACAAAAAAATGAAAGAAATGAGAAAAACAGAGAGAAATTAGTGAAGGAAAACTAAAGCTAGCAAAATAAATGGAAGTGGAGAAACGAGGAGGGTTAGACTGGAGCAGGAAGGAGAAAAAGAGGAGGCAGATTTTTGGAGAATGTCACCTACCTAACCTTGTCACCATGTTAAGTCAGCTGTGATTAATTAGTTGAGTGAGACTGAGCAATTAGGTCACGAGTTGGTGTGTGCGAGTACGAACGTGTGCGTCATGTCTGTGTGTCTTCATGCACAACTTCTTTTTTTTTTTTTTCCCCGATCGAGATCTTTTCATTAACAAAGAAGATTTTTTTTATTATTATCTGCATCCCCTGTCTTCACCACAAGGACACAGATCAAGAACAACTCATCGAGACCAGAGGACAAAAAGATAAGAAGCAGTAAATAATTATATTGATAATTATCGCTTAATTTACAAGTTGAGCAGTTGGTAAAACATGGAAAAGGGAGAATAAACAACAAAACAGGAATAAATGGAGATACAATATAAGCTAAAAAGGTACTTTCAAAATTGATCTTTTCAGGGAATATCACATCTTGATTTCAGTGTCTGTGACTCCTTCCACAAGTTTTGATCATATATTGTCCTGAGACTCACAATAAATAGTGATCATTCTGGTCATAAAGATGGGCTAAGAATGTGGAATCACACCGGTCACACGTGCACAATCTACCTTTTCCCCGACGAAGCTGATGCACAATTTATACCGACACAGCTACATGTATCATACAGATTGAGGTTGACAAAGTTGTGTTTTTAATTCTAGCACAAGTTTTTTTTGAATGCACACTCACTCTGTTTTGCTTTTTATTTTTATATCGTGATTATACGTCAAAATCCCAACGTGTGAAATGATCCTACGTTTACAGTTTTTGCTTAGTTTTTGGTAAATAAAACTAAGGGGCTCTGTGCATTATCACAGAAATAGCTCCAGATTAATTTGAAAGACTGTGAGGATAAGAAACCCTCAGACAAATCCTTGAACCAGTAAAGGCTTACAAAAGATCATATTTAACAATGATGGCTATATATTTTCCTTTTTGCAATTAAAGAGTCCCTCTGTGTAATTTAATGCTTCTTTTCAAGTGTCGGGTCCCCGGAGACTTGGCCTGTAGCTATGCCATCGCTCTTGGTGATTATCATTAATGAATGTCGGCGAGGACCATCCCTCAACGTGACTAGGGAGGAAACACAAGCCCTAATTAAAGGTTCCTATTCATAAATATATGCCTCAAACTACACGGATCGGGCGGCGCTGTGCACACAAGTCATTTTAATGTCAGAAAAGCACCTTTTTAAGAGCATTTTCTTCCCTTAATGTACAGCGCACCAGCGGCGGTGACAGATTTTCGCAGCCAAAGCCCGCAGCGAGGGATCTGAGCAATTTGAAATTCGCTGATTTAAATTTAGGAGTAAAGCTGAAGATTAGGATGCTCTAATTTGACACACAAGAGGACAGATGACACAAAAAGAACCTCGACTCCTCAGTGTGCTCTCACCGTCAAACTGAGCATTAAGATCCAGTTTTTTGCGTGTTATCCTCCAGAGACTGTTGTGTTTTATCGCAAAAAGGTTATAAGGAGCGTTTTGTGCTGGGAGGTTGTATTGTGCCCTGTGTTCCTCCATCTGAGACATTGAAATATTTAGTTAACAGATCACAGGATTACACCCAGGAAGAAAATAATCCTCCTTGCATGTGTTCTCTTGTAAAAACTCATTTTAATCATTTTAATTGCTCCAAAATGCAGAGTGACAACAGCTCTCACAAACCCTAGTGGCTGCATTGTCACATCACTTTCCCAGACAAAGCTATTGGTAATTGTTGTGTGAAGACGATAATGTTAACATCGAGGATAATATTGAGTCTGTCTGAATATTTAACTTTTTTTTTCCATTCTTTCTCCTTTTTTTCTCTCCACCAGGCCTCGGAAAGAAAGTCTTGTCGGGGGAGAAAAGTGCTGGCTGAGACAAACATTTGGCTGTTTCTCTTTCCTCCTTAATGGCTGAAAAATGCTAATTGGAGTGCACGTGTCAAAGAAAACAAAAGGCCCGGGAGGAGGAGAGGGAACGAGCATGCATGTCAGGGAGGCAGGTATTTTCTGAAATGTGAAATATGACACTTCATTCGGCAGATTTTGGCGAGGATTTCTTTTTTTTTTTTCGCAAGGTTGCTCCAGGAGGCAGGGAATCTCTGTGTCACACGATTTGTCTCAAAGTGCAGATAAAGTTTCCTCCTGTTCTTGTGCGTAACAGGGCTCATGTTTAAAAGACACACAGTAAATATATCCTGCTGAACAACAGTTTCATAGTTTGTGTAAACAAGCTGAAGTGGCCTCCTCTTCCCTTCAGCTCTGAGCCTCCTCGTCGCTATAAAACAACACCTCCAATCCCTCCGAGACTCCAGTCCTTTCATAAACTTGCATCTGTCACCGCTGCGCAGCATTTCACCACATCCTTCGTCCAAACTGACAAAATCACACACACAAAAAAAGCTCATGCGTGGTGGGGATTACAAACCTTTAATTGCATTGTCAAAACTACAGCAACACATCGTTTTTTTTTTACACATTAAACAAGTCGTGGAAAAGTAAATCTCTATAAAATATCAAAACCTCTCTGTCTCCCTCTCTCTCTTCCTCCATACTCACACTTTGGCATTTTAATTATGCAGTCTTATCTGATAGATGTGGAGATATAGCTCATGTCAAAGTTAGAGCCTCTTCTTTATTAATTCTTTATTATATATTCTTATATTCAGCCTGTCAATGAGTGTGTGGAATCTGATAGGACCCATCATTGATTGAAGATTAGTCAAGATTATGAGCAGAGGAATTATCATAAGCTGTGAGCCTTCGTCATTCCAAATGTTCACTTATTTGAATGACACTATGGAGAGAATATTCCTCTTTATTTCATGTGCCGCGGATAAGTAAAGGCGTCCGGTGCTGCTGTGGCAGATCTTTATACTCTTCTTCATCTTTCGGCTGCTCCCTTTTCGGGGTCGCCACAGCCGATCCTCTGCCAATATATCCACTACCCCTCCTATTTGTGATCCGCATGTTTGTTTTGGCGCAAGTTTTACGCCGGATGCCCTTCCTGACACAACCCTCACCATTTATCCAGGCTTGGGACCGGCACTAGAACTACCCAAAAGAGTATCCCTAGTGGCTGGTTTGTGGCAGATCTTTATACAAATAACATTAAATATATAAAAGAAAAAGAGTTTTTCAAAAGTTATATTTCAGAAACCTGCAAAAACACATGCTGAACACCACAAACTCCTGATGCTGAATTTGTGTGGGGCACTGCTCATACACTTTCACACCAGAAGAGCCTAAATGTTTTGACATCAGAGGTTTATGGCTGCAAAATGGTTCGGCTGGTTCGCCACAGGCCAAAAAATATGCAACGCAGCATTAATTATTTATGAGTGTGAAGAGGAAGGCATTAAATTCCTGGCTTGGGTCAGTATGATCTTTGTCAATATAATATATATATCCCAAAATATCTGAACTGAAATGAAAATTAGACATGCTAAAAAGAATTAACTCCTGAGGGCAAAGCATAAATACTGTAAATCTGACCAAAGAATTATATTTATACATTGATCTTTATGGGTTGTTGTTGGTCAAACTCACTTAGAGTTGTTTATCAAACAACAATAGAAATGAAATAAACTCTGCTACAGTGTGGGGCTGTGTCTCAGGATTTAAGTGTTCATATAAAAAAAATATATGCTCATGTTAGTGGATCATGTGACGCTCTCTGTGGCAGTGACGATGAGGAGGAGAGGGAAAGTCATGAAGGTGTTGAAGGATTGAAGACCAAAAACAAAGTGAAAAAGAAACAAACGCTGGTGGTTGTTTCAGTTCTTTTTTTTCAAGCTACATAGTTTTAGTTTGTTAACACATCATCACAAAATCTAAACCCACTGACGTCGAGGCAGGACTATTTTTCTTTTATTTCCAAACTTCTTTTCAGATTTTAAAAAATAATTTCCAGAATTGTTTGGTAACTAACCATAAAAGTTCCAAAAGCAGATATAGTAAATTAAGTTAAATAATAAAAATGATAAAAATCTATAAAGCTCAGTTGGAATTGCAATCTTCACAAATGTTGACAAAAAAAGGTTTTCCTGTTATATTATTAATAAAAGTTTGTGTTAGTCTTGCAGATTATTCCTAATATTTTTATTCTTATGGGAAACATACAATATTATTGAACATGTAGAGTATTTACATGTTCAAAAAAACAGTGTCATTATTTGCTCATGTGAGTTTGGGTCCCTCACCTGATCTGACAACCTGCGAGACTCCTTCGCTTTATGATGCCGCAGCTCCTCTTCGGATGGCTGCTCTCACGTCAGACCTAGAAAAAAAGAGAGACAGTAGAAAGTAGAGAATAATGTATGTAAATATACATGCATGTTCTCACTGGCTCTGAGGGAGAAGAGGAGGAAACACGCTGACATGTCATGATGCTGTCACCGTGCCACAGTTACGTGGAAGAGGGGCTTCATGTGTACAAGTTTCTGGGGGGGGGGGGGGGGGTTGGTGGTGGGAAACAACTGTTTGTGTGTTCAGCTTTTGTCGTATGTGCACATGGACACGGGCGGTCGCATCACAGGAAGTGTAACAACTGTAGAAAGCAATTTAGATCATGATGTTCTGATCACAAATGCCTGACTGTGTGTGTGTGTGTGTGGAAATAGAATCATGTTTGAATCCATTGTACATATAGTGGGTACATTAAGGAGTGAATTCACAAACAGTTTATTGTTCATCTCACTGGCAAGAATTTAATTTTCAGTCCTCAGGTGATATGAAATGTTTCTGTGACAAAATCCCAACATTTGACAATGTGTGTCTCTAATAATTCAGCCTTAAAGTTACAAATACACCTACACAACAACAACGTAAATGGTTTTGCTTTTATTGTATAAATGTCAGTGAGATAAAAAAGAAACACACAAAGAGATCAGATGTAATAGAAACTTCTGTAATAACAGACTCTGGAGCGTGCGTCCTGCTTATACACAGACATTTCGATGCAGAGGTGGTTATTACCCCTGCCTCTTGAACCACATGTCCCCCCCTGCTGGCCTGGGATCAGACCCTGCACAAGCTGCTCTGCTGTGATTCCACTCTGGTCTCTCTGCTGCTTACAAACCTTTACAACAGCCTTTGTCACGTAACACCACAAAATATAAAATCCTACATCACCTATAGTTAAGTTTGTGTTATTTTATTTTGATAGAGGAGGGTGGGTTTATTTTATTCTTCATATTTTGTCATTGACTTTGACATTTTACCAAATAAAGATCATAATTCCATCAGTGCTGAAGGTTGAATACCACAGTATGATAATTATTTAAATAAAGTCAGATTTATACTGAGTTTAGCTTATGTACTTTAGACTGGTAAAATGGTTCTGTAATACAGTAAACATTTAGTATACTGTTTAAAAAATGTATTGTAATTATAGGAACTATTTTTACGAAGTCACTCAGAATATATATACGTATGATATATATGATGATGATGTTTTGTAAAACTGGATGAAGCTTGTAGAAAGGCGCAGCCCTCCTGTTTGTGTGTCTGTCTGGAAATTGTGGTGACGTAGGTCTGCTCCATCAATCAGCAGCCAGGTCGCTTTTGACAGACAGGGACAGACAGATGTTGGGGCGGTACCTTGTATTTCTTTTACCATATAATAAGCGACCTCAGACACGCTGCGTTCGGAGATTAACACTTTGGCACCGCGCGTAAAGACGCAGGAATCCTCCGAGAGGCTTATTTGTGTGCGTAAAGAGACGGGGACAACACGGCCGCTGCTTTTGGTTTGTGACTGAAAATGTGAGGGAAGGAAATGTTAGAAACTCACCAGAGGTAGTTGAAGTGGGCCCGTGTGACGGTTCGCACCAAAGTTGTGTAGTAATCCAGTTCCTTGTAAATGATCCGCTCCAAAGCTTTAGCAGCAGCCAGGACTGGAGCCTCTGGGGCTGAATGAGTCCGGTGTCCGGCTGCAGGCGCAGGGAAAAGGCGCATCCAGTCTGATCTGAGCCATCCAAGTTCGGGGTTGTGATTATCACCACACCCTCTGTTAACCAGTAAAAAAAAAACCAAGCCTGAGAGTTTCTCCTTCTCTCCTCTCCACCGTCCTCCAGAGCAGCTTCTGCACATCATTTAAGATAACATTGGCCCAGTTGTGTGCCCTTTATAAACACTTTATGGAGGATAATAGTTATAGGACGCAGTGTAGGCTATTAATGGAGCCTCTTGTAGATTCAGAGCCCCTCCCCTTCACCACAAGCCTTAGTAAAAAGGTGTAACAAATCGATCCGCAGCCTCTATTGTCCCGCTAAAGAGGCCACTGCAAATATCCACAAACTTTAAGACAAAGCTGCAAATTCAACTCCATCGAATGTGTTTTATTCTTAAACATCATTTACCTGGGGGGGAAGAGAGAAGTTGTTTATACTTCTTGGCTGCAGCTTTTTTTTTTAATACACGTTTCCTCCCAGAGTCTTGCTCTGCGCTCGAATTACTGGTGATTGATGTTTCGGGGTCTAATCCAAATAATCAGCCAGGGCCTGATCTGTCTGTGCTTGTAGCAAAGATTATCCTGCTTGTGTGGGATCTACGAAGTCTAATAGGTTTATAGGTGATTCTAGATCGTCTTTGTTTTTGTTTGTGTGTAAATTAAACGAGGACAGTGACAAAGCCTGCCTTAAAGAACGCACAGTTTATTTTACTGTGCGCAAGAATTCCAGCAGCAGTCACTATTATATCAAATCTCTCCCTCACACACACATCAACTTTTTGGAGTCACCTCTCATTCCATGTTTTGTTTTGTTTTTTTTACCAATCGTCCTCTCCTGTGTCCACGACCAGGACGCGCGTCTGTAGCCCCCACACTGTTGGCTCCGTGCGCAGAGGGTGGGGTGGGGGGGGGGACAGGAAGGCGTTGAAATGAAAGCCATCCCAGTGAACAATTAGAGCAGCGGATTGACAGGTGGGCTCTGACTGTCAGGGTGACGCTTGTGGAGGGGTGGAGTAAAGGAGAGGCCGGAAAGGCAGCTGGATGTGTCTGTCTATCAGTGGGAGCTGTCTGGATGCGCCGCGCATCACCGAACGTGCGCACGTTTCCACTGCGGAGAATATCCGGAGCATGCTTTTTTTTTTTTAAAGAAGAGAATAAACAGTAACAAATTAAAAAAAGGAAATAATAAGAACAACAGAAGAAGAAGGAGGAAGAACTGTGTGGAGCTCGGAGGGCGCGTCTGCTCCTCGTGTCTTCTCATGACTTTCTGAGAAATTCGTCAAGTGTCCGTGTTGACAATCGGGCGGACAGCGAATATGTGAGTATTTCATTATCCAGGGGTGTTTTCACGGAGACGGGGTGGATGAAGGGGTGGGGGGGGGGGGGTTCTCCGCAAACACACACACTCACGCAGACACACACACACACTTGACTGATTGACACACACGCAGCTCCACTAACGTGTCACTCTTTCCTCTCTTTTCCTCCCTGAAGCGGTCGGATACCCGGAGCGGGCACCGTGTCGGACGCGCAGCCAGAGAAAAACGCACCGCGGCGCAGTTTGGACTCCACCACCGAGCGAGTTAAAGGAAAAGAGGAAGCTCCGTTTGTCTCCACGTTTGCTGCGAACAGAGGTATGAAAAATAGTCCGGTGAGGGGTGGCACACGCATTTTTGATGGGATCGCGGTGAAGGAAGCTCCGGCAGCTGTCCATATCCCTCCTCGGTAGACTGAGATCCGCACGGAGCTTTTTTAACATTTTTTGCAGCCTGCGATGAGTTTCTGGATCGGCAGAAGTTAAAGGACGAGCCCGTTTACAGCTGAATCCATTGCTATCTTCATTTTTTATTTGTCTCGCCGGACGCACCGATTCTCAAATGACCAGAGACGCATAGAGATTAAACCCTCGCCTAAAAGAGACGAGCAGAGACTTCTTCACCCTGCGAGGGATCTACTCCGTCGTCAGCCACTCGTCCAGCTCAAGAACCGAAGGAGAAAAGAGAAACGTTTCTGGCTTTGATTTCCTCCCGTCGCACCGGTTTCCTCTGCAGCTCGTCCCGCTAATCTGATCTCTGCATGAAAAGTCAAGCGGAAAGTCTTGCAGCAGCATGCCGAGGAGAAAGCAGCAAGCGCCGCGGCGGTCAGTAGGTAAGCCCCGGCTCTGCAAACAAACACACCCCTCCTGGAAACACACACACTTTATTTATCCCCCCCACACACGTAGAATAAACAACCAGGAATGTGCACACAAGTTTACGCAGCAGTGTACATAAAGAGGCCAGATGAAGGACACAAGATAATAGGACAACACATCCCTAAAGTCTGAGTGTGTGTTGAGTTTAGTTCACTGACTTGTGATTCATTTCACTATGGGTCATAATAGGGCAAATTTATTCCCACTAATCAAGTAAGGCATGTTTGATTGGCAACAGTATTGTTTCATTTACGCAGGCATGCGCCTCGGTGCCAAATGTGCCATGGTGTGAAATGAAAGCGCTCAGCTGCACTCTTGAGTTGCAACGCTTTTAAGCCGTTCCTCCACTTCTAGGTTGCCAGCATCCAAGTTCTCCAAACAAAGCTCATCTTATCTCGCTTTTACAGGCGAACGTGTCTGATGTGTTTGGTGCCAGTAGAAAGAGAAAACACAAGAGAAAAGAAGAAGGGAGAGAGGAGGCACATTCTCAGCTCGTGTTCCGCTCCGGGATTGCCACCCTTGATTTGATGCTTGATTGATCGCCTGTCATGCGACTTCTTTTGATCTATTCATTCCTGATAAACATCAGTAAATCATTCGCCACAGAGACACGCATGCGCCCCGGCAGCCGGACTCCCTCAAAGGGTAACTTCTTGCCCCCGCCGAGGAGCAGAGAAAAGACAAATTGAAAGAAAAGTTCTCAAGCGGGATAAATAGTTTGCGATTAATACCCGAGGGGGGAGGGAACACGGGAGGGAGGGGAGGAGAGGGGGGTGCTGGGGCGTAGCGAGATCACAGGGAAGCGTCCCACACAGGAATGGCCCTAAAACACTGCAGGGTGAAGCGAGGAGGGCTACCTCTTAATGGTCACTTCAAAAACTCCTGACCTGACCTCTGTTCAGGTCTGAGAGGCACCAAGCTGTGTGAAGCTGTCATACACGGTGAAGACACAGAAAAGTTATATGCAGATTACACCAAGTTGAGCATGCAGTGATAAATAAGGAGACAGTGTTTGTAAAATCACTACTGGGCACCATGAAAGTCACCATATAGGTAGATGATTGACACCAGGTTTAGTTAAAGGCAAGTTTAGTGTAAGAATCTTGCCAATAATCAAAACCCTATTGTTTTCAAATATTTAAAAATGTATCAACTGTTAAGCAGCGTATGTAAAATCACTGTGAAATACCCTTAAAGTCACTATACATGTATGTTATTGTTACCAGGTGATGTAAAAGTCATGTTTAGTATAATTGCACATGTTGGGGTATCATAAACCTATTGATCATGTTTCCAAATATGTATTGCAACATGTAATACCATATATTAAACTATTTAGCAACATATGTAACCATATGTAATATTTGATGCAACAGAAGTCACTAAGCAGGTGCATTATTGGTGCCAGGTGATGTGAAAGGCAAGTCTAGTACAAGAATCCTGCTATAATAGAACTTTCCAGTATTTAAAACATATAAATTACATTTCCAAATATTTTAAAATATTAAAAACCATTTAGCAACATATGTAAAATCACTGTTGGGTACCACAAATGCCACTAAACAGGTATAGTATTGACACCAGGTGGTGTAAAAGTCAAGTTTGGTATAATTAGCTTAATTAGCAATATAACTTTATGGTGTCAAACACCGTGTTAATGGTGATTCTAAATATGTATTGGAATATAATACCATAAATTCAAAGTATTTAGCAGCAAATGTAAAGTCACTATTGTGTAAGTCAAACTGTACAGGTATGTTATTTGATGCCAGGTTATGTAAAGTCAAGTTTACTGTAACAATCTTGCTAATAATATAACTTCCTGTTGTGAGAAACCTATTAATTGTGTTTCCAAATATTTAAAAAATGTTGTACCATATTTAGCAACATATGTAGAATCACTGTTGGGTAGCACAAAAGTCAAGTTCAGTATAATGAACTTGCTAATGATAGAACCTCCTGGTATCATAAACCTATCAATCATGTCTTCAAATATGTAATGGAATTTGTGGGACCTTAGTATGAAAGAGTTTTGGTCTTTTTAACTGAATCACATTTAACAAACCTCTTCAGAGAAAAGTAAATAACGCATGAATTCATATTCTGAGAGAATTCTTTGCATCACAACATTTTGCACGTCGGCAGTCGGGCCCACTCGTTGTCGTTAAGCTGACCAGACATGAACTGCTGCGCGAGAGAATCGCATGTTTGCCTGAATCCATTTGATGTCCCTGGGAGATGTGTGTGATTGACATGCATTTCCAAATGACGAGGGGGGGGGAGAGGAACCTTTGAAGTTCATGCAGTAATGACCAAAGCTGAATAAAACAGCTGTAGAATGTTAAGCAGGCGGTGGAAATGTGAGGTTAAGCAGACTTAATCAAGGTTGTGACAGAAAGACTTTGAACTCTGTGGGGCTGTAATTTCTAATTGACGCGAGGCTTTAGTGATGGATAGAGAGAAATGTGTTTGAAGAGCGAGCACGCTGAAAATGAACAGTGTCTGTTTCCACCTCTGCCACAAACGCTGGTGAGGAGAGAGAGAAGAAGAAAAAGTGTTGTTTCCTCTGTTTTCCAGCCTCGATACTTACTGGTCATTCAGCCAAGCTCTGGCGTGGCCACATTCCAGCTCTGCTTTTGAATATTGATTTAATTGTCTGCTTTTGTGACGGACACATACATCACACGCAGTAACTGTCATTCCCCAACTTGGAAGGCGTTGTCTGTGCATTATTTCCAGTGCTTGACGTGTGGTCAATCGCAAAGAAACAAAACGTCAACACCTCCGTGTGTGTGTGTGTGTGTGTGTGTGTGTGTGTGTGTGTGTGTGTGTGTGTGTGTGTGTGTGTGTGTGTGTGTGTGTGTGTGTGTGTGTGTGAGACTGCTTCCTCTGTATACACACCTAGGAACGCAGGCTATTTTTACAATGCATTACCAGATATTTCCACAACCTAGATTTGTCACTTTGGAGTTGCACTAAAATGAAACGTTGCATGCGCTCCTCAGAGAGAGAGGGAGCGAGGATTCAATGGCTCTTTGTATGCCATTTCAAATGGGCTCAGTTTCATCAGTCACAGTGATGATTCTAGACCCTGTAATGGCGGTGTACCCTATCTAGATTATGACCAGCGACAATACATCAGTGTTCTTTCATTTGGAACCACATTACTGCATCTGTTAGTTTTGGCAGTTGAGTTCAGCGCGGTGCCATTTGAGCAGCGGAGACTTTTGCTGCAGTCATTTGTCGTCATTTTTTCTTCCTGTCTCCTCTCACTGAAGTGCAGTTGTTTCTGAGGTGTTCCTCATAGGAGCCCAGGTAATTAATGGAGGCTGAAGACAATGCAGTAATGTCAAGTAGGAAATAATCAGGACAAGAATAAATAACGGGACTTTAATATAACGCAGTGCAGGCACAGAGGCTTAAGTTTTTCTTTTCTTGTACTCTATTTGTTTTCATATTTTACATTTTGTCGTGTCCTGGGCCACAGTTTTGATTATCTGTCACTGAAACCGAAACTATTTGGCATTAGCTATTTAATCGTGCCATAGATCATTTATGAGCATTGTTGAAGTCATTTCACTAAAACAAAGATTGTCTATTTTTAGGTACTGAGACATGAGGACTTGATGCTTTTCACTGTTTATTATTGAAACTCTATTATATTTTAGGTTTTTAACTCTTTATGAACAGTTTGAAGACTTCATGTTTTGTTCTGAAAACTTTGGGGCATTTTTTGTGCTATTTTCAGATGTTTTGTATAAATGTATGAGTAATAATAATTTGTTGCAACCCTGTTGGAAGTGCTTTGGTTCCAGCACAACACCACCTTCATCTCCAGAGGAAAGATTGATAGTATCTGCTCTGAGCAAGTTGTTTCAGAAGTGACCTTTGACCTATTTTTATCCCTGTTTAAAGGAAACTGTTCATGATATCACTGTTTGCATCAGCAGCATTATCATGTTTAAATTAGGCAACTTGTTGTGCACATTACAGCTAAATAACCGGTAGTTAGTTTAATTACTGGACGTGAAGTACTGTATGTGAAATACACAAATAAGCCATAATTATATATTTGCCTTGATACTGAGGTCAGGGTTTTGATTGCAGCAGAATTAATGGCGTTGCAGCACGTCTACTCACGCTTTTACTTTGCCAGACGACCTATCTTAAATCAAACACTGTCACTCTAAGTAATGAATCTGTCAACTAATCATTCAACATGTCGGCGTGATTACAGTGGGATGCTGTGTTGAATGTGTTCCACGTGAGTTAAAAAGTTCTAGCCGCACAAAAAAATAGACTTTTACTACCTATCCTGCACAACGTCCAGTTTTACTGAGTGAGACGGCACTGGAGGAAGGGGTGGAGCAAACTGTGAGAGACTAATGCACAGTGGGACAGACCAGGACGCAGATCCAGGAGCAGTTTCTATGCTGAACGTTGGTACAGTGACACGCTGTGATACTGACCATGTGGAAATGTGTGCCTTCAGACCGAAACTCAACAATAAGTTTTCCTTTGTCTGCTCTCTTCATAGAAATCTTAGCCACAGTGGTGCCGCTAATCAAGAGACTGGGTGCTGTTCATTTCTTTGATATATCCTATGTTGTGTCTCCTTTAAACAAACGTCATCGCTGCATTTTAATGATCCGTCTATAGCTTAGCACAACGCGTGTTTAATTAAAGCCCTCGTCAACGTTTGTCCACACTGAAGTCGCAGTGAGCCGCACAGCGATTCAACACAACACACAAGACAGTGGTGCCTCGTGAGCGTCTCCACTTCTTGACATCACTGGCTGCTTTCTCTTCTTTTTTTCTTTTCCTAAACAAATTCTGCTCTACTGCCACTATCACTACCTCCATGCAAAGCCAGTCTCTTAATTATGACTCGAGGGTTGCTTGGTGGGGTGGAGGAGGGGAAGGGAGTTGAGCTTTTTCTTCCCTCCGACGGCATCGTTAGCCACGGTCCCTAATTATCCAGGTAGCTGACGGTTCAGTGACAGGGCCCCGCCGATTAATGCTGACAAATTCAGCAAGGTGTCAGGTCTGCGAGCCGCCTTGATGTAATCAACTCGGTGTTAGCCACTTCTCGGGCGCCCACCCCCGGTTGTTCCGGTGTAAACTCAACAGCAGAGGTTGCTCGCAGTGTGACGTGGCGAATCAAAATGTGGGATTTGCAAAACCAGCCTGCGGCAGGACACCAACAGTCCTGTAATCATCATGTAACTCATGAATGACTGTAGTTTCAAGTTTGCATGATTAGCTGGTGAAATATCTTATAAATGCATCATATTCGATGGAAATGTTTTTAATGGATATAGAATATGTTTGTAGCTTCCTGTGAATTTGAGACATTTTCTTCAAACTTTTCTTCTTCTCCTCTGATCTCTCTGGTTACAGCTTTTTGGTTTGTTTGACAGAACAAGTTCAAAGACGAGCAGCATTAACACATTTCCTTGTTGTTACTTTGCATTGTGTTTTTCCTCAGCAGAAATTTAGCTCACGGCACCTGTCGACTAAGAAGTCAGCACCGAGAGACGACTATTAGAACCTCGTGATGGTTTTTATCAGGGAGCTGATAAAGTATTTAATGACATTTTTTCAGGAGACCTGTGTGTGTGTGTGTGTATGGGTGTGAATGTGAAATATTCTGATGGGGGTGATAAGGAAGTGTATGTAAAGTGTCATTAACGGGTGACATTGACTGAAGGAGTCAGTGGATACATTTACTATCCCACACTCCACTACACCCGTGCTTTCATTTGCATGTGTTGTCAGAAGCCGGTAGGCCTGCAGGAAATCAAAGACACACGCTAATACACACACCCGCTCTGCACGCACCGCGCTCCTCGTCCTCATCTTCGTGGAGGTTAAGTGACAAATGAAGATCGATGACTGCTCTTATGGAAAAGAGAGGGTCGAATTGAAAATATGTGGGAATTAGGCTCGCCAGCATGGTGACGATGTGAAGGCATTCAGAGCTGCAGCCGCGAGGTAAAACTATCCCCGGGCTTAATGAGGTTCAGAGGAAGCAGGAAAACCTGGATTTTCACTCAAGCACGACACGAGGAGTTTTGACAAAGAAATGAAGAGAACAAGGTCGTTTTTCACAGGACTAGCATCCTCGGCCTTAAATACATCCTGCATGTATTTATTGTCTCTGATTTGCAGTGTGCCTGTTTTCCATTCACAAAGATATCCTGGCTACAATTCAAAGCAGCTGCAAAACAAAAGCCACAATGTACAGTAGGGATGTCAGATAATACCAGGAATAATAACAAGCATGACATCATCCACATGGCTGTCCTTAAGGGGTTTGGGGCAGCGGTTGCTAATTACTGTGAAGGATACAGGCTGAGCCCAAGTTTCCCTGCTGATTGAGTAAAGTAGCCATTTGGGTGCAGGAGAAAAGAGTGAAAGCAAAGGCACGGATTATAAATTCAAGTCTAATTGTGTTTTTTGCAATGAATCCAACACAAATATGAATTTCACAAAGCATATGTGGTTCGTGGTTTGCTGCAATTAGGATCCAGGGAATAATCATGACCAAATTATTAGGAAACTGAAACTAAACTTGATGCTGCACATTTGGAATATTCCCATTGTCTCTGTTGGCTGTGGCAAAGCATTGTGGGTGATCGGGCCTCCGAAGCGGTCCAGCTGCATTTGCTTCTTCACACAAACACTGGACTCAGCTTGTCTAATAATCGCAGCAGTTGAAGAAACAGACAAAGGGAGCGAGGCTGAGAGTGGAGGAAGGAAGGGAAGACGCAGAAAGAGGGAAAAATGGCCAAGTCGTGATTTAAAGCACGAAGATGGGAGGTCCAGGGTACACTCAGAGGTCAGCGTGTACTCGGGGGAGCCCCTGTCTCGACTGCTTCCACTGTTGTACACACAGTGTTTAGTGTGTGTGTGTTGCTGTTCTCCCATACTTCATTTGCTGAACAGCAGACTTGCATGTTTTTTACATCACGTGTGTGAGTGCAAATGCTCGTGCTCGTAGAAATCAAGTCCAGTGTGATGTTACCCCAGTGCATCTCGAGTGTGTCCTTGTATGATTGATGCTCCGCACACCAGACAGATGCTGTTATTGGAGCGACCACATAAGCCAGCGTTGGCTGCTGTTGATCGAGTTTGTCCACAGCCAGAAGGACTCTCTCAGATATTGGTTTCTGCATTTTGCTCCAGTGATCTAAGATATTACCAAGCTTGTATTTTTTTTTTTTTTTTTTTTTCAGTTCTGCACTTGATGTATTAGAAATTGCCACTGAGGCGGTGCCTGTTGCAGTAATCACAGCGATCAAGCCAGAGATAAGACTGGAGATACATGACCACCAGAGCAGGCACAGGGAGGTTTATTACTCTCAGTGCTCGCTGCTTATTGGATCTCTCACTCTCTCGTGGCCGATACTTGAGTCAAGTGCTAAGTCAATTAAGCTAAGACTGAAAAACTGCCTCTGATCCACGAACTCCACATTGAAAACAGCGGTGAGTTGTCGCTGGAGGCCCCGGTGCTGCTCAGCCTTAAAGTTAACTTGCTTCTGTTAACCAGCCTTGAACATCTCTGTTGTAGCAGGGTGTGTATGAGGGGGAGCAGGTGAGGGGGGAAGAAGACAACAGAGGGAGAAAAAGAGGCTGTGAATAAAAGATATGAAAAGTGACAGATGAACAGGACTTGGGTAGACGTTCTCCTGCAGCAGCTGTGACTGCTGCCATCGCTCTGACAGGTGTCAATTAAGAATTACTGCCGAGGCCCTGTAGTCATTTTTTCCTGCCCAGCTGTCGGCCCGTGTGCCTTTTTGAGAAATAACACTTTACCCTTGTCACTGCGTTAGCGCTAAGCTACAGTCGCCCCAGAAAATGAGAGCATGGCGGGCACACTAATCGATAACCAGTGTATTAGCAATTATTTTGCTCATTGATTTACGGTGAGGCAGCAACTCCCACAGTGTTATTAGCCACTGATTATATGCGACTGTGCTATAGTGCAGACACGCAGGCCAACACATACTGTTGCCACTTAGGTATAATTTATCTTTAGAGTCAAGTGCACATGTAGGGAGAGAAAGACCAGCAACACTGGTGCAGTGTAACCCATATTTTATTTTCTATTTACGACTTTAAATACTTTGTTTCTATCTTGCAAAGTCAGGTGTTATTGCTGCTAAATGTTCAAGCGGCTTTTGGAAAGTAAAATGTATATTTGTAGACATATCTCAGAATTCTCTAAATAGAGATCAGTGAATGAAAGTGTGTGGGTTTGGGAATGACAATAATTCCACTAGTAGCAGGACTTGGCCACACATGTAGAATTTGAAAATGAAATCTAACGTTTTGGGTTGAAGACTTCTATGTTGGCCCTTCAAACTAATTTATTAGTCAATTGACCGTATTCATAATCTATTAAATGTTTTACGTTCCAGGTCCATCAATGTAAACAATTTTCTTTCCTCTGTTATTTATATATAATATTATGGTGTTTGACTTGTTATCCGACAGTGAATAACTGTATAAGCAAATGTAACCAATTTTGAATTGTTAATAGATTTATTAACTAATTGATAGACTTCTGGAAATATCAGATTGATCGATTCTTCATTAATGACAATGACCATTAATCTCAGGCTTAAGACCAACTTCACATTGACTCTCCAGCTCTTCAGTCTGTTGATGTCACAGGGAAATGCTATCATGCTAACAGTAGCTACCATTTATTCTGAGACTTGAAACAACTGCAGAAACTGTGTGGTGAAAAGAAATAAGAGTCATTTCCAGCTGCTAACGAATGCAGTCTACTGTTTGTCTGACTCTTGTGCCTCAGCAAAAATTTAATTTAAGTTCAGAACAGGAAAATGAAAACTTTATAATAGAAAGTGGCATCAATTCTTCACGCAGAACTATAAAGTAACCGAAACGGCTGGAGGCTTACAAGCAGAATTAGTGTATTTTCTTTCTGTTTTTCTCTGTGGTTGCCTGGTGGACGCTTGGATTCTGACTTAATATGTATCCACATGATAACTGCACACTGTTGTTTTGAACAAAATCCGTCTGTAAACATCAGGAGGAACATTTATATTAATTTAACACATGCAAGGTAAGCAGCAGCTTTTGGTGAAACTTTCTTTTCCCCCGTTGGAGTTGTACAGAGAGCTGCTGTATGTAGAGCATGTGGTGCTAAATCTGGCTAAAGCCACCGCTGTATATCATGACACTCGTCAGTACATAGCGACTGAGAAAAGCTGGCCTCAGCACATCCAGCCGGCCGCTGCGAGTGGTCGAGAGTCAGGGGGCGGAAATTTTTATCCCCCCTGGGAGTGTTTATTCAACTGATAAGGTGGGTTGAGAAGCAATGAATATCATTTTTTGGACACTAGTTTACTGCAGATAAGCCATCAGGGAATGGATACCGTTAACAGATGACACTTTGTCCTTGAGAGCGGACACATGGGGAAGGTCACGCTGCAGCCCGGTGTAGTGCCACTGCCATCTCTCTCTCCTCCCCTTACCTCTTCATCTCTATCTCAGCCTACTCCCTTTTCTCTCTCATTCTCTTCCCTCGTTTTTTGGGAGGGGTTTACTGGCCCTCTCTTTCTCCCTCTCCCTGTAAGCCTTTTCTCATCTCCCTATCAGTCATCAATCTCTATCTTACTGACTCAGTTCTCCTCTGGCCTGCTCATATTTTCTTTCATCTTCCTCCCTGTCTCGAGCTCTCATCTATAGCTCTCTCACCGGATGCTCAAGAGTCAGTGAACTGGTTACAAGAACATGAACTCAACATCTGAAAAGGAGAGCTTAATACTCTCCTCTTTCAGGCTCACTGGCCTTGTTCTCATATATCAAGTCCCCCCCACCGACAGTTTGATTTCCACGACATCCTGCAGTCAGACATCTGACTTGTAAAAATCCAAAAGGTCACAGGGCAATAAAGTCTTGTGTCATCTTCTTTGAAGTCTGAACACATGACTGTCACATATTTTCCAAGAACTGTTCCCATTGAGCAGAGTTATCCATAAACCATGTTGCACAGGAAGAGAATCAAAGCACATTTTGTTGATGTGGTGCTATTCAGTTTAGTTTGACACTTTCATTAAGAAAGAAACCCATTGACCACGATTTGCTCGGGGTTACACACAGTAATCACTTAACGGCCGTCGGCCTCTGTTTGTCACTTGATGGGCAGTTGAAAGGAGATATAACGTCTCGTGATTGCAGTCAATTCAACTGCACCACATGCCGCCCCCCCCAAATTCCTCCCAAATCTTTCCTGAGCCGGCGTCCTGTCTCAGACAGTGACAGTCACAGGGGGGCATAAGCTCAGCTCTGTCCCTGTAAGTCGTCTGTCTCAAAGGAAGCAGCAGGAGGCCCCTCGTACACCCAAATGTCTCCTCTGTCCGCGGGTCTGTCGTCACTCAGAGGCTGACACACTGAACCAGCTGTCTCCGTGTATGACTCGCTGACTGGACGTCCACCTGAGCATCTGTTTTTGATTACCTGTTTGTCAGGTGACCAGACGGTTGGCCTGTTTACTTGTCTCTCTCTAGTCCATCTGCCTCTTGTCTCATTTCTTTCAACATTTTGATTTTGCGTAATGTCAGCAACGACATTGACATTTACTGTAAATACAGCCAAATCTGTGACATGATGCTAGTGTTGGAGTGTGGACATTTAAAAACTGCAGTTTTTAGGTACTTATATATTGTTTAGAGATATTATGATAACTTTATCAGGATCCAAAGCTGATTTTTGTTCTACCTTCTACCTTATTTTTTAATTTAGGTACAGTTTGCTCCTTAACCTTAGTGGAGGTCTGTGAAATACAGCCGTCATCTTGCTGAGCACACACTTTATATTTGGAATTTATCTGGCCTTATATTTAGAGTCTAAGTATGGCCACATTCCCAGTTTTGTCCATGTGTGTGTGAGTCACTTTTAGATGAGTGTGATGTTATTTGACTTGTTACTTAACTAATCTATTTCCTGCCTCGCCTCATAGTCGCTTCCTTGTTCCTAAACTGAACCTGGATAAAGTTCCTTCAATGACCTGAAGGTCTCAAGTAATGACTCGGCAGCTTTTGCATCAAAGTAGATGGCTAACGTACTAGCTAAAAATATACTTTACTCATAAAGAAATAGTTCCTGCTCAGTTTG
Organism: Paralichthys olivaceus; assembly: GCF_024713975.1. Lineage (NCBI taxonomy): Eukaryota > Metazoa > Chordata > Actinopteri > Pleuronectiformes > Paralichthyidae > Paralichthys > Paralichthys olivaceus. The sequence continues at coordinate 8,013,972 of NC_091112.1, forward strand.
TGAAGCATAAAATTTGGATTCACGACTGGGCTGCAGTTTAAGATTATTTTCATTATTGATGAATCTTTTTATTTTAATAATTCAATGAATTACTTGTTTTAAAGCCTAATATGATGTTATTGTATTACATATGGTACCTTCTATATTAAGAAGAAGGAACAAGTGAATGTTACATATTTATAGTTGAAAAACCTTTATTCATTTTGAGTGATATTTTAAAATCCATAATTTTTCTTTCTGTAGGAATACATTAACAAGCATGATCATTCATATCCTGTTAGAAAAGGTCAGATGAATTTATTCCCTCTATCGCCGTCCATTGAGTTTAATGCTACATGAGTGAGCAGATCAATATAGTATCAATCATTTATAGTTTTCAGCCAGAAAGTGCTGGTCTGAAGTTGCTTGAGGATTCTCTGGTATCAACTCAAGTGACTTTTTTCATATCTCAGGCTCAGTCTGAAAAACACAGCTGCTGTTTACACAGTTCTGGACTCTGGTTAGTACAAAAACCTTTGGATATCACCGCTTTAACGTGCATTCCTAACATCCGGAATGAGATTAACAAACAATGTTATGGTTGAACTGTAAAATACAAAGCTTCGATTACATTTTATTAGGGTTTGATCACAACATCTCGGGAATCAATGCTAGTTCTGTTCCTGATATTTATATCAACCAATATATCTGTATCTGAATTGTTTTATTCTGATATCGGCCTTGGTCCCCATATCAGTCAGGCTCTAATCCTCAGAACTATTTTAAAACTACTGTTGGACATTTTTAGCGCTGCAGTGTCGGACTGGAGCTGCTGTTAAATCGGTGCAATCCTGAGCGGGTGAAAACCTGCACCCCTCCTCTGGATATGGGGGATTTGAGGAGCTTGAGTGTCTACATGAGCAGGGCCACAGAGCTAGACAGGATTGAGTGAGGCGCTATTGTGTGTGTTGTGTGTACATCTGTGTGTGTGTGTCTGTGTATGTGAGAGAGAGAGAGAGAGGAGGTGCAGAAAAGCAGCAATTGAAGGAGGGGCATAAAGGGGTGAAAAAGAGGAGAAAAAGAGAGTGACAGCGAACAAAAAAGAACCAGGGAGGAAAGGGGAGGGGGGTGAGGGAGTGGAAAAAGAGGAGGCAGAGCAACAGAGGAGTGAAAGAGAAATGACTTGAGGGGTTGAGGGATGGAGGGAGAGGTGGATGGAGCGAGAGGGAAAAGTATCAAGGCGGTGGAGAAGAAAAAAAGAGAGAGAGAGAGAGGGAGAGAGGCAATGAAAGCAGTTGGCTAGGGGAGGATGTCACCCATGGCTGCCACTCATCACTCACAGCTTAATGACACTGTTTTTTTCTTTCCCCGCTTCTTTTCTGTGGGAGAGGGGGATGGAGTTCGGCCTGCACCCGATCAAACGGGGTCATTCAGAGTTCACAACCTCCAGGTGGGACCGTCCTCCACTGGGGAAATGTTTGTGGATGTGTGTGGTATGAGCTGTGAGGGGTCTCTGCAGCACGAGGCAGTTTTAACCACAGCGTTTTGAGAAACGTCGATGTTTGCATTAATAAGAAAATTAAAATTAAGGGTAATTAAGTCATAGATGAAGGTTGAAACTGTCGCACAAAAAGAAGAACGCGTCAAAGGATTATTTATTCCCATGTGGCTCTATAAACATAGTTGCGGCCTTGTTTTTCCTGCCTGTCAGCCTTTCACTGTGGTCAAGGTGCACATGCCTCGTCCCCAGTTTGCGCTCATGTGTTTACATATGTGTATGTTTGAAGCATGTGTGTTTACGCGTGTGGATACTTATGCTCGCTCGCAAGAAAACTGTCTGTTGTTTCCTTCTGGGATTGGCCTGGTTCCTATTTCAGCGTTGGATTTGTGATTGTGTGTGTGTGCGCGTGCGCTTAGCTCCATTTGTCCTCTCACTCATTCCTGTTTCTGGGAAGCATCAGCCGTTTAAAACTCAAATGGCAGGATTTTTTTCTTGCTCTCCTCCTCGCACCAAATTTGGGGAACAGCTGGGGCGGCCATGACGATGATTTGTCTCCCTCTGCCCGTCTGCCTGACAGGTTGAGACCATGCACGCACACACACACACACTCAGGGAGACACAGACACTCACTAATAGGCACATATACACACAATTAAACATGCACTCAGTGTCACAGACAGACACACACACACACACTCACACAGACACATTCCCCTTATAAGAGGCCGTGTTCTCAGGGTGCTGCCAAAACACTCTGATTTCCTTTAGCCTGGGCAGCCATACATCAGCTTGGGGCCTCCCAGCCCGGATGGCAGGGGCTGACAGAATGACATGTGTCATTTATCAAACGAGGGGCGCCAGGCCTCAGGAAACGAACAGACCGCCGCGTGACAAAGCCCCCCGAGAGCTCTCCTCCACTCACAGCGATGGGAGTGTGTCATGGGATAGACACTGACAAATCTACAGAGATGGAACACACACGGATACACGCTGACACCAACACACAAGCACAGGAAAGACGCAGCGAGAGCCACTTCCAGTGCTTATACAAACAAGTATCACGCACTCTATTCAAGCTGCAGCGTGGCTCTGAATACAGCAGTTTAAAGTAAGAGAAGACGTCTGAATCACAATGGGAAAGTATATTTTCTGGATTTTAACATGCTGGCAGTGGATCTACAAGCACACATACCCACACATGCACCCACATATATGTTTCCCCTGCAGCCAAAGAAGCCGCAGCCAAAGCTTCTCCTGTTGCCAGCAGCAGGCCTGTCTGTGTGCCTGTCCTTCTTAATGAACGGTCACTGGCTGCCGAGAGGAACTCTCTTTGCTGGCAACGCCGCTCCGTCCTTTCATATCCATGCCACTGCACACTCACACTATCCCTTGTTTATCCTCCATTATTTCTCCCCCTCTCTCCTTCACTCCTTCCCTTGCCTCTTCCCACTCTCTGTCGTCTCCCCCCCCTTCATCCACCCCCGTTTACTCTTTCCAAAGCCCCTTCATTTGTCTTCATAAGCCTAATTTATTTTCTCTGCCAGATGCAAGCTGACAGCCATCAGTCTCCCTCTCCCACACACACACACACACACACACCTGACCTCCTGACACGCAGATAAATACGCTAGCATGCACGCACGAACACATATACCTCCTTCTTATAGCTTTTTATTCTTTTGCACCATCTCTATTACACTCATGCACATATTACCTCACTCACTACTCTGAGGTAGGCTTTACAGTCACATACCCTCTGTTTTACCCCTGTCCTCCACCCACTCCAACCCCCAAAACCCTCCCATTAGCATTACAGAAGATGGATGTGTCTTCATAGCGGGGATTGATTGCGGATATAGAGTTATGGTGCCATTTATGTGTGTATGTGTGTGTGTGTTGGTGTGAGATGGAGGGCACTTTGGGAGGCGGCATTGTGAGCTGAAATGTGAGGGAGGCAGGCTTTTCTCTCGTTTCCAGAACCTTCCAGCCGTTCGTTGTCTGTCCGCAGTCTGATATTGTGCTCTGTTGAAGGATTGCTTCCTCGCTTCCTGCCTCTCTCTCCCTCTATGACTGCGAAGCTGTTCCTAGCCATTGTATACTCACGCACACACACACACACACACACACACACACACACACACACACACACACACACAGAGGCATGCATAGTTGGACACAGACACAATTAGGGTGAGATGGCTACTGATACAAGTCCACTTTAAGAGCTCTATACATAATATACTGACTTTCTCCAGAGACCCATTTTCTAATCCCTGCTCCCTCCTATAATTTCTTCTATTGTCACTTTAGCGCCATGGTCATCAGGAAGTGGATAAAAACAAGCACATATACATACTCTCCACTGCTGAGTGATTCAGCTTATGCTTTTGTTATATATTTTGTTACGCCCCCATGCTCCTCATCACGCTTTAAACCCTAAACCAGTGTTGAAACTGAGCAGCAGAACTTTGTTTAATGGAGCGCCAGACTTCAGCGCTAACTCATCACTTGAGTGGGCAGAATGAAAAAGAAAATTTGGCGATGCATAAAGGATAACCGTTTCGATGGTGCACAACTGCTTGAATTTCCCTGGTGTCATATGCAGTTAAAAGCACTAAAATGTTTGGGGACGTTCAGTTGTCCTGAGCAGCCTCCTGCCCTGAGGGTTTGCGGTTAATTAATTTCCCTGAAGTTACTTTAGGGTTTTTTATGTTATGGTTTCTTTGTCAGTCTTTGTGCATATTGGGAAAGTGATGTCAGTCGGGTCTCTGAGGTCCTGTTCTCACAAAATCCTCTGCATTCTTGTGTGCGGCCTCATCGTGCATATCTGGTGTTTGGGTTTGTTTTTGAATTACAGTCTGAGGAGTAGAAGGAGTAGAGAGGAGGTGATGCACAGTTATGATCCAGAAAACTAATTGTAAAAAAGTCTTTAAGACACAAGTCTTCATTAATATGTCTAAAAACGACTAAAGCTATGTTATATATTTTGTTCTCTTGTGTAGTTACATTGTCCAAAATGTTTCAGAGGTTCAACCCCAGACAAAACTATCTTCTTTACCCATGGCTTTGCCCATCTCTGATATAACCTCTGCGAAAAACAATGTGTGACAAAGGAGAAAAACACAAGCCAGGCTGTTTGTGTTGCCGCTTACTCGTTGTTTGCTGTGAAACAAGAATAAAACTAAAATACATGTCCTCGTCCATGAACATGATTTGCATCTGAGTCACGTCAGGTAGATTTTCATTGGCAATGGTGGTAAAGACAACAACTCCCATGATCCCACGCTGCTTCACAACATCATCAAGTGTCTTGTTATTGTTTTGACTGAGAGACCCCTAATGCCGAAGTTGCATATTGCACATTTAAAACAGTGCCATAGTTGTATGTTATATGATATTTATCAAAATCAATTGATCCCTAATGGAATCCCAGTCATCAACATTAGTTTACATCAAGTTCAAATTTGATTAACTTTGATGTGCACAGTTGTGTCTTTAATTCAGCAAGTCGTCTTAAAAGTGCTAATCTTTGACAAAACAGAAAGGTAGAGAACAAAATGGAGGCAGCTATTTAGCTACGTCACACAATCAAACCTCCACTGTTATACAAGCCTATAAATTTGATTCAAAAAAGAGGAATGCTTTTTAGTAAGTCAACAGCAGGAGATGATGCTACATGTTTAGAAGCCGACATCAGTCTCCCATGTAGCGAACACGCTGACAAGCTTGCTACAGGCCTGTCACACTACCCCTATAGTTCAGATAGCATTCAGCCTCTTTATTAACTCTTTTTGGATGAAATATAATTCTAAATATAGCTCATTTCATCATCTTTGTAATCTTCTAGAGACAAATATTTTGCAGATGATGCCATGACTTTCGCTGTGCCTCTTGTGCAGCCTGCAGAGCGCTACTTCCAGCAGTGAAGGATCAGATTCATGGGCGTGCGTGTGGCCCTACATGTATTTTTTCCTTTCCTCGTGCCGCTCTTTTCCGTCTCTATGTTTTGTTTCTCAGCAGTGTACAAAGTGAATGGCCTCTGTGAATTGAGGGGAGGGCTGACAGCGCGGAGAAGGTTGATTGATGGCTTATTGTGCAACCGGACTCGGCTAGACCGAACTGGTTAGGTTGTGACCCTGTTTTGGCCCTGCGCCCTCTAATTTTCGTCTTTTTTTATTCTCGCAGTCTTTTTCTTTTCCCCTCGCTCTGTCCCTATCTCACCATCTACCTCGCACACATTCAGACATGCACAGTGCATAAATATACATGTACGTGCAGACTAGACACACACACACACTTCCTCTTCGTGCTTCTTCTCCTCCACCCCCCCTCTTGTCGTCTTTGCCGCACTAAACTCATCATTGCTGCCATCATTCATTCTCGGCCGTTTCCTTTCTTCCTTCCTCTGCCCACTTTGTTTTCTTTGTCACTGCTCCTTCAGGACAGGTTTTGTCCAGTGAGTCATTCCATCAGGTTTCACTTTACAGCCACTAATCATTTGAGTCCGAGACGCTGGACACTTTCAGGAATGCTCCAAAGAGGATTCTGATGCACAAAAAAATCCTATGCCACTCTTGCTTTCTCCGTAACTTCCCAGTCATCAACCAATTCAAAATTAGAGGCTAAGTTCGCCTAAACAACAGACACCAGTTTAAACCCTGGTTCAGACAGGTTTTTTCTTCCCTGCAATGATTTTCTGCTTCTATTCTCCACACAACCATAGTGATTTATGGTAATTATCCATCTTTAGGGTCATCCATCAACTGGTTGTTGCTAGGCGATGGGAGCAGCTGTTGTTTAGTCGGGGGAAGCTCCACTGTCAGGGGCAATGCAGGTGAATTCAAAAGACGGCATCTATGAAGAAAGAATTAAACCGTGTTGCTTTGTTAGCTTGTTATAAATTCCTTTTAGATCTAAACGGAACATCTTTATGTCAAGTTACAAAAAGAACTTAAGTAACCTGCATGTTAAATAATTAAAGATGCGCACAGTCTTGCGTCGTCTGAAATAATACCAGAAGACTGAATAAATACAGATGTTTCTAATCTGAATTTCATAAAAAAATAAGTTTAACTTAAACTCTGTAGCTCGTCCATGACTGAAACTGATATATTTGCTCTAAAATAAATGTGTTAACCAAATGACATCTTTCTGATAAAGCTTTCATTGAATCAGTGCTTGGCATTGCTGGAGTAAATCTCACTCACATCACCTTTAATTAGCATTAGTAATGCTTTATCTGCACTTTGCCTGAAAACAAACCAGATGGTTTGAAATGTCTGTGCAGCAACATTATATTGTTGTGTGTGTGTGTGTGTGTGTGTGTGTGTGTGTGTGTGTGTGTGTGTGTGTGTGTGAGTGAGAATGTGTGCGTGTGTCTGTGTTTGGCATATACGTGGAGCAGAAACGGCTGGAATCTACGTGCCGATGATCTAATGGCTGTTGTTTCATCTCAGAACAAGCAGGCACTGACAGTTCAGGGAAAAGGTGATTTATGGACCACAGTCACTGTCATGGCGTGTCAAAACCGGTTCACATGAGATCTGAACAAACTGACAGAGACAAAAGAAAGAACTGAAGAGAGGAATAACATGCAGAGCAGTGCAAGAAAGAACTGGCAATGTTCTTTTTATTTAGAAAATGCTGCAGTTGCCCTGATTTCTTTTTTTGCTTAGTCTCTGTGCAGCCATTGTTGTGTCTTTTGCTGTCTCTGGTTTTTGTCTTTCCCTCTTTCATTCATATAAACACGTCTGTGATCTAATGAAGGTGAAATTCACTCTCTGTATGACCCATTTAAAAAGGCTATTAGCATAATGTGAGTTCAAGTAACTGCAGATTAATTGGAACGTATGTGAAAGCCCCCGGGGGACTGTTCCAAGTTTTAGGAAAAAGTCATTTATCTTTCATTTCATATACATTTAGGAGACTGCAGCGTTTGATGAGGAACATAAGCTTTGTGACAGAATCCAGAGCAGTCGCCACAAGTTTAAAAAAAGGAAATTCGAAAATGTTGTCTGCACGTTTATCTACCAGCATGGTGGACAGACAGCACTGGTTGTTTTGTTTTCCTCTGCTGGGAGATTCATGGAAGCTGAGAAGGTGGATTTGTATGACACATGAGTCGCCCCGGAGATATTGCGCCATATGGTGGGCTGTTCCATGTGGGTAGGCTTTTGCATGTCTGGTCAGGAAGGCTGTGGGTTAAATTATGGCTAAATCATGTTGATCGTGGCAACGCTGATCTGTAAATCTTTGTGTTGGGTCGCAGTGATGATGTAAAACATGGGATTTGTGAGACAAAAATGAAAAAGAGGGGACAAAGCATGCGGGTGAAATCTTTGTCACAAAAGAAACAGTTTAACTAAGTTACTTTATTTGCTAAATGTGATGATGAATCTTTATGCAGAATTGCATGAAAAGCTGTTTGTCCTTAGTTGTCTCGAGGCTGAGAGGAGGCTGTTGGTGTGTGCCAGGTTTTCTCAGTGTGCTTTGTTCAAAGAGAGTGTCAGGTCCTATGAAACCAAAGCAACAACTATCCCAGAGTGAAAAAAAGAGCAAGAATGAAGACGACAGGAGAGAGCGGAGAGAGACAGAGATTGCCTGACGAACTCAGCATTACCATAATTGGCTTTTCTACATGATAGGACAGAGGAAATAATAATGTCATTTTATTTACAGCCTTCTCTCTGCTGAAACACACACACACTCATGCACGCTGCGCAGGTCAATGACACACACTGATCAGGCCTGTCCAAAGCCATCAGAGGTGAGTGGCAGCGAATGGAGGGACCAGTGACAAAGCGAAACGGGAGAGAGAAATAAGACTGCCACGCCAGAGCTCCCATTTTGAAGGGCTGCTAAACGGTGTGAGGGAGCTTCCCCGGCCGCCCCGCTCCGAATGCAGCACTCGGCCACGCAGGGCAAATCAGCAGGGTGAAAGCTGGCGGAATTGGACATTAGCACTGCAAATGAGAGTCGGGATTGCCCTCTTCTCAGAGACAACATGAATAAATGGAGAAGGTTGAGAGGGGGAATGTGTGTTGTGGATGTGTATCAAAGACCTAGTGAGTGGAGGTTAATTGTGGAATTCATTTACAGTTCTCATTTGTTTTGCTACAGTTTAACAGTCTGAGGTAAGGATGTAATACATATGTGGCTGATATCCTTTCAAATGTTAAAAGCAGCCATATGCAAACCTTGTTTATATAAGGTCTAATGTAAAACTGATAAAAGTAAGTCAATGGCTTTCAGTAAAGCGCATACCTCCGTCAACAGTCCCCTCAGGAAACCTTTCATTTAATTTCATGAAGTTTTATGTTGATCTGCCCCAAATTGCACAGACTCATAAAAATCAATTCCTTCAACTTTTTTATCAAGATCCATGAATTATTTTTTGGAGAAATCAATGGGATTTTTTTTAAAAAATATAACTGTCTTGCAGTGTTGAAGAAGTTGAAAATAGATTCTTGGATCCCTGATCTGGATCCGCACTCAAATTTAATGGATTCTTCCGTGACCCATCTTTCCATCAAGTTTCGTAGAAATCTGTCCAGTAGTTTTTGCATCGTCCTGCCAACAAACAGACAAACAAGAGCAAACGATTGGCTTTCAATGCCATAATTTAGCCTGGGACTTCCAGTTTCTTGTACTTTGTGGCACAGACACATTTCTGCTGGAACCTTAAAAACATTGAGTTTTGATAAGCTGGCTCACTGCAGGCATGTTTATATTATCAGTGCATATGTGTTGCATGTTTTTTATTGGCAAGGAATTAGTTTTCTCCAGACTTTTCTCACTTCGATCAGATTTGATAATTCAACTACACATGGTGTCATGAGAGTGTTTGCAACACACTGTACCTCACACTGCTTCCTGCATTGGGGGAGGGATGTAGTTTGTGTGTGTTTGTTTGTGTGTGTGTGTGTGTGTGTGCGCATGTAAGAGAGAGACTGGGGGATGTCCCACTGTGGTGTCACCTGTCTGCAGCAGGAAATCCTGGACTCTGGGCACAACAATAGTGACAGGCTCCTCTCCAGACACAGATGGCTTCGCTCTCCCCCCTCACCCGCCACAGTGCATCCCTGCCTGCACCTGACACACTGTGACACTTGACACACAAACACACACATACCACTCCACAGCCTCACCAAGCTCACACACTACGCTTATGCACACTTACGAACTTGCACACACATTGCAGAAATTCAACTGATTTCTCTTTCCTCTTATATCATGCTTAGTTTATTGCGTGCTGTTTAACTTGTTTCCCTGTCATGTATTGTTCTGCCAGACACACACTAACACACACACACACACACACACCCACACACACCCACACACACCCACCTCTTTTTCACTGGCCTAAACACATCTTTTCTCCTCTCTTTTCAAAACTTCCCCTCTTTTCCCCATCCTGCCTGACAGCACAAAGTGGGCTTATGTTTTTGACTGACAACCACAACAGACAACCTCACCCCCCCACCCCCATTTTAATCCCCTCCCTATCCCTCTCTCCCTTCCTCCCTCCCTCTCTCTCTCCCCCTCTTTTGTTCTGAGTGACGCGGGAAAGCTGCCGTGTCAGCATCTTTTCCATCTCTGATTGCCTTATTAGCCGGCGGTGGCACCCGCAGCTTTTCTGACACAGATGGTGAAGGAGGAGGCTTGAGCAGGGGGGGCTAAAAAAATGGCTGACTTGTGTTTGTTGTTGTTACTTTCCCCTCCCACCTCTTCTCGGGCTTGTTTGCGTGGACACCGACACCTCGAGCTGACACTGACACACTCCTGACAATGAGGCCTGTCAAGGCAACATACGGAGGATGGCAGGGAAAAAACTGGGATTTAGTGTCTGTGTACTTTTTGTGTGTGAATGTGTGTTTGCAGCGCTGTCAGGTTCCTCTCACTTTGTCAGCTGCTGCTTTATCTTAAACCGCTCTCACCACATTGACTTTGAAAAGGTTCACTTGTGCATTTGTTTCAATACAGTGGGCTCCATCTTGATTGGCTGCATCTTAAAAAAAGCTTTACAGCGGCTTTGGCAAAAGTTCGAAATCTCCTAATCTAGAGAGGAGCTCAAGTGAATGATGTCAGTGAATAATTAAGAGCTTACATGTTAGAGCAGGACCCAGCACAGGAGTAGTTTAATTAAAAAGAGGAAGGTTGTACTCAGAGCATCACTCAAACATACAAGGCAGAGAGTTGCAGCTGTTGGACCTTCAGCTTTTTTAAGGCAGCAGTAACTGGCATCTCACAAACATCAGGTATTATGTCCACTCCTATTATGGGATAGAGAGCTACACGCTGTTTGAAGCCGACAGCACATCTGCCTCCTCACTGGAGACCGATTCTGGCACCTCAGACAAGCATCTTACAAGGGATGGATTGGGGGGAGCTGCCTTACCATATTTAACCCTCTATTCTTCCCCCATCCTGCTCTTCTGTAATATTTCCCTCTTAATCTGCTTTCAAGGTCCTATTTAAGCCTATTTTTATAATAGTAGAGCTCCAGTGAATTGTAATTGCTGTCGTTTTAAAATCTCTGACATCTCGGTTTTAAACTAAAATTTAATCCAGATTTCGGCCACAATTTGTACAAAACTGCAAAGAGAGACAAGGCAGCCATTTTCCATTGATAGTGTAAACCTCCCCCTATTCTTTTAAAATGGCACACTTGACGCTGTGAGTACTCAGTGAGCACAGGCAGTAACAACAAGGCTTGTCATGTCCACTGGCCATTTCCTAGCATCACGCTGTGAGGACTTCTACTGCCGATGCCAAGTTGACTCCAGCCAACCATGGCTTGGCAAGGGAGATGCAGCTGGCATTTTCCTCCACTATCTCTTCCTTGTAAATCCATAGTATGTGCGGCATTTGGAAAACTAAAGCAATTCAAAGTCATGAACATATCTTTACTCTCACTTCAGCAGCAAAATTAACAATAAGATAGTGAAATAGTAAATGGCTATAGGATGTTGTAGCATTTTAATTTGCTGATAAGGGAAAACGTTGTGGATTTGATGAGAACGCTGAAATGCTTTCACATTTGCAGTTAATTTGTCTTATTAATTCAGTGTTTCAACTCAAGTATATGTCAAGAAGGGAAACATCAGAGAGTCTTTAATAGAACGATCAATGAGGTTTCTTCTTTTCTGTTATTTTTTTAATTGAGAAGAGACAACAATGTCTTTATTTCCATTATGAAGTTACTGATCTCACCACATGATTAATAAGTATCATCAACATCATAATTTGAAATTGTGCTTGTTTTTAGTTTTTCAACAAAGCAGAAATGTTTCAGTGGTGCACCTCTCCGCTCTACCCTTGCTGAGCTGTAGTGTTCAATAGCTTCATTAGGCAGTGCAGTGAAGAGGACAATCTGTCATTGTCAAGATATGGATGTTTGCCACTTTATTATTGCAAACCTGTGTCCTCTTCTGGGTCTATTGACAAAAATCTTTTATTACATATACCACCTACATATAATATATGTGTAGTATGTGGTGAATGCATAATTTGTGTCTCGTATCAAATATGGATATATTTGCATATAAAAATATCTAATTTAACATCTCTTCTGTTTTGTTTTCAAGCTTATGGACCTGATGACGAACTTGCAGTGGACAAAATTGATGAAGAGGAACATCTGCAGGATGATGGCCTCTCTCTGGATGGTCAAGACGCAGACTATCTGTTCAATGACGACGAGGATGGAAGAGATCATTACAGCTGCCAAAACTCCCCACTCAGCAATGGCACTAACCCAGATGCAGGTTATGCCTCCCCACTCAGTACCACCAGTGATCCATTAGTGGACCTTAAGACCATGTCTTCCTCAAATGATGGTCAAGACAAGCTAGAGGAGAAGCTAGAGGAGAGTGCAGAGTCCATCAATGGCCTCTCACTACAGGACAGTCTGACTAAAATGAAAGCCGTCTATGCAAACCTGATCTCGGATGCCTCCTGGTCCAGCATTGCTCTGGACATGCTTAAACAAGGGAACAATTTTGCTGCTAGCAACGGTAATGGGAGCAATCACAAAGGGAGCAATGGGTTCCTGAATAGTCACAGCCCAGGGAACATCCATGCAAAAGGCAGATGTAGCAGTAGCAATGCCTCAGCCACTACTAATATTACCACCAGCAGTACCACCACGAGAACAGTGTCAAGCAGCAGCAACAGTGGCACTAGTGTAAGTTCTGGCAGCGCAGGAGGATTAGCCTATGACTGGCACCAGGCAGCATTGGCCAAAACTCTACAGCATACTCCATACCAACTCCTTCCTGAGCCTAGCCTTTTCAGCACTGTGCAGCTTTACAGACAAAATAATAAGCTCTATGGCCCGGTGTTTACAGGTGCCAGTAAGTTCAGGTGCAAGGACTGCAGTGCGGCCTATGACACTTTAGTTGGCCTGACAGTGCATATGAATGAGACAGGCCATTACCGTGATGACAATAAGGATAAAGAGGATGATCGAAGCAAGAAGTGGTCCAAGCCACGCAAGCGTTCCCTGTTAGAGATGGAAGGCAAGGAAGATGCCCAGAAAGTTCTGAAATGCATGTACTGTGGCCACTCTTTTGAATCCTTGCAAGACCTTAGTGTTCACATGATCAAAACAAAACACTATCAGAAAGTGCCTCTAAAAGAACCAATGCCAGCCCTCACCTCAAAGCTGGTACCCCCAACCAAAAAAAGAGCATTTCAAGACTTGATGTCCCCAAGCTCACCTGAGTCAGTCTCATCTGGCATACTCATGGGAGAGTCTCCCAAAGACCAAAAAATGGCTAATCCCTATGTCACCCCTAACAATCGATATGGTTACCAAAATGGTGCCAGCTATACTTGGCAGTTTGAGGCACGGAAGGCACAAATTCTTAAATGCATGGAATGTGGCAGTTCACATGATACCTTGCAACAATTGACAGCCCACATGATGGTCACGGGACACTTTCTGAAAGTCACTAATTCAGCCTCTAAAAAGGGTAAGCAGTTAGTTTTTGATCCTGTCATTGAGGAGAAAATTCAGTCCATTCCTCTGCCACCGACAACAACACGACTTCCAGCACCCAATGGGAAGTCACAGACTGACTCCCCATTGCCGCCCTCTAGCCCTGAGGACCGAAATGAGAGAGATGAAGACATGGAGGAAGAGAAAATAGAACTTAGGGAACCAGAGAAAAAAATTAAAGAGGAGAAGGAAGACCCCCCTGAAAAAGATGATAAACCTAGAAAGGCTATATCTTATCAGTATTTGAGAGAGGAAGACTTGGAAGAGACACCTAAAGGTGGCTTTGACATCCTCAAGTCTTTAGAGAACACAGTTTCAAGTGCCATCAGCAAGGCCCAAACAGGTACACCAACCTGGGGTGGATACACAAGCATTCATGCCGCCTATCAGCTCCAAGGATCTTTCAGGTCTACCTTGCCCTCATCAGCACAGGTTCAACCTTTGTTCAGCAGCAACAGCTTGAAGGCATTATCCTCTGATCTAGGTACTCTGATCCATTCACCAAATAGCCCCTCTCCACCTCCAAGTCACAAGAACAACGTGCTGGCCATGGAAGAGCTAGTAGCAAAAGTGACAGGGAAAAGATCAGTAAAGAATGAAAAAGAGGAAAAACCTGTAGACAATAAGAGCAGGTCTGTGAAGTCACCATTGACAAATCTGAAGGATAAACGAGCTTCACCAAATCCTGACAATATCTCAAAGGTGCTGAAAACCTCTGCTGCAGAGGACCAGACTGAGTCAAGAGGTAAAGATGGGCAGCAGACAGAGAGAAAAGTAGAGAGACAAATTAAGAGTGAAGTTGATTCACCCAAAAAGCCTGTAAGCAACGGCTGCAACAACCTGAGCATCATCACAGATCACTCCCCTGAACAACCACTTGTGAACCCTCTCAGTGCTTTGCAGTCTATCATGAACAACCATTTGGGAAAAGCTTCAAAAGTGTCAACACCCTTCAGTGACCCTTTTTCAATGCTCCACAAGATCAACAGCAACTCTGCTCAGATTAAGTCAGCAGAACCTGTGAGTCAGTCTCATGAGGAGGAGGATGATCAGCCCATGGACTTGACAAAATCCAAAAACACCAATGGCAGTACCACTAAGGGTACTTCTACTTCACCACAAAACAACAGCAGTAACAACAGCAAACCAGCTTTCCGGTCTTTCTCTCAGTCTTCATCGCCACCTCTGCGGGAGAATGCTTTGATGGATATTTCAGACATGGTGAAAAATCTGACTGGGCGTTTGACACCAAAGTCTACAACCCCATCTTCCATCTCTGAGAAATCTGACATTGATAGCTGTACTTTTGAGGATGGCCTGGAGGAGCTGTCTCCCATCCAGAGACGGAAAGGTAGACAGTCCAACTGGAATCCTCAACACCTCCTGATTCTCCAGGCCCAGTTTGTCTCCAGTCTTAGAGAGACTCCTGAGGGAAAGTTTGTGATTTCTGACTTGGGACCCCAGGAACGGGTCCACATCTGTAAATTCACTGGTCTCTCCATGACTACTATCTCTCATTGGCTGGCCAATGTAAAATACCAGTTGAAGCGGACAGGAGGCACAAAGTTCCTAAAAAATATCGACTCTGGTCAGCCTCTGTTTTTGTGCAGTGACTGTGCATCCCAGTTCAGGACTCCTTCCTCCTACATTCACCATTTGGAGTCCCATCTTGGGTTTACCCTGAAGGACCTCTCAAAGCTATCCATAGACTTACTAGAGCAGCAAGCGGTCAGCAGAATAGAGGACAAGACTTTCAGTCTGAGTCCCTCTGGACTCACAGAAGAAGACACTGGCTCCATTTATCAGTGCAAACTGTGCAATCGGACATTTGTGAGCAAACATGCAATCAAATTGCACCTTTGCAAAACACATGGGAAGTCACCAGAGGACCACCTCATCTTTGTGAAAGAGCTGGAAAAGTGTGACAAATAATGAAGTCAGATAAAGCTGACAGCATGACGCATCACTGTTGCACTATGACTCTAAGCTACAATCTGTCATAACGAATAGTGCCACAACTGTATTAAGCGTTGCTGGGACGTATATTATAATGATGACATGGTAGCTTTAATACCACTTATTGTAATTATTCAATTGAGTAAATGGCAGGAGCTTGCACTACAGAGGCTCAGAGATGTGTTATAGAAGTTTTTGGTGACATTAATGTACCAAATTGGTGCAGCAGCCATGGCACTATGTAGTGACTGACTGATTGTTGCTTTTGTAATGCACTGCATCTTTTCTGAGCCTTTGGAAAAAGTACATCTTGTTTTTAAACTGGGCCATGCTCTTATTTTGATGACTGTTTCTGAATGGTTTTTAAGATAAATATATTTCAACACAACTTGCATATTATTTATGAGACAGTTTCTGCATGTTTCTTATGTAAAGCAGTGAGCATATTATGTCTAATGAAATTTTAACCATGATGACAAAGCTAATATCCCTGGTGTCAAATTTTGGATACCGCCATTTATATGAAGGTACATGGTTAGAAATGAGGCCATGTGAGAGATAGTGTTCTAAAATGTTCTGGTGATTTCAGCACTTTATGGAAGTGTAAACTGATGAAGACTTGTGGGTACAAATAACCGCACATCACCGCTTTGAGTTTTGAATCCCTCGATCAACATGGCATTGTGGGGACTAACTATGATGTTGCTTTGTTTTTGCCATTAAATCACAGAATGTCTCACAAAATGTCATGAATCTTTGTTTCTCCAGTAACATATAATTTCCTGGTTGTTTAAACATGTACAGTATTTGCATTAGTAGGCTACCAGTTTTATTATTGTGAAGCTATAAATAAATGAAGTTTAAAAGTTATCGTATGAATAATCAGCAAGTATGTATACATGTATGTCAACATATCTTGCTCTTTACAGTTCAACATTATTTGTACTGTGTGCATTTTTATAATGTTATTTTCTAGAACAATTATGGGGGAAAATGTGTAAAGCTACAGAATATTGTTGGACCGTAATGCCATTTTTTTCAGTGAAAAGTAGGTCCTTCAATGTGGTTTACATCAAATGACAGATCTTTACTGGCATCTGCTGTGATGCATGGTACTGTACATAACATTGAAAAAAAAGATATTGCTCATTGATAGAATTCCAGGTTTTTGTCATCGACCCAGTTATTCAGAATGCCATTCTTTTATCCTCAGTTGTAAAATAAACTCCATGTCCTGGATTAAACTGACGTGTTGTTTGAGTGATTTTGGGAGAATGAGAAAGTCCAGACAATGAAACTTGTGTTTCAAGTTTGTTTCTGTTGTCTTTCTATTCAAATGTTTATTTTTAACATTTAAAAAAAATTTGAATATCATAAACAGCATTTCATTTCGATTCCACAAAAAAACTCCTATACCTCTGAAATCTAAATACACACGAAATAGATTTATTACTGGTTTCATAGATTTGTTGGAAGCTGACACAGAAGGAAGTGAATCTAAGTGCAAGTATCCCATTCAAGTGGTAACTACACTGCAGGTAACCGCTCTTATATTCCTGAATCCACTGAAATGTCCATCCAGCCGTCTACTGTCAGCATCATAAATACAATCCAGTGTGACAGGCTGGATCTTGACAGCACTCCACTTGACAGCACTCTGACAGCCAACATGGTTCTCCAGCTTAAAGTAGACAAACAGCTGGTCTGACTTCTGAATTTGTGTAGAATAAATGAACTCTAGCTCATGCTCTCAGGGGCAGTGGGAGCTCAAAGGACAACTCGGAGCACTTTACCTTCCTCAGCCATTTTTCAGCCAGGATTCTTGTGCATTAACAGAGCCGTCGTCCTGACTGGTGTTACTCAGACAAAGAGTGGCAGCGGCATCCGGTTTTTAGGTGTCAAAGGGGACCTGCTCTCTCACACACTGTCTCATTCCTGGGTACATGAGTGAGCAGCAGCTTCCCCACTATGAGTCACAGCTCTTGTAACTCTGACCCATAACAGTCTGACCAGAGTTTGCTTGAAACGCCTGCAACAGGTTTCAAAGATCCTCCATGTCTGTCAAGGTCCCTGGTGAGAGGCAGAGCTCCGCCGTCTGGGTTTCCACTGCTGGGTTATTTAATAAGAACTGTGACTGATAAAATTATTGTGATCCAACTTGCACAAAATACAATGGCATCTTTGATCAGTCTGTCCCCACTACTAAAGTCCTACGTCTTTCAGCCCCTTCAGGTTTGTACGTTTTCAAACTTTATATTGAAAACTTCAAGGACTCTATTTCAGCAATCTAAGCGCACGGTCTAAAGCACACGGTGCAAGTTCATTAAGGGCATAAAAAACGGTTGTTGCATGGTTCATTACGGTTGTACTCTCTCTTTTAATTAATCATGCATCTATTTTATGTGCAATATGCAATAAACCAATTGGAGTGCCATCTCCTAGTCCCTTTTAAAAGCCAGGTGTGCTCCGCAGTGTTTTGCTATTTGCCAGGTAGCAAGAGAGAAAGCTTCTCTGCAGAGAAAACAGATCTGCTCCTTTCTGTGCTTGTGTGTGTAGTGAGTCTGACAGCAGCCCATCTGTGTGTTACAAACAGAGAATATGTGCATTCTGCACCAGCCTATATATGTGTGTGCTTGTTGTATGATAACACACCCCTAAAATCACAGTGAAATACTGAACCAATGACTTCAGTTTTTGTTGGTCAGTCGCACAATCTTTTTCCACCTCCTCAAGAAAGAAATGCACCTGAGCAAAATCATTCAAGACCAATGTGCACATGGGCGCTCAAATGGGCACATTGGGTATTTGAACATCATGAAAATGACAACTGTTGTTCTGAAACTAGCAATGATACTTGCACTGTTTTCTCACATGTGTAAGAGAATGTCCAAGTTTCAAATCCAAACCATGATAACCCCAATGACATCACTATGACATCATTAAAGTTGTCTTTGTTTGGAAAACATAATACAACCATTTTCATAGGCATTGTAACGAATTTGATTTTATGTATAAAATAGGTTAGAATAATAATATCTGGTTGAAGTCTTTCCTCGTTTGTTTCTGATACAGCAAACTGAAGCAGCTGTAGATTGAAATTTACGCTCAGATGTCATTTTACACTGATATCGGTCCAACTCATGGTGGAAGATCAAAATATCCCCCTGCATATAAACGTGTGTAACATTTGTAGTATAACCTGGAAGCAGGTGAGTACAATTTTGAGCACCTTTAGCATATTCTCTTTACTCCATTTGCACTTGGTTTGACACATTTAAATACATTGTTGAATAAATGGGGGGTTCTTCAATTCTGAGCCCATGACGAGCGCCACGTCAGTGAATGTGCATGAGCAATTTCAAATAGAGTCATAATCCCTTTTAGAAAAATATTGTCATTGTCATTAAAAGAAATCGGGATTTGACTTTATGGTTTAGCGTAGAGCTAAGCTTTATAGTTCAGCCAGAGACACCTGATAAAAGAGGCCGTGGCATGTCTCCACTGAAGGTATTTAAGTCGACATGCACCCACCCCACGCAGCTCTGAACACTAGCCTGAGGCACTTTTCCCAAGAAACAATAGAGTTCCAGTGCCTCGCAGCAAGCTTTGTGTGGCAGGGAAATATGAGAAGTACTTGTGAGAAAAACAGAGAAGAGTCACCTATAATAAAAGTCACATTAACACATACAACTCCTTTTATAAAATGACTTTAAAGTGGAGTTTTCTTTGAGTTTTAGTCTTTTACTTCATATATTCTTTAGATTTTTCTGTTTCTTTTCTTTGTTTTATTTCTTGATTGAATCTATTTTGATTTCTTATGCAATGTAAATTCTTTTTTTATGCCTGTGGAGCAATGCTAACTTATTTTTTTAAAGTGTTGATGAATACAATTTATATTATATGACAATGTGCAGTATTGTCGTATAATATATTGCACAAATGTGTAAAACCTGGAAGATTGACTGAACAGAAACAATACAATCCATACACTTTTGGGTGCGTGTGTTTGTGCATATTGATATATACTACATCTACTTTTATACAGTAGTAATATATATATATATATATATATATATATAGAGGACATGGAGGTCTACCATGTTGCTGTTTTCGTACATGGTCTCCACAACAAACCATCTTTGTCTTGTCACAACAGATACAAAAGCTGCATATGACTTTGTCAGGCAGTCAATGTTTTGTTTGTTCTCTCATGACTCTTGTTTGCTTTAAAGCAAACACAAAATAAATTGGCTCCATGTCATCACCATTACCAGGCGAACAGAGGCTCACAAGACAGCAGCACAAATCTGATGTTAAACAAAGGGTGTTTATGACAAGAGGCATCGTGATGCAGCCTGTTATCCATTTATAATAATCAAAATGGAAAGCCTGGAGTCGCAGTAAGCTGTTCTGCTACTGAGCAGTAACATCTGTACATCCATGAAGTACTAAGTGTCAGCAACATGCACATGATGGTGCTGGCAGTGTTTGAATCCTTGTGACATGCATATCATGTGTACTCATGCCGACAGCAAGGACTCGGTGAATTAACCTCGTCCTCTCCTGTCACCCCTCGCCACTTTCTGGGCAACCTTCTGTTGATCGCAGCTCTGTGTGACAAGACCTCGCTTTCGAAACACACGTGCACACCTGAGGGAAGAGCATCAAGAGAAATCCCTCTGTGAATGTGCCGTGTGCTTTAATGTAGAGGGGGCTGTAGTCACTGGAACCACATTTTAGGGTTTGGTTCATTTGGTGGCCCCCATCTCATTTCAATAAATTCAAGTTATAAACTAGAATATGTGTTCAATAACAGGAGCGGTGTAGTGGGGTTGTAGCAAACAACAAACACAGATACAGTTGTGTTAGTCCTGCCAATAACACTTTATCATGTATAGTATTGTTGTGTAGTTTTAGTAATGTCACAAAAAACCAGTGGCTGTGTTCAGCCTCAGGTGAGTCGCTGCTGCTGATTCTCATGATTTGTCCGATCAAGTATCCAAAACCTAAAACAAAGAAAAGTTACCAATCTTTTCATTAGTTACAGTAAATTTAGTATTTATTGTTCTCGTGATCAAAATGATATTCAGGATGTTATACGCTTTAATTAACATAAATGTTCACTTCAGCCCACACAATGTCTCTACCTTGATTGTGCCTGAAGTTGTGAGCCGTCAATCGGAACTGACACCACAAGTTTCTCACGCAGAAGATAAATACACCTGAGGTGGCAGACTCATTCATTTCCACTGCAGCCACTCTGACAGCGAAGACAATATAGCACCTTAAATTCCTGTCGAAACATTAAGCCTGGATGGCGGATTTGAAGAGAAGCTGAAGGTTTGAAATCACCCGAGACATCTCATCATGGACAGAGAGTTCAATCCGATCGCTTGTTGACACTTTTTTTTTGTGTCCCCGCTGAGATCAGCAGGCCGTCAAAACCGTCGTGTAAAGTGTTGTGTACCTGCCAGAATGAGCCTTGTTTTGGAAGATAGAGACGACATAATTCATCAGGCCGAGGGAGAGGCTCTTGAAGAATGGAGAAGTGACAAAGTCGATTCTTTTGAGAATAATGACGGCTGCCATCGTGCTGAATGGATGGAGTGTCTTTTAGGATCTATCAAAGCCTTTTTACCAGCGCTGGAAAGCCCACAGGTGTGATGTGCCTCGCCGTCACTATTGTGTCAAAGTATCTGAGAGACTGAGATATTTATACGTGAACATCTCATTTTTGGTGGATTCTGTACTTTGGTTATTATTCAGTTTGATGTGAAAACCCCATTTTGAATGTAAACATCACAAACAAACCTGAGAAAAGACACACTGGACATTTCTTTAGTCCCCTCTCCACTGCTCCTTGTTTTATTTAAACATTTCCAGTTTTCTTCTTTCAGTGTTTTTCCATGACCAGAAAATTAGTTTAATTCTGTATATATATATATATCATGTACCTTTTCACACAGGCTACATAACACTTTAAAATGTTTTTTATTTGATGTATTTATTATTCTGGATCTGTACATTCGAAATTTGTCTAAACTGGGGCAGCGGAGTCTGTGTGTGTCCCTGTTTAAAATCAGACTCTATATGTTTCTATTGGAGTTTGGATGTGTTCTTTTTAGGACCTAAGAAAAGGTAAATAGGTTACACTGGTGCTGCTGTGGTTCCTCTCGCAAATTCCTCATTATTTTGAACTATTCCTGGTTGTGGTTGCCAGGTTTGAATGTCAAATGTCGTATTCATTTCATCTTCAGCTGTGCGAGGAACCACTGTCATGCGGTTGGGTTTAGACCCTTGGACAGTGTGACGAGTCTCATTCACATTCTGTCCAAACCTGACATCATTTGCATGAGAATAAGCCCAAACTCTGCAAACGTGACACGTCCCAGACAGGGGATCACAACTTGGCTGTCATATTAGGCCGGTAAATTCAGGTGACACGGATCCTGTGTCCTCATCTGGGCCAACCTGACAGTGGTTCATGTTCCCTGCTGTCTTTTTCTGAGGGGCTTTGTGGGGGGGGGTTTGCTTTTAATCAGCATGACGAACCCTGCCGGTGCGCGCACACACACACACACACACACACACACACATTTGTGAGAGTGGGCATATGCTGAGGGGCAGTGGGCTGGCCGTCGTGCCATCATTAGTCCAAGCCTACACGGCAAGCTTCTGACACATGTCGAAGGAGCTTCATTCGACCTACAGAAGGCGCATCCGCATTATGCAAAGGTAGCAGTGTCTTTATGTGCAGCACTACTGTCAGTGGCTTGAAGGAAGAACTGAGGAGGGAAGTGCAAGGGCCTGGGGGAGAGAGAGGGAGAGAGAGGGAGAGAGAGGGAGAGGGGAGGAGCAGATGTGGAGAGATAAGCTTCAAATCAATGAGAGAAGTGGAGGAATCTGAAAGTCGTATTTTTCAGAATAAATAAAATCATTTCTCTTGGCCTTGAATCAAAGGAATTTAACAAACTTCTTGAAACTAAAAGCAAAACAGTGTGCCTAATTTGAAAGGGCAGTTATTTGTGCAGTTATTATCTATTCTCATTCGCTGTTTTTAAGGCGTTCTAACACATTGTTTCTTGTCTCCATTTCAGAGTAAAGGCTGTGAAAGGCATTGTGCTGGTGAAGTGGCATTTTTATCAAAGTGCTCGTGTTTTGTTTTCATGTGTGTAGTTTTTTTTTTTCACCTGTGCCCTCTGGCATTCTGATGACTCACTCTGAATTGGACAGTGTTCAAGTCGGAGGCACAGTAGGACATGTGTCAGTAATGATCACCAGCACCTCTGCAGTGTGAGTGTCGTGGACTGACTGCGTGACACCAGCTAGAACACTAAAAAGGGCACAGTGTTGAGTTTTGTGGTATTTTTGTTTCTGTAGTATGTGCTACATGCTCAAATGAAACAGATACAGCTGCTTCCAGACGTTTTGTGTTTGCTGAGGTCATATTTACCTCTTTAGCAGACAAACGTGCCTATTTAAACACATGTGTGGCGGTCGTGTGCATATTTGCAGTATCATTTAATCTATCATGCATAACAATTTCCAGAAAAATGCAATACAGGGTGCTTTAGTTTATAGAGCTGTTCCCTTTTCATCCTGCACTCACATAACTCAATGTGCCTCGTGCACCTTTGCCAACAAATTCACCTTGAAAAGATTTAATTTTCTTCATCAGAATCATGTTGTAGTTTGCAAATGTCACTGCACATAATGCAAATTCTCTGTCTTAAAAACTCCATTCTATACTTTACAGACAGCTTCTATATATTGTTATTTACTGTTGTTCTGTTACTCTCTAAAGTGAATAATTGTCCCAGAAACCTTATTGAAATATCATCATACCTGAAAAGAATATTTCTAAAAAAGGTGCTACAGGCGTGACACTGCAGTAGACACTGATAAAAGTCACATTAATTTGTGCGGTGTTTTAAAACCATTGGCTGACTTAAAGGTTAACTGTCATCTCATCAGATGCATACGCACTCTGCTCTTGGGCCGAAATGTTCTGGTCTGTGAAGACGTAAAAGTTTGAAGCAAGGAAGTTGTAAACCATCATCCGAGTTCCTCTGGATTCTAACAGCTGCCCCAGAGAACTCTTTAAGAGATGTGTTAATAGAAGAACCAACAGTCCACTTCAGCCCAAACTGAAGGGTGGAGTCATATTTACAAGTCCAGCGATGAGATTCTGCTTTCATTGGCCCACGTCAGAGTAATGATTTAGTACCAAGCCCTGCCAGTCCTTTGTCACTTGGGCACTGCAATCTTTCTCTGTCAGTTGCCAGGGGGAGGACTGAGATTCGTTTTTTTCCAATAACGCTAAATGCATCAGCAACGGCGCATGGTCCAATAGCTCATGAATATGAATATACATATAAATAGACAAGTTGAGGAGGCGGATGGATGTTGGCCTGTCACTTCAGCCTTGCCTAACATCTCCACTGAGGATAACTCGTGTCCCGGATCTGCAACAACTTCCCACAAAGCCAGAGCCAAGCTCACCTCCCTCGTTCTCTCTCTTTTACTGTGTTAAAGCTGCTGCAGAGCTGTTTTATTTTCTAGCCCCAAATGAAATCACTATCATCTGCGTGAGTTTAGCGTCTGTTTAATTAACAGTTATCCAACAATCACAATGGCGGTAAGAGTGGAGTGATGGAGGATTGACAGGAGGGCGGTGGAGGAGCGACGGCGCGGTGAAGTGTGAACTTTGCAGGAAACTGTATTAACACGGATGAGTTTGTTTGATGAGGCAAAAGCACCCAAACAGCTGTTTCACCTGCATCTGGATTAATCAAAACTCTACTACACAGCTAGAAAAGGAGAATCTGAGGTGTTTATTTCATGACATGGCTCAGATTTTATTTAATAATTTATGGTCATGATTAAGTGCTGTGATCTTGATATAGAAATAATGTGGTTGCTGTAGCTGTTTGTTCTGACATGGCTTTTATTCAGTTATTTCCGTTACGCTGACGTGTAATGAGGCGCTCAGGAAACAAATAAGAAGCCTCTTTGTTTATTTGATAGGTACATGACAGTGACACTATAAAAAACAGTCAAATGAAGCAAGAATCAGACAAGTGTACTGGTTTTAAACAAACCCTCAAATTAGTTATAAGTTATGTGTTGGAGAATCAAAGTCAAAGTATTTGCCAGTTTTTACTTAAACTGTCAAATGTAAATTTCCATCATACTTTACAATCCAACTCCCTGGTTCATATTTGATCAACTCGCTCAACCCTGTGTCCATGAAATGATATTAAATAAATTGTCTTAATAAAACTGGGATTCATGTCCTGACTCTCCTCGTTGTTATAGATGAACTCTGGTTAAGGTTTGGAAAGCTCGCGATTCGTGTTACATCTCAATAAGTTGTGCTTTCAGTCACTGTGGAGATCTTCTGTAAAGAAAACCGTACAAAGGGCCGTTAATGCTGCAGTCACCATGTAGGGATATTACATTTCAAGGCAGTATAAGTGTGAACATCGTACTGATACATTCAACATTCTCTGAATTGTGTTGATTAGTGGAAAATAACATGACTTGTGTTTCCTACAATGTGCATGTTTACTGTTGCACATCACGTAATCAGTATAAATTCTATAACAACTTGACCTATTTACCTAGAGAGTCCTACAGCTTGTTTAAAATCCTGTTTGCTCTATCTGACTACTTCTTCTTTCTCTTGGTGCCGTGTTTTTAGTGACATCGCCCATCACAGATGTGAAAAATGGCTTTGGTGAGTATATAAATATTTTTATCTACCAATCATATGTCCTTGATTGAGATTTCTGTAAAAGAAGTCTTTGTTGAGCTTCAGATTCAGCCACCAATGGGCTTGACTGTTAACATGACTGGATGGATGAATGGATGAAAGAATGGATGCCTGGATAAATGGATGAAGTAAAACGCTCCTAAGCCGAAAGGATGTATTCAACCTTCATCTGAAGGTGGGCGCTCAAAATCGCATAGTGAGGGAAGAAGAATGAGCATAAAGTTACAATGTTACAATGTTAAGAGTTCACATTTGGTGCTTTCATAACCTACATCGTCCAACGAATATCCTGGAGGTCAGGCTATGAGGTGACAAACTCTGACAAATGTATGCATCACAGACTGCAGAAAAAATATCTCCTATATCCATAATGAACCTGTTATCTCTGTTAATACAGACTTTATTGAATCGGAGAGGATCAACTAGACTTAACCACTAAACAAAAGAAACCTTATCGTGCAGTTTATGTGTTGGTGCACCATTGGAAGCTCACGGCTCAACATTCTTCTCGGGGGAAACTACACGTATTGCTCTTGTCATACCTGTCCGGCAGACAATGCAAGAAGCAGCTCTGCTTTGTTTGTCAAGACACTCACCAAACTCGGCTCTGCAACTCCTGGTTTAACTCCCACACTGTCACTATCTGGCTCGCTTCTCCACCGCCGTGGGAGTATTAACGCGTGACATCTACAATGGCCTTAACACAACACACCGAGATTGAGTTCCTCATGCTGCCTGCGTGCGTTTCTTCTTACCTTCACTCTGAGTTAAGCCAACCCTACTGCTGGGAAAGAGATGTGACAAAACCAGGGGGAAGGGAAGTGGAAAATAAGGCAGAGCCAAAGCCGAGCTGCCACTCAGCGACAGGCGTTTTGACAATCATAGGCTGTCATCACTTTCTGATCAGACCTGTCAGCAAGAAATGCGGCAACAAGACAGTGCTGCAGACGGAACATCCGCATACCCCCCTATCCCCGTCTTACTGCACACACACACACACACACACACAGTTATTCAGAGTTGTGTTATTTATGTACACTCACATCACACCGAGACGTGCAAACACATCAAAAATGTCAGAAAGTGCTACGTACCGACCCTAAGAATAAAACAGGTTTGGTTACACAGTATAAGCTACAGTGAATTGACTGCACTTCCTGCGAGTGCTGCAGGAATATCCCTAAAAACAAAAAGGCAGCACGCAGTGGCATTTCACACTGACAGCTGACGGAGGAGAAAAGTATTCAAGAAGGAAACTAGTTAAATGATTTCAACACGGAGCTTGATGCATGTGGAATTGTGGCTGGAAGTCAAATCCCATCAAACCGTTAAGTGCAGTTTTTCCCCCAATAGGAATATTGAATTAAGACAACATTTCATTTTCTTGCACTCTGTCGATATCACAGTGTTTAATGCTACACATCAAAATCCACAGCAATTTGAAAACACCGTGGAGCTGAAACGCACCGTGAGCAAAAAATCATTCAATAGATCCAATTAATATCCTCTGTCCAAACAGAGAAAAACAAGAGACAGAGAAATGAAATAACATCTGTCATGTCATCTGAGTCTAACTGCCAGTCAGAGGAGCCAAGCTGCCATCTGCGTGAATGCTGGAAATGAAAGGGAAGCTCAAAAGCAGTTTTTTTATTTCAATTATTTAACAAAGTGGTGGGAGGACGCTGTATTACTTGTTTCCACATTTCTGAAGAATGATCAGTTAGATTTTTCTTTTTTCATTGTATTGTCTGTGTATGATCAGCTTTTAAGCTTAATCAGACTTCAGTGGAGCACGTCAGTTACGTGTTGCAGGCTTAGAGATGTAACAGATTTTTTGAAAATTAGAAGAACATAACTTTATAACTTTTTAATTCGTTGCTAACTCAGCCACAACTGGTACAAAGTTTAAAAAACATGGCGGCCTCCTATAAAGTATTTGAATATAAAGGGCCTTTTCTGGGGTAAAGAAAACAACAATTCATATAATTTAGATGAAACCAACTAGTGAAAACATCATGAGGATTATTCTAAATTCGATTTCTAGTTTATAGTTCCCTTTCACCTAAATCTTACACACTGGACCTTTAAATGCATCATCAGATTGTGGACAATGTACTTATATTTCAAAACATCAGAAGTCTTGTTGGATCTGTTTCAGACAAAAGTTTGAGCTCTAATAACAACGTGAAGCCTTGAAAAGACTTAACGTGATGAAGTGTCTTCTGTGTTGTTGTGGTATCGGCGTCACAACAACACAGATTTCCATTCAAACCAGAGATGAAATGAAGACAGACACGTACTTCATGTTTATCTGTGAGCCGCTGCTGTTTCCGTGCGATCTGCTCTGGTCATTATCTGTTCATCTGTCACTGCTGATGATCATTATCACACTAACGGCCACTGGAGCCGAGCAATTACTCCACAGCTCTGAGACACACCAGAGGCTGTGAGTGGCAGCTGTCATCTTCCTCATAATGATGTCTGAAATGAAACAACACACTGATCATATCAATGTAAAGTGGTTCAGGCCATGAATGAAACACTCAAAGAAACAGTTTTCTTATTATTTCTTTGTATTCCTTAATCTTTCATCTCAGCTTTGCATCTTTTATGGTTGAAATGACAATTTCATTAAACTTTTGGTTTGTGATTAATTATTTTTAAATCAGTGAAACTAAATCAGTTTCAGGCTCAATATTATTCTTTTATTAAATCTAATCTACAACCTCAGGCCTTGATGAAAAACAATATATCTAAGCACATGTAAAATGTACAAATCCACTTTTTCTACTTTAACGACAGAAGGCACGAGGTTCAGAAGTGGTTGTTCTTCTCCTCCTGTTTCTTTCCCGTGCTCTCTGTAACAAACCACATACACACTATGTTATACCGACAATAGATCTTCCCACACCCAACCTCTCTGAATTCAATTCCGAAGCCATTACCCACATCACAACCTTAATAGCACATGACATCACTCACCCACTCAGCTGCCACTTTAACATATTGCGATGAGGGCACAGGTTCAGGTCAGTGAGGTGCATAGGGCCAGCTTCAGCAAAAAGAACAGGTCCTGCAGCTAACCCAGCTCTTTACTGTCAAATTAACAAAACAAACTAAAAGCCAAATGAGCTCGCACTGTGGCAGGTTGCTTTTATAATGGAGAATTCACCAAGTAGTAATACAACATGCTTCTCTGCAGACACACAAACTCTGCAGAAACAGTGCAAACAGAATGTGTGTGTGTACAACAAGAAGATCACATGCATGTTGTGCACCCATGTAGGTGCATTTTAATATCTTGATAATGAGTCCGACATTAAGAGTCAAATAATGCACCACTGACCTCAGCAGAGCAGTGTGCACAGTTATCATGTATGTGTATCTCTGTTGGTATAAAAGGACACTTGCCTCGACCTTGGTGCTTCTTTGCTCCAGGTTTAAGATCGGGCCCTAAATCGACATCACATTATGCATGATAAAGAAAAGTTCTTGTTGTTTAACATGTTTTGTTTATAACCATTTAATCCCAATACCATTCCACCGATATTGCGTTATGAATGAGATTATTCAAAATGTTGGCTCCAGACTTGTGTTTTCTCTCATACACAGATTTGTTTTCTTGTAGCTGTTTGGAATTCACCATGGAACAGTTTTACTTTTCTCGTGAAATCAAGGTGGTGGAGGGAGGACAGGGAATTCCTGCTGCCAAACTCCTCATAATTAGAAACATCTCTCGCCACGAGCCTGTCTCATTCTGCAGCTCCACTCGCAACCAGCAGTGTCCTGAATCCAATTTCCTGACCCACGCATGCCCCCAATCGCACAAAGTTTACTGTGCACCGTTGTGGTTTTGCAGGATAATTATGACAAGAGAGAAAGAAGGAGGGGGATGGTCCGATGCTGTGGCAGGCGAGGACACATGAGGAAGTCCTCCTTGTCACCCTCGGAAGCCACAGTCTGGTAGCGGATAAAACCCAAAAACAACAAACAACACAACACACTAGGAGGATCATAATCAGCTACAGATTCCTGTCTTGAAGCTTTTGTCTTGTTCCTGTGATTGTTGTTTTTGTTCCTCACACAAACAACAAAACAAACACAGCTCCCACAACCTCCTGCATGACTGTTAGCCTTCATCTCACTTCTCAGTTCAGTTTTTTTCCCCTTTTCAGCTCTTTTCCTCCCACTCAGGCGTCACTCCGACGCGTCGCCATTGTGCAACTCGCTCGCCGTTTTGATGATCCTGTGTTAAGTGCGCGACGTCTGAGGACATCTTCGTGGCGCCTCTCGGTGTCAAGGTGTTTGCAGATATTAAGTGATTGTTACACGCAGTCTAATTAAAAAGGTGAATTTCAAAAGCAGGAAATGAATATGCAAATCGTCTGTGTCTGCGCCTCGTTTTCTGAAGTGGCGATAACAATGTGGCTCTAAGCTCTTCTCTTAACTGTAATTTTCTTTATCCACCATGACAAACAAACAGAAACGATAATCCTATTATATTTTTAATGGCACGGTTTTGTTTTCTCAAGGCAGTTGGTGAGAGAGAGGGTGTGTGCGTGTGTGTTTGTGTGTGTGTGTGTGTCTGTGTGTGTGTGTGTGTGTGTGTGTGTTTGTGCGTGTGTGTGTTGTCTTCCTCACCGTCATTGACAGAACTTGAAATCAATTTTCAGCCACTTCTGTTTCAGTCTGCTCAGATTTTCAGCTAATTCCTGTTTCTTCTTTTTGTCTCCATTGTTGTGATGTGTGTGTTTCTGTAGCGGTCAACTGAAGAGAGCGCTGAACGTTTCTTCTCCAGGGCAGAATTTACATTAAGTAGCTTAGCATCACTCCAGGTTATTGCACATGCTGCCATTTTTCATTTCTGCGGAGAAGATATGTTCATTAGTTTTGGGAGGCTTTCCAAACCCTTGACGTTTGTTTCTGTTGTATGTCTCTTTAAAGTATTTGAATTAATGTCTCTTCGGTGAAATGTGTGTTGTTTGTTGTTTTATTTAGCTCAAACTTAACGGCAATGTGTTTGTACAACAGCAGTTAAATTATAATTCACATTTTTGAACTTATGACTTATATTTCTGGATAGCTGTGAAAGGAACTTGCACATCTTAATACTGTATGTGAGCTAAGTGTTAAATATGTGAAAGATGTGAACTCACAGAAATCTAATGAGAAGATACAGATTCACCTTTTTATACCAATATTATGGTAATATGTGGAGGAATTTCCTTAACAAATACCTTTAAATATAAATATTAAATCTTCTCTTCTGTTGGTATATTTATATGTTGAATTATATCTTTACCTGTGTTAATATATCACATTTGTCTCTTTAGGTGACCTGCTGTAATTCTCTTGAGCAGTTCATTTGTCTTTATTCATTCCCATTATAAACACTAAATTTCATATCTCTTCCTTGGAAAAGTCTGTGGAAATCATTGGAATAAATGGACCTGTAAAATAGATCAATCCTGGCTCGAGGCTTGAAGACAGTTGATGGTGACACTGTTTGAATGGTTTCAGATGTTGTTGAGAAAATACAACTTTGCGACCGAACCATCTCAAGATCCATTTACTAGCTTGTTCTGGACATTTCCACCACATCCCAGAGTCTTCATCGGCAGACGCAGTTTATTCGGGTCGTTTGGTGAAGCTAAAATCTCGGGAACAAGCTTGTAAGAGGATCTTGAGTCGAGATTGTTGTGTGACGCTGCCTTTTCAAAGGTTAATCTATTGTCAGAACTACATGGAATAACATCACTGTTTGTCTATTATTGCCTGAAGAAGTCCTGAGTGAGACAGGTAACGGATTTGCATCTCTCTCTCTCCCCCTCTCCCTCTCTCTCTCGCTCTCCCCCTCCTCAAACCAGGTTTTGACAGTCACCTCTCAGCCTGCCAAGTTCATACAAATGGCCACTCATGTTTGCATTCAGCAGCACCGGTCACAGCTGCTTGGACGTCTGACAGGCCCGTCTAGAGTTCAGCAACCCTGTCTGTGTTGACAGCTTCTGCTATTAAGGACACCAGCAGTCCACGGCTTCCCACTGAGCTACTGACTGGTTTAGAGAACACAGTGAGTGTGTTTTCCTTCTCAACTCTCCAGTTTAAAAAGACATGGAACTTCAGTGCATCAGTTGTGCTGCTTATGGTCATTTACCAACAGCAGGGAGGTCAGAGGTCATGAGGCTGGATGAAGGATTTTGTGTCAGTGCTTTGTTTAAAGAGTATTCCGGGTCACTTCAAGAGAAAAGGGGTCCGAGATTTTGAAAATAAAGTTGTTATATTATGAGATTAACGTTTCTATATTATTAGGATAAAGGACAGAATAAAGTCATGAGTTGTATCAGGACTTAAAGGAAGAACGAAGATTGGTCGACATTGGTCGTTACTGTAACATTACGGCGTTCTTCTTCTTCAACTTTATTTTCACCAAATCACGACTTTGTTCTCGTAGTATTTTGTCTTTTTTAATCATAATATTATGATTTTACTCTCGTAATATTACAACTTTATTCTCATTGAACTTTTTCTCGTTATATGTTACAACTTTATTCTTGTTATATTAAGACTCTTCTCAATTTCTTTTCTATTTTCCTTCTTTCTTTTTCTGCCCTAATACACTGTCATAATGAAGAGCAGCAATGACAGTTACTTCACATATAGTGCGGTGTAAGTAAGTCGAGGTGTGTGTGTGTGTGTGTGTGTGGTGTGTGTGTGTGTGTGTGTGTTAAGCCCCAAAAAAACCCTTCAGTATGAGCACAGGATGTCAGAGCTCTAAGCAGGATACCCTCTGGAACCACTCGGGCACGGCTGCCTATTTCCCCATGACAGCACATTCATTTCCTAACTAATACCTGAACTAAATACCTTACTCCTGTTCAACTCCAAAGACTTGTAAACGCACCAGCATTATGTTTTCCATGCCACTCGTCCTAATCAGTGAATAATGGTCTCAAACATTTCCCCGACTTAAATAAACAGCACAGAGTACTTACGCTGACAATGTGCGGAGTTTCATTTGGAAATGTTTTACCTTCTGCTCCGGCAATGAAGAAAAGTCAACATGTAATTATTGTGGAAGTGTTTGTTTGAATCTTAGTCGACAGAGGTATTTAAGAGCCTGAGCCAAATCCTCATGCAGTCTCCCTTGAACCTGACAGAAGACACCGAGACCCCTTTAATCTCGGCGGTAATGCACTGACAAGCTCTTCTGACGCACCTTTCATTTGAAATGTTTTAATGTCTCTTCACATTCTGCTCCTGTCAGCTCGCTCTCCTTTGCTCCCTCAGTCTCCTCACTCCTCTTTCTGGAGGTAGGCGTTGTCAAGCGTATTTTTAAAAGAGAGAGAGAGAGAGAGAGAGAGAGAGAGCTTGAACCAACTTCTGGTGAACATCAGTCCAACTTTAATCAGAATTTCCCTGCAGCTTTTTTACAGAAGTTCATTTAGTAAAGTGACGGTATATTTGTGGCGTCCTGATCTGTGCCTGATCTCGTATTCTCCCAGGAGAGGACGAACCCAAACGTTTCCAGTTCTCAGCCATTAGAAGAGGTTACACACAGTTTTGTAGGTTTCTCACTAACCTCCGTTCAGTCAGGGGAGAGTCTGAGGATGAGGACTGATTATTAGATAAAAGGCTCAAACGTCCTTCACTTCCTCTTTATAGGGGCTTGGACTGAGTGAGATGCAAAATGATAAGTAGTCATTTTCTTTGTGTTCATTTTGTCCTTTTTGGTGTTTCGTCTATTTGAAGTTGGTTTTGTCTCTGTATTCATTTTCCTCGTTTTTGTTGCTTCTTTGTCATCATTTCCTGCATCTTTGTTTTCAGACGCCTTATTGGACATTTTTTGTCCCTTAGTTGACGGATGGTTCAGAGGTTTGCGGTGTTGTCTCACAGTTGAAAGGGTTCTCGGTTTGACTCCAGTTAAGTTACGGCCTTTGTGTGTGTGTGGAGTTTTTCGTTGGTTCTCCAAGTGCTATGGCAACCTTTCACTGCAGATGAGAAAAGTAACTGATATATTTACAACTGTCAGTTCGTTTACAGTTCATTTTTCTCTTCACTAATAAATAAATCTACGAAGTGAACTTTAACATTATTTACCTGTCTCTGTTTCCTCCCTGTCGCTACATAATGGACTTAACCACAGTTGATCCTTAATCTCATGCACTTTGTTAATTGCAGCCTCTTAATTGTCTGTTTCCTCTCAGACATCAGACTTGAGTAAGAGGATTGAGATGCTTCACATTCTGTACTTGTCAGACTGATTTGTCTAAATACTGCACCAGACAGGAGGGAGGTTTTTGAGGCTTGTTTAGTTGAAGGTTTGAGGGCTGATGAGGCTGAAAACTGTCCAGCGTCCCACTGAGTCCTCTGCAGGTGTCCACACTTTACCATATGGAGACGAATTCAGATGTTTCACGAGCTGTAATCCAAAGCACATCACTGCTACTTCTAGTGTTATATATATCAAGTGTGTTTACTCTGTGCACAGCTGAACTGAAACTATTTCTGAATCCTTGTTTACTGATTTAAAAGAGATAAAGGACATTTAGAGAAGTGTTTCAGTAAATATCCTGGGATTGGAGATGTTGATGGAGCTGACTTCACCTTTATTGTTTAGAATCTTGGATGTAACCTCTTAGTGGAGCTTTAGATTGAAGTGCATTGCTACTTCATCCATAATCAGTGCTAAATTACACAACACATGTTTCCTCAAATTATGTTTATATGTCACTAGATTGCTTTTCTAGTTATGTTGTGCTGATTAACAGAATTGTTGCAGGGTTGCAGTTGATATGTTGGGGGGGGGGGGGGTTGTATTTAACGTTTAAAACAAAAAATTCCCTTGGACTTCCCTGTATTAAACCAAGACAATGATCTTTTCACTAACCATAACTTTAAATAATGCCAGTGCCTGAAGATTAACATGAAGTTTATCAACGTGACAGATATTGAACTGCAAGATCAGATATTTTTGGTGAATTTAATGCATCGTCAGTTACTTCATTATCCACTTAAATTCAGTTTGAACATTTTGGCGACTTGTCGGAAACATTAATAAACAACACATACTCTTTATGTGGCGTTACATTTCCGTTCAAGCAAATTAGTTGTATATAAATATATCTATATGAGAAAAAGTACAACATGATATGAGGACTGTTTAACTGTAGTGTTTCTCATCTGCAGCCAATCGGCTGCTGGTATTTGGGCTTCAGCAGTTCTGATTCGTGCAGCACCAGGGTTTTAATTATTGTAACAGGAAACTGCCTGGAGACGTATAAAATGTTAAATTCTATTTCCTGAAGACAAACATTGATCATTCATGTGAAAACAGTTTGGTGGCCAAAACAGACCACAACCTCCCTCCTTCCTCTGCAAACACACGCACACACACATGCACACATATGCACACACTGACACCCATAAACACACCAAAACACACACACACGCATCATTAATGTATTTCACTTCAAAGTCTTGGCAATTTTCTGATGACATTCACACTCCTCCAGGGTCAAACAACATCTCACTGCCTTCGTATCAATTATTAAATATTTTAAGCAGCATCCCGCCTTCACCTCCGTCATCCCCTCAAGACCGATGCCGTTATCATTTTTGTCAGAGTCAGTTTCCATCTGCATTTGTCATCCCTGCACGCATTTACAAGTTATCAATCGCTGTGTCAGGATGCAAAATAACTGATGTTCTTTGGGGCGGGATTGGATGGGACTATCTGGGGCTTTCAATCAATGCACATTCTCTCTCGCTCCCTCCCTCTCCGCTGCCACTACACCCTCATAAATCCCAATGCATTGTGGGGCTTTAATGTATTTGTGGGGGGGGGGGGGGGTGGAGGCCCGGCTGTGGGCGCAGATGAGGTGGGGGGTCTGGGTGACAGAAGCAGTAGTTATATTATCAAACATTACACCTTAGGGCGAACACGGTATCAAGGGCTTTCAGACTGTGTAAGCTCGGCGCGGTGGCAAAGGAGGAGGCACGACTACAGCGCGCAGGACAAGAAGGGATTACTTTCTGTCGTCCATAAATCAACTCTCCAGCTAAACTAATCTTTCTGGCTGGGTGACAGAGTAAATACTCAGGGTATAGGGATGTAATGTGTGCTTGATGCATCTGGTTATGGCTGCCTGGCTGCACACAGAGAGGGCGAGAGGCTCTCCGCCAGCAGTTACAAGTTAGTTAATGTACAGTTTCCTGCCCGCTATATCCTTCTCCATCTTGTTTCAGTCGACTGTGGTGAGTCGACCAGCAGTCGTGATAGTGTGTGTCTGTGTGTGTGTGTGTGTGCGTGTGTCATCTTCTGTTGCTGAATATTAGGAATAAAGTAAATCAACACAGTCAAATAAAGACCCTTCCAGAGGTCTAATGAGCACTGTTGTCACACTTTCGAGATTTAAGGAAGATTGATGTTCAATGAATAAACTGAATATATTTATTTTTATCCACTCTTATAAATTTGAAAGACGACATGTTTTTGTTAGAGGGACAAAAGTCGTGCAATTAAAATGTTCAATCTTAACCCACGTAATTCTTTCTTTCTTTTTATAGTTTTGTTGCATTATATTATAAATGATTTCCTACATTTAACTTAGATGCATGTCAACATATATGACATTTTAGTATTTATTTATTAGGCTATTTATGTGTAAAGTTGCCTCGCCTCTCTGAAGGAAACAGTTTGACACTGCAAGAAATACACTTATTTGCTTTGTTGCTGAAGCCAGGAAACACTTAGCTTAGGTTATCTTAGTTTAGTTTAGTTTAGTTTAGCCTAGGACAAAGATGGAAACCCGGCCTGGAAATCATTGACCTTCCTTTAGCCTTTAGCTTATAACACTTATGGCTTTTAAAACTTCTACGTTTGTTAAAATGCCCTTACGTGTGTTAGTGTTATTCATACAATTGATTTGCACTGAAAACAAATCATTTGTCACAAGAATACAGTGAAGTGTGTCGCATTATGTTAATGTTAGCCTGAATGATTTAATCAATATAATGAGACATTTTACATGAGCAACTGCACCATGTCAACGACATGTGGACAATACCTTCATAAGCAACACAGTAATAAGATTTAGTGACTGAAGTTTTGTCATAGTATCATCAGTCTTTGTTGTGTTGAATATATTTATATGTGGCCTCTCTGCTTCTGTTCTGTGACGACCTGGAAACTATCTGTTTAAAAACCCTCCTCTGCAGTTTAACACAGTGAGCCTGAGCTGACGGGGTTATTACTGTTTGAGGATACAGTGCATCACAGTACAATGTGTGAGCAGTGGGAGGGGCAACATAATGAGACGCCAGGCCCTCACAGAAGCAATTTAAGTTGAAATCAGACCAGAGGGAAACAAAGAAAACCCTGGTGACATGTATCCTGCTCAGACTAAATCACCTCTCACATTGTGTCTGTGCTGCACCTGATAAGTTGGTGGGTTTTTACATTTTCCCGGTGAAAAGGCTTTTGCCACTCTGCCTGAAGACACCACTGGGGCCTCTGGACCTAAATGACAATTTGAAATTGCAGTGCAGCCAATTGTGCATCATTTCGCTCTCCCAGTGGAAAACAATAATTGACTCAGAAGAAGCATAAACGACTGTAGAATTGTAACCGGACGTGTTTTTGTTCAAAATGATCTGAGCAGATATGTGGTCCTTCTGCAAACTGAACAAAATAAACCGAACTAGAGGAACAGCTCAGGAAGCTGAGGTGAAAACACTCGTCAGCTAATCATTTAGGCAATAGAAAGAAAATTAGTCAGCAGCTATGAAATAATCAATCAATCTTATAAATACATTTTCAATCAAAATGATCATTTGCCAAATTCAGCCTGTCAGTTGTGAAAGCTTGCAGCTTTTATATATTAAATCAAAATTTAACATTTTTAAGTTTGACGCCTCTTTAGCCTGTGAAAAATTAATAAATTGATAAATTCAGATGATGAGATTAATTAAGAATCACATGTAAAAAATAGGATGGGCTCATTTCAAATGGTCAGATGTTGATTTTCCAATTGGAGCTCAACTATTTTTATTCATGTAGTTTGTTTATTCATTCATTTATTTGGTTGTTTATTTATTCATGTATTTATTTCTTACAGTTGACTGTGTGGTTTAAGGTGATGACAGAAAACAAATTATTGACAATACTTCATGTTAAATGACAAATCAGTAGCCGCGACAAAAATGAAAAAGCAACTATTTAAAGCCGGATCATTTTATGTATTTATTTATGCAGGATCCTGTTGAATTTTCAATTTCAGTTCAGTCAATACTATTCAGTTTACTTTATTTCACCAGGACGATCTTCTTTGTATCAGTACAGCTTTAAAACTACTTTTAGCATGCTAATATTTACTAATTAGCACTAAACACAAATTACAACTGAGGCTGATGGGAATACCATGAGGTCAGAGGTCATCATCAGAGGATTAACAAAGGGATAATAATCCCTGCTTAGAGTGACGTGAATGTCTAAACCAAGTTTCACAGTGATTCATTCAACAATTAAAATCTAAAATATCAACCACATGGTGGCAGTTGACCCTTTGCAAACATTCACTTCCTCTTCACGTTGAAGATTGAGTTTTTTGAAGGACATATATGTTGATTAAATTCTGAATATTTACTTATTTACAGTTTTGGACCAGTAAACAGACCAGCTAAAGAACAAGTTAAACCACTGTCATAACTGTATCTGCACAACACTGAGGTCACATGTGGCACATGGTGAAACCCTAATAGGATCTGTTGACCTTTCATGTAAACGTATTTGCTTCCTTTTCTTCACAGCAAACAGAGCTGTTTGCTTGTATGTCGACTTCCACACATCTGGCCGTCACTGTCCAGATCCAGCTGGCCAGTTGCAATATTGCATTATTCATAAAACATAAACACACAAAATGGATTCCTCTGGTCCACTCCCCACCAAAGTCAGAAGATTAATGATTCACTCTTTAGGTTATAATTCAAAGTTCATCCTCACATACATCATATTTTGAAGCACATAGATTATAAGAGAGAGAACATTTATCATGTGACAGGGCAAACGCAAGCTCTCCTGCACACACACACACACACACACACACACACACACACACACACACATTCAAGCAGGAATCTTGTCTTCCGCTACACTCACACACACTCATGCACACACAATTTGTTTTAACACCAGGCCCCACCAGAGTGAACCTCCTCGTTCACATCCAGTTATTCTAATTTTATTCAGACACATCTCCTCTGGAGCAGTAAAGTGCCGTTTGCACAAACAGATGAGAGATAATAGTCTAAGGAACTGGTCACTCCTATACTCTGCTGCCCTGTGAGAGCAGGAGAGATGATAATCATTCATCACAATAATCAAACCGTGAGACACACACACAGGATTTCACGCTGCTTCCTGCAATGTCGGACTTCGAAAATTGGTACTTTTAAATAACAGGAAGCAAGAAAAATGCTAACTGCAGATGGCAAGAGGACGACTATTCATTTCAACGCTGTACTGGATATTAATTCTAGTCAAGGCAGGTTTATGTGTAAAGCACATTTAAAAGAACCAGAGATGAACAACAAAAATAAAAAGAGAAGTACAAGAATGAAATAAATAAATGAATTAGAATAAAAATAAAAAGC
This sequence comes from Paralichthys olivaceus, assembly GCF_024713975.1. NCBI lineage: Eukaryota > Metazoa > Chordata > Actinopteri > Pleuronectiformes > Paralichthyidae > Paralichthys > Paralichthys olivaceus. The sequence goes on from NC_091112.1 coordinate 8,052,834, forward strand.
GAAAATGTGAATAAATCATGTAGGTTTTCAGTTTAACCTTTAAAAAAAAGAAACACTTTGTTGTAAATGTGACCTGTTCTGAAGGTTTGGGACGGTTGCAGTAAATTGATTTTGCTTATAAATCTTAAAATGTATTTCCCCCATTTTCAATAGTTTTTAACCTTTTCTTTGCTTATGTCTTTACATCATTTACAGAATCCCTCAGAGCATTTACATTGCAAAATGATTTGAAGTTGAGTTTTTGTTACTCAGAACCTTTGGGCTGCTATACAGTATAGTATATATACAGTATATATACAGTATGTAGCCCAGCCAACATTTATTTTAATGTCTGTGAAAGAAAAAGTTTGACATTTCAGGAAATATGCTTATTAACTTTAGTTAGATTCATACTTTAACACAACTCTCATGATTAATATGAAGCTACTGCCAGTTAGCTTAGCTTAGCAAGAAGTGAATCGTTCCTCAGTCTCCAGTGTTTGTGCTAAGCTAACTCTGCAGGCGCCATATTTACTGAACCATGACTGTGACCATTACATTTATGGACTATATCAACATGTACGCATGAAAACTGATGAATAGGACGATGGCAGGCTCATCAAAAATAATTCATCCCAGAATACAACTCTTGTGCATTGGATTAACTGCTGTTCATAAATGAAACACAGACTTCATCAACTTTCTAGCAATTTCTACTGACAGCTGATAACCCCTCAAACATCCCAGCAAACATTAGCCCTGCCTCTCAAAATGATAGACTGTATTATGTTCTAATCTTCCCTCAAATACTTGATAAGAAAGGCTAATTTGAGCGCTGATGGAGTTGAGAATACGGCTGAAGCTCGAGACTATAGATACAGATATCGTATCATAATCACAAAGAGGCCTGACTGCACACATTTAGAAACAAATTGGTCTCTTCACAAGTCCAATCACAGTTTTACAGAGTTGATGCGGGCAGATTGAATTCCCTCCAAATTGGCATGGCAATGTCACAGATGCCACTTCAAATGAGGTTTGAACATATATTCATTCTGTAGCTCATTGGCTTATGTTAATCCTTCCCATTTGCCACTTGTCAGAGGCAAGTGTCATTTAGCGTTGCCATCATCTCGCAGTCTTTCAGCCCCTCGGTGACTCGCACAAAACGTGTCAGTCTCTCAATCAGCTGGAGAGACTTTCACATCAGCTTAAACTTTTATAGATAATAAATTACGCCAGAAATGCATCCAATTTGGAGAAATACGACGACTTTCTGGAGTGATTTATTGCTCTCAAGCTGGTGATGTGGGGATGTAGATTCAACCCAGCATTGACGGACTCTGTCCACCTCGCAGATGTGCACGTGATGAGGCCCAACTGAGTGTTCTCTGTCCTAACTGGGCTGTACTATGTTCATTACCACATGTTGTCACACTGCAGTGGGAGCAGAGATCCAACAAATTCACATTCACACAAAAAAGAAATGCAGCGCTGATGTGCTCTGCTGCAGATCTGAGTGTGTTGCTCTTGCCTACATGTAACTATGAAAACTCAATACTGAGTATTTATAGTGTTTGTTATTAGAGTACATTATATTTTGTGTATCGGTACGTGAGCATCAAGTTTGTTTTGCAGCATTTTCCTGAAATATTTGTCCTGTTTACCATCTTAGATTCTACATATTTCTCCTCCTCATCTCCAGCGAGGTATTAACATATCAGATGGAATCATGATCTTAATATCTGTAACAGTTGTGCTAATGTTTTAGCTTCTGGCTGCTGTAAAAATCAGCTGTTTTCGATCTTGAACTACTATTGTTCTGGTCATCTGCTTCTTATTTATAGCTATCATCGGCTGTGTAGCTGCTGTGTCTTCAGGCTGCTTCTATGAGTCCTGTGTCAGGTGGGTTTCTGGCTTGTGGTGCATCGTGGGGCCACATGTTGGACGGATAGATGGTAGATTTACAGGTAATGCAGCTGCTGGTGTTGGGCCCTGTGTTTAATGTGGTATCTAAAGCTTTATTATGGTCACTCATCCATCTCTGCTGTGCTGAGCTCGCTGCAACCGTGAGTTATGAAGGAAGTACGATATGTACAAATTGAACTTTGTACTTTGTTTTCACATGACTGATCTTTTCCACATGATATCAAAGAGTCTGGAAATGTCAAACTGAAGCGCTCCCATTTTCTTTGTTCTTACATTTTTACTGATGTGTGGCTTCTGTTATTTATTCACATCTTTTAATATATCTATAACGGCAGTTTTAATCCATACCATGTGCTCCAGTCGTAGAGACCTGCCCATGGAAACCATGAAATCCATACATGTTGCTGTTTGTTCAATGAGTAAAGAAACTTAAAAATAATCCTGCTGCAACAATAAACACACAACCTCCGATGGTTTTTACCACCATTACAAATAATTCATTTCACACTAATGGGTTAAATATGATCTTGTTTATTCGACCTGCTGAATGAAATATCTTCCTTCATTTTTTCCCCCCATGTTTTCATTGGCCACCTCACAAACGCCGATCTGCTCTGTGGTTCCCTCGAGGAGCATTGTGGGTAGGTCATATGATCTCGCACTACTCATCATCTTCCCTTTGATGAACAAATGAGAAAGTCCTGTGCCCTTTGAAGCATTCTTTGCGTGGCACGTTCAGGCAATTAATGCGTGCATGAAAAGCCGAAGTGAGAATAGATGAGAAACGGTGACAAGGAGCGCAGGAAGAGAAGGAGAGGAGGGGAGAGGAAGGGACAGGAAGAGGGAGAGACGAGGTCTGGAGCTTCATCACCTCTTTCCAGGTGTTTCAGAAGGCATGATTTCGCCGGTGAACTGCAATCAACTTCCTTAATGAAATAAGTAATTAACATATTATAATTGTGCTACAGTTTGATTTGACAGAAGTCATTTTCCATATCTAATTCTATGCTAATTTAATCTGTTGCTCGTTCGCCAACACGACCTTTTGTGATTAAGTTTCACGGCAGATTTCGTCTGTGTTCCTGTGTGTGGGAGGGATTTATTTTAGTGACTGAAAATGAGAAGATTTTACTGTTTTACTGCAGATAGTCTGGAAAAAAAACTTTTTGTAGGAGATGAAGTTTAAGGTAGCTGACTTTTTTTTACCTTTGCTATTATCTCCGTGACTGCTTATGCATGAGAATTGCACTGATCTGATTTGCAGGATCATTATTGCTGCAGATTCTTGCGTTGGCCAGGTATTGGCCGTAATTACATTAAATCCTGTGACTAAAAAAGTTGTGAGGCTACAAAACATCACACTAACTATTTAGCTAGCTGTCGACGTTTCTCTTCACCGTAAGAATATAGATTTTAAATTTGGGTAAAAAAAAGGGAGAGAAGTGATATAGAATCATAAACCCTGAGCTGAGGTGTTTTATTATCAGGAAATAAAAAGTTGGATTTATGCGTCTCCAGGTTTGAGTTTCAAAACATTGCTCCTCAGCTTGTTGCACCACATCGTAGCTGCAGCCATGAGTTAACATTATTATTTCCATTCCCGCGTTTGTTGTTTGGTTGTAACGTTTGCCACTCTCCTCTTTCCATTGCGGCGGAAGTGTCAAAACAAATAACCTCTGAAAGAACAAGATACTCTCATTGATACAAGAAAGAATTTACAACATATGAAATGTTCTCGGGTTCTCGGATAGCAGCTTTGAGTCCTTGGCCTCTTTAGGACACTCCTTCTGGCTCAGAATCATCAGACTCCACACGTTCCAAGAAAACAAGCTGCCCTCAGCTATCAACACACTAGCAATCACGCTCCTGAGAGACTGTAGATGTCCAAGGGAGACTGGAGCTATCACGATCACAAGTTTTCATGTTCGGGAGGATTTCGCCCTCCAGAAAGAGCAGAATAAATATCATTTTACGTAATTACAAGGGGTCAAGCAGTCTGCGAGGGATGTAGCAAGTGGAGAGGAAGTAATCAGAGCAGCAGTCTGGCGTTAGGAAGACTGACAGAATGTGCGCCAGCCAGTAACGAGACGGCGTATCGGCGAGGTTCTTGTTTTGGATGATGGCTCCGAGGCCTCGGGGTGCGCTGACAACATTACCACACTCTTCACCTCCGATACACAATGCTCATGTCATCATCGCCTCGGTGTGGCGTCGCCCATTTGGGACTTGACACTGTTGCTGTTTTACAGTGTCACTTAAGGTTTCAGGCATGAGCTTATTAGTTCAATCAGCCTCAGCGCGGTGCTTAGCGTGTGCCGACTTAAAATCAAATCTGAGCATGTTGAATTCCGACTTCACCAAATCTCTCCCCATGTGGCTTTTACAGTTAAGAGTAATATTTGATTTCTTAGAGCGGATGATGGTTTGTAGCCGTCACAGTGACGGATCTGAGAGGAGACTTTCATTTTATCTTTATTTGGAGAAAAGTAGTTAAAATACAGTAGCTCTGAGCTACAAGTGTCTGCTGTTGTCATGTGCACTTTTATTGTCCATTTTGATTTTTATTCGTCTGCTTAGCGTCATTCCCCTGAGATCAGTTTTTACTGCTGTGATATTTTCTTTCATTTTTTCTGTTCCTCACTTCCTCTGCACAGTCGAATCACAAACGACAATCACACCCAGGCTGTCGATTCTGATGCGAGTGCGACCAAGCAAGACAACTGATGTGAGAATGGATTTATTATTTCAATTTAGGAAATAAGCATAGATCAAAGGGCATATGATCTATTATTTTTAAACTGTAGAAAAAACTGCTTAATCTCCCCCCCCCCCCCCCCAGACATTATGAATCATCCAAACAGCAGACAAAAACTCAATGAGATTCAGTTTCTAACAATATAAAACAAAGAAATAACAAATATTCAAAAGCTATAACTAGAGACTTATTGATCAGTTTCTTTGATGATTAATTGGTTGGTTTTTGTTTTGTTTTGATAATGAATTAATCAAGTACTTGTTTCAGCTCTTCACCAAACAAAATATGGAGAAAGAATTGGTTTCTGTCCCTGCTGATGATCAGGAGTCACTTCAGTCAACATAATGATCTGCAGAGCAAACTCTCTCATACTTTGCTTTGGTGTCTGTGACAGCTCAGATAGTTAACTTGGCCAAAAACTAAAATAGCTAGTATTTGTATTAAAGCATTTTTTAAAGAAATACCCTAAAACCTCATTTGTCTACAACATATGCATAAGTAAAAAACAGCTCTGTGCAAAGGCATCTGTCAAATCAATATACTGTATTGTAATCTAATGCGTACACGTCTCATTGCCCTCTGCAGAGTTAGAAATCTACACCAAGAGTTTTCTGGAGAGTTCAGATCCAGCCACTGAAATATCTGTTTTATATTCCAGCTAAACTATGACACTGCAAACTCACACTGTTGATTTTGATGCATGATGATATGGGCACGGTGCAAAATGCATTGATTCAATTATCCACAATCCATTTTAAATTTTAATTATTGTCTGTTTGACATTGGCAATGTCAGACAGACAGGTACAAGCCAACAAGCCAATCAGCATTTGTCATAGGCAGAGGAGGAAAATCTTCTCTCTTCGAACTGTCGTCATATTTCACATTTAATGTGATATTGTTGGTAAAAGGGAAATAGACATTATGCTCTGATAGATCTATTCGCTCTCTCCATCGTGTCAGAGCTGAAAACAGAATATTTCTTCACATTCACAAGTCTAATGTGTTCGCATCATTTCAAGCAACATGCTCACATGAGTGACAACATGTTAAAAACATCTGGCGTGTGAGTGATCGAGAAAACAAAGTGTTTCTGAATATTCAGACGCACACACGTTCCTCGTGGGGAAAAAAATAATGGAGAGCAGGGATTTTAATTTCGTACTTTGTCACAGAACAATGAATAAGTTCTTTATTCACTCCAATTATACAAATTCATTAACACATGCTCATCACTCAGTTTCTCTTAGATCACCAGCCCAAAAAAAAAATCTCAACACATTAAATATGACGGTTAAATATGTTTTATTGTATATTCGTTATGTAATCCATGTTAGAATGTAGAGCAGTAAGATATGTTGTAGGCTTGTTTTACTTGGTATGATATGTGTATCTATCTAAGTACTGCTTTATCATCTAAACATCTGGTATTTATAACTCCAGTGTGGGTACTCTTTATGTATGTGTGTGTGTATTTGTACATGTTTATGTTGGTGTGTAAAAGAGATTAAGGTTTTCACGACACACGCTTATAATTCTGCTATAAGCACTCAATCACACAACAGCTTCCTGGAAAACAACATTAATGTCGGAGAATTCTACTCCTCTGTGTTTTCCCTCGCCTCCTCCACCCCCCTCCACCCCCACTCCGTCCTCACCCTCACCCCCACCCCCACGCCCTCGTTTCCCCTGCAGTCTCTGTGAGTGGTATCCATCTGTCAGTTGTCAGTGCCAGGGAGTGATACAGAGAGCTGTCACTTCTCGTCAGCCTGCATTGCTGAGGCCTTTTGCAGCTGCCCTGTCTGACTCCGGGCCAGAGGAAGAGTGTGTGCGTGTGTGAGAGAGAGAGAGAGAGGCAGAAAAAGCAGAGGGTATTCAGGGGGCAGTAAAGCAATTAAAGTGGAGACAATTGCAGGAAAGCTGGACAGAGATTGGAACCAGTGCAGGACACACAACAGACTGTAAATATCACATTACCTTAATACGCTCAGCACTGTATCACTATGTGCTCCACGGGACATGAAGTCGTCCATGACCTTTATCAGCCTCTGTTGGTGACCAGCAGCAACTGCAACAACATCCACTGAATGTTGTTCTGGTCAGAGAACGCCGGCGTTATTCTCCAGTTTAAATCAACAGAGTGCAGCCTGATCCAGCACAGTAACATCAGTCCAGTATTCTCAGTGCGACTCTGTGTTTGCTCAGTGACGACCACAACAGACGGTTGAGCTCGTGAGTCATAAGAAAACCATGGAGTTATTTTCGTGTAGTTCTTCACTCACATGCTCCTCACAACTAATTGAGAAACAAATTAAAATGTTTCTTATGCAAGTGACACAACTGAGTTCTTCTTTTGCTGTTTGGCTGTTTGTGTAAAGACGCAAGTTTATCTGGAGCGCGCTACCGTCTCAAATCCCTTCCTGCTCCATTCCTGGTATGAACAGTTGCATTAACATATTAATAGCTTACACAGAAATTGATAATACGTCGAGTGAATGACATAAAAACATTAAACATTAATGTAGTGAGTCCATAAAATAATAGGATACATAATTTTATTATAGACTGATGTAATGAGCCATTGTAACATCCATTATTGCAGTGATTTCCCTTCATCGGCCGATAGCAATTACAAAGGAGGGAAAGTAGATTTAATTTTTAAGATCCAAAAATTGGACGATAGAGAAATGACTGTTGAGCTGCTTTAATTCAGACATTCACTGAACTCTGGATATTCTCCTGAAATTATCCAGAGGGGCTGAACGTGAGAGAGCAAACTATGCTTGTTCTGAACATTCTCTGGAATTGTTCTTGCCCTGCAAAACTGAGAAAAGGAGGAAATAAGGAGCCATAAGACTAGATGAAATAGACGAAGATGTCAACTTTATCTTAATCTGCGTTGTGAAAGGCAAAGTCCGCATAATGTCCGGAACCAAAGAGAAAAGTTAGTTCAGTGAATTTAGTGTAAATCATGAAGTGGGGTACGGGTGAAAGTGGAGACTTGAAGTGATTTCAAATTCCACTAGTTTGTCCCAAAACAGAAAATTGTTGACTCTTTATACTGAGCTTGAAGTGTCAGTAAATATGGGTCATGAGAGAAAACTGTGACCTTGATTGAAAACACTGAGACACACAAAAGAAGCTGCAGCACTCAGACCAGAAAAGAATACGAGTCTTTAAATACTTGATTTGTTACCATGAGTAACAGCTGCGTGACTCTGATGCCATTTTTTTTGTAATTTACTGCAAAAGATGTTTATCAGTTGCAAATGAACAAAGTTTGTTCTGTTCTCATCATTTTCTTGCTCAGTACTTTTTCTTTGGAATAGGTTGGAGAAGAAATTAAGTTGTGAACAGACAGGCTGTAGTTTGTTGGTTAAAGATAGATCTGTTTTGCATGCAGAGGATATTGATTAATACTAAGTGATAAAAACCTAAAAATAAAATGATTCATTGATTCAGTGTGAGCCAATAGATTCATATCAGTCTATGAATCACTATTTGATATTTATTTATCAGTATTCATATATATGTTATGTTCGTAAGCTCTCCCTCTCTGGGAAGCTACAGAACTGACCATTAAATGTTTGTAGGCTTTTGTTCAGTCGTTTATCCTTTGAGGATGTTACAAGTGAGTCATTGTTACAATCTCATCAAAGTTGTGTGTCTGTTGACGAGGGCGCAATGCTGATCGTATGTGAGCGGCTTTCATCTCGCAGTGAAAACGTATTTATTTTCCACTCTGACGTCAGTGTGTATTTCTTCACCTCTCTCCCTCCTGGGCCTTTCAGATGAAGCGACCTTCAGGAACATTGAAATGACAAGCATGACGAGTCCTGTGTAGTGGTGAGGGATCCAAGAGCCGAGCCTCGGGGGGCCCTCACCGTGAGAAACACTTTCTCTCACTTTATCTTTCATCTCTCCGTTGAGTCATTTCAAATAAGTCTAAGCGAAACAAAGATAAGCCACAGCCGCTGCACCTTCAGTATTGATAGAAATACAGTTTAAAAACAGTTATATTGATTTGTTGTTGCTCTGAGAGTGTGTGTTTGTTTCTGGGTTTTTCTCTTTTTTTTTTTAAAGCTAGACCGCCAATAAATGTGCGTATGTAGCTCTGCTCTGTAAAAGAGAAACTCTTGTTGTCGCTCTCCGTCCTTCCTCCTTTTTATTGTCGTGTAAGATGAGTAATTTGGCAACATGATTGCCACCTTCAGCGACGCTATAATTCAGAATGGAGCTATTATGGTGAACACGGCAGAAGAAAAATGCTCACATCCCTGCAACATGCGGACTCAGCAGAGTTTATGAATCATTCGGTAACACTACATGAGCACAGTCACAGCACCTGAGCTTTACAGCCCGAGAATAACACACATCAGTGGGAAAGTGTCACTTTATTGTGCAATGCTGAGGAATAGTGTGTTCAGTGGTATTTTATGACCAGGTCAGGAGGACGTGCACTGTAAATAGAGTTTAGTGTATTTTTGTTTTTCAAAAGAGGTTGAAGAAGTAATGTAGATGTTATGATTAATTGATTTTGTTAAGGTTGATCACAAGCCACTGAGCTTTCTTTCTCTCACACATACAAACCCATAGTTTTCTTCATCTTGCTTTTCTCACTATTGGTTTATCATCAATCTCATCTCTTTAAAATGTCATAGTTTTTCTCTGTGAACGGAGTTAACAACATTAATTCAGTTGAAAGTGCGTCAGTCATCTTAACGATACTGTCTTCCTGTAACAATCAGTCCAGGCAGCTAAAACATAATCTTCTTTCAAGTAGAAAATGCAGGTGTGCAGTATGTTTACATTAGATGTGAAAAATTAACTTATTGAATTTGTGTTTTCATTTAGACTTAATTTTAGTAAAGTTTATGGTAAAATATCAAGTCTCAGTTACCAATGGGTCATGACCCTAAGGTAACATAGGGTTTGATGACAACATCTAAGGAATCATTGGCCTTTTAAAAATATTTATATTGATCGACATATCGGTTTTCAAGAGAATCTCTACAGAGCACATTGAGACTAAATGTTAAGTAGTAATATGGATGAATATCAAAGTAATGAAAAGGACCAAAGAGGAATACAAATATTGTTAAACTCTCTTGCTTTATATGAATGTATAATCTTAGAGCTCAGTAATGTATTCTGTCTTTAAGAAACATTTCTCTGATCTAAGAATGTGTGTGTGTGAGTGTGTGTGTGTTGTGTGTTTTGTGCGTGCGTCTGATACCTGACATTAGCAGGATAAATAAAAATCAAATGCTGTTTGGAGACAGGAAAAACATTGCACACCTTTAAGAAAACTCTCTTCAAAGCCTCGGCACTAAAGCTAGAAATTCCTTCCTGAGGCATCAGTAAAATCAAAAACAACAAACATCGCACTTATGCTCCTGTTTAGTTCCTCAAATTTAGTTTTTTTTTCTGCTGCTAAAAAGGAGCTGTACTCCAGCAGGAGAGAGAACCCACTATCAAAAAAAGTTTAAAGGCACAAACAAGTACGCTACCCTGTAAGAATTTATCCGTTTTTATCTTTCTAATCTCGGCACGTTCGAGGCAGATTCCCGCAGAGCTTGTTTTTTTTTCTGCAGTGTTGATTTGTGACAAAAGGTTTGCAAATTGTGACAAATTACTTATCCTAAATATACCTCTTCTTTGGTGGGCCGCACCAGATTGATTTATAATTTATTTATGCTGAATCCTGTGTTGGATTAGTAAAACTCATTTTTCACGATTTCAATCAAAAGTTGATTTATAACCATCGAAATCTATCACAACTAAATGTAAGACTACAGACTGCCCTGCTGATGGAGGTTCAGGAGTATTTGGTTGTTTGTGGATGGAGGAGACGTCACACCACTCAGGAGAGGGAGAGGGAGATGCGAGGAGTTCTTGCCCTATATAGACGTCCCCATGGGAGGGGTTTAGAATCTTTGATTCTCTTTGAGTAGACATTTTGTCATGTTTTATATCGTTCAACCAATAAAACACAAGTCCTTGACTAAAGACTTGGACTCCCCCCGGACGTCTGCTCTACATGGGCAGAAATTGTTTTGCCTCAGACGCACTCCTCCGTCTCTTCCCACGTCGCCAATTATCTAATGCACTGTTTACTGCCCAAAAGCTGCTCACTTACCATACGTTAGGAATATTAATGCTCATGTGAAGGGTCCTTTTAAATCTGGACACGGGTGAATTTAGCCAGTTTGTTCAGTTCAAACTGGGATGTATAAGATCAGAGTTAGCTGGAGATACAACGTCATAAAATGACATGACTATGTTTTCCTGACAAATTTCTGAGGTGGAAATGAGACGTTAAATAACTTGAAACGTTGATATAAACAGCAGTGCTAACAGTCGGCTCAGCTTTGTTTGGAACTACTTCCAACTATAGACTGTGTTTAAAGATGGACGACATGACGGCTCCCCAAAAGTGAAGCAAAAGCATCTTGATCACCCCCTGGTGGCTGACTGCAGGAAACTGTAGGAAATAAACCATTTTTTCTCAAAGATGGTTTCTGTCGTTTAGGTAGTTGAGACTGACTTGTGATTGGTCGAGCGAGTATATGGGCAGGACTTTGATGATGCAGCTCAATACCCCGAACGCTGCGGTGCAGACTCCAGCTCCAAATGACGTCATCAGGGCAAGATGGCAGCAACCATATCCGGGATATTCTGGCTTCATTTCCTTATCGTAGTAAGTGAAGATATGCCGGCCATCTTTATATGGCAACATTTACTAATTAGTCCTAAACACAAAGCCCAGTCGTGGCTGAATTGATGAAGAACAGCTAAAGATCGACCCATGTGACTAAAGTGCACTGCTGCATCACGCGTCATCTCAAATTAAACAAATAAATTCTCATGTTCTCATCCGACATTTTATCCTGCAGACGAGTGAATCTCTTCCACAGTTCTGCCTTCTCTCTCAGGAATTTTAAAGCGGAGGGGGAGTTTTATTGTTAAGTGGGCTCGGACACAGTAAAGATCCAGGAGCTGGTGTTTAACAGGACTATTAACAGCGAGATAGGAGATCGATACAGCGAGGTAGAGAGGAGGCGCATCTCTGTCACTGTGATGTGTTATTAGTGCCCGACAGTGGAGGGATCTGGCTCCTCTCCAGTTCCTGGGCCTTGTCATGTACTTTGCTCCACAGCAATTAAACCAGAACCCCTCTCTCTCTGCTCTGCGCTACAAATTCAAAGTCTATAAATAAGCATTTCATAAATTACAAAAGCATTAACAGGTGTCGGTGTGCACGCAGATCTTTGACATAAGAAATAATGTGTTTATCTGAGAGATTTATTTTGGCACCATCGTGATATCAGACTCTCAGTCTTTTTAACAACTGTAGGGGAAGTGTGTGATACCTTCAAGGTCCTGGATGATGCAGATAGATTCTTTCATTTTCATATCTATTTTGCAACGTATGCTTTCGCTCCTCCTATTGTTCATTTAATGGCCGTATTATGCACGATGGTTGCACGCTCTCCTGCACTGTTTGACTGATGGTTTAGAGCAATTTTAAAGGATGCAATCTATTTTCTTTTTGCTTCATGTGAGTGCTCCAAATCGCATTGACCAGCTGTTTAAATTTCTCGGATTTCTGTTTTGAAACCGGTTCAGGAGAATGAATCTCAGCAGTTCCTTGTTATTTAACGCAAGAGAGCAGCTACTAACTGACTTGGTAAGAAAATACAGAACGAATCTGCACTGAAACACAAAATAATCCAGAACATTGTGTAATTGAGAGTTTGAAATGAGCATTGCTTTCTAAAAAAATTTAATATATTGTCCTGCATCCCTAAAAGTTGTTTTCTCTTTTCTTCAGTGTCTCACTCGCTGAATTTCCTTTTGTCCCTGACTTCAGGAGCTCGATGCAAACTGCTCTGCCTGCTGCTGAACAAAGCACAATAAGTGTCATGTGCAAGAAGATGGTGAATAACAAGCACAACAGCACAGTTCAAGAACAAGACAAAATTAATTTCTTCAACCAATTTGTTCTCACTGAGAGGCAGCACGACACTGGTGTAAACACACACTTTAATTACACCATGTTTACACAGTAGTTGAAGCATAGTTATTTAAAACAGACATGTATCTGTAGAGATGGTGATGACTGGTTAAATTAAAAGATTTTACTATAAACATTCACAATGTTTTTCATTTTTTTCTTACATTATTTTTTATTATTTTCAAATTATGTTAAAGTTGTCATTCATATATGTGGATTTTTTATTTTTACAAAATTCCATCAGTTACAATAACAAACATGTTCTCTGCAGCTGACAGAGTAAAGCAGAAATAATTCTAGCACTGAGGAAAATCCAAAATAGGACCTCGGGTTAGATCATATTTCAGTTTTTTCCCCCATGTAGACACAAAGAAAACCCAGCGATAAAACCTATAATAAATTGATAGTATAGACAGTCATGTTTAGCCTACAGTAGCTAGCTTTCCTCTGTGCTATAGACCATAACATGTTTCTTTTAATCCTATAAACAAAGCCACTGTGGTTTATGTTGAGTCAATCTCACACATCAACATTATCACAGTGCTGTAAATATTCACTAAACTAGAAGCTGTGTTTATTCTTGTTTGAGTAACTTGAACATGAAGAACCCAACTACTGAGTTTAAAAAACAGACAAAGAAATACTATTGACTTTGGTGTTTTGAATTGAGATTTGTTTGTAAAATAAGAATTCAGGATCAGGTCTAATAATAGCAGCTTTATCATTTTTTAAAGAGAAAGCTGTTGGTTTTGGTCCAAGCTGTAGATCACTGCAATAACATGTGTTCACCTTGTAGCGGTCAAAATCATCACTCAGCGTAAATCAGCAGGGAAAAGACGATTCAGCATGAGTGGGTAGTGAGATAACACAAGAAATAAGTATAATATGTTCTTCAACTATATTCAGGTTAGAGTCCACGTGATATAATGTAAAACTCAAAACGTATATTGTTTTGTTAGGGATTATTAATGTGTGTGTGTGTGTGTGTGTGTGTATGTGTGTGTGTGTGTGTGTGTGTGTGTGTGTCTCTCTCTCTCTCTCTCTCTCTCTCTCTCTCTCTCTCTCTCTCTCTCTCTCTCTCTCTCTCTCTCTCTCTCTCTCTCGATCCTTTTGATAAAACCTAAGGGTGTGACACTGTTTCAGTCTCACAGACAAATCATTTGTTGTTTTCTTTCTGTTTGTTGTCGGTATTTTAAAGACATCACATTGATTTTTTTTTTCTTCCTCCTCTTCTTTAAAAGTGTGTCCTAAGTAAGAATGCACTTCCTGTTTGACTTTGTCCTCCAGATGTCTCGGTGAACTCCAAATGCTCTCGAACGCTGTCTGGTACCATCATCCCTCTTCATCCCCGCTAACAATTAGGTAATGAAATATTGATTTCTAGTTAGATTCATATTGATGCTATTAGCTTTGCATTGATAAATCACCGATGCTGGAGCAGGAAGACATTACTGTGTGTTAATCTGATGGATAGTTCTTCTTCTTCCTTTCTCTCTCTACCTGTTCATTACGACCCTATTTTCGTTGTATTCAGGTCTTTCTTAGCTGTGACGTGAAGACTCTAGTGGATTCAGATGGAAAGTTTAAAAGCAATTTTAATATTAATTTCAACATGTAAAGGAGAGACACAATGCATCATGGGAGAGAAAATCTTCTCTTCAAAACATAGAATAATCCTTAAATATTTACATTTTCTTGCTAATAAATAGAACATGAGAATAGAATTTTAAAACTGGCAAATAACACTTGGGGGATATTTGTATTCAGAGTATCTTACAGTACAATGATGCATGTCTGACCCTGCTAACTTTAATGCCATGTTCTAACACTTTTGGGATGTAGTGGAAATCTCTATCACACACTGTGGCTGCAGGGAAATCTCCTTATCACCAGTGTCCGACTGTCTGAGGCGGCGCTCACTATTTCAGCCCACTGTCTAGTCATGACCGTCACAGTGGCGTCTCAGTATCTGAAACTGAGACGCTGCAATTCACACTTTGGAGACTTGAAAGGAATTTAAATGTGATTTTATTTGGAAGTGTGCTCGTGGCATCTTAATACAAATCTGTGTCATGCCTGAATGATTTCCACCTACTAAATGTACTTGGTTGCACTCCACCACAGGGCAGAGCTGTAGCCCATAAAACTTAAAAAAAATTTAAGATTTTTTGATTTATTTATTTATTTCATCATTTCCTTTGTTATCCTCCCACATTATTGTCTGGTGTGTAAATCCCTCTAACTTCACTGTCTTCATCTTGACGTGAAGCTATCATAAACCAAACATCAACTTGAATTCTAACCTTAAACCACCCAGAATAGTTACTTTACTGTCTTAAGTTCAGAATGGTTCTTATAAGGACAGCAGAGCAACACACTCCTGACAGCTGTCACTCCAATCGGCCACCAGTCCGTCTCTCCTCTCTGCTCGACAACAGCGCGGCGTTTCCCTGTCAGACAACATATGCCACAGCGTTTGTGCAGCTCCGAGCGGCCTGACATTATCTACTCTCAGGCCCCGTGGCCGGCACCAACCCTCAGCCCTCTTGCTGTTGGCAATGCGAACATGATCTCTGATGTCTCTCCGGCAGCTAACTGATGCTGTCACTGCACCAAGATATAACACAACCCTGCTGACAAACACATTGTGACAAGGACATACAGGCACACCAGCATGTACACAGACACACACATGCACGGTGGCACAAGTGCTCATGTGTCGTCGATGTGCCAGACGACAGCAGCTGAGAGTACAACCTTTATTCAGTATTTATTTTCTCCTCCGGCGTCCACCAACCAGATAAGGTCAGCTGCGCATATGTTGACCGTCACGAAATATATTAGAATTCAAATGATTTTCCGCGACTCTGTGACTTATTATGTTTTTGTCCATAAGGTCAACGTTACACATTTGACACGTTTAAAACGCTAAAATGCTAAAAGTTTCCAGTGGATTCAGTTCGGCCTCGAGTTTGAGATGTAGCAGTTCTGACGTCTCAATCAAGCCTGCAGGCACAGAACTGTCTGGTGATGGAGGAGAATAAGGCCTCATCTATAATTTGAAGCTTTGTCTTTGTGCTTTGACAAGTCTATAGAGGGAGTTTTAGGGCAAACACGCTGATGGGTTAGTGGTAAAGAATGAAATGGCACAAGAAATATAATGTCACATGTAGCAGTAATATAGACGGTGAGCGATTTAAGCAAGAGGGGCGGAATTTGTTATAAAGCAGATCGCATACATTTGTAGATATTGACTTCCACCTGCTGGTAGAAGTGGTAAACTGCAGCAAGAAAAAAGGCCCAATTCAGCTCTGTTGATTTTACAGAATTAACTGTGAACAATTGATAATAATAATAATAAGATCATAACTGACAAATAAAGTCATCAGATTGAAAGACGGTTTAAATAAAATTAGGAAATTATCTGCAAATAAAGACTAACCACCATTTCCTTTATGGTATATTGATCGTTTGAAGACTATAATATATTACTTTTAAAAAATATGTTTTATCTCTGTTGACCCTGACCTGTTTGTGATGCTTTATAATGAAGCTATTTGAACTTGTGATCCCTCGTGGTCTGTGGCCTCTTACATCAAGATTGACTTTTTAAATATTCAACCAGAATATTTTTATAAACAACAGACAAAAATGAAATTATTTTTGTCTTGGCTGCATTTTTTTATGTTTTTACTTACCACTCCTCAGATCGATCCTCGGGAGAAGTGTCAAGAACCAGTGCTTTATATGATTTGTATGAAATATTCTCAATATTCCTCTAAAAACTGCAGAGATTATTCTGTCAAAACAAGTAATGTGTGTTTACTGATGCTTTTATATATTTATTTGAATGCTGCAGTTTCTGTGCTTGTATTTCAATTTATGTATGGGCCTGTTTCACTATCAAGAAGAGTGAGGACATATGGCCAGTCATCACTGAAACACCATCAAGGAGGATTAAGACTTTGAAGGAAAGGATTACGTTTTAGTGTCCTCACAAAGATAGAAGAACAAAGGTGTGTTGGTGTATTGATAAACTTGACACTGTTATAAATCAAGAATTAACCAACTTTATTTGAATAATTTTACAGACAGACGTAGAACTGGTGAAAATCGACACAGTCACAACAATGAACCCAGTAAGAGCTCAACCTGTAGTTCCACATTTAAGTTCAGGCTCACATAAAACTTCACTGTCTCCTGGTTTCCTGCCAATCT
Organism: Paralichthys olivaceus; assembly: GCF_024713975.1. Lineage (NCBI taxonomy): Eukaryota > Metazoa > Chordata > Actinopteri > Pleuronectiformes > Paralichthyidae > Paralichthys > Paralichthys olivaceus. Next base: position 8,069,731 of record NC_091112.1, read on the forward strand.
GTCTGCAGCCTCCTCAGACTACTGATGAAAATAATTATAAACAATAATAATAATACCCGCTGCAGGTTCTTCACTCCCTGCGGACCCTGCACTCCGACCTCAAGTGTCATTGAAAAAAACAAAAACGTTTTATTTTCTGTTGTTACTACAAATATCAAGTACTGAGGAGTGTTTAATACCACTCTTATCAAACAAAAATACCATTAAATAAAACTATCCTTTACAATATTTATCAAAACAACAATTTTCCACACAATTCATAGAGTTAATACTCCAGTAATAATTTATGTATTCTCAAGATCTCCCAAGAATCCATAACTCGATGGCTCTCTGTCAAATGCATAGACTATTTCTCTATGGGAGATGAATACACTGAATCAGTAGAACTAAAATAGAAACATACTAAACAAATCTGCAAACAGAAAAGACAGGAAAACAAATTGAGATTGAGGTGAATTTCAAAAAGTCAAAAACAAATATTTTTACAGTTTTTACAACCGTAGTTTTTTCAGGCAGATGTGAGTCGGGACCACATCAGTAGAAATTCTCGCTACATTTTTCTAATTCTAAAAAAATTACAGCATTAAATTGCTACATAACAAGAACAATGTGAAAAGATGTTTACACAATTTCCTGATCTGGGACACAAAGGACAAATTCAAGCCTTGAGAATTAAAGAACAGGTAACAACTCTTCATGGCTCACTGGTTATTTCACCACAAACCTGTTTCAACAAACTGGTGACAATGATGGCCATGACTTGCATTTATTTTTCCTGTTTTCTCAAGAGTAATTGATTGTCCATTCTGGACCTTTCAAATTTGGCGACAGCCAAATGAATAAATATGGAATTAAATGGTAAAGGCCATGGTGCCACAGATTCTGCTGTTTGACCAAAATAGGATATAATTCTACCCTGATGCCAATTTACAGTCTGAGGAAGAGTGTTAATCTTGTCCCTGGTGCATTGATGAAGCCCATCAGCAATGCACTGGTAAATAGTACACACCCAGTGACTCCTGAAACATTTTGGATGTGGGGAAAGTTTTGTCTAAAAGTGTTTGTGTCATAAAATATTTCATTTGAGTGACAAATGCAAAAATAATAAGGTGAATAATGGTTTTAGTTTTAGAGTTGAACCAGTTCACCACATCAGATTTTGTGCTGCAGAACAATTTGATTTAAGTGATAATAACACAACCAGTGCATCCTGTCCTGAACTTAATAGAGCCGCAGCCTAGTTTAGCCCGTTAAGATGGTGCTGGCAGAGGGACGATGGGGATGTGCTTTGTTAGTGACTGTGGAAGAGATCCTCTGCTGGGATTCACTGTAACTGAAGAGAAAATAACTGACTGAGAACCTTTCTGTGTTCACTGTCATGATACAGAACAGAGATAACAACAATCGGCCATTAATCACTGACAGCTCCAGTCAAGTTTGAATAATCTGTGAATATGGACATAAAACTGAAATGATTTCACCCAGATTTTTTTTATCATTGCCTTGTTGTATATTCTGGATGTTGAGACAATAATAATCCAAAAGCAAAAAACAATAAACTCCATAAAGGACATTAAACTGAAAATTGAAACATACATGAAAAAGGTAAACATGACATAAAACATCTGGGGTTTCCTAGTTCTTATAATTCTGAATGTTTTAATAGAACTTTTATTTGTAAGATTTGGTATTTCAGATATTATTTTTGTCCTCAACCAGCAGATGTCCTTCTCTCTCTCTTCATTTCTGCCCGTGCTGCCACACAGTGTCTTTCCACCATTTGTACAACAATGGTTCTGCCTCATTTCCAGAGAACGAATATCGATGTGTGTTTCAGTAACTAATATATCTACATTCTTTAAAAACAAGCATTTCTAACACTTCAAATGAAACAACCGTAAACTATGACAAAAAAAAGTGAGTCCACCTCATTGCTTTGCATACTGTATATTGTGGATTAACGTGTGCCCCTGTCCTTTAGGAGTTATGGCTGGTTCCTGGAAAGAACAACAGGCGTCTTTGTTCAGCAGTCAGCGTCGTGCACGCTGGAAGACGACAAGAACACGATGTGTCTTCACGTTCCTTTATGAAGAGACCCTGAGGATGAAGTGGAGCGGCTGTTCGCCTGCAGGACACAGAGTTAGACGTGCAGCAATTAGATCCAACAATGTGAGTACGTGTGTATACATAATATACATTCACATTACCTATGGCTATATAAGATACAAGTGCATGACTATGCTAAATCACTTGAATGTTGTAAATCACAATTATTGTCATTATATCTCAACCATTATTATTAATGGAGGATGATGATATATATATATATATATATTATTTTTTTTTAAATCTTGTTTTTAAATTAAAATATCATAATAAAGTAAGTAAAGTATCATCAGGTGTAGGTTTAGGTTTGTTCTTTTAAATGTTTGATTGAATATGTGAAGAACATTAACTACTTTATCTATTTCACTTTTGTTCACAAAAAGGAATAGTCCAATTTGAAAAAAGTACTCTTACATTATTTTATTTCAAGTAATTTTCAATAAGTCATTGACTAACTTTCTTCAATCTAACCAGTTGTGAATGTACACAGTCACGTTAACACCTCTGCATTACTGGAATAATCTATCTTCTGGTGATGTGATGATGGTCCAGCCAGTATGAGACACACAAAGTAAATAGTAATGAAAATCTAGACAAGGAGACATGAAACATGAAACAACAAACGTCTTTCAGGATTTGTCAGCTCCTCCAGAAAAATATATTCCCATGATACTGTTCAACATCACCCACAGTGTCATCCACTTTAATTTCATCTGATTTATAATTCCTCACCCCTACAGACTGACATGCTGCCAATCTCCTGTGTTTAAGAAGTTACCCACACATTCCTCTAGGGGGAAAGAGGAGAAGACAGAACAGTTGTAGGTAGCATCAGGCCCGACTGACAGGCTGATGACACACAGTATGGTGATGCTGGGCGAGTTTTACCCTGAGGGACACAACTGAGTCTTTTTTTCCCTTATTTGTTTGCCTCTCTCTTGAGCCTCTTACAAAACTGAGAAGGACGAGACAGCCAGGTTGTGGAAGTTGACAGGCGGGCATGCTAACACATGAATGCAGACGCAGGTTTGCACAGAAGTGACAGACTCTTCCGATGCAGACAATGTACAGACAAGAGGACAGGGAGAGTTAGTGAAGACATTTTTAATTCTGAGATGGATGGGACTTTTATGTTGCTCTAGTGATGGATCAGATTTGCTGTTGACTGACTTTAAGTTGCACATTTTAGATTAAACTTTAATTAAAGCACAAGTATGATTCCCCGACCACCAGCCAATGCAAGAACTGACACTGAATTACTTCATCTAAAATATGAATGTTTCCTGGTTTAATCACATGTATGTGATATAGGCCTGTATTTTTACTGTTTAGAGTAAGACATTCTTTTATTTTTGAATTTGTGGGGAGACTTCAATATAAAAATCAATGTCTTGGTAAGATTTTTTTTAATTAACGAAGATAAGACTTTTTTTTTGTTGATTCAGGTTTTAGTTTCAAGGATTAAAGAAAAAAAACATTTTTAGTCACCACTCATTTGCTTTAAATCCAAACCTACGTAGTGTCAGTGAATGCTGCAGAGGAAACTTACTTGTTTGGAAGCTTCAGAGGATGAATGGACTTCGTTTCCAAAATTTCCATTTAACGTCAACATTGCTGTAAAAATAGGTGTGACAACATTTTAAATATTCCACTCAGCAGGTTTTAATAATAGTTTTAACACATGACATTTTTAATTTTAACCAACTTAAATCAGTGACCACATCTAACTTAAAGTTACCAGTATTTAGTTTGTTCTCTGCCTACAAAGAAATTAAAAAACTAAAGTTCCTCCTCACCTTGTGGATCGATCCTGGGGTCGATGAACCCCCAGTGCTGATAGAGAGCAGCCAGGTCGTGAGGACTGTAGTTCTTCAGGAGACTCAGAACATCAACGTCCATTGGCATTTCTACTGTTGACTCACTCTTTCCCTGAGCAAAAAGGAGTGGATCTAAATAAGCTTTGCTTCCGTGTAGCCCCCACATGTTCATGGCAGCCCACAGATCAGGGCCCTTGAGACCTGAGGAGGAGTCACATGACTGCCTGCGGGGATGAAGTCTGTCTGCAGCCGTGTTAGAAGTCCCACCATGGCTCCTGGCCAACATAAAACCCAAACCCTCCTGAGGGAAGTTTCCCTCCACTGCAGCCCTGTGGCCTCTGTGCTGGGGACTGCTGGTTGGCTGGAAACTAGAGACGCTCTTGTTATGCACTATACTGCTCGATGAAGTACCTTGTACACTGGAGCCTTTACTTCCCCCCTCTGCTGCCCGGTTATGTCCACCAGACTTCTTCTGAGGTTGGGGTCCCACCCTCGCACTAGAATATGTCCCTTCTAAAGAGCGAGTGTCCTTTGACTGGTGCTTGGACTTTGGGACACCTGACTGGGTTTTAGACTGAGAATGGGTGCTTGCTGAGTGCTTGTTGCTGGGGGTTGTGAGGCCTGGGGGCTGTGTGCGCTGAGTTCTCGGGGTTGGTAAAGTTGGACAGTCCTTGCCTTCAAGGAACGGAGGAGGTCCTGTGCGTCTCCACTGGGAGACACCAGCCTTTAAACTCTTGAGATTGGTAATGCACGGTGCCCACTTGGGCGCCATGGAGCTGCTGCCGTCCACCCTGTGGGCCACTCGCTGATGGATCCACAGTACTTCTGGGTAGGTGGTCGTGTGGGAACAGTATGTGCACTGATGTCTCACCAGGCCCTCTGTTTTTAATGGGTAATTAACAGTGCTGTCTCCTTCACTTACAGGCAATGCAGACAGATTGAGAAGACTGCTAGCATCATCAGTAGTAAGTCCTTGCCCTTTGACCTCTGTAACACTTGACTTTTCAGTTTCAACATTTGACTCTAATAAGCCCTGGCTGGGCAAACATGGGTAAGGATTCCAGTATGGCTGACTGAGTAGTACACTCCTGTTCCTGAGGTAGTCCATGTATCTTGAGGTTTTGGATCCACTCTGGCTTAAGTTGTCCAAAATGGTGCCGTGTTTGCTATGGGACCCCAGGAAGTCCTGGTTGTGCTTGTGCAGGTGCAACCTGAGTAGTGAGGCGTCAACAGTGTGGAAATCACAGTGCTCGCAGAAGTAGGGTTTTTTATCTGCAGTATGAGAAAAAAAAGCAGTGTAAGGAACACACAGAATTAAAGAGGTGTGTAAGTGTCAGTTTATCATATCATTGTTTTATTGCAGATAAGGACACAAGCTCTATATGTTAAGTGGTAGTATATTTGAAATATATGAATAGATAGTAAAATAATTATAAAAATATTTAAACATATGTTTATTGACAATGTTTAAGTATATTTTCCAAAATACCTTTAGTGATTGGTATCTTGATCATTCTAATATCCTGTTATGGTTAAACTCAAATTTGTGAATGGGTTGATGAAGCAGCCCAGTGACAATTCTGCCACTCAGACACTATAAATCTACTTGACCCAACTTTACCTCCAGAGAAAACCTGGGATGTTAGTTTTCAATCTCTGAATAAACAAATACAATTACAGTTGTAATTCAGGTATACATCCACTAGAGGTCTCCCTTCCTCACAATACAATGGTAGTAAATTCATCTCCCACCTAATACAAAGTAGTTACATTTGTTTTGAATTGCTGTTGAATTGCTGGCCTGGTTTGTTTATCTGACTTTAAAGTAAAAAGAATGTAGTTACCATGAAATGTCCTCAAACATGACCTTCAGTTATTGTTTCCCAATTTAAAGGAATTTAAACGTCTATCTCCTATCAAAAACCAACGCTCTCGTGTGGTGCAGTGTTCTGGACTTACCCTCCTGGTCTTGGCTCCTGATGCTGTTGGTCAGTTTAGGTGAGTAATGAACATCTTTGACCTTCTTACTATGCAGCGCTTCATAAAATGCATGACCAAGTCCGTTCAACAGTATACGATCTTTCTGGGATATCCTCTTGTCACCTCCTTTAGCATGAGCCAGGCTGTTTGCCGTGTGGTCGAGGCCTGTATCCCCCTTCTTCTTCTTAATGTTGGAGCTGGAGGTGTCGATCTGCTTCCTCTTCTTCTCCTGCTTCAGGGGAACATACTCACCCTTGTCCATGTCGTATGCCACCTCAGCATCAGCGAGTCTTTCCTCCCATCCCAGACATTTCTCTGTGGCCTCTACTAGTCTTCCCTTAGTGGCCAGCTGCCACGCCTGGTAACTACAAATTGGATCCAGCTCTGGAATTCTCCTGCCCAGGGTTTCTTCCTCAGATGTGTGACTCTCACCAACACGGGTAAGGTTCAAACTTTCCAAAAAATGTCTCTTAGAATTTTGCAGCTCAGAGGCTTCATGGTCTTCATGTGGTGGATTTTGTGTTTGAGTGCTATTCAGTTTATGTAGCTTCTCATGTATTTGCAACGTCTTGCGGTCATAAAAGAAATTACCGCAGCCAGCACAGAGCTCATAGAGGCACTCTTCATTTATCAGGGATTCTGGGTCCTGGGGAACTCCATTGATTGTAGCAGGCGGTTCGTTGCTTCTGCCGCCTTGCAACTGAGCTTTAACGCGATGAATGCGCATATGACTTTGGAGGAACCATGCCTGGCGAAAACGACGTCCACATATCCGACATCCGTGATCCTGGGCATTGCGGTGTCTTTTCATGTGGGATTTAAGGAGTAGTACCTGAGGGAAAACCTGGCCACAGATGGTGCAGGAAAAAGACTCGGCATCACCAACCTTGTCTTTTTTCTTTACTTTTTTCTTGGTTTCTTTCTTTTTCACCTTCCCGTTGACTTTATGAGCTTTGTCCGATTTGGGGATGATTTTAGGGGGATCAGGGGTTTCAGTGTTATCTTTCTCCTCCTTATTTACGTCCCCCTCCTTGTCACTGGGATTATGGTCCAATAGGCCCAGTTTATGGCTTCGGATGTGGGCTTTCAGACTGCCCTTCTGAGCCGTCCTGTGCTCACAGTATGGACACTTGTAGGGCTTCTCTCTTGTGTGTCTTCTCATGTGCTGGGACAAAGAGCTGAGAAGAGGAAAGCTGCGACCGCACACCCCGCATGTGTGTCCAGAGGTCGCATCTTCCTCTGCCTCTGCCTTTATATTAGCTGTGCGTTTTTGTGATACGTCTTCCCTCTCTTCTTTCTCCATTACTTTTCCTGGAGCACAACAACCACAGCCGTGTAATAAATCCTCAAACTATGCAAAGTGTATGTTCCAGAAGTTAGTGAGTTCTCAGAACAGGTGTCAAAAAGGTGCAAAACATTACAGCTTCATTTTCCATCCTGATCCTTTTCTTCTTTTGGCAAGAATACCTGAAAATAGAAAAATAAATTTAAATAGACATGCAATATTTAACTTGTCAAAGTTGGCTCGGTTATTATAATATTAATTATAATATATGTATTTATTTATTATTATATTAATACCAACCCATAGTCAAATTGAACATAGGAAAGTGTAGTGAACATAGGAACATAGGAAAGTGTAGTAGTGTAGCCTCTCGTAGTGTGGCCCTCTCACTCATCATTCATGAATTATTCCTGCCTGATCTTGCCATGTTAAATAAAAGGTTTTGTGATATTTTTTGTATCTATTTTTCATAATCTTGAGGTAATTAAAACATATTAGAAATGAAGCCTGGACAAATCGTACAATTGTCAAAACAGTACATTATAAGGTTCAAGGTCAAGTTTAGATTTCTAATTACAGAGAGAACTAAACATGTAAGGCCTGAAACTGATAAAAGTCGCTATTGATACTTTCTTAGCTTGTTTCCTTTAAAAAACCCAGAATGCCACAGACTACAGTGATTAAGGATTTACTGTAATTAATAAAATAAAACTGATGTTACTCAGTCGGACAATGAGTTTTAAAATGTCTTTATTTCCTCTTTAATTCAAGGTACAGACAACTATAATGCAGAAATGCAGGGGCTGGTTTTGTTGTGAATACACCAACAGAGACAGCAGACGTTGCTTACATGTAGTGCAGTTTCACTCAGCATGTGTCAAAACCACAAACTCTGTTGTGGGAGAGATGGCCCACTGAGGCAATTTGCATCACACAGATTTTAGAATAACCTTTTGTCCCTTAGTGGATGAGCGACGCCTGTCTGTACGTATTAGAGCTCGGGTCAGTGTCTCAAAATGCGTGTGTGTCCTTTGGTTTCCTATGCCGAAATTGAGTGCATGAGGTGAAGCATGAAGAGATGTATTCATTCCTGGCCGACCAGGATGAACCCTGAGGGGCAGTCCACTCTAATTCACGATCAATAACACATTATCAACAAACTTCATTTTAGAAACTCGCACACAGACACAGCCACAGCCCTGATTCTACGATGGAATAAAGATTGTGGTTGAAGGTAACAAGGGACATCTGCATTTATTTTGGCATCTCGCTGTCACTAATGACCTTGTGTGTTGACCATTAGGTTTTAATCCTTTTAATAATTTACAATCATAGAAGTGGGCTTAACTATACCAGTGACCTGGAAGATAACTTTGACATCAGAGGTGCTAATATTTCTGAGACATCTGACTAAACCCAGAACAAAACCATCCTGAGCCAAAACAAGCCTTGGTTGTACTCTATTTAAAAAACAAGTAGCATCAAGGCACACTCTGATGTTGTTGAACATGTTCCTTAGGCAAACATGACTATCTGTTAGATTGTTAATAGCAAAAGAAAGTAATCTGTGGTGTATAGCCAGCCAGCCAGGCAGTCAAAAGAAAAACCTGCTATTGTGTTGGCCGCACTAGAACTGTCACATCGCCTCATGTCTGGCCCTCCACCCCTCATTGGGGGGTCAAGAGAGTTATTGTTAAAGCAAAGAGGCCTGGGCCTACATGTCACTGTCTTCGAATGCAAGTCTGAGCAGAGAGGCAGGACAAAGGACAACTCTTGTTTGTCTTGTCAGGCTTAAAATGTGAGGAAAAACTAGGTGCACAAACACTTAAAGGCTAAAAAAACCAGACTGACCCTGGTATGATTTTCTGGGGATGAGATTGCCTGTCAAATACTCTGTATTTGCATCCAGTCGCATCTGTCCGCATGCATGCATGCATGCCTGCTCGCAGTCATTTGTGCTGATCCGCTCACGCTGGAAGGGGTGCAGTATCTGGAATATGGGAGGAGTTTAGTAGGTTTTTCCGGACATGGCAGGTGTTTGGTAGGCAGACGCCATCAGATTAGTGCATGGGCAATGTGGCACACTGTCTTCAAGAGGGGGAGGATGTTCAAGAGAAACTGGAGGGTGGCAATTAAGGGGTTAAGGTTAAGGCGAATGTAATGAGTTAACACAATGGGGATAAAGTCAGAGAGCTGAGGGCAACAGATGGGAATAAACGGGCCATCAGTATGGAGTTAGCCGCCTCTACAGTATGAGCTTAGGTCTTTGTCAAAGCAGCCTACATGCTTAATGTGCTCTATATATTTGCATCTGCAATATCCTACTGTTGCTCAGTCATAAATTATACACACATTGTATAAATAAGGGAATGTGTGTATGTTTATGGTTTTCAAGACAAAAATCAATCTTTATGTAACATTTTTAACCTTCTGTTTTTCTGTCTGTGTTTTTTTACCTCTCCTGCTTTCATCCCATAAACACTGAAAGCCCTTTGGAGGATCTGTAAAGTAATGCAGATAGCCAAACATGTTGCTCCAGGGGTTTAGCGCATTTCTTTTAGAATCCCTCGCTTTTTTCTCTCTCTTTTCTTTGGCAGATGAATAGGCATGTCCAGTCAGCTGTCCTCGCATTGATTCATCCTGACGTCCCAACCAGCTCAGCACAAACTCCCTATGGTCAGGGCACTGATGCTGAGAGCCTGTGTGCTGTGATGTGTGTGTGTGTGTGTGTGTGTGTGTGTGTGTGTGTGTGTGTGTGTGTGTGTGTGTGTGTGTGTGTGTGTGTGTGTGTGTGTGTGTGTGTGTGTGTGTGTGTGCGCGTGTGTGAGTGAGAGAGAGTGCGTGTGTGCATGTACTTGAATGAAATATCCACTGTTGTATGTGCGTGCACTCCTCGTGTGCCTGGTCGCTGCACCCAACTGAGGGTGTAATTTCCTGCCAGGGACTCTTAGTAGAAATTTTCATGTAGGACTGCAGCTAATAATTCTAGTAGCATCGAACAAGCCAGAATATCTCAATCAGCTATTCTCTATCAGTTGAAATGCAGAAATGAAATCTAGACTTATAGCTAGTGTCTGCAAAATTCTGTAATCACAGACGTGTTTCCCATCATGCATATGTGCCTGTGTGTGCGCGTGTATGTGCTGAAGTCATCCAAATATTTTCAACAACCAGCAACAAACCTGTGCCAACATACCCCTGACTGGAGATAGCATGTGACTGTCCTTATGCTAGTGTTCAAAGCCATAGTCAGTCGCTAAGCCTCACATCTACTGTTTTGTATCCAATAATCCTGTCGGTCTCCATCAGCTGCAAACACAACTGATTCACAGATTGAGAAGTTGTCTTTGTTGTAAATACAAGAGGCTGTTTTTTAAGATTGTGAAGACATATGTATTTCGTCTTAATCTTCAAATCATCCCTCCAGCTCTGTGTCTGTGTCACTGCATCAATGCACAAAATCAAATCAATGTTTTCTATAAGGACATTATGACTACTATGACGTAATTTCAGATACAGTATACATATATACGTCAAATTATTGGATGCTATATGTTCCCGATAAAAAATTGAACAGCATTTGAGTAAAGAGATTATTACTGATTCCTCATACTCTAGTGGCAATACTAAACCAAGTACTTATATCTTTCATGCTGTATCTTCCTTGGACTTTATTATCCTGCAGTCACTGCAAGGTACTTTTAGAGTGTCCACATATTATCTTTAAAATTTCCAACCTTCTCTTTTTCCAAACCTGTAATAGCAACAAATTTTGTGAAGTTATGTAATAATAATAATAACGTAAGTTCAACATGAACATATGATATTTTAAAGAACAAAATGAAGAACAACAATTTTTTTGAAGAATCAAATCCCCAAGATCTTATTTAAAATTGACTGATGGCATCTCACAATGTGATTTTCAATGAATAATGTCATATTTCCAAAGCCTGAAGTCATTAATCTTTTGCTACAACCCCTCTAACTGAAGTGGAAACACATCTCGCTCAAGCTCGTTGCACTACAATTATCCCTTTCAGCACCAGTCACTTGTGCATAAAGTGCATGCCTGGATTGCCACTGACTGTCATATTCTGTCTTAAATAGAAGTCATAGACCACACAGTCGGCCATATTGAGCACCTGTAAAGCATAACGCACGACCAAAGGTAGAAATTGATTTCTTATCGCCTCACTTGTTCCAATACAGCTTAGTGTATGCAGAAAATAAAAGTCTTTCCTGATTCACTGCTGAGGCAGAAGGGAATGACTCATTCCAGATGTACTGGAGTCAGACCTCAGCCTAGGTGGCTCACGTCACCTTGGATTGAGCATCACTGGAATTGTGAGTGCAATATAAATGCCTTATTGTCTGAGCAATAATCTGTGACCACTGAACATCTATGTTAGTGCTCGAGAAAAAATAAATAAAAGTGAGTTACATAAAAAGGTGTTACTCACATCACTCCCAAACAATCTTGCACTCTTTCCCTTGTATGAAACACACTGTTCAGTGTTGCACACTATAGTAAGCACTCAATGACGGTGGGTCACTGACACATATCAATATACCTCAGTACAGCCTGTTTCCGATGCATAATTGACACACAACCCAAAGACGGTTTTCAGCATCGTTCCTCGAGTTACTTAATTGCACGAAAAATAGTGAAGCTGCACAGGACTGTGGGCAAACAGCCTAATGTACCTAAGAGATTAGACAGCCATGAGCTCAACAGTCACAAGCACGGACAAACTTGCGCACATCGAAGCCCATCCCCCTCCTTGTCCAACTCTCCACTCAGTTACACAACATGCACACGGATTACTCTTCATAGCATGAGATGAGCTGCTCAATGAGTGGTCTTTTTTCATGGATGCCCCCTCAGTGCAATGAAGCACACACGGGAAAGAGATACCGACCAAGAGAAGTACCTGTTTTTGAAACATAAACAATTACTCTGCGGGTAAAAGACACTTCTTGTCTGATACAAACCCAAATGCAGACACCAGTAACGAATGCCACTGAAAGGCAAAGGTGAGGAGATGTGATCTCTTAAGACGTTTTCAAATGACTCTGGTAATTGTAATGTATCTACTACGGTAAGTGTGAGGATCCACAATGAACCCAACTCTTTTCTGTGTGGATTGGCTAGTGTTGGAGACACTGGAGTATAATCTGCTGGCATTAACTTGCTCTCTAAAAAAAGCACTCTCGACAGGGATTAGATTATCATGGCAAGGTCAGCTCAGACTCGTGCTGACAGTCTCTCTTTATGTCTGTCTTTATGTCTCTCGATCACGCTGCTTTCTGTCTTTTAATTTATCAGTCTTCCTAGCGGCGTCTTTTCTCTCGAGTATCTTTCGACAGGTGAACATTTCAACACTGTCTTTGATTTTACTAGATCACACTGCCGATGCAATCAACAGAAACCATCAAAAGATTAACACAGATTAAATTTACCACATGTTATAGTACACTTAGCAATAAGCAATGTTCATGTCACTCTAGCTACTTTGCCATTTTTTGAAAATGGTGTTTGAAAAGTATTCCTATTATAGAAGAGTATTTCTAAAACAGGAATAATTTTCAAACAAAAAAAAAAAGTAAAACTTAATTCAAAAAATATATTGTGTTTGTTCAATCAGCGTAGGAAACAATCTCACTAGGGCTGCAATTTATGATTTTCAGTATGAACATTTTTGTTTCTAGCTTAATCATTAACTAATAAGGTATATTAAATTTAGGAATTTTTAATTAATACTCAAAAAAACAAAAATACACAGTTTACTGCAACAAAAAAGAAGTAGTAGTCTTACAACTGAGAAGCTGGAAATTGGGAATGCTTTGCTTTGGAAAATTGCTTCAATAATTAGCGGATTATACAAATAGTAGCTTGAATGTTTCTCAGTAGAGCTTAAACCTTTGTCAAGGTCAACAGTCCCCCCTACATTCAATCAAGCTGCACCAACTTTTACACAAACACATAGATATCAGTTCCCTTAATATGTGACTCTCCTTTTATCTTGATTACAGTTGTGATACAGTTAACTGACTGTGGTTTCAACACATTATTATCTTACGTGTTGGAGGCAAACATAAAATGGCATTACATCCCCCCGAAGTGTTAATGCCACAGACTCGAGTGTTGTGTTTTAAGACTGAGTTTTTTAAAATACAATTTCAATAAACCTACAGCAAAAGCTTACAACGACAAGTGCTTCTCAGAGGTTTTTAGCCTGACTTTGCCTATAGGTTTGTTATCTTCATGATATATAATGTGGATATTTATCAGTGTATAAGATCAATATTGCCATTCTCCTTCCCATACTGTGCTATGATTAAGGTAAGGATTGAGAAGGGGTAAGGCGATACCTGCTTAGCGATTTTACCCTGGAGCAAAAGAATGACAGCTGGCAGCAGGGTCTGGATTAGGTTTCCTTAGGGGTATTGCATCTTTTACACCACCGCTTCTTTGGAGTAGAATGGGCCGATAGTAACCCGACTCCCTCCAACCCATCCAATCTCGTCTCCCTCTGCCTCAATGGGGCCAAACAGAAGGGATCTGTGAACGCCTTACTCATCCCTCCCATCTTCCATCTGGACATTTTGTCAGTGTTTGCACTCCAGTTCCTCCACTGGAGACTTAAAGGGCAAGTTCTCTCTATTTTTTCCTCATTCATCACAAACTGGGAATCGTCTCAGTCCATTCAATACTGACTCACACTAAAATTTTTGTTTTGGTGGTCCAAGTGTTATCTAAGAAAAGTCCTGAATAGTGAGGATGTTGTACTTCGTTATAGCAATATTTTAATTTAGATGTTTAAGAATAAATACTATTTGCAATAGCAGGGACATTGACATAGTTACTATCATGAATTTGATAGTAACTACTATTAGATGTGCACTGATTAATTCAACTTTTTCATGAATGAAATCTAGGGCTACAACTATTTACTAGTTTCAAAACTATTACCTGCTAACCATAACCAATTTCCTGATTAATCGGTCTATGAAATACGAAAAAAAGTAAAGTGAGAAATACCTTTCACGATTTCCAAAAGCTCAAGTTAACATCCAGTTTTGGATTTTTCCAAAACATTTTGATTTGCTTACTAGCAAATTATCTATTTTTTGGCTTTCTATAACATGGTACAGCAACTGTATTAATCTTTTAGTTGCCATTTTAAAAGATGAATGTCATAAGAGCTTTTATTCCCATCTGTTCACACATGCAGTCGCTATGTAAACAGATCCACATTTTGGGCCTGAAGATGCAGATACCACGACCCACACAGAGAGAGACAACGTGGGAGCGACAGCTAGCATATGTTAAGTGGAGTCTGGATCCAGTATGGTCCATCTGCATGCTCTGCTGTGAGGTAATAACATCAAAAGAGAGGATGCACACTCAGCAGAATGTGCACCTGTATATGTGCACACTATTTCAGAAGCAGATTTCCATATTTTCTACTTAAATATAGTGCAGATAAGTTAATTAACTGTCATACACAGAAGATCAGAAGATTTATTTAGTTGAATTCTGGAGCCATGTAAAACATATCCGTGAGATTATTGTGCTGAGTTTTGCCTTTAGATGCATCCTCAGTAACAACAAGGTATTTAACAATTAAGTTTTTCATAATTACAAACAAGATCAATGGATGTTTAAACAGTGTAGGGGGGGGGGGGGGGGGGGGGGGTGTTGACAGCAAGTGGAAAAAGGATTTGATAAGACAGCGATGTCATAACTGATTAACTTACTGGTTTGCACGTGGCTTTATCAAATGATGATCATACTTGTGTCATACAAGACGTGTTGAATTCTCCCTTGTGTTTTTCTCCCTGCAGAATCATGGACTTCATCTCAACACTCGAAAGCTTAGTTTTTATGTGATGTGTTTTATTTAACAGATTGTAACTATTATTGTTGAATTAAAGGGATATTTTTCAATTATGTTAAGAAATGTGAAGCTGAATATTTTACTCAGTTTTATCTTGCACAAGAAATGTTTCTGTCGTTACATACTTTGATAAACAATAAATTCTTTATATGTTATTGATTGTATTTGCGTCCATTTTTGCTTTCTCACCACATTGGCTGTGTCACCGTCTATTTGATGCCTTTGCTTCCAGATGTGTGGCTGCATCTTTCTTTTGATTTGACTTAGATTGAGAAAAACAAACCTGCCCCAGTCCATTGTCACAGGAGGGAGCTGCCCAAAGTGGAGATGGGCCTTACCCCACACATCTTCCTGTCTGCTCTGTCTGCACCCTTCCCCCCATTCCAGCATCAAGCCCCTGTCCAGACCCCAGTCTCCTGACCCAGTCTACACGATTAAATCATTTTTCTTTAGCACGATTTTTTTGTGTGTGTGTGTCCCCCTGCAACTATGTCTGGTAGTCGTCGCACATGCACACCCTCCCCTATTGATCGTCATGCTGAGGAGATTACCCTAATAGCTGGGATTACCTCCCCACATGTTGGCTGACCACATACTGGGGGTGGGGGGGGGGGGGCAGGGATGGTGCATGTTGTGCATGATGTGCAAGTGTATGGGAGGAAGGAGGGGTGGAGGAGTGAGGAACAGATAGAGACAGGTTTGTTTATTTGTTGTCTGCGAGCAATCGAAGGCTAGAGTTGAAATGTACAGAGTTCAGGGATAACGCCTTGTTGCATGTGGGATGTAATTAGACTCTTTGCAGCCTACATCTCCATCTTTATGCTTCAGAGCAATGATCAGATGGGCGCCAACACACAATCTGACAAACATGAGACAGATGACAGAGTTTGAAGCACAGCAACATGTCCTTGCAGTGCTGTTCGCCAACCATGAACCAAGAAAACCACCTGAGAACTATTCTGAAAATTGATAAATCAAGTCGAGTGAAACATTTGGCTGAGGCTCATCAGATGTGAGGATCCACAGCTCTTCTTCCTGTTGATTTTTACACAAAGCAAACAACCGCATCTTCTTAGTATAATTGTGGCAGTTTCTTTTAGTTTCACTGCTCTCTGACACGTTATGAATTACAAGATGAGTATTAGACGCAGCCTGGTTGTTCTCTAATCACCAGCTTTCTGCCACATGCCCTGACAACAACATCTACAACCGCCTGCAGGGCAGCACCGTCCCATCCACATGTTTCCCCGCAGCTCATCTCTGGTTTGGCTGCAGCTGCTGGTGGTGGGTCAGTTTCTCCAAAGTGTCAAATGTTTGGATCAGATATAAATCGAGGGCCACGGGTGCAGGCAGGCAGAGAGAGGGAGACTGGAGGCCATTCAGACGGTGCAGAGAAAGAGGAATTCCGTTAATCCGCCGCTGATCCGGTACAATGGCAGCCTTGTTGTCTGTCCCGTTTGCGCTCACTTAACCACAAGTTTGCGTGCGTTGACAGTGTTCGCTCCTCGGCGGAGCCAAACCCCAGCAAAGACAATTACAACCGCCGGATAACGACGAAGACAACGCGGGGTCAGTCTCCGGCTGCCGCGGAGGACACTTGACCTGGCGACGTTCCACTATAACTGACATCCGCGTTACAGCCTCCCCCGGACGGGATGGTCGGAGCTAACTTTCCCCCCGAACAAACTCCCACACAAACCCCCCAACACGAGCGCCCGCAGAGCCCCGGCACACAACAACTAGCCCCGCTATCTGTTTGTTAGTTCAGCGTCACTTGCTCTTACCTCGGGCTGAGGTTGGGCGGCGGGTCGCTCCTGGAGGAATCACCGTTAAGAAACAAAACAATGGCGGTTGAAGTGATGAAACACTCCGGGGCGCTGAGCTTCACCTTCCTCCTCCTCTTCAAACTTCACCCTCCTTCAGTTGCAGCGGAGCACCTGCACCGCAGTCCCGTCCTCCTCCGCCTCCTCCTCCCCGGGCAGACAGCAGCAGCAGCGGCGGCAGCGGCGGTCGTCGTCGGGGGGGTGGAGTGGGGTGGATGGGGGGGGGATGAGTGACGCGAGAGATAACGTTATTAACGTTAATGGAGAGCTGGCGTGCGCGCGCGGCACCGCCTCATCCACCGCAACCTGCAGCCACCGAGAGGTGACACGTGGGCGCGCGCGCGGGATGTTGGCACCACTTAGCTTTGATTCGTTTCTAGTGGTGACGCGGGGCCCGTGAGAACATGGGGCCCCTGGGTGGAGAGAGACCGGAGGGCCCCTGGGTGGAGAGAGACCGGAGGGCCCCCAGCTCTCCGAATATAGACCACAACCCTCAGACTGAAAGATAATGTGGACAGTTCACTTTAACACCTTTCATACAGGAAATGCAGCTCAAAGTCCTTTACATGAAGTAAAGATACAAATAGAAACATGTTCGTAAAAATAAAAGTAACATAAGAAAGTGTTAAAATGGTATTTAAAAGAAAAAGAAAGAAAAAACATTGAATAAAAGAAGAAAGAAGGTAATAAAATGTATAAAAGCGCAGGAGAGTGGGATCTAGTTAAACAACAAAGACAACAACAATAATAATAATAATAGTAATAATAAACATATCAGTATAGCACCTCTCATATGAGAAATGCAGCTCAAAGTGCATTACACGCAATACAGATAAAGATAGACACGTTAATAAAACATTCGCCTGCTATTTCCTGGGAAAACTGTAAACATTTTGAAAGAAAGTTTTAAAAAAAAATAGCTCTTGATCTTTTCTTCCAAAACCCAAACTGTATTCTTCCACCAAGTTTTGTGCAAATCCATTCTATTGTTTTTGTGTAATATTGCTTACAATCAAACTAACCAACAAACAAAAAGACAGCAGTAAAACATAACTTCCCTGGCAGAGGTAATAATATCAACAATGACAAAAATGAGCAGCTTCAAATTTTGTTTTATGGTGCAATGAGTTGGGAATGGAAGAATGGTGCAGCTTCCATCTCTTGTGAAACTGTCTGATTCAGACCCAACAAGGTCAAGAGTAATTCCAAACTGTTGATAAGTTAAAAATACTTATAAGTCATCAAAAAACAGTGTTTATCTCCAATATTCAGCTTGGAAACCTTTGAATTATCAAGGATTCTAAGTAGAGTTTGGTGTATTTGTTACAGTGGCAGGTTTTCTAGTTTAGGAAGCCAGGCATCATGGGTAATATCCTCCGTTTAGTTGCGTTTCAGTTAAGTGAACATTGAAGTCAGAGCTCTGGTCAGAAGATTGATAGCATTTGTTTTTTCTCTCAATGAAAATCATGTAATTGCTCGACCACAGATCAAAAAATAATGAATCCCCATGTGTGTTTGCAGGGGGCGCTCTTGGTAATCAGTAAATGTTACATAGTGTTGCTTTAAAGATATAAAATACCAAGAGCAGGATGATCACCTCAACACTTGAAGGAGCCTCTGGTCTGTTACTGCTCTGGTACTGATGAAGCTTCAAGCTCATGCTAACTGAGGAAAGACGTCACTTTGATCTGACATACAGGTCAGCAGAGTAGAAGTAGAGAAATAATTACAGCAAGTAAAACCTGTTTAGTATTCATATGGGCATCCGTTGTTTTAAGACACACCAGTATGTGACAGTTTGAGCTGATAAACTGGCAGATAATTGAAGAATATGCAGCATATTTCTGTGTTGTTGTGCATCTCAGGATTCATTTGTGGCTGCACAATAGAATCTGACAGTTGGACAGATTTCATCTCTTCAGTTGTTAATTACATTGTCAGTTTAATAAGTCTGCTTTGATTTCCAACTCCGCAAATCAACACCTCCACCTAAGGCTTTATGTTGACTTTTGAAGTGTGAAGTTTTAGTTTTAAATTTGATTTTAATTTGGTTGAAATGTTTGACTGATAGATTCTGTTTATTTAGTTGTGTCTTCAAGTTGTGTTCATATTCCTTCCCTGAACAACTCCATCACACAGCGAGTGGAGGCTTTTGGTTGTTGGGTCTAACATTTGTCACCAGAGGGCTCACTTTAACAGACAGTGAGTGCTGAGGGGAGCCCACTCCAGGCCTCCTCCTCCTATTCTTCCTCTTCCTCCTCTCTTTGACACAAGTGTTGTATTCTCATTCTTACAATGGGTGGCGACAAAACACTGTCCTCACAGACCTATGGCACTCAACTCAGCTGCCGTGCTCAGAAGTGCACACATCATGGTGTTAGAGACTCCATGGACCCCAGTATGTAATCCATTTATAAAAGTGGATACTAAAATATACCTCTGATCAGCTGACACCAAATGTGAGTTTAAAAAGGCAACATTTCTTCTTGGGACATTTTTTGTCTTTTTCAGTTGATTGTGCATGAGAACAAAACACATTTTTAAATATGAGAGGAGACTACGGAATAAAAACCTGGGAAATCAAAGAATTAGGGTGAGTTGATTGAAATTGAATGGATTGCTAATTAATGAGTTTTGAGTCATGCTGCAGTGCAGCTGCACCTTCTTACCAAGACTTATTTAAGATGTGTATACTTGTGGTCATCTTAGCTTAGCATAGAGAAAACCCCTGTCTCTGTCCAAAATTTAACTTAATCCTTTACACCTCAAATTATTTTTCCAGCACTTACACCCTCATTTTTACACTTTGGGTTTCATGCAGATTACAATGAATGAGCTATAACGTTTTAATTAGTGAGTTTTAGAGGTGATGGCATTTTTTGTAACATTCCAAAGAGTAAATTTAACAGATATGTCGCTTTGAATGTGCAGGGATTCATTAATCTACAGTTTTACAGAACTTGGGAAGATTCTTGTCTGATCCAAACACTGATAAAACGGTTTATAGTTAAAGTTACAATCTTCAATCACTGTGTAGCAACCTCATTTGTTACAATAAAATGAAGGTAAAGATATGTCAATGAGAAAAACTGGCAAAACTATTGTTGTTTCATTGGAAACATTGCGAGTGTGGGAGCTTTTTTGTCCAGCGATTCTATGAGGATGGCTCAGTTCAGAGCAGCATTAATCAACTTCCCCACGCTTCCGCCTCTTCCAGGCTAATCTCATTTAGTCAGTCAGTGCTGATGTTCTTTCCACTATCAACATTTCTTAATGAAGAGTCATCTCTGCTGCTCAATTTAATCTCAAGGCAACACAACAGATATAAATAGAAGAGGAAAAAGCAAATTGCCTAATTTTCTGTCAAAGTTGTCTCATTTATTTTAGCTGTACGTGAGGTCAGACTGCATTTAACACCCCTGATGTGTTCTTCCATGCAAAGACCCACAGATAATGACATTTTTACTCTGAAATGATACTATCAAATTCATGGATAAAATATGAACGATTAACCTTTGATATTGATTAATATTAACAGCATATCCCAGATGGATAACATTGATATGATATCAAGAAATTTTACATACAGGGTTGATTGAATAAGGATGAGGGAAACCCCAATAAATATCTGAACAAAAAGAAAGACAAGTCTCAAACTGGTGCATATCTTATTTATTTAATTATTTAACATGTGGCACTTTTTAAAGTGCTTTAACAAAAGTCAAACAACAATACTCAACAGCAAAAGTAGCTAAATTCATAAAAAACAGCAGGTTACAGTTAGATGAAGGAACAAGGAAGGTCAAGCAAATGTAGAACACATACTTTTAATTTCAGGGATTTGATCACTAGTGACTCACATTTAGGACAACATATTTAAATTACATACATATATTCTACATGGTTATTATCATTAACAGAAGAGATTATATTATAAATATGATTTCATTGTTCTATGATGCTGCAATTACACCAGATTTGTGTTAAAGTAAATAAAACATACGGGGGGAGTTATTTAACTAAAATACATAAACCAAGGAGATTCAAGAAAAAAATCTGTTCTTTAATTCATTTCTCAAAACACAAAAATTGAAACTCTTAACTTGGCCAATGGTCCAGTTTCCAAAAAAAATGTGTTGGTATTTCTGTAAAATTCTTTGGTTTAATTGTTTTTTATTTTATTATTCCATCCTTATCAATTTTTGCTTTTAGGGTTTAAGGTGGAGCAGGTGTTTTGTAATATGCAGAGTGGAAATGATGATGCTGGGTGGAGCATGAAAACAGGGTGGGTGACAAACATATTGTTGTTGCTGTCGTTCTGTGTTACGCTGCAGAGCTGGTGGCTACAACTCTCTGAATACTGAAGATCTGCCTCCAATGTTAAATATCCAGGTAAGTTAAATTTTTTCTACATGTAGCTGAGAATTTGTGTAATAAACGGACAATCTGAAAATAAAGGCCAAACAACTTCAGTATATTGAACTATTTTATTTCTGTGAACTCTTGTTTCAAAACAAACCACAGTCCTGACTCATCTCTGCAAATTAAATGTTTTAGTTACTTATTCCACTGTTTCTCGAGCTAAGAAATAAATGGTAGCTTGGATTGTTGAATGTAAAACAAAGTGAAGGACAAAAATTGAATAAGTCTTTTTGGTACATTTTCCTTTAACAGTCATTGTTATCTTTGTTTTCCAAGTGATTTGTGCATTGTAGTTTGTCATGGTGAAATGTGGTGGCATATGAGAATTAATCAAGAACGTCTTTCATCACTGTTTTAAATCAACAAGTTTAACAAAAATCATACTAATTAAACTTATCTAATCACTTTGCTGGTTGTTTTCTTGCAAATATTGACTTGAAAATGAAATCACACATGTAGATGGCAGCTTTTGCTTTTTATTTGATTTAGATCGTTACAAGAATGTAAACAAAATTAAATAAAGGAAGTGATTTCTTTTTAAAAAGCTCCTGCAAAGTGTGTGAGTTAACAAAATGACATCAAAATTTGCCATATCATCGTCCTGACAAACATTGGGACATTGTTCCAGATGCTATTGATTTAAACTCCAGATATATTTGTTTAATTTCATATTAAATGTAAAACTCCTAATTTTCAAACTCTTGATAAATGTTGGCAATAGACATTTACAGAATATTATATATTATGTTTATGATGTCACAGAATATGTTGGAGTTATCTGTGAAGATTCTTCGCAGGCTTTTCTACTTCAAAATGTGGAATACGTTTATTTGTGTGTCCTCCCAGAGACATTTATTTCTTTGAGATGTGAATAAGATTAGCTAACTCTGTGGCTAACACTTTAGCCTAATCTGTTTATCTGACAAGACTAATCTACTTATTTGCTCATAAACTGTGGCTGCCATTATGTAATAATGATTTCCGCTTTCCTTTCAGGGACAGATGACTGTCAGCCAATAAACTGACAACCAGAACCTCACATTTTTAATTTGTTCCTCACAAAAGGAGGACGAGAGATCAACATTTTCAATAATACGTGTCGACATTGACCATCAACAGTTTGTCAAAATGTCAAACATTGACTTCAAGAGACTTGAGTTCTTCCGCAGCATCCTGAGCGGCTGCAGCATCGGCCTGTTCTGTAATAACTCCCACCTAAATTTCCACAACATAAGTTATGACAATGGGCTGGAGAGTCTTGATGATGGATCCCCCTGGTTACGAATCATCATCTCCGTCGTGTACTTCGTCGTGGCTACTGCCGGAGTGTTGGGGAACTTGTTGGTGATGTTCCTGCTTTATTCCACACACACCATCAACACTGGCACCATCAATTTCTTTGTGTTCAACCTAGCCTTGGCCCACCTGCTCTTCTCCCTGGCCTTGCCGTTTTGGGCCGTGGACATTGCGCTGGACTACAGCTGGCCTTTTAGCTTGGCCACGTGCAAGGCCGTGTCCTTACTCACTGGACTGAATGTCTTTGCTAGCTGCTTCTTCCTCACAGCTATGAGTTTGACCCGTTACTGCTTCGTGGCGACTGCTCTCAAACCCAGAGCCTCCCTGTGCAGAAGATCCTGCACTTCTCCGGTGGCCACAGCCTTTATCTGGGCCGGAGCACTGATAGCGGCAGTGCCCCGAGCTGTGTTTGCTGACCTGAGCCTCGTGGGCAGTGGCAACGACACAGCGTGCCTGCTCCGTTTCCCAGATGGCACAGCCTGGCTCGGAATAAACCAGCTCCTGCGCATGGTGCTGGGTTTTCTGCTGCCCTACACCATCATAGTCCTATCATACCTGCTTCTGCTGCGCTTCCTCTGTCGCCACAAACTGAAAGGTTCTCGGCGAAAGTCTGACATTTCAAAGTCTGTGGCGGTGGTGGTGCTTTCGTTTTGCGTCTGCTGGTTCCCGTACAATGTCCTCACGCTTTGGGGTGTCCTGATCCAACTCGACATCGTTGATATCAGCTCTTCGTTCTACTCGGCTCAAACATACTTTTTCCCTCTGGCTAACTGCTTGGCCTTCACCAGCAGCTGCTTCAACCCTGTCATCTACTGCCTGGTTAGAAAAGAATACCGCTTGGCGCTCCACAACGTGCTCCTCAAGTTGAGTCTGGCCATTGTGTCCAAGGTGTCATCGGCACAAGCTGGGCAAGTGGCTGTTCCTCTCAACACATACAGCCACACAACTCCATCTGACACAAAGACACACAAACCAGTGTCAACACTCCCAACTGCAGTGTCCACTATGTAAAGCCACAACTGCACGCAACCTCACTATTGCTCTTTTTCTTCTCCTTCTTATGATTATTAATAGTGTAAGATGGTTTATTATTAGTATAAAATTACTGTGCACATATTTACTACTGTAGTTTGGACCAACAATATACTGCACTGTACATCTGGATTGTTATTGTCTTAGTTTTAAATCGTCAAGAGTGAAAAACCTTTTTTGTCGCTTGTTCGAGAAGCAAATAAAGATATTTTTAATCTACATTTTTATTGTGTTATCATTAGTCTAGTCAGTGGATTAGTGTTTGATGCCCTTTTTTCAAACTGTTTACAGAGATAAATTAAAAATATATATAAACCTAAATCTTACTGTTTATGTCAGACTGACGTAAATAGCTAATATATCAAATTAAAGCAGGAAAGGAATTTTTTGGCAAAACAGAGCGAAGTGTTAAAAAAAGAGTAGTGGATACTAAAGAAGGTTAACAGTGCTATGTGTGTATGTATTTTTCACAAAATGTTTTAATTATTTTGGGGGATATTTGAGGAATTTTTCATAACAATTTAAATTGGAATTTTCAGCATTTTCAACATCAACATAAAAAATTCTATTGAATGCTTTATGGTAATTGTCCTGTAATTTTGAGTGAAATTTCAGAATATTTATAAATTATTCAAAAATATTCTGCACATTTTTCTAAAAGGTTTCTGCTATTTTTTGTCTTTAGTCCCTTTACACCACAAGATGGTGGTATTGTTCATATTTTAAACTGATCCCACACACTCTTAACATGGATAAATAATAAAAATCTCCATTTAGGGGTTTATTAATTTATTGAAATCACTCAGAAATCACCTTAAAAATGAATACATTCCCTTTGTTCAAACAAAACAAATCATATCAATTAAGTATAGTTACACTAATGATAATCATTACAAGCGCAATCATACCCACAATAACTACCATTGTAAATAAAACTACCAACATTAAACATCCACCATATAACATCAGGGGTCTGGAGGGTATGGCTTATCCATGGGGCATGGCTTATTTCAAAAGAAATGTCAAGTAAATGAAGGTATTACATCCAGTAGGCCTAATTCAAGTCAGAAACCCCACCAACTTAATATTTGTAACACAGTAGATCAATTGTGCAGAATAATAGCTGCCAAGAAAAATACTTTGTTAGATTCCAAAATGCTATACATCCATTTTATAAACATAAATATGTTGATTGTTAATTACCTCTTTTTCAAAATAAACAAAGATATCTCATATCATTTATTAGGTCCTGCTTTAGCTCCCGCAAAAAGGCAGTTCTTCTTCTCCCTTGGGTCAACAAAGGTTCTTACATCCTGTAAAATGTCACGACTCTGTAAACATAAAGCACTTCCTCCATCGTAACTTCAACTTATATTACAGTGGAGTATTTATCACATTTTTCATTTGGAGCAACAAACAAAACTCTTGGTTCCTTTTAGGGTCAGGAACCAACCAAAAGAAAAGCAGATTAGTTACCTTTATAGCACAAAACCCTCATTTCAAGTCCTTTCTGAAATGTGTTTAGCTTTAATGCTCACTCGCTAAAAATTGCGTGTCAATATTTTGTGCATTTGGCATCAAGGGTATTAAAAGATGTCTCTGTGTTCCTCCTAACACCTGAGAGTCTGACAGATTCCTGGAACACGATCAATCTCATCCCATTAATAAAAAGGATTCATATGAATGTTACGGTAACGGCACTTAAATGCAGTAGTAAACAGGACAGAACTTTAGAAATGGCCCTGTGATGGCAAAGGTTTTATATAGAAACTCTTAACAACAAGCAACCAAAATTAAACCTAAAACTTTTGTATCTAGTTATGAAAAAATTAACACTTTTTCTCAGAATTGTCTCTTAAATAAATAAGCTTTGTTGGGGGGGAAGGGGGCAAATGGAATAAAGTATGCTCTCAGGTTGTGGTATG
Organism: Paralichthys olivaceus; assembly: GCF_024713975.1. Taxonomy (NCBI): domain Eukaryota; kingdom Metazoa; phylum Chordata; class Actinopteri; order Pleuronectiformes; family Paralichthyidae; genus Paralichthys; species Paralichthys olivaceus. The sequence continues at coordinate 8,095,318 of NC_091112.1, forward strand.
AAGAGTTCAGAGGTAGCACACTGTACCACTGCAGCTAATACAGAGAAGATTCAATAATATATGGGTCTAACATATATATATATATATATATATAACATATATTTTTTATGTCTTTAAAATCATTTTCCTCAGTTTATGGATTGCAGCTTCTTGTAAAATGAAAACAGAAGTGCATTATAACATTTCAAAATACTGTATTGCAATGCAGGATAAAGAAATAAACACATATTTGAAAAGAAGATGACTTAAAACTGCAATCCAGTATTGAAGAAAGCACCACAGCTGTTTTGGTTTTCACTACACTGGCAAAGATATGATAAGAATTTGTCCCTATTAGTTCATCTGAGACAGAAGTGCTGGGAATTCATTCGACCCTCATCCCCTTAACACAGTCACATCAGGGCACTGTAGTTTCTGGATTGCAGCATTAAGAGTTATAATATATAAGAGTCAGTGTTTACCACACGTCCAACATGCCTGAAGGCCTACCCTTGATTTGAATACATTTTACATATAAGAATAGATATACAGTAAGCTATTTTATACATTTGTGGTAACATAAACATATAATTTTGTGTCATTTATATTTATCTTGAAATAAAATGTCTTTTTAAAGGCAAGAGGTTAAGATAAATGATATCAACCATGAAATCTGTAATATAAATGATTCTGACTAACATACGGAGTTAACCAACACACTGCTTATTAATTCATCACCTGACTACAAAAAAATGACATTTAATATACAAAGTTTACAAATTGTTTTGTGTCTGCATTGTTATTTTGGGCCCTGTGACACGGACTGTAAGGCAGTCGAATCCTATGCACATATACTACACATCCCTGCGTAGAAACTCATCATTGTTCTGTTGTTTCGCCGTCTCTCGTCTTTTTGTTTGTCCAATCCTCCCAGAACGTTGTGGTTATATAATGCAAAAGATTGAATGCCACCCGCTTTGGAAAAATAACGGAAGAGTCATCAGGTTGGAATGAATTTTAAAAAAAAAGATGCCTTCCCAGAAGAAAGCCCAGTTTTTTTGTACATTAGAATATCTGACTGCAAACTGACTTACTCGTCTTCATGTTTTAGAAAAAGCTCATGCAGAAGAAATGATGCACATCTATGCTTCAGAGACAAACACAACAGATGAGTAATTCTATACTTACCTATCATATCATTTGTTTCCAGTTTCACGTTGTGTTTACAATCATCAATATTAAAATGGATTTATATCGCAATTTTCAAAGCAATGTTGCAAAGTGCTGTGAAACTAAATCAACGTGAACAGAATCAAAAAGCAGACGTGGAGGGCTGAGAGGTGAAAGGCCTGGATTTATAACTTTGAAGAGGTTGACTTATTACTTTGAAGCTTTGTTAGGGTTCTTTCAGACTGACTGTGGGGGTAGAGGGGTAGGGTTCAGGGATTTATCATGATGATTCGCCACATGCAGACAAACGACTACATGGTTTAGAGAGCTAAAGGCAAGGTGGTTGAGGTTGGGGTTAAGTTTAGGATGGTCCCAGAAAGTGACCCTCACCCTAACCAACACTGTTTCTTAGATTCAACCAGAATCAAACAACCCTGACCCTAACGATTTCCTTTTTTTATCAACTACTCTGCAAATAATTCTCTCAAGTATTTTACTAATTTAATGTAATTTGTATGTCAATGCCAATTAAATATCAGAAAAGATATGCAACGTGAAACAAACAGACGCAGCAAATTCCCACTTACAAGCAGCTGTGACAGGATGTTAATGTCGTAGCTTCTATGTTCCCCTTCGCTATCGAGTCTGCCTAACTTATTTGCATATTGAGAAATTAGTTGACAATGGATAACGAATAGTCGCAGGTAAAGATACAAAGGCATGTAGGTTGGATGATAGTGGGTCACCTGTTCATAGAGGGTCTGGATGAGGCTGAGGGTCAAAGGTCGTCTGCATTGTCCCTTTAAACTCTATATTCAGTTAAATTCCTTTTTACTAAGTAATATTTTTTCATACAGCACTTTGCGTCACTATTTGAAATATTGTACATTCGACTTTGATCATAATTGTGATCATCACTATTATTACAAAGTGAACAAAGCATTTTGATCTCATTTTTTTGTAAAAGATGATTTTTCATTATTAAAAAATGTGTAGCTTTAAGAAATAGTTTAATGAACAGAAATGTAATAGATTGTAGTTGTGATTTTATACTGTCCACCACAGGAAAACAAGATTTAGATTGTTTTTTAAGCAGATATAATATACGTTGATTGTAGGAGTTGTTTGGTGTCTATTCACGTAGGATAGCTGTAATATAAACAATGCAAAAAGATGCAAAAATCATTCATGATAACCACCTCTCTGAGTGCAAATATCTTTGCAGTGAGAATATGTTACTAAAGATTTTATCAGAGTCAAGTAGTTATAATATACAGCAGGTCTCTGCTCAGGCTCTGATTTAACAACAGGCTCGTTCCTCGTCACCATGACGAGATTTTGTGCTTGGAAAAGCCTTTTCTGTATTTCGTCTGCAGCCACTGAGGTGAAAAGCGAATGTGGCATTTGCAACAGGGAAAGAAATCAAAACTCAACCCTCACCCTTGCCACTTCTAGTCTCAACTCCCCCGATCAAATCAATAAATTCAATAGGATCAGTATTGCCGTTATTGTGGCATTGGCTTATATTTCAGTCAACGTGTGCGGGAGATTCACCGCACATGTTGGTCCTCACTCTAAACTGATTGTCAAGTTCTGGTACAGGCAAAGTTTGAATATGTGCAAAGTTTTTCATTTTTAAGAGCGTTGGGAGATGAAGCCTCAAGTCGTCCTGCTGGATCCACTGCAAGGCTTCTTCTTTGTGTTTTTATTTTTATATTTTTGTAGAGGATCTGAATCTGAGTCTTCTCACGCTCAAATGACCATCAAGAACTCTGGTCACTTTGGAATTGGCAGTCAGGATCCTGGGTGGCCACCATAGCCGTGGCTGATAGACTGAGGGGAGAGAAAACAGGTGAAATTACTAGTTGCAGTTAAAACCTCATAAAGGTGCAGGTTTAAAGGAACAGTTTTTTATTTTTGGGTTAAATGCTTATTCACTTTCTACAGAGATTGGATACTAGGGGCAGGAATCGCAGGGTAACTCCCGATATGATACGCAATAAATTGTCCACGATAACGATAATATCACAATACAGCGATAAACACAGGATGACGATATGTTGCTGTATCGATATTTTGTTCCACTATTGGATACCCCTCACGTGTCTGTGGGATAATGGGCCAGCATGTAATTAGCTTAGCACAAAGACTGGAAACAGTAGGAAACGGCTAGCCTGGCTCTGTCTGAAGGTGATGAGGAGAGAGGGGGGGTTGTGATATTTCTTGGCTGGGATCTATTGCCAGGCAACCAGCAGAGACTGCAGGAAGCCAGTGCTCCCGGCTAATTATAGTCCAGCACATGAGCCCCAGCCTCAATATTCTACTACCAGTCTTTGTGCTTAGCAAAGCGATGCTAACCAGCTGCTGTCTGTAGCCTAATCGTCATCTGAGTCCTTGGCCAAGTAAAAAAAAAAAACATATTTCCCAAAACAATTGCTATGGATGTGAAAACTGTTCATTCTCACACATCTGAAGCAAAAGCATTGATAAGCAGTTACATCTTATTTTAAATGAGCTCAAAGCGATGCAGCATTCAATTATCACGTGTGAGCGTGTTTCCTCTGGCCGTGACTTTGAGCCACAGAGGACGGCTCGCAAACTAGACTCTAATTCTGTTTGCAGAGTTTGGATCCGTCCTCATCGCTCACTCGTATTTGTTTGAGAAGTCTGGTGCAAAAACAATTACTCTCTCACAGACCCAGCGGAACGTTTCTATAAACGGTCTGATTTTCCAAGAGGCAATTATGTCTGTTTGCCCTTGATATTGATGGCTGCGAGGAAGGTGACAGCGAATTTCAATGGCAGCAAATGTTTCTCCTGAGTCATTTTGGAGTAAACATGGCACAAGTGAACACTCACACACAGACACACACACAGACACACACACTCACACAGACACACACACAAGCATAGCCTCTTCACCTGCATCACAATCCAGCCCACATAGTGCATTTATAAGGCTGAGCCCTGAGGAATTACTGTGATGCTGCTGGTGACTCACGGACAAGGTTACTCTAATGATGAATGCATCATGTGGTAAAACATAACCTTTAAGTTAAGTGCTGAATACATCTTATTCCTTCACACAAACATAATAACCTCTGTAAGCTCCATCCAGCTCTTGATTGTGCAGTAAAATGGTGAAATCTCAGACGTGACATGAACAGACTTCTTGAAAAGATGGGAAAAGGTGACGTGCATGACAGCTGCAAGCTTCTCCCCCTGCACTGGCTTATGCGAAAGCTCTGGATAATGATGTGAGAGTGTTTTTTTTTTTTTCTTTAGGACAAGACTTGGTTTGGCAAATAGAGATGATAACAGATGTAGACACAGGCACAAACCTGGTCTGTGAGGATTCGAGGCTTAATATCAGGAATGGCACCCCCTCTCAGCTCATCTTCCACAGCCATGAGTCTGACAACAGGGAAAATAGAGACAAACAAACCGGTTGACAAAAATAGAATTATGAAGCCGGCGTTCTTCAAATTTATTGTAGGATTATGTGGCCATATGATGATATTAAGGTCCTGACATGTTTCCGGGCACGTTCATCTATCCTCCTGAAGCTCAAGCTGAGCTGCCTGCAGAACGTTCAGACAGTTCAAATTCAGCTGTCAGCTTGTGGAAACTTACGAGTGTGTGCAGGATAGTGAAGTGTGCACCCATCTGCCATATCTGAATTCAGAGGAAACGTATTTAAGAATAAGTTAACTCTACAGAAGGCTTTCTACCAAATTAGATGTGACCTCCATGATACTCCAGTTGTAAAACTTTAAATCAAGGCTGGCTTAGTTTCTTCTATCTTCATAATGAATTCATATCAAGTGTGGATATCATATTTTCTGTATTTGTCATGATATTTAAATCAGCTACATTTGCACATTTTGGGATATAATCCATTTATTTGCTTGCTTTCTGATGAGATGTTTGTCTGTGTACGATAAAGTGTCCTGTGGAGTCTCTAATATTAGGGTGCTGGAAACAAGACAATGACATGTGACTTAAATCACCAAAATTAAATTGAATAACTTGATGAAATTGAATAACTTGATGAAATTGAATAACTTGATGAAATTGAATAACTTGATGAAATTGAATAACTTATAAATAATATTGATGCAAAATGAAAAATGCCTGATTCATGCTCTTATTTCATGGACTATGTTGAATTTTGTGATTATTATTATTACTATTATTATTAACAAAAAGCATTTGGGTACTAAATTGGCCGTCAACAACCATGGCAACGGCAAAAGCTTTGAAGAGTTCAGGTTGACCATGGTGATATATAAATTGAGAGTTATATCTATTTTCCATTTAACTCTCAGCAAGAAAGCAAATAAAAGTATTACCCCAGACTGTAAAAAATTTTTTCAATCAGATTCAAATGACACCAAGTGCAAGTTGTATTTCAGTGGAAAACGTATGAATTCCTGTCTGAGCTCGGAAACATTTTGTTTTAAGGAAAAGAATTGGAAGAGACAGCCGGTCACCACTTCAAACCTTTACGTTGCATGTTTCCCTCGTAGATGTGTTGAGCCATTTTTATGTTGTTTGTTTTTGTGTCACCGAAAACAACCTGCTACTCTTTCAAGCAACAGCAAATTGTGATATAGTTCCCAGTCACTGCCTGTCCAGGTCACACGAACATGAGGAGCGGTAATAGACTGTAAAGTATCTCTGTGGTCAATGCACGTCACTTAAAGATGTACAGCCGGAAATAATTCAGGCACTTGTGGATTTTAAGTTCGATTCCTTCTATTACCTACTTCAACCTGAACACTAGTCACCTGTTGATGATGCCTTTGATTTGAGAGTCCTTCTCCAGTTGCTGCTGCTTGAGACGGCGCTCACTGTCCTCCAGCCGGTTCTGATACTGCTGCAGGATCTTGCTGGTCGTCTGCTCCTGCGACACAAGCCTCTGCTCGTACTCCTCGAGCTTGCGATGAGACATCTTCAGCCGTTCTTTCAGGGAGTGGATCTCTTCTTCGTACTCTCTGACCTGAATGAGGAAGGAAATATAGAAATCACTTGTTTGTGGCAATTTTCCTGAATGATGAGTTATTTATCTATAAACCACAGATGGCAAAGATCTCTTGTGCAGACAAGGCTGCGTAATACAGGAAAGAGTTTGAGAGTTAATTATAGAAAATGAACAACAGCAGCAACAACTATCTAACTCACATTTGATTCAGTTAAAGCTCTGATATAGAATCGCACTATGGCAGAACCAGTTGAAACAGTGTCACCAGGTGCTGAGGTGTTATTTTTAAATGTGTTCCTGCTAACAGTGGGATTCACATAATATGATGACTGGAATAATAGATCAGATTCACCAGAGAAAGAAGCGTAGTTTAGTCTGTAGTTTGGCATTTTTAATTTTTTATCAAGGAATCTTTCATGATCAACAGCTTCTGAACAATATTTGGTGTGTGTTGGTGAGTTGTTTATTTTTATTATTTAACGACATTGATAGAAGTACCTTCAAATGTTCTCCTACCTCTAACTGGGCAGTTGGTTTGTTTTATTTCTTTTCTTTTTTATGATTTGCTGTCTTTCTTATTGTGAAGCACTGTGCACCTGAAAAGTGCTTTATAAATAAAGTTTATTATCATTACTGTGCGGTTCTTTTAAATTAAAATACCACTTTGTAACAGGGAATATATTAAAAAAACAGTCATATAATACTTCATACTTCATCAGTCATTCATTCTCCAAACAAACTTATGCTACCTAGTGATGCCATTTCTACATGGGGTGATTTAAATGCCTTTATGCAAATTAACTTTATGTACAATAAAATAAACTATACCACTGTTTTAACTAAATATCAAAGTCATGCTTCCAGTAGGTCCGGGTGTCTTTTGTTTCTTAGTCACCTAGTTTTTGACAAGTGAAGTTTATTGTTGATAGTATTTAGTCTACATGGTTCTAGATAGATCAGCTGGCAGAACTGACACTTCATTTATGATTTGTGTCTAAATATATAGGAAATAAACTCAAATCTAAACAAACCATAATATTTCTGTCCAGGAAGATAGAAGTGAATCTTCCATACAATTTATTGATCAATGAAATCCATGATTTCACTTTAAGCAATTGACTCTTGCAGCTTTTTTTAGTTGCCAGTGTACTGTACTAGATTTTTGCACTTGGTACTAGAGTGTGTGCATCACATATTAAGAAAAAATATCTATTCTCAGGAAGCAGATGATGACAATACGCCTTCAAGATAATGTTTCTTTGAATCTGCTTCTTCCTGTAAAGCTCTCACTTTAAATAGTGTGATATTTACAACACACACACATTCACACACTTGAAACTGTTCTATTTTTAGCCACTATCATGGGAAGCAGGTGAGCACACTAACCCGCTCTAATCGTGACTCATCCATGCTCTTGGAGTACTCCTTCAGCTGACCCTCCCGGTCCGGCCGCAGGCTCTCGATGTCAGCAGACAGATGTGGCATGTTGGACACCCAGGCCACAGTCCGCTCGTTGTGGGCCGGGGTGTTCAAGGTCGAACCCTGGAACACGAACACAGATTCTAAACAGAAGCCTGAATCATGTCCTAAAAATAGAAGTGTGTTTGACTGAAGTGGGAGGTTTTCAAATCAAGTTTTAAAGGTTCAGTGTGTAAGATTCAGGTGAAAGGGATCTATTGGCAGAAAGCAAATATAAAATAATCCAGTGTTTTTACAGTAGCCCAGACTGGACAAACCAAACATCTTTTGCGTTTTTATGAAAACTGAAGATTTCCACAGGTTCTCTTCCATGTTTGGAAGGGGAGGGGGATGTGAGGGGCAATCAGCTGCAACATGACACTTCACCACTAGATGTCACTGAATTCTACACACTGAACCTTTAAATCTACTCTGTGATGTGAGCAGAGACAATGAAAACACAGTATTATTGAAGGTTTTTAGAAAGTTTGAGATTCGACTCACCTGTTTATTAACTGGTTTGAGCAGATGCTGCTGTGGAGGCTGCAGCTGTTGAGGCTTCTTGGTGCTTTTCGTCGGAGTGTCAGTTGACTCCTCTGCAGCTGCTGACGGGCCCTGGTTCTCTTTGGCAGCGCTCGTCTGGTACGGAAGCCCAGGAGCTGGACTGTCAGTCACCGACAGCTGTGTGTCCTGTTGTTGCTGCTGTGTCTGCTGCTGCTGCTGCTGCTGATGATGCTGCTGCTGCTGATGATGCTGCTGCTGCTGATGATGCTGCTGCTGCTGATGATGATGCTGCTGCTGCTGCTGATGATGCTGCTGCTGCTGCTGCTGTTGCTGCTGCTGCTGCTGCTGCTGCTGCTGCTGCTGTTGTTGTTGTTGTTGCAGCTGCTGAGATTGGCGTTGTTTCGGGTGGCTGCCACTGAAGTTTGCCTCAGAGGAGTTGAGGAGGAGGTTCCTGCTCTGCGGGCGAACCTTCGGAGGCGTGGCGGTGGCCGGAGTGTTAATGGACCGCTGGGACTTGAGGTGTTGTGGCGGGGCGATGGATGACTGGCGGACAGGATGGACTGTGGTGGGAGGCGTAGCCAGAGAGGCGGGGGTGCCCGTCCCAGTGGGGGTTTGTGATGCGAGTCCCATCAGGTGCTGCTGCTGGAGAGATTCCTGAGAGCAGAGAATTAAACGACACACACACAAAGAAATTAGAAAAGCTTAAACTCATTTACTGAATTCACTTAAATTAGTTTCTTGAGATAGTTTTATAGAGAATTTGAAATGAACAAGCTTTGATGCCCCCCAGTGGCAAAATCCAGTAAGACAAAGAGGCCTACAGCTGTGCACATGACTACTCCTCAAGTCCCCATGTGTTTGACCCATGTAAAAAATTATGTAAAAATTATATAATTTCACCACTTTCTTAAACAGATTCACAAACTTTTCTACAAACAAAAACTAAATGACATCTGTATTAAAACAAGTATAAGTAACAAATATAAATGGATGGACATGCAGATGGTTATGTATCACACCACTAGAGTATACGGCCTTTAAAATTACATTAAGTCAAGAAATAGAAATTGTACAAGCTAATATAAAAAGACACATAAAGAGTATGTTTTTTAATAGAAATACATTAAAAAATAAGCTAAAATTGATAAAATAAGAATAAATGTTACATCACAAACTCAATGAGGTGGTGCAGCTCCAAATTCAATTTTAACAAATGGCTTTTTCTAACATGTTTTGACAGTTTGAGCTCAAGTTTCTGGAGCGTGAAAACCGAATGCTGATGCCTTGGTTGGACTCGGGACTCAGATGAGAGTACAGTCAAGACCTTTTGTGTTTGGTAGTTACACAAGTTTTTGACATTAAATAATGGATGTGACATTAGTCTGATAATTAATTGGAGTAGATTCACCTCAACATAAGAAGAACTGTGAGAAGTTGTAGCATCAATTATTTAATTTAACGTAAAGAAGCACAGAACCTAAAAATGAAAATGTGTAACTGTGCAGGTCTGGATGTATGGATGGAAGATTAATGCATGAAGCACAGTCCTGATCGCACCATCTGTATTAATAAAACAGGACGCTCTTGTGATGTTTGTTCCATTAAGGCCCACGCAGCAGGACAGAAATAGCTGAAGACAACATGACAGTGTCATTAAACACTATAATTTTACACGGACATGCTGTAGTAAACTAATGAATGTGATCGAGTCCACCAGTCACTACATTCAACAAAATACAAAAATCTCCTGGGTTTAATTTATATGATTTAACTGTAAATGCTCAAACTACAGTCTAGCACAGTTTAGATTAGAGTGAAACATCTCTCATCAGCAGATCTACGTCTGATCTGCAGCAGGCTGAGGTTTTAAGTACATATAATATGATGATATTTGTACTGTCCACACTTAAGACACTTCTCTCTGCTCTAGTGACCTTAAACTAGCTTCCAGCTCTGTTGACACAAGCACGCACAGTGTGATAGATGTCAAGCCCCCTACACAGCTCAGCAGAGGAGGTGAGGGAGTCATGTTGAGATGTTAAAGGCGATAAAGTTCTCATTCCAACATTGGGGCTGCTTGTATTTCATTTGAGTGATTGAAAGTAAGGCAACTGCGGAAAAAATAGGGATTCAAACCAGCAGTTCCACTGATGTTTCCAACATATAATAGTAGAATATAAAAGATGTTGGTGCCTCATTGGTCAGTGCAGTCGACCAATTTTACCATGAGAAGTGTGATGTTGCATTAATAAATGAACTTAAATACACAGGTTTAGGGGATTGTAATATTTTGGTTGTCACCCACAGTAGTAATCATCATATTTACGTTTTTTGTGTTTCTTGATGCGAAAACTAAGCTTTTAACAAACCAAAGGTTCTGTAAGAGACAAATATAATTTGAGAGTTTCCTACCTGCACCTGCAGCGACAGCTGGTGCCAGGCGTAGTCATTATTGTGATTCTGTCGGGTGAAATCATCACTGTAGCTGTGTGAGTGGACAATGCTGGGCTGCACCAGACTGCTCTGTGACCGCAGGCCGGACAAGTCCTCGCTGCGGGAGAAAGCACTGTTGCCAAAGGCGGGTGTGTAATCATGGTGACCATTCTCAGGCTCGGGGGCGAGCAGGAGAGGAGGAGGAGGTTGCTGAGACTGAGCTGGAGAGTTCTGGGCGGCCAGATGGAATAGCGGGTTCTGGAAGGATAGAGGGAAGTGCATGGCCGCTGCTGCCTGCTGTTGCTGTTGAGAGATGGATTCTGTGGGCCCCCCGATGTGGCCCATCTGGCTCAGCCTCAAACCAGAGCCCGACGAGCCCGCCGGCATATGCCCTCCCATACGAAGAGGACCGCCCAGGTTCCCAAAGCTGTGGCCAAGCCCGGCAATGGAAGCTTGAGAGGAGGTGAGCATGTCTCCCACCGAGTTCAGGTTGGAAATGCTGTTCATGCGGGAGTCCTGAAGGTCCATCATAGAGACACTTTTATTCACACTGTGGACCTGAGACACAAAAGAAAAATTGTGATTGTAGATTAATGAGATTTAAAAAGGAGTATTTGCAAGAATGAAAAATGTTCCCTCTGTATATTTTATTCTCCAGAGATAAAAGCTGATTATTATTTATCTCCTCTTTTAAATCTTTCTATCTTATATAAAGCACTTTGAATATCTTTGTTGTTTTAAGTTGCTTTACTGGACCTTTAGTGACTAATTTGAATTAGTCACTAAATTCTGTTTTCTAAAATCAGGAGTGTGAAAACTTTGACCTAGAGACAGTTTCTGCTTTTAACCTTTTGGAATTTAAATATATATTGCATGGACGGATGGCCTCCGATCACTACGTAGAGGACTTAAAATTAATGCATTTACTCTGGGGTCTCAAACACACTCACAGAGTTTTCAAAAGAGCTTTAAAAGATTCATAATTATGACACCAGAGTGAAAATAAACAACTCGTGTCCATTTCTCACCATACCTTTGGATCAGGTTCAGTAATATCCGAGCTGCTCGTGCAGTATGCAGGGCTGGATCGAGCCAGCGGTGGACGGGTCACGTAAAAAACTTCCCTCGACGAGCGGAGGTCTCGTTCTGCGTGGCGCCTCATGTTCAGATTGGATGAGAGGGATTCGACGGCGGATACTCCTGTCGTAGGGGACGGCAGCCGAGAGATGTCTATTGAACTGCAGAAGCAACAGAGAGAGACAAAACAAGTGATACCAACTGAATACTATTTTGCATCTAATCATTAAATATTAATTTGTATGGGCCCTGGGGAGGGAAGCAAAAATGTGAGCACACAATGAAGAGTCCCAAGTGGTATATTCTGCATACTGTCCTGTGTTTTAAAGTATTTTGGGATGTTTTGTACCTTAATTAGACCGAGGACACTGGAGAGCTGAGCTGACAGGAAAGGAGAGTAGGAAAGAGGAGGAACATCATGTAACTAATATGAGAAAAAACCTCATCATCATTGGATGCATGGTTTGAGGGTTATGAGCTAAGATTTAATTATTTCTTATCATTATTTAAGCGCGTGGTCTTTCAGTTTGAAAACAGGAATCTTGGGTTCACGTTCACATTTCAAAACCCTGCCCATGATTCTAGATTTTTTGAACCTTCACACATGCCTCTAGGATTTAAAGGTTTGTCAGAACTTCATGTTTCATTATGAATGATGAATGAGGCCTGACTCCATCCTGTCAGTCACTCTGAGCTACAAGGAATCGCAGATGTGTCGTTCTCGGTGTTTACTCCGGCAGACTTAGCTCCCAGCAGACAACTGCTTGGTAGGAGGAACTTCTAATAGCAAACACAAAATAGCTGCGTTGGCATCCTGTGATATTTTCTCTGTTTTCTCTTACTCTCATTTAAAGACTTCTAATTTAAACAGTTAGGCTGTAATTAGAACAACCGTCTCCTGACAGTAGCAGAGTGCTGACGTGAATTAAAACACAGAGGAAACAGGGTTTAGGTAAGAGCGTGTGGGAACAGATGGTGCAGACAGTTATGGATTGATAGAATACTTTATAAAGCCAGAGGAGTATTATGGGTTCTTTAGAAATGCACCAGTTTTTTGTTTCAAGCTTTTGAATTCTCACTCCTTTTGTAATATTGATCAGGAGAAACCACGATACCTGTTTAAGTCACGCATCATCAGGCTTTGGAAATCGGAGGACATGAGGCGATTGAAAGACGGCCGTGAGAAGAGTCGGTCCTTCGGTCGGTCGGGCTGGTGATTTGTTGGCATGTGCAGCTGTGGGTTCCTCAGGGCGACACTGATGTCGTTCAGCAACCGTGGTAGAGGTCCCAGTTTGAGAATAGCGTCCTAAAACACAGATATAGTTGTGAAATCAAGGAAACCAAGATTTCAATGTTCACATCCAGGATCCTCCAAGAGATCACAGTTAGAAAAAATACCAACATAGGTATTTTCTATTGCAGAATTCAAAGTTTAATTGTGAGAAAAGACAGCTTAGTGTCTGATCTGGACTCAGTGTTGACAGATATCCTTATTTCAGGTACTGGAATGTGTATTAGAAAAACTGAAGTTGTATCTGTGTTTTCCTAAAATCATTATTCAGTGTTTGTGTAGAATTATAAAATTTTCTTCCTGGAGGCAAGTGTTCCCGAACTGAACCACGGACCAAGGGCTGCTGTAAATCACTCACTTCATTGTTCTTTAACTACAAATGTCATCCAGAGATATCCAGGAGGATATTTAAGGCTGAAGTATTTATATCTTTCATTAACTTGAAACTACAGTGAAATTCCGTTTCATCAAGTTTAAATATTTAGGTATGAAATTCTCTTTTTTTTCATAGTTAAATAATATTTTTTCAATATTTATCAGTATTCAACTCAAATCCTATCAAATATTTAATTCAAATCTTCTCCACATGTATCGTAGCTTTATTCCGCCCACCTTGCTCAGCTGGCCCATGACTTCCCACAGTAAGCTGTGGAGCATGGACAGTTCTCTGCCGAGGTCAATGTAGCCCTCGAACCCTCCGGCGTTTCCTCCAGTGTCCATGTTGGAGATCTCGTAAAGAAACTGCTGCATGGAGCCCCACTCCATCTCCAGGAACTCGTTCATGAAATACAGGTACTCCTCCTTGGGTCCAAATCTGAGTGACAGACAAAGAAGAGTGAAGAACAACGAAATAGTGGATGGATCTAATGTTTACACAGTTAACATGTGCAGGGGTTTAGGTTTGAAAGATGAATTTAGCAATACATCAATCAATATAAAGGGTCTAATGTTAATGTTTTTACATATTGATGAATAAAGAGTCAACTGTTGAAACAAATATTATACTTATTGTCTATCAATCTATTTATTTTTTTCCGGTTGACGGTTAAGTCTATAAACTGGACTTAAAGTCTGTACTTCTACAACAGAATCAAGTGAAAGTGCTTCTGCAGTGCGGTTAGAGGAAAAGCGATGACAGACACTTACTTGTTGAAGCTGGCCAGGTTCTGCATCACCTTGGCAATGAGTGTGAGCGTGCGGGACGTGCGCTCAGCAGGGTACTCCTGCATCAGGCTGAACAGGGAGGGGGACATGATGGCTGGGCACATGAAGCGGAGGAACAGGGAGGAGCTGATGAGGCTGTCGGCGAGATCCTCTCTTCCGCGCTCAGCAGATCTGGCTCTCCACGAGGCGAAAACTTCCTTCAGCTCGCGGGGAAATATGCTGGAACGGGAAAATGACTTTAGCACCAGCTGTCCAGGAGGAGTGTGACGTAAAAATATTGTATCTCATCAAGGTCCAGAGACAAAGACGTATGGAAAATAACTGGACTGTACCGTGCTCAGAATAAAAAACATATTTAGAAAACACTTTCTAAAGAGACTAACATGATGATGTTTTATAACACTGGGAAAAAACACTGAATAATAATGTTCTAATAATTAGTTTCAAGATGAGAGATTGCAAAAATAAAGCTTTTAAATTGATATTACTTAGTTTTGATAATTTGATAAAGAAGAGGTTAAAATATTCATATCAAACCATCTGTTAACATATTTACACGTTTTGTTTCTGTATGTATATTTCTTTTCCTAATTGAAAATTATGTATTTTTTTCTGATTCTATAATGAAACACTTTTCTTGGTATATACTTTCTCTGCGGGTACAAACTGACCAGAGAGAGTTGATGATCTTGCAGAGTAACAGCTCGCAGCACATGCGCAGGTTGGCCTGGTGGTCGGCGAGAACCGATGGCGGGACACGCATGGGGTCCACCTCACAGTTCTCCTCAGACTCGTATAAGGCTCGAATGAAGTCACCTGGAAGTTAAAGAACAGACTTTCTACAAATGCATCATCAACTACTTTTATGTGATATCGTGTTTATGTCTCTGACTGTTTAGCCCTTCGTCCAAGTTATAATTACGATGTCAAATGTGAAATAACAGATTATGTTGGTCTGCCTTTGTGGCGCTGAGCTACTTTAATCTTATTTTATTTAATACGTATTTACATGTATGTTACACTTTGCTCCTGTGAAACCACAGCCTGAACAATATTCAGGAGGAAGCAACCATCTGCGTTAATAATTAATCACAGTGAAATAATTACAAGCAAATCTTACTAATACATATTTTCTACTTCAGCTCATTCTACTGTAATCTGCAAGTGGCTAGGGACAAGAGGAAATATGTCATTACCTACATTGAATTTATATTATGTTGTGTCTTTGAAACTAAATTAAAGGACGAATGCTTAGATGTTATGAAATTGGTCTAAAACTTAAAAATAATATAACTGTAACGCATATTTACACATAATGGGACTTAAACATAAAAATACAGGGTACAGATTTTTGTATTCTCTATGTACATAAAAAAATACCTTTAATCAGCAGATTAAACTTTTGAATAAAATAAAAGAACAATGTTGTATTGGATGTATTTGCATAAAAGTTATTATAAAGTGATTCATATCTGTCGACATTTAAACTTTTGTTCCTCAGCTCAATTTTTTATAAAATGCTGCCTCCACAAAAAATAAAAGGACTTTGGGAGAATGGGAGATGTAAAACTATGTCGACTCTAAAATATGACATTAACTTTGCTAAGTGGCAGTTAGGTCGTTAGGTCTGAGACATCAACATATCACAATATCAGATTTACTTTAAACTTACACGTATTCTCTTCACCCTTTCAGCAGGAAATAGGAAACACGGTGATGTTCAGGTTTACCTATAGCGTCCTTGAGGTATCTGTGACCTATCAGCTTGAGGTACTCTTCCACAGCCTTGGTGGCGAGCGTGTTCTCCCGGAAGATCAAGTGCTCACGGTCCATGAATCGATCCACCTCGCACATCGCCATGTCAGATAGGAACTCCTGAAAAGAGATTACGTTTGCAGATCAGTGAAGCAAAGGAAACAACACATTTCAAATCAACTGGTCATGTACAGAACTTTAAAGTGGGCGAGACTTCTCACACAAGTGCATTAACAGAAAATGTAAAAGCCACACAGCGGTTTTCCTTGTTTTCACATTTTCCTTCATGTTTCTGTAAATGCGCTTGTGTGAGACGTCTCAGCCACCGTAGAACTTTACAGACACACATACATGCACTCAGATATCTTATATGTTCACCTTTGTCTTCCCTGTGCTTTGAAGAATGTGCACCAGAGCAAACGCCACCTCCTCTTTGCTTTTCACGCTCAGCAGCGGCTCCAGAACTGCACACAGTGTTCGGTAGTTGTTGGTGATGTACTCGGCAAATTCCTTGTACAGCTCCATTGGCAGGATGTTCATTGTCTGGTAGCGAGACTTGACACGCAGCGAGGCATTGATGACTTTGCCACTTCCCACACCGCCGCTTTTGGCCAGAACACTGGACTGTATCACCGGGTACCACTGCTCCACAAACTGCCGGCCCGTGATGCTGGAGATGGGGATGCTGACAAGGCCAAGGTATGTGCTTTTTTCCTGGATCACCAAAACAAATCATCATGTTTTATTAGTTTTATTTGATCCATAAATCCATTATCTATATCGCTTATCCTTTTGAGGGTTGCAGGAGAGCCAATCCCAGCAGAGGCAGGATACATCCTTGTCAGTTCGCCTATTCACACTCACATTTACACCTATGGAGAATTTAGCATCTCCTAAAACACGGGAAAAACCTGCAAACTCCACACAAAAGGACCCCTAAGCCTGAATTTAAAAAGACAGTTACATTGCTAACCACTGCGATGTTGTGCCACCCAGTTTTATTCTATTATTTTTTAAATGTTTGTTTGACTGGCAACCCCACTTTACCTTGCGTCTTTTTTTGTCCGTTTCCTTGTAGAGGTGCAAGCGAAGGCTACGAATGGTAGGCAAATTGTTGAACTCAAAATGCTCGCCCCAGAAGACGGTATCGGTGCGGGGTTTGCTGGTGGTGCGCGCATACAGCATGTCATCCAGACACAGCTCGCAGTAGTAGCGTTTCTTAGCTGGGAGGTCCCGAGCTTCGATGATCCACAACTTGAGCACATTGTCTACCCGTCGGCTGTTGTCCTGAAAACGAAACGAGGAGTTCTGTTACTGCATTATAACAGTCCTTATTTACAGCTGACATTGACGTTGCACACTCGATCTGCTGAGAAGAAAAACAAGTGGACAAAACAAATCTACTGTATCAACCTTGTTGGGTTTGACAGCTCGTTGGAGGTTCTCAATCCACTTGTCTCTCTCTGAAGCCGAGCGGCAGGCAAAACATTTTGTCCCTGAACTGGTCGTGACCTTCGGAAAGAAACATAAATAGATATTTATCGTAATCAGGGAATGTACTTTTATATCTGCAACTAACAATTACTTTTATGTTTATTACAATAATAAATCTGTAGTTTAAAAAATGATATCACAATTTATCACAGCCCTAGTCATGTCTGAAAAAATAATTGACTGTGAGATGAAAAAATGATAAGAAACACACACACGTAATACAGCATGAACCATTAGAATCAACAAACAATTTGATCTATACATAGCACTTATCTATGGACATCTCATTACAATGGCAAAATATATATACAAAAGAAATCTAAGGACTTATTTACAGTAACTGGCAACATGGGAAATATAAACTTAATAAATAATAATAATAATAATAAACATTTAAAGGTATATCTATTTGTTACTTTAATAGACAATATAAAAAGTTGGGTGAGATGGAAGACAATTTGGAAGAACTGGGAGAAGGGTTAAACAGCTGAACACACCTCAAAGCAGTACTCTTGTCCTAAAATACTCGAGTGGACGGGTTTGATTATGGCCTCTTCATCCAAAACTAGGTCCAGAGCCTCCGCAGCGCTGCTCGGTGAGAGCAGGGATTCATGGGAGTGGGATTCTTTGAAGCTTTGCATCAAGCGAGTCCTGGCGAGAGGGGAAAAAGAACGAGGGGGAGATTTATTGACAATTCAAAGTCAGACGTGATTATGTCAGTGCTTCATATAAAACTAAATGAGTCAGTGAGGCTGAGGAATCCTCGTGAGTCCCTCCTGCAATTTCAGCATGTTTCCTGAGACCAGATCCTTTTATAATGAGTTTATGGAGACGTTAAGACAACCAGACTTTCAGTTCACAGTTTGGTCTGTTGACTCAGCTCACGTGGCTCATGCTGTATTTTTTCAAGTAAAGGCCGACAGTGTCTCCGATTGAGGGGTTTTCCAAAAGTTAGGGCTGGAGGTAATAAATACATATATTATTATGGTATATGGCCAAATTTTCATTTTTATACCAGTTGATATTTATAACATTTTACAAATCTGACGTAGAGCATCAAAACCTATTATACCTAAATACTGTACTGTAATACACCATGCTTGCACAATGCATTAGCAATATGTCAATACATTGATATTGATGGATACAGTCCCCTCATAAAACCACATTTAAAATCACTAAATCCTGATTTTTATTTGGATCTGCACCAAATTGCACACACTCATAAATATCAGTCCCCAAACCACACAATTATCAATCAATGCAACTGTAAATGTGATGTTGATACTACCTGCTGTGTAAATGGTGTGAAACTTTAAACTGGTAATAAACTGTTCTTCAGTCACAGTCTGCAGGAACGTTGTAGTGCAGGTATAAAAAGACACAGAGGATTAGACCTGTGACCTTTAAAACAGCTCTATCAAGGCAGAGAAAAGTGTTGGTGGAAGAGGAGGAATCAAGGTGAGTCAAGTCAGTCTCTCAGGCGACGCAAGGTCAGCAGGCCAATTGAAAAAGTAAAATGTTGTTAGGAAAACATTTTCTCTGACGAGTTGTTGGAAAATGAGGCAAAAACAAATTAAATCCACTATTGGGATAGCTTCAGTGTGTGTGTGTGTGTGAGTGTGTGAGTGTGTGTGTCACCATCTCAGACAGCTGAGTGGGTGCCTGCCCTTTGAGTTCAGCTGTAGCATTTCAGGCTGAGGTGCAGCGAATAGAGACTGAGTGTGAGTCAGTAAATTGATTTGGTGGCTGATGGAAAACTGTAAGATTCAGAGGTGAAGTTCACTTTGATTTAAAGTGATAGTGCAACACTTCTGGAGAGGAAATAATGAGGAACAAGAAGAACAGGGCAGCTTTTAAGAGACACCAGTTACTTGCAAATGACGAGCACTAATCTGAGGCCAGATTTAATGCTGCTCAGAGATACAGCAAATCGTCCGGTTTAAGAGCCACGGCAGAATACAGTACAAGAAAAAGGCTTTGGTAAACCGACTTGGCAGCAGAGGTAGAGCGGCTGTGTTGGAAAGCTAGAGTGTGAAGTTGGATGCTGAGGGTTTATAGCTAAGTCAACTTAACACTACTGAGTGAATTAGGCGTGTGTGGGCAGGACTGGAGGCAGGCTGTGAAGGCAGCTGTCTGAGGCAGTGGTGGGAGCCAGTGGAAGGCACAATGACTGACTGAGGCTCGGAGTCACTTTCACCCCAACGGCATTGAGCTTCCTCTCCGTCGTCCGTCAGTGCAGCCTCCACAAAACCCCTCGGGTTAACTCTTTTTTTTAACTGGGCTTCTGTGTCTGCTCTCACCCTGTATTTATAGAACAAAAACATTTTCACGTCCTTCGCTAAATGACACATTCTGCGTCTCTGAGTAACGGACATCCACACCTGCCCTAAAAATGTCTATTTTGCATCGTGGTGGGAGGAAAGTGAACCGTCAGCGTTATGTATTTTTTGACTTTCTGCCTCTCCCTCTTTACGTATGTGCTTTTCCCATGTGTGCGTCATGACTGGATTGTGTCAGGACAGCAGAACATTTTGATAACAATGCAGGCAGGATTCCTGGGGGATGTGACCTCACGTCAGAATACAAAACAAGAAAAAGCTCATGAGAGCGTGTAATGATGCAAAATATTTCATCCTGACATGATGATCGAAATCACATGATAAAACTCACACTCACAAGATAAATGTATGCATAGTGTGACTGTGAAACTAGAATTACACTTTAAACTTAAAAATACAATGTTAGGATAAACTATAATGCTACTATAATGCATTTTGCCTGATGTACTTCAGTGCTCGTTATGGCTGTTGCATTTGTAACATTAGCTTGTACGAAAATCCTGCTTCCTGCACAATTATAAGCACAACAACATGACACCATTTCCATCATCTGTCTTTTTCTACATGGAGTTGGTTTATTCTCTCTGGGAATGTGTGGGTTTGATCAAGGGTGTTGTTTTTTTTCTGTGTGAGCTCAACACAACACAAGCTGTAACAGAACAGGTACTGAGTCTTCCTTGTGAATTATGAATGTTTATTACGTTGGAAATGAGCTGTTTTGGGATTATTTTGTAAAGAAAACAAATCCACAATATAAACCACAGGGAAACACATGAGTAATTGCACCCATGGCCTTTTCATAATGTATCTTGGCTGAACTGTGAGCACTAAATCACTCAATAGGTAAGAATATATTTATTACACTTGTAATAAACTGGCAACCTGTCCGCAGCCTTTTGGCTTCTGCCCAAAACATGCTGGGACAAGCTCCAAACCCCCTCATGAGTCTCAGTTAGAATATGCAACTAGACTGGATGAATGATATTGCCTGAAATTATTGGAAGGCTTTGAACCGTGAAGTTTAATTACCTCTCTTGGTCTGCACTTCGAAACCGGGGCAAGATCATCTGTCGGAAGCTGCTGGTCCGGTCCAGTTTGGGCTGGCTTTTGGCCCTCTTGATGGAACCCTTCAACCTTCGATTGAGAAAACTCTGAAAATTCAAAAACAAACCAAACTACAGATAAGATATATAAGAGCAGAGTAAATACACAATGTTATTCAAAAAACTTGTATTGAACAGAAGTTTTTATCCTACCTCTGATCATACTGACAATTTTAATCATTTTAGAACTTTTCATTTTATTTTACTATTTTTCTCTATCTGTAGCATTTTTACTTTTACAGTTCTGCCCTATTGCTTTTCAATTTTTAAACAGCTTTCAAATGTTTTCTACTACTTGCCTTGAATTCCAACCATTATAAAATCCTGCATAATTCTCCTGCAAAATTTCAATAAAAATACAATGTACATAGAAATGTTCTTCTAATCAGTGAGTGTATAAACTCTAACTTAAGCATAAAATATATTGGCTTCGCTAACCAAAGTAAGAATAAGTCATTTATAATATCAGACAAAAAAAATCTGTACCAATCATACTAATCTGAATAATCTGAATAATACAATCAGACTAATCCAATCTGTACATATTGTCTCTGTGAGATGGCAAAATAAGACACAGCACTCACCGGCTGTCTGAAGGGCTGTGGGGTGGCATTTGGAGGAGTTTCCATGCTTGACTGTCTTACAGAGGCAAAACTTGCCCTGCGAGATTGGTCTATGAGGAAAGAGTGCCGAGAAAAGAGATTATTAATCAATATGAAAGCCAATAGAAAATTGTTCATTCTAATCTAGATAATATAAACTGGTTTAAGTCTGAATTTGTATGTGTGTATGTATGTTTCCAGAAACTCTTTAAACTACAAACAGTACAAATCAATATAGTAAAAAAAACATGATCAAAAGCTACAAAATGTTCAGGTTTTTGTATGAACTGTGCAAAGTTAGCACATTATTTACAGCAATGGTATCACATCTCCTGTCTTTAGCTTATTCCAGATCACAACAAATTGATCTTAAGGCACAAGATGGAAGATAATGATGAAAAGGCAAAGCTCTCATCTCAATCAATATGTCCCTTCAGACACTTTCGGAGCAAACCTATGGTTTTGGGAGAGAAGGTCAAAAAATGTGTATTTCAAAAATTGCAAATTGCTCAAATCATTACCTTGCAGTTGCTTCAGATAAAAAGAAAAGCAAACAGCATCAGAAATCATCACAGAACACACACTGATCACAAGCAAGCTACCGACACACCAACAATGCAGAAGAGTAGAAGAGTCACCAACAAGGACAAACAGCTACAGCTTCAAAACAACAAGAAGGAACAATGCTGTGACGAGTGTGTGCTGTCTGAGAAAGAAGCTATTTATGACGATTCTATTGGAAAACTTTTGTGTCCTAAGGTCAATGTAAAATGACGCAGATCCTGATGTGAGAACTTTACCTATATAATCTGAGTAGGAAACACTCACATGACTCATCTCCAACCTTACAGCCTCAGTCTGACTTAAGGCCTGTGCAAACTCTGGAACATGGCGATGGATCTATAAAAGTATGAGCAGTAATCTTAAGGGAACCAGACCTGGTGCTTCCTCCATATGACTGTGTGCTGACTAAGAATGAGGGGCAAGGAGCATAAAGATATTGAATACTCCATAAATTACTCAAAAATACTTAGGGGCTTTTTAAACAGCGGAATTAAGGCAGTCACCAAATCTATGAGCAGTTTATTTTACGGGACATTTTGGGGTACAGTACGTGAATCACTGCCCACATGAGCAATGTGTCTGATTCTAAGAGGTTGTTTGCCCCCTGATAGAGAAACTAATCAAGTTTTACTAGGTATGACGAGGGCCATTCTTTATCCAACCACGTAATATCGGATGGTTTCTCTATCAGGGGGGAAACAACCATCCATGTACCACATTTCTAAATAGCAAGCTTTGGTGGTAAATGGTATATTTATAGTGCTTCTCCAGTCTTATCAACCTCTCAAAGCACTTTACTGTACAATTCACATTCACCCCCATACTTTCATCAAACCACATTCATTCACTGTCAGCAGGGCCATCAGGAGCACCGTGGGGGTATAGACACTACAGAATGCAGACTAGAAGAGCCGGGGATCAAACCACATACTTTCTGGTTAGTGGACGCCCTTGTGGACTTCAGGCAAGCCATGTGCAAAGATATAGTTTAGGTAGCTAGCTGGCTATGTAGCTATGTCCATGAATAATGATGACGGAAAGAAAATGGCAAGCTCCATAAAAGTGGTTCTAAGCAGAGTTCTAACAATAACAACCTATTAATTGTTATGTTTGATCGATATGAAAAACATGACGATAACTTCCGGCAACTCAGTGTTTTATCAGTGTGACGAATAGATCACTCGCTACCAATTTATCACTGGGGCAAAAAATAAAAAATATCCTTTATCTTAATGAAATCAGATAATATGAACATGATGTGAATTTAAATTTGACTCAGCTCAGATCAGGGTTTGTGATGACAGCAGCACAAGGAATGAAGAATGCGCCTCATACATTTGATCCTTTGAAACGGAGCATAAACACCAACATATCCATAGGTTCATCTCTGACAGCTACACGTGATCAGGTTCCACTCGCCGCAGCTATTTCTGTCTGTGATTCATCTGTTGGAGTAATTTTTTTTTTTTTCGAAAATCGCCCATTACCCAAAGGAGCTTTTTTCCCCTCCTTTGCTACAGAGAATCAAGACACTCTGTCATCCTCTGATTTCCCTGCTCCCAAAGCCTGTAAATAGGCGACTCTCCAGGTTCTATTCTGAATCCCAGCTAATTGTTTGGTATCCATGGAAACAACTCCAAGGGCTTCTACTTGAACTGTAGAAGATATTGGCACACAACCGCACAATAAAAGATGATGAAAAAGTAAAATGCTGCACAAGCCCGCGTTTCTGCAAACACACAAACCGATCAGACCCGTCGGCTGCCCACAAGAGGCAATCTTCCTCAGCTGGTGGAACATTTCTCAGCCTCTTTTGTGTCTCGTGTGGGTCTGAAATCTGACACTTCACTGAGGGAAGACCTACATCCAATTGATTGAAGGATCCTGCGGAGGAAGATTTAGCATATTTCCAATTTCAACATCGCTGCCACTAAATACCTGCGACATGAAGCACTGTAAGTAAGCGTATATATTTTAACACAGATGAATTCACATGGGCAATTCTGAATGTAAATTGCTGTCAGGACGGAGTGTGCGGGTGGCAACAGCCTCTAGCTAACTGAGATACAGAGGGAGAGAAAGACAGAGAGAGGAAGACTGAGTGGGTGTTCGAGAAACATACTCAACCTTTACAGTATCACTCTCTATTAATACATATTTGGGAACTTTGTTTTTTAATAAAGTGAATAAAATGACCTTTTTCACAGGAATGGACATTAATTAGATGCAGTATAATTAAGAACTCAATGTGCCATCACTCAGAGTAAGTGATCACGACATAAATACCCTGAAAAACTGTGCAATTGGTTTTAATAACCATGAAATCCCACAGCAGCTATTCATTCAGCAAAATAGGTACAGCAAAACTGATCCCAACTTTTCATTCGACCCACTGGTACAGTCATCAAAAGATCATTACTTAAACTACACTCGCTATAATGGATTAGTTACAGCACCAATACTGGGAATCACCTATGATGAGGCTAATCCCCAAATAAATATAGAATAGAATAGAAAGCTGTATCATCATTGCACGAACTTGTACAACGATATTTGATTCCTGCACAAACATCTGTTTTAGGAAGCACTGAGCCGCTGTGTCTCTCCTCCTATGGTCGACTTCATTAAACAATTAAAATGTTTCATGAAATAGAATCCAATGTCAAAAAAGGTGTAGGTTGAGAGAGTTGCCAGAGTCATCAGACCATCCAAGAGGTTGAAAAACCAAAAACATTAGAGAAAAGTCACAGGACCACAAAGGTTTCATCCTCTGGTCACCATGCAGCAGGAACCAAACTGCAATCCATTCAGTAGCTGTTCAGATATTCAAATGTGGTGGACTGGCCAACCTATAATGGTCATAATCTAAAGACTGCACATGGTTTGGATCAGTGCTTTACATGAACATATATAGCTGAGATATCTGGATCAATAACAGAGAAGGAAACTTGAACTGTTTCCTTTTTAAAAAGAAAGAGTGAAGATTCCTTGTGAACAAGTGTTCACACATATTACAAAACAGTTTGCAGCCCCACAGTGTCACCGGTCTGGAAAGTTATTTCAGTGTTTCACTGTGTCCTCTCAAGTGTCATGTGGAGGACACAACTAGGACAAAGGAAATACAGTAGCATGGGCAAATTCTCATAATAGAATACTCTGTGGATGTTATTCAAAGATTTCAGGATAGTGGGTTAGTCCAATTAATTTTCTTTTAAAATGGAGTCAACAAACATGATATTGGAGAAGAGTGACAATATTTTTCTGCCCTTTATATTTAATTATGAAGAAATATATGAATTTTCACTATTGTACATGTTCACATTATGGTAGCGATGCTGAAATGATGAACTGTGCAGCCAGAGACATATTTCAGAAAATCTGTTATGCTGATGTCACTCTGCAAGAAAACGGAGAAATAAAAGAATTGCCACTTTACTCATAAGAAAAGATTTTTATGCTACTAACAAGGCCCTTTGATAGTTGTCATGTTAACTCTGTTTTGTGTCCCATGTGATATATATGAGTTTTCTCATGTGTTATAAGAGCTTTAACGTACGAAATACGTACATTTCACTGCATTAAAGACGGGAGCTGACCTCTCTGACAAAAGTGAGTGAGCCTGATTTTATTGTGACTGTCCACTTCGTCTTGGACTGCCGATGTTTCCAGTCCCAGACCACGCACACAGGATCTTGTTATGTCTGACTCTGGAGCATCTGACAACAAGGAGTCTCTGGTGACTCATGGACAGACCTGCAGGGGCAGATGTCGCGCTCATGTCATATGGAAGTCTCTGTAATTGCCATATTCCGACGAGTAAATACTGTTCATGTCAACAACCACCTGGTAATTAAAGCTGTGAAATTTCTATTTTTTCCAACAGCACCAACATGTCCATAATATAGTCAATATGTCAAGGTGGCCAAACTAAATCCTAATTTAATGCTGTATTATTTACCGTGGGAAAATGTTGACAAATTAATGCAAGTTCATAACCTTTCTGTTCTGCAATGATAACGTGATGCTGAAGCAAAGGCTCATCTTTCATTTATATATTAGTCTTTTGCCATAATTTCTATATTTATCTATTCAAAAAGTTATGTTGTTTCTATTAAATTGTTTGATTTAGAATATCTGTACAAATCAAGAGGAATTAAGTCATTTAATGGTGCAGTTAAAAACGGATAACTACTAAAAAGAAAACAAATATAAGCAATAAACTGCATTTCACAAAATCACATGCATTTTCATTCCATATATTTTGGAGCACTACAGATGAATTGGCTGGCCGATATAATAATCTCTTCTACTGGTCAACAGTATCAACGTTTAGAATATTCCAAGACAAGTCTATTTAAAAATTACCTTAATGAAGCCCAAACATCCTGCTCAGTTAAAACTTAGTTACAGTGAAGATTTTAGGGAAAAAACAATAATTTGGGCCATTAACATCATTTAAAATTTGTTTATTCTGGAACATATGTACTAACAGTGGGACAATATTTGCTACTTTATGCACCATTTTTATTCTTTCACTATTCCAGTTTGTGACATCACCAAATTTAAGTTCACAGGATGAATAATTGTTTTTAACTATGATAAAGGAGGTTTATTCAAACTGAGACAGGGTGTTAAGTTGCTCTTTAAATGATTAAATTAAGAAAACTCATTTTCACAGGGACATTTACTGAAGTAGGAAGGTGTTTTGGAGAAAGATGCGACAGACGTTTCAGAGGAGGACGTCCCAACTACGCAACACAAAAAGCATGAATCTATTTGCACAAGGGGCGAGTGAGAAAATATGTTTTCTTGTATTTTGGGTTGAGTTGACTCTCTGAGCCCATGATAAACCTGAGAAATTCTTCTTTAACAAAATAAACACAGATTGCTGGAGCGCACTGTGTCAAAGGTGTTTTATCTGCAACCATAAATTCAGTACAGCTGTTGAAAGCCCACAGACAAGTGCAGAAAGTTCATTAACAGTGAGCCATCCAAACAATCAGCCTGCGTGACTGACAGGAGCAAAACCTCGCTCCATCAACCTCGTGGCTCTTTGACAAGCTGGCGGCATCGCCCGGGAGGTTTGACACGGTTTGAGTTTACAAAACACGGGATTGCATTGGCGATGCCGAGCACACAGAGACGTGCACTGCTCGCACTCAGAGAGTCTGCTGCCAAATGGAATAAACTCCCCTCTTCCGATGCCGTATGATTTCAAATGCAAGGTGAATAAATATCAGAGCTGTTGTTTGTTACAGTTAAACTGCTTCTTGACTGCAAACATCGAGGAGATAATCTATTCAGACTTACTCAATTATGCATCCTACATAATGCATACACTAGAAAGAAAATAGCGCGGAAAACTTACCAGTGATTTAATTACAAGATGTTCAAATGCAGCAAATAGGCTGTTGGCTTTGCGCTGGGAAAAGTTGAGCAAAAATAAGTACACGTGAGGCTTGTGACTGTATTCAGAGCCACTCTGGTGCTATGTTTAGAAACAGCCCTGTAATCAAGTAAATGTAAGATGCACAGAAGAGTAGAGCTGCAGGATTTGAAAGCAGAGGTAGGTGGAGGGGTTGAGGAATCAGGGGCAGCGTGGGCGCGAGGGAGCCACGGGAAAGAACCTGCGATCAGCTCGGAAAAACTGACAGATATTTTTGGAGGAAAAGAAACAGAGTGACTTGTAACATATTCTCAGGTTCAAGAGAATTATCGAAAAAAATGAAAACACCCTATACGATGTGAACAAGAACAGTAACCTGAATAAACAATCTGAAGTTGCTCTCCATCACAGATTTTTTCTTTCTCTCTCCTGCCTCTCGCTCTGCCTGTGAGTGAGCCAGCCAAGGGGAGTGTGGCCTAGTTACCATAGGAACATGTTTGTAGTTTGTGCACTGCTCTCCGTCCAACTACCTTCACTTTTATAAATGTATTTATAAGCATTATTGCTGAGCCTGTAAATGAGCAAACCCAGATTAAAGGGATGGAAATCTGGGAAAATCTGGGGATCAAGCAGCAGTTTGAGGCCCTTATCAATGACTGGATTGTACTGAGGCGCTCCTGTATTATGTCACCACATCATAGTTCACAGCGAGGTTATTTTCAACCAAGACTTCCCCAACAGCATAAAAGCACCTCTTGTTTGTTTCAGCTCAAAAACAAAACAGACTAAATGCTCAAAACGCTGCGCAAACCAACAAGAAAATGATTCCTCTTGCCGCCCCTGGAGGGAGCAGAAATGGCTTCTTTTCATCTGGGGGAAGTAAAAGGCACAGAGAGGAGGAAGACTGGGAGAGTATCAAAGCTGGAGTGAAAGGCAAATGGTGCTATCAAACCTAGGGGATGTCAAAATAAAAGTCTGGGTGTGTGACAAAGCAGGGCTCAGAGGGCGAGTGATGCTCCGCTGGAGGACTGAGGGTGAAAAAAATGATATCGACGGTACTTGTAAAGCTGTAGAGGACTGAAAAGGACTGGAAAGCCAGAGCAGAGGAAAGGGAGCAGAGTGGCACAGGCTGAAGTACGTGTCAAACATTTTCATTAACCATTGGCGACAGTGGTGTCGATGGATTTCGAGAAAAAGCAGGGTGTTAAAGGGGCAACACATAAAAACATATACAACAAAAAATCTCATTGGACCACGACAGACTGGAGAAGCTGGGAAGAGAGAGCAAAGCGGACAGTGGAGAAACGTTGACAGATTCGGGGCTAAACCGACTCACTTGGGGTTAAAACTCCAGGACCGCCACAGCAAACCTCCGCTTGACCAACCAACCCAAACTGACTCTGATGCGGCAGCCACGTCTTTGAAGATGTGTCCATGCAGCTATGTGGCACAGACAGGTTGTTTTTTTTAGATATTCACAACACAACAATGAACATGATAAAAGAAATCAACACAAGAAAAATATATAAGATGTGATTGTGTTTGAGGATAACAAATAAATGTTTGGCTCATTTCAACAAAGGAAACAAGGTTAAATGTTTAAGATATATGGTCACATCTTAAATTTCGTTCACCGTGGATAAGAAATTTGAAAACATGCAGGTCTGGGTAAACGATAAAATTGTATTGCAAACCACAACTAACTGCCCTTTATAGACTCAGAGACTAAATGTCATGATGCTGCCTAACCACAAGCTGTTACTATGATTAATTGATAAGCATTCCTGCAGACACATCAGTGTGTAATTCTCATGTCTTCTATTCCTTATTCTCTGAACTGGAATTTAGGTCATTAAACATCATTATATTCATAAGTGTTAGCAAAACATTGAAGATATTTATTCTCTCATAACAGGAAGGAGCCACGTCCACTTACGTTAAAAGGTCATGTATTGTATAAAGTGAGATGTCCGTGTAAAGTAAAGGTGCTTTATAATTATTGGGGAAGTATCAAAACACTCAATCCATGGAGAAATGCACACAGCCCGAATTCAGACACTATTCTCTCAAACGAGTCATCTTGACTTCCTTAACTTTGTGATGTCATTAAACAGTCACCGCCCTCTGCCCTCAGCTGTCCCTATGGAGCTCTGAGGTTCTTCTGATTGGCTGATCAACTTTTTGTGGCTCTCCAGAGAGAAGTGAAAGAGAGGAGATTATTTTTACAGATATCAAAACTTAACCAAAAAAAGAAAAACGGAAAAATAAAAAATTTGGGACCTTTAAAAAAAGCTGTTGTCCACAGGTTTACTGTTTGAGATGGCCGCTAGTGATGCTGCCAACCAACTCTGTGGAAGGATATGAGGAAAGTTTTGCTCGGTAGCTGTTCCAACATGTGAGGTAAAACATCGTTAGATTGTGTTAATTGAAAACAGAGGCTCAGGATGGACAATTACCAAAAGGATAATAATACCTTGTGTTTTCTCTGTTGGGTTACTCCAAAAAAAATAAGGATGGGTAAGCACTTTATGGCCTGAGGCAAAAGAAAGCAAAATGAGAGGACTGTGGGCCAGGAGCTCACTGACAGGCGTCCCTTCGTTTTCTTTTTTTTAAGGGAACATTCAAACAGACTGACAAAGGCTTTCTGTCCTTGGCAGCAATAGAAAGCCCCTCTGTGCATTTCATTGAAGATGGCTGAAGAGCCGCAGAATTATGAGGGAAAACTTGGTTTTGAAGGAGAATCAGCTCTTGCCAGCTGACAGGCTGCAGGCTGACAACTGTGGCAGAGCGGCAAAGACACCAGATTCTCACCAGTTCAGAAAATTAATAAACGTCCATGACTGAAATAACAAAATCATTCCATGAGGAGATGCATGAGATAGTTGTTATCCTACATAGAAGGATATTTCATATGGAGGAGGACGAGGAAATCCTGCGAGGGGCAATGAGTCAGAGTGAGCCGGACTTATCTTGTTCCATCAGATGTGCAGCCTCAGACATTTCATTAAGTGTCGCTCCTCTCTCTGCACTATAGTTTTATTCCTTAAGGTAGAGAACTGTACAAAAGAGACTCACAGTATCTTAGCTGTGCAATTAAATAGATGATGAAGATGGTGGACACCTTTCGTCATTGCTGTTATCAAGTGTCCAAACTAGAGCCTGACAGACATGGATATTTGGGGCTGATGTTGATACTGATATAAGGGCGTAAAGAATTTCTAATACCGATTCTGCCACCGAATTTGAATCTTGGGTTTGCTGTTCGTATAATGCCCATGAATTGTCCATAGATATTTGTAATATGTAAGTGAGGTATATATATTGTATTTCAGGTTGTTAAAAACTGGCTCGAGCCACAAGGGATTAAAATTAGTTTATAAAGCCACTTGGCTCATTTTGTCTGTTGATTAAAGATCACTGTCCCATAAACAGATCTATCAGCTGATATGTTAGCAAAGAGGAAAAATGCAATAACTGTGACTAGAGCACAAGCAATTTGGATTTTTGGGGCTGATGCCAATACTGATATTGAGCAGTAAAATAAATTCTCAGCTAATATCCTAATCCTAAGATGTCATTATTAAACCCTCATGATAAAGACATTTTATTGAAGCTTTATCCAATATAAACACAAATGCACATGTATTCTGAATTGTTTACTCTGTAAAATAAAAGTTTTCATATTTGCACATATCAGCAAATATATGTATGTGAAAGGCTCATATAGGTCAATATTATATATCGGTCAGGCTCTAGTATAAACATCAGCCACATCTGATCTTGCCTGTTGAGATGGAGGAAGCTGGGGAAAGAAAATGGTCACACAAAAGAAACATGACACCAGCTGATGTCTTTTATCTGTTGCTCCTCAATAGACAAACAGAACAAAGTCCAGTGATTCAAGACCCTAAATAAACCCTGAAAGAATAATCTCTTCAATATCTCATTATTCGTATCTGAGCTCCCAGAAACTCCCCTGTAGTCTGTGTAGGTGTTCAATGCACAACAGCAATGGGGGGCGTGTTAGCAAACTGTAGGTATCAGAGAAATCTGTGCTGATTCCAGAGTAGCCGACCACGAACCTGTCACTTTCCTTAGTCTACACTCAGTGTGACATCATAGGCTTGACATTTCTTATCCATCAACCTATGTACAAGATGCAACTCTGCATAACTTCTAAAATTAACTATGACGCTCGGCTAGCTTTCTTTTTTTTCTAATTTAATGGCAGCATGACGAAAAAGTTCAGGTATTTTGGATGCCACAAAATTGCATTCATAAAAAAAATCATTTACAAATGGGCACAAAATGCATTTTCTGTAATGGGCAAATTCAGCGTGTGACGCTGACGGCCTTATATCCTGCAAGGAACCTGGTGCGTAATCAGAGCTTCATGTGCCGGAACCCTCCATAAATGGTCAAACAGCCCATGGTTACATTTCTGTTTTAAAATGAACGTCTCCAAAATCGACTAGTAAAACTATTTCAAAAATCTATTAACAGCTGTCTTGACACTTAATAAAAGCTGTTATACATCATCCTGCCTGAGCTGTCGACTCCTGGAGGCTCTAAAGTGGACTACCAGCTTAAACACCTCATGAACATGAACATCTCCAGGCTAGCTGACTCTGATGCTTCACTGTGACGTGGGGTATTTATCTCTGAAATATGTTTACGTTTTCTAGCCTGAAACTCAGATTCAAACACTTACCCAAAAACTCAGGACTCCCTGGTGACGAAAACTTGTCAACTTGTTACATCTGTGGTTGCAGACTGAATCCCGTGGGTTTCCAGGGCACTTGGGGAAGGGGCTGAGGTTCCAGGTTTTACTTGCTTTTGATTTTCTGGGACGAAAGGTAGAATCAGTTTGTGCAGACCTGAGAGACGGTTTCCAGATAAAGGCCAGCGTTGTCCTCCTGGAGCTGTGTTTCAATCATTGGGCCGATTTGTTGGGTTCAAAGCGGGCAGCTCCTCTCACCTATGCTGCTGTGTGTCCATGCATGTCAGGTGTGAAGGAAAAACGTGTTTTTTTTTGTCACCTTCAGATCAGTCCATCACTGGAGTCACAGCTTGTCCATCATCTCTGTGGTGCAGCTCAGCAGCTCTCCTCTGCTTCTCCTCCCTCTCCTCTCCCTCTGCTCCCTGTCCCTCCAACTCTGTTGCAATCCAGGAACTCGGATTTGATCCCAACGCAGCTTCCTCGGTAATAAAGAGACTCTCCTGAGAGGACGGCTCTTGTCATTTTACTTGTTTGTTCTGGGCACATGTGACTTCAAACGGCCCCTGCTTCGCTTCAGTATCTGGCCATGATGGGAGCTCCTGTCAGGCGCTGGAGCGCTAATGATCCACGGAGCCAATTAGTTCATCCTCTGTCACTTAAATTTTACATTTAAAAGCCAAGCACACGCATTGTGAGTGGCTGCAACCACAGCCCCCTGCACATTAGCGAGGAGTGATGTTAAAATGAGGATAATTGTGAAGATGAAGCCAACTCTGCGCAAAGCTACAGCACAGTGCGCGCACTAAAACCAAAAACGCATCCAAAATAAACATCCCACAGGTTATTTACAGGCGGAATGGCAAAGATGTGCGGCATCTCCACAATATCTGTCTCGTGCACAATTTTTTTCGGGGCTCCTTGTTTCTATCTCGGCTGATTTAATCTTGGAAAGCGTCGGTGCTTCACCCTGCGCGGCGCAACCACGTCCCCAGGATAATCCACAAATTCATCCCGGGCAGGTGTATCTGGAGCCGGGCGCGTCCTTCAGTGATCTCTCCGTCCGTCACACCTCATCTTCGTTTAACAGCAGTGCGTAGAGGAGGAGGAGGAGGAGGAGGAGAATAAAAGGCGCTGGGTAAACGTAGTAGTCTCTCCCTGGAGGGCGGAGATAGTACGTGAGATAGACAGAGAGAAACCACCGCCTCCGAAGGCAGCAGAGAGTCCGCCCTGCGCTGCTCCAGCTCTGGAGTCTGTGACAGCCGAAGATAAAAACGCACCGATGAGCCCGGACCCACCGCCCACTGCAGCGAGCAATTATCATAGCAAAGTTCACTTAAGTTACTTCTGGACTGTGGAGAGTGAGTAAAATGCACCCTGAGGAGGAGGATGCACTTCTAATCAATAATGATGGAGTTTGCAGAGTGAACTCATTTTTGAAGAGGTGGGGAATGGATTTAATATTTCTGGGATCCATCAGGAAAAACATTTAATATGTTTTCATTAGACAACACTCAACAGCTGCAATGTGCAAAAGACCCTGGTTCACCATAGGAGAGGGTTATCACTACTTATCACAATATAATTTCCATCAACAACAATATATGAACATTTCTAAATCTTGATTTGATGCTTATGCAATGTGGACAGAGAGGAGGTTACACATAATCAGATTTGTTACATGTTTTGCTGTTTGTCAAGTGTTTTCATTTCATTTTCTGTCCATATAAGAGTTTAAACCATAACCTTCCATATGCTCTTCAAACTTAAAGGTTCAGTGTGTAGAATTTAGTGACATCTAGAGGAGAAGTTGCATGTGGCAGCTTTTTTGCCTTATATAAATATATTTGCTCAATAAAAGTTTAATGCATATAAGTATATATGTAGTCCTTTTAGTATAGAAATTAAGTGTGTGTGTGGACAGTTTTCTTGTTAAGGTGCTGCGTAAATATACAGTAACACAAAAAGGGTTGAAAGTTAGAATATAAACACTTGATTTGACTAACGCAGATTGCTGCACGTCTTTTTAGCTCTTGCCTTTTTAGTTAGACTGTAGATTTTTGATTTCTTACATTGGAGTCCTGCATAGAGCATCACTTAATGGAGGAAGACTAACACACTTTCAGTGCACATGGGCATGGGAGTATTGTTTAAGACAGCCTTGAAAGAAAAATGTGGCTGTCCTTAACGATGCTCAGTGACATTTTTCCTGTTGAAAAGAAACGTAATAGCCAAATGCAGACGAAATCTGTGTCTGTGTGACTCATTTGGATTTTATTAGTCTGCACCCAGTTTTATTCTGGTCACTGAGAAAATGCCAGTCCGACAAAACTGTCCATGTAGCTGGAGAAGTGTGGAGGCAACGCTAATGTCTGTGGTCGAGAGGATTTTTATTTTGATATCTGCTATTTGTGAACATGTTGCATAAATGTGTATTGCTAATTGCTGAATCCTGAATGTGTCATAGATCATTTCGTGGGCATGTATATATACATATATAAAAACAGACTTACATAAATCCCAGATAAAGGAGGTGTAACCCAGTTTTTTGTCCTAAAATCGTTAACATGAGGACAAACAGTGGATACTAAATTGGCTGAAGACATTGGGAATGAAGAGATTCATCCCTAAATTGGACACGTCATTTGAATAAAACATTATAGGTTCATTCTGAAATAAAATAAAAAATATTTGTGTTCTTTCTTGTGTAAACCGACTGTGATGGGGCTTTTACTCAAATACTTAAGTGATTTTTCTTCCCACATTTCATTTCTCTTCCTGGTATAAAATGAGCAGGTTTGACAAATCGCAAGGGAAGAGGCTAAATAATTATGTTTTATTACAGTTTGTCAAACTGGGACACTGGGTGGCACATGCAGTCCTCAAAGATGCCCCGTAAATAAAAACTGGAAATGACACATCCCCACTCTTTCACTCTCAAACCACTCTCAAACCTCACTCATTCACACACACACACACACACACACACTCACACACACACACACACACACACACACACACACACACACACACACACAATCTCCATGGAAACTGCAAAAAAAATTGCTGGACTGCAAAAATAAGAGACTGATAAAGAAGATACAGTTTTAGAGTTTGTATGCTGAGCAAGAAACACATTCACAGAATAAGAAAAATATTTAACATTTAAGTTCATCCGTCATAGAATATTTAACTAGCTTTTATATTTTTAAATAATGAGGAAAATAATGCTCATTTAAATCTTTCAAATCTACAATCAACACCTTCTTAAGTGTTCGCAATCCATCTCAACTTTCTACCAGTATTGATTTTTTTCCCCCGATTCAATTACACCCTATTATATATTTAATGTGAGTAATGATCGGATAAAACTGCCCGATGCAAACAGTGCAAATGTGGCAGGAAGGACTTGAACAAATATGAAGGAATGAAAGTTGTGCGGATGTTGCAGATAGCAGAACAGAGAGGGTGGGCAACAGAAGAGGGGAGAGGACAAGGGAAGGAGTACAGCACAGTACACCACCTACACTCGTCTCCATGGCAACTACCACACGAGAACGAGTGATAATGCAGTTCCCTCTCTTCCTATTCTGAAAACTGTTCATTTGGTACCATATGCACTGTGCACTATGTGGGAGACAAAGCGCTCAGTGTTCTGTCGGCGCAGATGATGTGAGGAGTGTTTCAGAAATATTCAATTAAAAAAATATACAAGCTTAATAATCTAACTTCATTCATGAGCGTTTCATTCGTGTTTCCAGCAGACGTTGGCTTATCCAGACACTGAATTCATCATCATCGCTTTAGGGGGTAACTTGTTTTTGTTTTTTTAATTAATGTGTTTTTTTGTCTCCATCTTCACCAAAGCAAATGGCTCGGTGTGTGGGCAGCGAGCGTTTTTTTAAAGATGCATTGAGGTTGATCGAAATGAAAAGGCACGATAAAAATAAATAAATTTCTCCCAACGTGGTGCCTGCTGCTGGTGTGAATGTAAGGCGACACCATAACAACTCCGCAAACCCCTTTCACGTGGTTTTTGCGCAGTGTTGCTCTTTGAAATCTGTATCCTCAGACTGCGAGGACCTCAGCGTGCTGAATACAGGGCTGTTACTGTGAAATTATGTGACAACAATCGTGCAAGAAGACATGGCACAAACTGTGCGTGCAGCCTGTGCTAAATTACAAATTTTGCTTAACAATCAAAGTCTGGGGAAATTACATGAGACAACGAGTCTTTGCGTCACCCACCCTCCCCTCACCATCTTTGCAGGGGCCGATCCTTCTACTCTGGAGTTTTCTGATTTCTAAACTGTGTGCGTTGAGTGAGGGGATTTTATTCTGTCGCTCTGTTGAATCATCAGGCAGATTCTCATGATTAATACAAAAGTACAGCCAGCCTCGTCTGTCACACACGCAGACTGTATATAAAGCTGTCAACTCAGCATACAGTGCAAGCGAGGTCGGGAGTCGGACTGCCCATCAGGACAGCTTCCAGATGGCTGGTCCGCCTCTGCTCTTCACATCACCAGCAGCGTTTGCATCATGACGGAAACCATGTGACTGAGTGGTGATGGAGATTTTATCTTCAGCCCTGACCTTGTTTGATCTGCACCCCCTCTCCTCAATTTTGGTAAAAATGGTAACTATAATAGAATATTCATTTTTATGCAAATGCGGTCTAAGTAATGTATTATTCACATTTCCCTTTCAGTGGATCAGTGTCTTAATAAATGCACTGCCTACCTACACCTGAGCTAAGTGACAGCTACACATTAACACATCCAACAACAGCCCGAGCACTTTGAAATATAAAAACAATCCTTGTGCGTTCCAACAAGATGACTGTATATATTATGTACCATATGCTTATCATTACCATATGCTGGTTTTGCTGTTCGTATAAAAGTAGCAAAATACTTTATCTTTGTATACTAAGAGGAACTAATGCAGTATTTTTGACTAGAGAATGACCCATATGGCTTTTTGGGAATGGGGACAATGTTTGGGGAGTACAACATTTCTGACACTGATGTATCAGCCAACATACAAATATACATTTGGCAATGATTCCAAAGATCTCGTTATCAAACTCTTATGTCAAAGAAATGTAATTGAGGTTTAATGTTTTAGAGTTTAATCTATAAACTATAAATTTTAAAAAAACACAAATTCAACCAAATATATAGAACTTGAATTTAAAAAATACTCATATAACAATGAGACACTTAAACATAAATGTGCACCTTTTTTGCATTGTTCTGTAAAATATTCAGTAATCGTCTGATTGTGTTGATTTAGTTCTTTAACGGAGGCTTTTTTTTAAAAATACTTTTGATAGAGTATAAAGATAGTTGTTAGGTGAACCGGGAGCCATTTAAATACCATCTTATTGGTTGATATACTTCCAAGTGTCAGCAGCAAATACATCATACTCAAAACCTGCGTAGATTATTATGGAGCATGGACATATAGTGTCAAAGAGATTCATTCCAAATTTCCATTTTCTAACAGTTCTTTTCCATAAATCCACAAACCAGGGAAGGTTTAAAAGACATATGAAGCATCCAAAGAAGTTGGTCTTAGAACAGGAATGTGGACCAGCAGACATAAAAGAGCTACAGAATATCAGGCACGAAGGCCTGGTTACTTAAAACTGAATGAAGACGTGTCTGAGTGTTTAACGAGATGCTCTGTTGAACATCATCAGGACATTACAGGCTCAGCAGGAGAAAATCTGCTCGAGTGCAGCTCAGTCCTTTTGGCAGAAATGTCAAATCAGAAATTTGGGAGCCTTCCTGCAAAAGGTAGAAAATTTCTGCCTGAACCATCTGCTGGAGGCTTCACTGACATGAAGGCAGACGCAGCAGGAATGATACCTGAAAAGAATTCAAGGTCAGTTTCACCACGATGCCGTCGTCCTCATCGATCACATGACCAGCTGAAGCGCGAGCATCTGCTCAAATGCAAACCTTGATGTTTATAACATACTGGAGGTATTTTAATGTATTTTAGAAGTGTGTATTTTACCCTGGATTGATTCACACACTGAAAGCTGTTGGACAAAACCTTTAAATTATGTTTGGTTTCTCTGTGGGATTTTATATAAACTGAGAAAGGCTGAGATGGACAAAAGCTACAAGATGCTGTGAAGGGGAGTGATCCCTTTTCGAGGGGGTCAAAAGGTCCCATGCTCGTCAAGGTCAGCGTGAGTCTGTTTCTTAGTGAATGTACCCTGAGAGAATAAATTAATACTAACGGAAGGTCCTGGCTCAAACAATTTTGACAATTAGCGATGAACAGAAAGAAAACACATTCAAACCTTAATAACAGCATTATTTGTCAAAAACAAACCATTCTTCTGTGTTTCAAAACCTCCTTTAAATATGAAAGCAATGAGAAATGGATGGGAGTATTTATAGATTTGAATGCCTTGTATCTCCTGTGATCTCATTGATGGGTTTTGAAAATATTAAGCTCTGTAGTATTTTGATTGCATTGCAGTTTATTTCAGTTCATTGTTGTCTAAGTCATTTCAGTCTAACGGATGTTTCAGTGTTTGATGCTCATGGAATGTGTTATAACCCAGAGTTCATAGAGAGAGTAAATATAAATTATTCAAAGTTTCAAATATTTATTTTTTTTTTAGTTGAGACGTATGTACATTTGTAGAAACAAAAAATCTGAACAGTAAAAAAAGGAAAATCATTATTTTAAAAAAATCAAAGCTGCCAAAGTGCAGACGTAAACATTGTTTGAATTCCAAAGCAAGTTGTAGGTCTTCATGCGCTCAGTCTGGATTTTACGAAAACAAACTCACAGAGATATCACAAGTAAGACTGTTCCTGCACTTTGAGGGAATAGGTTGCTCTGGCAATGTTGGTTTTTCATTGAGCTGCTGTACTGAGTAAAAATATCTGCAAAATATTCCCATTCATTATTTCAGCACCTGTAACGCAACCATCACAATGACTCCTTGGTCCAAAGATGTCAAATGCTAATGATTTCTCCCTCATGTCACACAATCCAGTGACT
Organism: Paralichthys olivaceus; assembly: GCF_024713975.1. Lineage (NCBI taxonomy): Eukaryota > Metazoa > Chordata > Actinopteri > Pleuronectiformes > Paralichthyidae > Paralichthys > Paralichthys olivaceus. The sequence continues at coordinate 8,134,373 of NC_091112.1, forward strand.
GTACCTGAACAAACCGATTTCCTAAACTCCTTACGAAACCAACCTATGTTGCAACCGCACTCTGTTTGACAAGCATTTTCTGACGAGCACCCTTAGACGCTGAGGAGTCAAGTCCCGTCCCAGTGTTTGGAAATCCATGAGCAGCCACGTACTTGCGGTACGCTTCCCGGATGATGCGGAAAGCCCGTGTGTTAGCGTAGGGTATGTCAGTGACTGGGTCTCGGTACAGTGCAGCCTTGTGGGTGACAGGACAAACCTCCTGGATGGGCAGCTGAGGACTAGACTGTGCGCTGCGAGGGAAGGCCGCCTCGAAAGCCTCGTCGTCACTGAAGGTTATGTAGGTACGGGAGCACAAGCCTCCGGAAGCCTGCTGGGCCGGTGTAGTGGGGTTCTGTGGTGCAGTCTGAGGAACATCTTGATCCAACCTAAGAAAAATGGCAAATTGAAAAATTACATTACTGTCAAAAGATACCAATGAGCTACCAACATATATAATGATTTACATTTTATTCAAGTGTAGAACTAGAAAACTTTCTGCATATTTATGTTTCAAGTAATCTCAGTCTCTCATGAACTCATACGTACCCTTCAACATCCACATTTTCCTCTTTCAGGACTGAGTGAGAGACGAGGGGCATCAGGACTGAGTGGTAGCGGATGGTCGGCCCCTCGAAACGCCGCTTCTTGTGGACTTGTTTCTTCTTGTCAGCCTCCAGACGCTCATAATTCTCTACATGCAGAAAGTAAAATAAACAGACACATCCATACTGAAGACGTATTGTATGACTCGTGTACTAATCATTACATCACATTTACTTTGTTTCTTGACAGATTGGCTACATGGATTCATTAAGATTCAGAATAAATTTGGACACATTTGTTCTCCCTTTGCTTTTGATTTGTTTTACTAACATGTTCTTACCTAAAGATCGAATGTTGATCTCAGCTGTGATCTTGGCCTCAGCCAGCAGCTCCTCCTGGGTAAGGGGCCGGTCACGATGAGCACCTCTCCTCCTCCGAGGGGCGTCCTGGCGCTCCTGCAAGCGCAGGTTGGTCTTTCTGGTATGTTCACTGGTGGACTGTCGCACAGACTTCCGAGCTAAGAAAGAATGAAGTCATACAGCTCAAACAAAACCAGAGATGAAGAATGGGGTTTATGGGGAGGTATCTGAAAATTTTGTTTTTGTGTAGGAAGCTTACTTTCACTGAAATCTTGGTATTCTTGTGGAATCCTCCTTTTTAGCTCCACTTTAGTTTTCTCAGTCTTCTTCAGCTCCTCAGAGGGTCTTTTGGGTTTGGGTTTTGCCACCTTTATAGGTTCCTTGAGTTAAACAAATACAAAAGCCATCTGTTTTGTACATGTATGACAAATCAGCAAAGTAAGTCCAAACTTTCTCAATAGCAAGTTAGAAATTCTTGTGCACATAATGTGATCTAATTCAGAAGTGTGGTGGCAAAACTAAATCAATTATCCTTTGGCTCCCTTGGCTTCAGTTGAAAGAATAGCATTTGGCAGCTAATTGCTGCACGTGCTAGTGGTTGCAGAGCAGCCACAGTAAAAAGCAGTTATAAGTGGTTCATGTGTGAACTAGTATGAAAATAAACAAAAGAACACATATGCTGAGAAAAATAAGTCACAAGATAACGCACAGAACAAACAAGCTGCCAACTAAATGCTTATAGATTTGGTTTTAGAGTTTCCATGTCTATGTAAGGAACAAAAGAAAGTCATTAATAATGCTTTGTCATTCAAAAGGTCTCATCTAAATTCATGTCCTAATGCAGGGACTTGATTCAGAGTCTGACAGCTGCTGAAACGACGTTACCTTATAAGCCTTAGTGACAACTCGACTTTTCCGCCGAGGAGCGTCCTCCTCCTGGTCGCTGTCTGGCTCGTCTCCTTCATCGATGTCAAAGTCACTGTCCACCTCGTCCTCTGTGTCTGAATGTTCTCCATGGTATTCATCATCTCCTGATTCCTAAAAGGACACATAAAATTAAAGCCAATTTAGAGGTTAAGTTATGAAATAAGATTAATAGAAAGGTTAATTCTTACAATTCAGATTCATTTGTCCCATTCTCAAAATCCAGCAGACAGACAAGAGCTTTTTTTTTTTTTTTTATACTGAGTTAAGTATTATATTCTAAGATGTAGGATTAAGCAGATATTATCGCATAAACATTCAAACTGGAATAACTTGCAGAGACTTACAGAGATACACTAACTTACACTCAGCTGTCAGGTTATAACATGCACATAGCTAAAAATACATCATATATTCAGAAGATGTCGGGATTACATCTGTTGACTCTTTAAGGAGACTAAACACCTCACTGTGCCTCTCTCAAACAAATGAATTGCTTCATCTAATCACAATATTTAACAAGCATTAAATATTCACTATTGACCTGCACAGTTGTTTACATGTTTCAAATTGTGACTGTAAATAAATGATTAGTCTGTCTGCAAATAACAATAATATTCTTCCAATAATATCCTTAAAAACAATCTTAGCTAAGCACATGCATACATGTCTTAACCCTCTCACCACTTGTTACATCTGTCAGGTTATTTCCTGACGGAATAATAAAGTACATTTGAATTTAAAGTCAATTACAACCTGATAAAGACTCATTTTTAACAACGTCTCCCTTTATGCTACAGTGAAAACCTCCAGCAGGCTGACTGGATGCTAAAGCTAACACATCAGCTCCCTCTTTGTGAATGCACTTGGTCACTCACGTCGTTGAAGCCTCCATAAGTGGTCTTGTAGAACTCGTCCTCTTCTTCTGCGTCCAGTAGTTTGGACATGCGGTTGCCCGCAGTCTTTCTTGGTTCCCGATCTACAACCAGAGTCATGGCTGCTGATTTCTTACCTTCGGGTATTAATCTGTTAGCTAGCGTCGTGCTAACTGGTATAAACTACGGGGGGGGGGGTTATATTACTTCGTCGTCACTAACTGTGGTGAATGATTACATGGAATCACTCGTGTTTTATAGCTGTTGAATCCTCTTCAAGTTCGTACTAATACGATAGAAAATGTTGTTGTGGTCTCAGCTACATACAAAGCTAGTGCTAGCCGCCACTAGCCGCTTCCGAAACACTTCCGGGGCAGATGATGCACTTCCGGCTTACGGTTTAAAAAAGGGTTTTCAAGATAAAATTGCTCTTCATTTAAGTTTTATTAATTTTGACTTAAAAACACAACTTGTTAAAGTTGTTTTGACTAATATCCATTTACAAAGCGTTATTTAATTCACTTAAATATAAATATATAAATACAACGTAGCTCTTCCTTTGGTTCTATCGTCATGGAAACTAGTGATGTTGATGCCTGGCTCTGAGCTGATGGTGTTACCATGGCAACAACATGACTTGGCTGAACCACTTTGTGATGAAAATTATGATTTTTGTTCATCATCTTATCTTAACGAAAATTAACTAAATGAACTGTCTCACACATTTTACTCTCATTACGTGTAATTTAATCAATTTGTGTGTGTGTGTAAAGTTTGGAACCGAGAACACATGAATAACGACACCACAATCTACAACATGACATATCTGTAAGCACAATTACTTTATTGTATGCTGGGTTTTTTTAAAGAAGACACATGAAGTGATTTATTGGGGAAATAAAAACATACAAAAATACAGTACACACATCTGAATAAAGAATGAGTACTGTAGTAAATATGTCAATAATAGCAAAACATTTAAATCAAATAAATTAGAATAGAACAGACATGCAAGTGTTGTGCACCTTAACCTTAACATAAGGTGTCTGTTATATTTTTGTTATCTCACAGCTACCATACAATAATTATTTCAGTAAATTGGTCAATATCTACATCAATAAAACTGAAAAGGCATATGAAAGGTTGTACTATTTCTGTACTGAGATCTTAAATCATTTCTATGAATAAACCTTAACAAGGGAAATATTTGCAATATGCTTTCAACAAATTAATTTATAAATCTACATTGTACATATGTAATTCTGCATACTTTGGTTGTTATCTTTCCCGGAAGAGCAGAAAGCAGCAGGGCTGGGTTTTATGGTGTGTGTTTCTTTCACTTTGCAACAGAAATATTAGGTAATGTACTCACATATACATGAAAGTATAATTTTTATAAAGTTAAAATGCTATTAAAAATCAACTGTGATTAATTAGTACTTGTCAAGTATTTTACAGCTGACAAACCTTTCAATTTTCTTTATTGACTCATATCAGTTTCATGGTAAACCTACTTGTCTCCATATAATTTCCTTTGCCTCCATTACTGCTCGACACAGCACTGCGTGGCACATACGCGATGGTGGCCGTGTGCTTTATTTGGCCTTTGCTTTTACTCCAGAAGAACATGAAAATGAAACAAACACTCACAGAACTGAAAAATGAAAGAAACCCAATGGCTGCTGCTATCAGCAAAGTCTTGACATCAAATGGGTGTTTCTGATTTTCATTCACACCAGGAGCGGCAGACGGGAGGGCAAACCAAGCTTTAAAACGAGAGGGGTTGGAAAAGGCTCGGACGCGAAGGCTGATGGCCAGGCTGTCATTTCCTGCCGCATTAGATGCCACGCAGAGATAAGTGCCGCTGTCTTGAGGCTGCACATAGCGAACCTCCAGTGAGCCATTAGAGAGAGTCCGTATTCTACCAGTAGGCGATAAAGGTCTTAGCAGTGGGTTTAGCCAGCTTACAGACGGCAGAGGGTCACCTTCCACATCGCAGTAAAACACCACCGTGTGTCCCTGATCTACTTTCACTTCCTGAGGTGTGCGGTTCAGAATCTGCGGCTGGCGACAGGTGAGCAGGCCGGGAAGCTCAGCGTCAGAAAAGTCCAGGAAATTCCAGGCCTCCAGCTGGAGAGAGGTAGTGCAAGTCGGAGACTGTCCGCCAAAGTCCAGGTACAGGCGTCTTCGCACCACCCACAGCAAACGGCAGTCGCATGCCAGTGGGTTATTATCTAGTCCCAAAGTTTTTAGGTTGTTCACTGATTGAAGAGCACCTGCCTCGAGTGTGGTGAGAAGGTTTCTGGATACATTCAGCAACTTGAAATGACTTAGCCCTCTGAATGCTCCGATTCCGATGTGTAACAACGATCCGCCGACCAGATGGAGCTCCTGGAGCCGCAGCAAGTCTCCAAGCAGGTTCCCGTGAATGTAAGTGATCGGATTAAAGGAAAGGTCGAGGTGTACGAGATATACAAGATGATGCAAAGGGACGTAGGGCACAGCACTGAGGTTGCAGTGTGTGATAGTGAGGGATGAGAGGTTTAGGCCAAAGAGGCTGTTTCCTGACAGCGTCTCCAACCAGGGGCAATGAGAAATGGCCAGCTCTTTGAGGCGCACGAGATGATGGAAAGAATAGTTTGGCAGCGTGGAGAGGCCCAGGCGGTGAAAACGAAGGCTCCTCAGTACACCTAGCTGTGTGAGCGCCTCCGTTGGCACAGCAGTGAGGTTACAGCCGTCGAGGTGCAGCTCCTGTAGACCAATTAGTCCAGCGAACGCTTGATGAGAGATGAAAACAAAGTCGTTATCTGCTGCTTTAAGACACTGCAGGGCTGCCAAGTCACGGAAAGTGAAATCAAGGAGAACGAGGATCTCATTGCTGCTGATGTCCAGTAGCTGCAGGTTTGGCAAACCGGCAAACGCTCCCACAGGAATGATCTTGAGGCGGTTGCGGGCGAGACGCAGCGCCAGCAGGCTTCGCAGGCCGAGAAAGGCCTCCAGTTCAACTACTGCAAGAAGATTGTCGCTCAAATCCAAATCTAAAAGTTGCGTCAAACTCTGGAACTGCTGATGCACCAGAGTCTTTATGTTATTGTGAGTTAAGTTGAGTGTTTTAGCGTCTGGAGAGAGATCGTCTGGGACTGTGCTGAGTTGGCCACGAGAGCAGTTCACCTCCAGCAGCTCGGCGTCGCAGCGGCAGGACTGTGGACACGACCGGCGTGTTTCTGAAGTCACTGCCACTCCAACTGCCAACAAGTAGAGGACTCCCCAGCACAGGCGTCTGTGGAGAGAAAACGCCTCGAACATCTGGTGACGAGCCTGCATGTGGGTGAGAGAGAGAGAGGCAGCTGAGAAAAGAGTGAGGGAGGGATTCAAAGTTGGGGAACTGTAACTTCCTGCAACACAATAATACAACAAACGGAAAATATGTTGTTTTATGTATTTAAAGATATTTTCTCACCTCTCAGCGAACAGGAAGTAGCTTTTCATAACCAGGCAGCTGCTGATGTTGGGCCTGTCTTCATAGACTCACAAATACTGGAGACGAAATAACACAGAAAGGACGTGGTTAAATGTTGGAAGGTGATGGTGCTGATGATGATGATGATAATGATTGATACAAAGTCCAAGACAGAACTTTATTTTTTTGGTTGTTGTTGTTGTTGGCACCACAGACGTACAAACAACCTCACTATATTTCAACAAGTCACAGTTTAGTTTATGAAAAGCACACAGAACATTTTGAGTAAAGATTCGGGTGTGTGTCTGTTCTGTGAGACTCAAGTTGGCTGGCTGTGATTTAACCAAGATAAACCTCTAGACTTCTAAACCACCATTAATTAAATCTCTGACCTCTATAAGAGCAACACCAATCAATCAGCAGAGCTTATCTCCTTATATACAACTTTATGCAACTCTAATGATGCTACATTAGACGGACTCAGCCAAGAGGCTGCTGTCCTGCGGATGGTTTTTATTTCAACTTGACAGCTCTGCCGGGAATGAATCAAATAAAAAGCAAGAACAGGTTGTCGAGACAGATTGTCCTCTCTTGTTTAATTTATGCGGTCTGAAAGCAGAAAGAGAGAGACGGAGTAACCTTGCACCAAATGAAGCGTCACACAGACTTAAACGTTCAATTATCTGCGGGTCCACAATTACTGCAAACATCATCCCTCTCTTGGAAAAATTACAATATCAGAGTGGCACCATTTCCCCATTTGTTACATTCAGTATGTCATGTTTTGTTGATCAGATGTTGTGATTACAGTGAAAGCAGTTTGTAGGCGGATTTAAAGGAGCCTTTTTTCATTATGTTGTGCATCTTTCAGGGCAAATAGATTTGACTTAGCTGCATAATAATGTAGAAGCGACATACTGATGAGGACGTGTGGCATTTAAGACTAGACATCACTCATGTGCTCTCACAAACTTTTATTAGATCATGGTTTGATAGAGAATCAAATTGCATTTTGGTTTATTTTTGTTTAATTTAGAATTGATTATTCCTCTGGGTTTTTTTAATGTTTTTTTATGTTGTTCTTTTACCTGTTTTTGACTGCATTTCTGAATGTGATCATGATTTATCTTTCCAATTATATTTTTCTATTTGAAGCACCTTGCAACTCTCGTTTTGAGAGATGCCATAGAAATAAAAGGGTATTATAATTATTATTATGTAAAATTTATTAAGCTTTCATTTGAGGAGAGGAAAAGGATCAATACAATACCAACATTTCCATGACTAATATTTAAAAGTGTTATATTTCACATAAAACCTTTCATATTTATTTCTGATATGTGGCCACATCAAAAATGTAATTATTTTATAACAACTTTTTTCAACATGTTATATTTTTCTCAAACACATCAAATAAAAACAAACCACAGCAAAGGTACAGAAAATTTGAATTCAAGATTAAAAATAGATATCCATAAGTTTATAGGTACTTTGACGATGCTCAGATCTAGAGGAACTGGAGTGAATAAAAATAGTCACAAATTTCTTTTATCATATTGTCAACACTGAGTAAATCATATGGAATGAAAAAGCAAAAATAATAGCATTAATCAAGAAATATGACATTTTAATATTACGGCTGTTTATGGAACTAATACTCCAATCAACTCATTTTATGTAATCAGTTTCCAAACCCACCACTAGGAAGCAGCAAACGCAGAAATACGTCAGTGCATTAGTTTGTTGAAATGCAGTGATGTTGACCATCTGCAGGCTTTTTCTGTAACTGCATCAAAGTCGACTGTGACTGTTCAAATGTAACCGTCACATATTTCATGATCATCACAAGTAATGAATCCCTGTGATGGTCACGTCACACGAAATCCATAAACAGTTTATATTTTCTTATGTGGAAACAAGAATCTGAGGCAGCAAACAAACTGTGAGTCTGTAAAAAGAAATGACTAATGAAGCAGCTCATCAGACAAAATGTACTGTTCACATATCAGCGAGTCGCACAAATTTGCCAAGAAAGCGAGAGAAGAAAGAAAAATATACATAACACCTTCTAGTGGGATGCCACCCTCAGCTTTGGCAGCTCCACTCACATGTTGTTGTGCAGGAGGATGCAACACTTATAGAGCGTGTGTGGTCAGAGACAGGAAGAACAACAGGAGGACTGACTGCAGATAAATGTGACATTTTATGCAGAAATATTAATAATGTTTAATATTAGTCATGTGAAAAGTGAGTGCTATTTTGTGCTTTTTCTCATCCCTGCAAACTAATTTGTTTTAGTGCCACAATTATTGATTTAATTAAAATCTCCCTGTGATTTCACACCTAAATCATCTTATTTTGAAACTTGTGGCAGCCGAGGAAACTTGGTCTGACATTCAAGATGTAATCGAACATACAGGACAGAGTGAAGCAGGAGGAAATGACCTCTCACACTTTGTTTTACAGATTTGTCCTGATGCAGTTATTTGAATGGACCCTGGGTATCAATGTGACTGAGACTGATGAAAGAAACTCCAATGATGGAGGCTGACAGCTCCTGAACTCTGTGTTAACTCAAATTATGTTGTGTAAAAAACACAAAATTGCAGCAATTTGTAAGTAAAAGGGGAGAAAAGTCAGGTTTTGTGACTCACCGTCTCTTCAACGTGGAGGGCTTCTCATTGTGATGGCTCCAGTTTCACAATTTTCTAGTTAAAAGAAAACCCAGAAGAGAACGTTTGCAAATGTCACTTTTTTCCTGCCTCAGAAAAACATCCAGATGAAACCCGCAACGTGAGAGAAACACACGCACCATGAGAATAACGCCTCATCCTCCCATTGTGATATTTTTCAACTGGAAGCGCTTTGATGCTGCAGCTCAGTTCCCCTGTTGCTTTGCTGTCCTCATGGCAACAACAACAATCTGGCTCTGGACGCGCAAGTGCATGCTGGGGGATTATATGCACTAGCTCCTGGACAGCATCCAACGCTCTGCGCTGGATGACAGGAGGCAGGCACAGGTCAGCCAAACGCAGAGATTTAGGGGGCAATACCAGATGGGCACGAATTTACACTTAAAAGAATAAAATACTATCCTTTGTCTTTCTCTACTTCGTACCCGTTTGGCAGTTTGATTGTGATCTATATATATTTTTTGTTGTTCCTTGTTTGGTGCTGCAGGTTAAAACACTAATTGAACAATCAATTATCACTCTGTGGATAATGAGTTAGTGAATTTAAAGCAAACTGAAATGTAGTGGACACAGGGTCTGAGGCTACAGTTGATCAGTGATCAGTGATAATCAATTAGTGATTAGTAATTAACATTATTCAAGTACTTTTCTAAACAAGCTGTATAGTGAAATGTGTATATAATGTACATGTTCTGTATTTTTTATTTTAGTTTTTACCATATCACCTTAAAGATTAAAGATAAAAGCTGTTTTTGGAACTCATCAGCTGATTCTTTTCCTAAATTGCCTCACAGTGAATCTATGTGGAGTTTCAAATAGAAGATGTGGGCGTTAACATCTTTCATGAATTCAACATTTGCTGACATTTCATGAAAAATGTTTTTTCAAGTGGTTGATCATCATCCCACGTCTCTAAAAGACTTATGTAATAATAATTTGAACATAACAGACGCAAATTAAATAATGAATTTAATGTTTCGTCTGCTCACCCCCTTGTTAATACTCCAAACACTTTGATGAGCAAACGCTGGCTGCAGATTCAATATAAAATTGAAATTATAGAAGAATGGAAACAATCAGGTGTGTGAGTGGGACGTCCCGCCTCTGTGTTTAGCTGCAGGATTATATGAGGAGTGTGTGTCGACAGGAAAGATGCATGATCACCACAGAAGAAGGGCCACTGCTGAGTCAGGGACTCACCATCTGGTACCTCAGGGACGCTGTGCTCGTCAGCGAAACTCTGTCCAACCCCGGATTCAGGAAGAGGAGAGATCAGAGAACAACGCCAATTTATACGGCCTCCACCAAATCAAAGTTCCACGTTGTATAATATCCTCCTGACGTATTATCATCCCCGCAGTGATGCCGGCTGTGGACTCTGGGAATTTCCCTCCTGTAGATGGTGTTTTTGGAGATTTTCCCTGTTTTTCAATTGGAAATCAGAGACGAATGTAAATGAATGAACATTTACTCAACTGACTGAACTCACATCACAACCTCTGTCTGACAGTGATATTAGCAGCAGCAGCAGCAGCAGCACTAAATTTATCTTGTGGTTTTCTCATTTCCAGATAAAAAGGTTTTCAGACTAATCTTCTCACTTTAACCAAGTGAAATGTCAAAGTGCTTGAGAAAACTGACAGATTATCGAAACCATTTAACATTAGATTCACTTCCACTGTTTCATTTGCAAAATCATCCTCACATTTGCTAAATAATTCCTCTTGACATTCACTTGCATGTCTTCCACGAGCAGTCTCATTTATCTACTGGCCTTTTTCTAGCGTTCAACCTCTGTCGCTCACACGTCTCGGACTGGAGAGATATTTAGAGCTGCTGCTGCAGCTGGCTGAGAATTAGATTCACATGACGAGCCAGTGGGGAAAAAAAAAAAAAAGAAAAACACTGTGTAAGAAAATTGCACTTCCTCTTTAAAGTGTGAAGGTGCTCTTGTCCGTTTGTTGAGGGGTGCACTTTCTTCTTGGGACTAAAGAACCGGCTGATTATTCTACAACAAGGTAAACTGTTTATTTAATGTAATGACCCAACATTGTTTGGCTTGTTTGTGTGGCAGTGAGAGACGTTTAGATTCCTCCTGTTTGAGGAGAAGAATGATTGTGTGTTGTCTGTTGTGCAGAATCAATGTGTGTTTCTGATTCTTATTGAACTGTAAAGCAGCTTTGACAATATACGATTGTGGAGGTTTCAGACTTGGTTAGCTGAGCCGTGCATGTACATAGTGCAGTCTTTCATGACTGTTGATGTGTATTTGTGAATGTTTCTACTCTAGAGAGAAGCTAATCAGCAGTTGATGATACTGACACTAACAATATGAGGGAGTTTAAATTTAACTGTCAGGATGCGAAATAAAATCAATCTTCAATAGAAGATAAACATTTTAAAGTGTATTTTTGTCCAAAATCCTGGTTACAACCCTGCTCATCTATAAGGGGTCTTTCACAAGTTCCCAGAAAATGTGACGTCTGTGGATGTGGATAAAAGGAATGAGTTTAAATTCATGTCTCTACTAAAACTCACAAAGTGTGTGTGACTGTGATCTCTCACATATAGTGATCACTTTTACTGTCTTCCTCCGCAGGATGCACATTTTGTGTGTGGTGTTGCTTTTGGCCTCTCTGGTCCTCGGCCACTCTTCACCTGCTTTAAATAAAACATGGGAGGAGTGGAAAGTCCAAAATCACAGGGTTTATGACAACGAGGTGGGACTTTTCTTTATCAATATAGACACATAACTCACCTGGTAGATTAGTATAGTTCACAGTCAGTGCTGTTGTTTCAGACGGAGATCTGCTTCAGGAGAGCAGTGTGGCAGAAGAACCTGAACCTGGTGCTGAGACACAACCAGGAGGCTTCAGCAGGAAAACCCAGCTTCACTTTGGGACTGAACCACCTGTCAGACATGGTACGAATCTGCTCCAGCACAAATACTGATGTTTTGACGATAGGCCCTTTCAACTTCTCAGTTTTGCATCGTGACAGAGAGCAATAATTAAAATTAGTGAATCTAGTTAATTCTACTACTCTACTTTTAACCTTTTCTATTTTTCACCTTTTTTCGAGCACAACCTTGCAACATTGTAATTAACTGTCTATTTTTGCTCTGTTAATCTTTTTACTTAACAATAGTGAACTGAATAACTGCTTCAATACTAGAAGGGATCTCAGTAAAGCACAAACCTCCAACCAAGGCCCGACAGTCTGGTTAAATCCTGTATCTGCCCCTTTGTCCGGATCTGTGTCTAAATTGAATTTTCTTGGCCCACGTCCCAAACATCCATCAAGTTTCATGGAAATCTGTTCAGCAGTTTTTGCATAATCCTGCAGAAACAAACAAATCAAACAGACAGGTGGAAACAAAACTTCCATGGTGGAGGTAATAATCAGGGTTTACTGTCTACTGTACACATCCGACCATTCACATGGCTCTATGCTAACAGCTAAAGGACAAATGTTATATAACTAAGGAAACCTAATAATCCATAACTTAATATATTCAATATAAAAGAATTTGTAGCCAAATAATGGTCGTCCAGCAAATAACAGAACAGGAGTTTGTTCAGAACACAAATGTGTGTGTGAGACCTCTGGTGGATACAAACTTCATGACAAACATTTCAGCCAGAAGACACGATTCTTCACACTGTATCACCACTACTGACTCACAACCTGAAGTGAAATCATTGACCTTCACTGGTACAAGGCAGAGCAACACTGTTAATCTGCATTTAAACCTGCAACATTTGGGCTTAATTTAAAGGCTTAATTTAAAGCTCAATCTATAGAACAGCTCTAATCTGACTTTATACAATCTGATTAAATTAATCCAGTATAGGCTGCTGGGCCAATCTGGACAATCAGTGCTGTGACCCACAGAACACGAGAGGAGGCAACAAACTTCATCATTCATATACAAAATCAAATATATATATTTATCTAAAATTGTTGTTCTGAGCATTTAAATAAATATGGATTTAAATTCCTTTATAAAGATGTTAAAATTAACCCTATTATTTTTTAGAAATAGAGAAACGTTATAACAATTATGTACAGTATGTAAAATGCAGTAAAACAAATAAAACAAATAATTAGATACAGTACAAGAAACAATTCCACATAATAGAGAAAAAAATGATATATATATTGGCAGCCAGGATTTTTCCTCACGTGTCAGTGTCGTCTCTTTGTTCAGATTAATACTCGTCTAAGTGCGAGGGAATGGAGAATGTGCGGAGTAAATACGGAGGGGGGGCCTTTACAGTGATGCACTGGAAGGTACCGGAAAGAGGTTGTTTTGTGTCATGAGCCTAAAGACAGCAGGACCCTGAGGAGAGGAGAGTGTAGGTGTGTAGGTGTGACGTGTTGACGCTGCAGGAAACTGGAAACAATGACTTGGACACATTCAAGCGTTTGGCCTCCAGTCAAAGATCCCGAAGGACGAGGTGTTACAGTTTCCTTGGAGACAAATAAGGTGTTGTGATCAATTAAAGTAGGATTATTATTGAATCTGACAGAAGCAACAGCAGGATTGTGCAGCAAAAAAATAAATGAATTGCCGGACATTAATTGGATTCAAAATTTTAAAAAATGTAAATTGATGCTGCAGTCGGCTCTGTGCTCTTTCTCCTGAAGGCAGATTAGATAAGAATCATTCTTGATAAGAATCAAAGGAAGTTGTGTTTATTTCTATGACTGCTGTTGGTGTCACTGATGCTGAAGGAAAGTATGAAGAGATAACAACATATTTACATCAACACAAAACCCAGTGGAGGACTGGGTTTTGTGGGGGGGCAATGCAGCACATGTTCCTTTTTTTTCTGTTAAGACAACCGAGGAGATCAACGAGAGGCTGAACGGCTTGAGGCTGGAGGAGCTGGTTCTTTTCAAAAACCACACATTAAAGAGAGCGAACGGCTCATTGACGCCTCCGAGTGTGGACTGGAGGAAGGAGGGCCTGGTCAGTCCTGTCCAGAACCAAGTAAGAAATCATCTGAGCACGATCTGATGAGAACCCTCCGATAGGAAAGGTGGTCATTGCGTTTTCCTCTCTTTGAAAGGGTTTATGTGGGTCGTGCTGGGCCTTCAGCTCTCTGGGGGCTCTCGAGGGGCAAATAAGGAAGCGAACCGGTGTCCTCGTCCCACTGAGTCCACAGAACCTGGTGGACTGCAGCATCACGGACGGTAACCATGGCTGCAGAGGAGGATACATCTCTAAAGCCTACAGCTACGTCATCCGCAATGGAGGGGTCGACTCCGAGAGATTTTACCCCTATGAACACAAGGTTGGCCTCAGAAAGCACCAGGGCCACTTTTTATTTCCTCCTGAAATTTTTATTTTTTCTGATTTTGTTAGTTCTACTTGTTTGTTTGTTGATTCTTCTCTTTTTTCTTGCAGTGTTTTTACTAAATGGTATTAACATTTCTTATCAGTTGTTATTTTTACAGAGCTGAAACCTGTTTTGATGTGTAAAGTGAATAATAATCCACTGTACATAATCATATGTAGTTGCATAAATAATGTGTATATTTTACTGTGTAATACTGTGATGTTTTATATGTTTTATCTATAGATTTAGAGTTAAATAAGATGTATTTTAAATAATGATATCTGATATATTACATTCATCTCATCTCTGTTTGTAGAACGGGATATGTCGTTATTCTGTGAATGGAAAAGCTGGATCCTGCTCTACTTTTCACATCCTTCCATCAGGAGATGAGAGAGCTCTGCAGGAAGCGGTGGCATCAGTGGGACCCGTCGCTGTGGCTGTGAACGCCATGTTGCCGTCGTTCCACCTGTACAGAGGAGGTGAGGCTGGGTCAGCAGCTCTCAACCTGCACCTTCTCATCTGAGACGTTTTGCGTATTTTAAGTTAGGATGATTTGGGTTATTTTTAGAAGGCCTGTGGCTCTCCATTCTTTTCCAAATATAATTTATTTTTACTGGAAGTTGTCAGGAGTGAACAACAATAAGTTCACAGCATGAACTCAATCTTTAATAGACAAAAACTACACAACACACACCTCATTCACTCATGAAGACCCACACAGAAAATAATCATTTCTTCAAACATCAAGAGCCTTTGTGACACTTCATCATTTTCCCATTTTACTAAACTTATGAATCTTTCAGGTTTATACAACGTCCCGAACTGCAGCCCGAGGTCTATAAATCATGCCGTCCTAGTTGTGGGCTACGGCACCGACAACGGACAAGACTACTGGCTGGTGAAAAACAGGTGACTGCTGCCTTTTGAGACTGGATAGTTGAAATGCTGCCACCTTCACTCATGTGAAAAGAAATATGTGACTCCGTGTGTAAGATCAATATCAAATCTGACGTCTCTCTGTGGTTTCAGTTGGGGAACTGCGTGGGGAGAGGAAGGCTTCATCCGAATAGCGAGGAACAAGAATAACCTCTGCGGCATCGCCAGCTTTGCAGTTTATCCAACACTGTGAAAACACCTGTCACCTGAATCATATCTCAGAAGAATTCTTTTTTTAAATTTAATATCAGAAACAAGATCAATGCTGTTTTTTTCCATTAAATTGCAGATGCTGTCCTAAACAAAATAAAAAATACCTTTTAGCTGTCACCATCTTACTTTGTCTCATTTATCACATTATTCCCCCTCAGATCTCACTGTTTTTCTCTGAGCGGTGGTTCTATCAGTGGTTTGACTCTTTCATGTTTGATTGTTGTAAAACTTCAGACTCGTATTGAATTAATTGAGAACAGAAATTCACATAGGTAGTAATTCTTCCTTTTAAACAAAGAGAGGAGGAGGAGGAGGAGCTGTGTTGTACTATTAATAGCAGTGTCACCAGCAGACACAGTAGTGACTCTTGTATTATTATTTGAAGTAGCAGTAGTAGTCTAATTGTACAAGTAGTATTTCTGTAATGCTGTCGAAGCCTCTGTAAGGAACTAGAGAGTGGATACCTCCACACACTTATAGATATAAAGCAAAAAGAGAGTGACTGTTAGACTTAGATTTACCAGGAGGCCAAAAACACAACTTACTCCACATGAACTGATGAACACACACAATCACACACAATCATACACAATCACACACAATCACACACAAACCTCAGTGATTTCCAGGTTAATGACTTGCAGGTGCAGTGAGTGGGAGGTTGATAAATAGAGACTCTGGTGGATTCAGTGCAGATTTTTCCAAGGTCACCTGCTCAGGTAAGTTTTATCGTCTCTGTCATTAAAGTGAGAAAATGGTTCTTTCAGTTTTTTAAGTTTTATATTTTGATAATAGCCTAAGGTCAGTACTGGTGTCAGATTTATGGAGCCAAACATTTTTAGTGAAGTTGTGTAAGCAAACTGCAAATCATTGGTAATATTTTGTAATTTACAACTTACAACTTCTTTATTTCAACTTTCGACACCACTTTTCCATTGAATGCATTGATTTTTAGTTTACTAAATGCTGGTTGTTCTCACCTGGAGTCTTGCTGCAAAGGTCCAATTGAACAAGCATGATGCAGGCCTGCAGTCTGTTACAAATATCTTCCTTTCCCAGATCCAGAAATGTTTCGGAGCCTGCTCCTCACCGTCCTGTGTGGATTTGCAGCGGCCGACATAAATTCACAACTCGATGGACACTGGGAGCTATGGAAGAAGTTACACAACAAAGTGTATTCTCATCAGGTGAATGTTTTAGACTTCCATTAACCTGGTCACATGTATATATTCTTTTGTTAGATCAGTGACTTTTGTTGTGAAGTTCATTATTAACCAATAAATCTGTTTATAAAACTGTTTAATTCACTGAAAGAAATTCCTGAATTTAATTTTATTGCATTTTCTGTACAATGCATTTTTATGCTGTGTGCCAGATTGAAGAGATGGGTCGCAGGCGAGTTTGGGAAGAGAACCTGGAAATGATTAACATCCATAACCTGGAGACATCTCTGGGTTTGCACACCTACGAACTGGCAATGAATCACTTGGGAGACCTGGTAACTAGACTACAGTTGATTTGATGACAGATGCTGACAAAGACGCAGCAATAACCTGACCATTAATATTTTGTAGACCACTGAGGAGATCACAGAAACACTAACCGGCACTGTCGTGCCCTCTGACCTGGAGAGGGACTCCTCCGACTTCTTCTCAGTAACTACTTCTCTACCAAAATCACTGGACTGGAGGGAACAAGGCCTGGTGACAGAGGTGAAAATGCAGGTAAGATCCTGGTAGGTCCTAACATTTAAACAAATCTTGAGTCAACACCTAATTCCTGACAATGTTGTCCATTCCCAGGGTTCCTGTGGTTCTTGCTGGGCCTTCAGTGCAGTCGGAGCTCTGGAAGGGCAACTCAAGAAGTCCACAGGTGTCCTGACGTCCCTCAGTCCTCAAAATCTGGTGGATTGCTCCGTGAAATACGGCAACCACGGGTGCAACGGCGGCTTCATGACGAATGCCTTCCAGTATGTCATCAAAAACCACGGCATTGATTCTGAAGCAGCCTACCCCTATGTCGGCAGAGTGAGTCAAATGGTCGATCAATGCTCGTTTTAAAATCTCAGATACTGTGGTTAAACTTGGTCGGAGTAATTCCTCTTAACGTGTCTTTCTTTGCAGCGAGGTCAGTGCAGGTATAACCCACATGATCGAGCTGCTAACTGCTCCAGCTTTGTGTTGCTACCAGAGGGGGATGAGATTCAGTTAAAAGCAGCTTTGGATAAAATCGGCCCCATCTCTGTTGCTATTGATGCTTCCAGGCCGAAATTTGTCTTCTACCGTCACGGTGAGTGGTGATGATGCTGCTTAATCAAGTTTGATTTGAAGTTATTGCCCTTGTTTCAAACGGAGCTGCTTCCTGTGCTTGTTTTGTGTGAACTACCAGGTGTGTACATTGACCACAGATGCTCTCGCAATGTGAACCACGGCGTGCTGGCTGTGGGTTACGGCACTGAGGGAGTACATGACTACTGGCTGGTTAAAAACAGGTCTCTCTAATGTGTTTCTCATGATTTAGGATGTTTGTAAGTTTCCCTGTTTACTTGACTTTTTTTTTTTTTATGTTTCAGTTGGGGTGTGAACTACGGCGAGGAAGGCTACATCAAGATGGCTCGGAACAGACACAACCAGTGTGGCATCGCTCGCTACGCTTGTTACCCCGTCATGTGACCAGCAGAGGGCCCAACTTTCTTTTATGTAACTTAAAAGATAATAAACGTTCTTTTTTTTTTTTGAGGGGAAACTACTGACTACTGCTTTTATTTCACAGATACATATTCAAAGTGACTGTTTAGGAGCAGAGGACATTAGATTAGAATTGGTTTGATGCAGCATGTTTACGTTGTCAGATGTGATTTTATTCGTTCTCATCAAAAAAGAAACGGAGCACCAGCTACTGCAACTGGAGATCATGGCAACAAGTTAATAAGTGGCCACTGAAAATTAAAGGTAAAAAATATATTGACAGAGGTCACAAAATGTGAGCTCATCTGAAGAGGGGGTTGGGAACCACTGCAGTAGTGAACTCCTCCTCATTTTGCACTGGAATGGCACTCGGTCGAGTTCATAGCTCCAAGACCCCAAACACTGTAAATTATATCACGCACCACATTCACTCAGCCCTAAATGTTTCTTTTATCTAGATCCATGAATTCTCTGAGAAATCAATGCTCTCGCAACGTTAAGCAGCTAAAAGTGTTTCGTGACTAACATTAACAGATAATATAAAGAAAGAATAGGCTCAGTGGATCCTAATACCATTTTTTTTTTTTTTAAATTTACCACCTCAGCTGAAACAGGGCAAGAGTTTGAGACCACTGTCTTTCCAGTCAGTGGGTCAAGGTACAAGTACAACATCCTACTGACATTATAGAGTAGTGTGGAGTAAATCTGTGAACACTGAATTGAATTTCATGCCCTGTAATGCAAACAATGTTTTTTTTATTTCAAGTTTTATTTCCATTATGATTTTATCATTTTCTTCATAGAACTGGGCAAATGGCACAAAAGTGCAAATCCCAGCGTGATGAACAATCTCACGTAAAATAAATACGGCACCTTTTTAGCATCACTAAAATATTCTCAATAGCCAGAAGTAATAAACACTGAATTTACCAAGAGGATGTTCAGTCTTCATCAACAAAACACAAAGACAACACACAATAGATTTTTCGCTTCATTTTTTTTTTTGAATTGTTTTTCCTTGATATTTTGTTCCACAAATTCCATACTTGCACGTACAAACATCTACAGTTTCTACACACAGTACATTGATTTCTGAATTGAACTCACATTTAGAGTAGAACTTCTATCATTGAATAAACAGATCCGAGTCAAACTAAAGAAAAGAAAAAACAGACACTCCTTCAGTCCAAGCAACGGTGAAGAATTCTTTGCAGATGAAGGAGTTGTTTTCTGGCATGGGTCGGCCCTATTTTTTTTTTTTTTTTTGTCAGGATTCATTCAGGATGGATCCGTGTGCTCTTGAGAGTTGAGTAGACCAGAGGCCATGCCATAAAAAGTCCCCTGTTCGTTTATCAGACCGCCATCATCGTTACAGGAAGTCTTCAGTCTGGTGTTTGCTTTAATTTGACCACACACCATATATCACTGCTATCATCATTAGAGAGAAAACCAATGACCCTTTGCAGAGTTTATATATATGTGTGTGTGTGTGTTTATGTATGTATATATATATTATATATTATATTATATATATACATAATGTAAATTTTACACATAGTAAACATTAAATAGTAAACTTTAAAATTTTGGACAGGAGCTTTTGACAGAGGATGCTCTTTTGATGAGTTTTGAGTTTAACGCTCACTTCCTGTTTCCACTTCACTTACACTTCACTTCCCCCTCTTATATGGACTCGTGCTGACAAATGAGCTTGTGTCAAATTGTACTTTTTGCTCTAATTTGTGCACATTTCCAGCTCCCTTCACTTCAGCAGCAGCTTTACCAGCTGCCATTTTTCCAGCTCTGCAACAAGATGAATTGCACGAGGAAAAGCATCCTCCTCCACAAAATTCAGGCATATACAGTTTATATATATATATTTATATTAAAGAGTTACCTGGGTCCAAGGTAAACAAGGAGCACAGTCACCACTAACTGACTTTCAGAACACATACTCAAGTTTTACCAATTTTTAACCCCACTTTGATTAAGAACAATCACTGCAAGCAACAAATCTATGTCATCATACAACAATGAAAACACAAGTTTTTGCTTTTAGACAAAATAACGGCTGGCATACAGGACGTCCAAGAAGTCAGACAATACGATACAAACATGCGTCACAATCGGTTGAATACAGAAGGAGCGGAGGGTGCGATGTCTTGATTTGAGATTTTAAGATCTTTCACCGTGTTTCCGAACAGAGGAACAGGTCACGCCTTTTTTTCTGAGACTGGTTTTCTTTGACAGGGTTCGTTTTTAAAGACTGAACTGTTTCAGCAAAAGAGCACCAGAGTCTATCATGAAGAACAACACAAATAAATTCAAGACTGCATATATTGCATTAGGTTTTCTTTATCTTCTCTTAATGTAAATATATTTCTGTGGTCCCCAGCTGAGCTGCATTCATCACAGGGATGAAAATACCGCAACAGAAAAAGTAGAAAAATACGTGACAGACGATTTAAGATTCTCATGCATACACCCGCACATTAACAACAACAACAACAACAGCAACATCCAAACTGCCTCTCAGACAACAAACAACATGGAACAACATTGTTCACTGAAGACTCACAAACAGCAAAAAGTGATGTGATCCTCAGAATGTGATCCACATTTGCAGATATTAAAGGAAGAGTTCAACATTTTGGGAAATACTCTGAAGTCTTTACAATAAATATGAATCAGGGGGAAACTGTTAGCCCGGCTCTATCAGAAATTAACATCTGCCTCCCAACTGCTCTAAAGCTCACACCTAATAAAAGATGTTAAATCACGTCTCTTTATTCTGAACAAAGAATATAAAAGAGTAAAAATAACAAGTTGTGGTTTTATGGCAGATTACGTGGTTGACTGTGTGCCAGGCTAGCTGTTTCCCCCCGCTTTCAGTCTTTGTGCTAAGCTACGCTACACAAAGTGAATAAGTGTACTCCCAAAAAGTCCAATTAATCCTTCAAAGGCTCCCTCTCACTCAAACACACACACAAATGCATGCACACAGAGTTTTTGCAAAGTCATACAAACTCCTGCAGATATTATCTGTTATCCAACTGAATAGAGTGTTTTTGTGTTAACTATATTTCTCTGTTTGGGGAAGGGGCCCCACAAGACAGGTCTCAAACATACTGAACACACACACACACACACACACACACACACACACACACACACACACACACACAATCCAGATGACGTTTTTAGGGCAAAATTATTTCACTCCACCAAGTGGCAGCACCACCACCGCTCATGTACTCATTCACTGATTGTCAGCACACATATTGATGTACACCTTTGGAGAAATAATACCGAAGTAGTGATATGTATAAGCAACTCAATTATCTTCCCTTCGAGAGTAATTGTGTCCAATCGAGATCAAATTTACAACAGACAATCTGTAAAGTAGGTTTGATACTGTTAAAGACGGTTGATATCAGCATCATGCAGGAGCACGTTTGATAACTGGAGTGAAGGAATGACTGAACTCCTTTAATTAAGCCCTTAAAATAAATTGGACAAGTGACTTTGTAATCTCTGTTTTCTGATTGTGCCTCTCTGCCTGATCGAGCCAACTCTTTTGAACAACTTATTCTTCTTTTGGTCCTGTTTAATGTGTGCTTATGAGGCCAATGACGTCAGGTCATGAGGTCTAAGGAGCATAAAAGAAATGTGTGTTGTTTTCAGTTGTTTTGAACCGATAAAGACAATTAGCGGGAAAAAAAATCTTACATGAATTTCCACTTTTCTCTGAGCTTTCATTCCTCGTGACAACTGAGCATGCAAGGTTAAGTTGAAAGCTTTGAAAAAAAGGTCTTGCGACAGGCTTTTGATTTATTATTTTTCTGCATAACTATTATTTCCAATGTCAAAATGACCTAAATCAAAAGAGTTATTAATTCATCTTAAGGCTGATTAATGCTGCAATGCATGAGGGATGGAAAAATTATCCTGCATGTCCAGTTATTCAATGCAGTGGTGCTAAAATATATCATTAGCAGCATTTCACCACACCTCAGCTACTGCATGAGAAATATCAATATATATTTTAAATTAGCCTAAAATTATGAAACCGCTGGTCCGTACATTCTGCTGTTGGATCAACCAAATCTCTAAATGACTGAAAAGTATGGCTGCACTGAATTGCAGGAAATGTTGGTGCTTAAAGGAATAAATCATTGTGTACATAAGCAATCACACACTCACATTCAACACACACACGCAAATAATTCATCAAATATTATGCTTTTGTATCTGCTCTCACATTTAGCACTTGACCAAAATTGACAAAAGAACAAACGTTTAACACTGAACACTCAGGAACTGGATCAAACTTTTCCCATTTACAACTGAGAATCCTGTGAAATGTAACTTCACCAGTGTTTGGTTGTACAAAGAGGAACAGACTGGATTTATACAGGGAGAGTTCAACTCTTTGTTTATGAGTGAATCTTCTATTTGTGCTCAGCAGTTGGCGAGGGGTCATGGTCGCTTTTAGAGGAACGTAAATCAACCTGAAAATTAATTTTGAGGGCTTTTTAAATAAAAACTATTCATCAAACACTTCATGAGCATGTGAATAGGAAATTCAGATTAAAAAGCAGCACTGAAAACTAGTCACTGAGACTGTGGACGGATGAGAAATAAAAACACAATCACATACATCTGGAAATCTTTGCACACGTTCCCCGAAATATGCCTTTTTCAGTTTCATTTGACCACTCTGTCGTTTCACGGTACATCTATGGGCATTTTATCATAACAGCACGTTTCCACTTCTACCACATCAGCCTGTGAGTATAACACATCCGCAAAGGATCAGATTACTTTTACCTGGTGGCTGAAATAAAGTGTTTTTGGATGTAGTCGAGTTACCATGACACCGGTGTTTATCTCTACATCTGTTAATCTCTGTGGGTCTGTTTGGACTTTGAAAGACGCGATCCATATTTCAGAGGATTCTGGGCTTACAATGGGGGTGGCAGTCTGTTCTGTTGGTGTGTGATGGGCAGCAGCTGAAGCTCTCAGGAATGTTTGGGCTCTAGTGGTCAAACACACTCCAGCTGTACTCTCCTGCCCACTGCTGGTCACCTGCTTTACTGCAACACTTGGCCTCTCGTTTCAGGCAACTTGGTTGCAAGGAAACTACCTGCAGCGAGCGCGCCGGCAGCAAATAGGATGGGAACGGCCTTGGTGATGCCAACGAATGACTGGAAGATGCTGATGCCTAGGACAGCCGCCAGCTTACAGAGAGCATTCAAGAAGCCAAACGCTGTGCACCTACAGACGAGAAGAGAGGGAGAAACACAGTTAAAATACATTTAACAATACTTTAAACTGATCCATCCTCAGGGATTTGACTACTTTTCTACTGCTTCAACCTCTTTGTTGTAAAATCAATAAATAGAAGGAAAAAACATATTGATATATATATATATATAATATTCAGAGCAACAATATAAAAAGTGTGTAGCCAAGTAGTCGAATAAAATGATCCTCTCAATGTAAAATGTGTGACAGTAAATACCACCACTAAGGGTTTTTTTACTCAAAAGCAGAACCTATAAATTATCAATCATCCTTTTGTATATGACTTAATAAGAGGAAACAGCTCAGCTTTGACTGCATTGAAATTTAGATTTGATTCCAGTTTGGAGTTTCCCCAAAAAGAAAGTCAGGAAAAAAGGTCAAAAGGGCAGAAGATGGGTGAATGTGTGTGAGCAGATCTTCTCCCCACAAAAAAGAAAAATGACAATATTTTAATACAACAGAAATAGAACTACAATGAAAATATGCATTTCATAATTCAAAATTCAAACATAATTTAAAAAACTGCTATTGTTTAAATGAGAACTAAAGACAGCCAGCTGCTGTATAACAGTCAGCTGTGCGGTCTCTTCATGAGACAACACAGAATAAGATCTTCTCTGAGGGAAAAAGCTGCTCTCATGCTACCTTTTATCCGAGGGGTAGAGCTCCACTGTTATCACATCCAGGGCGTTCCACGAGGCGATGCTGATGCCACCGAACAGACACAGGAGAGCGATCATCCCCGACTCACTGTTGCCGAACATCAGGAAGAAACAGCTGACACAAGAAATGACGCTGGATCCCGCTGATCGGAGAGAGGTATCAGAGTGACATAAAGTTAAACGGCCTCCGTGGTCGCAGAGTGAATTATCCAGGATTAGTTTTACTCACCCAACATTCGTAAACGACCAATCTTATCCATTAATAGAGCCGACACAATGTTGCCAGGCAACACTGCCAGTGTGCCGAGGAAGTTGACAAAGTATATCATGTAGGCATTGTTGAAGTCGTCGCTGAAGTCGAGCATGCAGCCCTCCTTGTTGTGGAGGAACGTGCTGTTGACCAGTTTGCAGTTGACAAACCTGTATTTGAACAAATCTGATGAAAGAAAGGGATAAAAAGTGTTATTGCTTTGTAATATTAAATCTAAAGATGAGAAATAACTAAAATCTTTGAGGAAGCTGATAAATTAGGTCTTAATTTAGGTCTTATTTATAGAGGTGGTTGGGATTGTTTGCAGTTTGAGAGAGATACCTGCAGACACTGCTCAGGGCTGAAAATATACTTCTACCACCTCTGTATGTTTTCAAGAGTTTAAAAAATCAAGTGGCTTTTTATTTGCAGTTGTCGTTCTTCTAAAAAAGACAGAGCTCTTAATCGTATCAGGTTTCCATCAGCGTAACTTCCCATGAATTGAATCTGAAGCATTGCAGGAGACATGTGATTCTTTCTCAGACCAATCACAGTAGACTGGGCTTCATGAGAGAGACAGGAGCTGAAGCTGAGTGTTTCAGACAGAGGACATGAGGGAAGTCATGTGTTTTCTGAACATTACAGCATGTAAACCTCCGCAAGTAATAACCCAATGTTAATTTATGAACCTGAATTTGAGAAGAATGAGTCTCCTTTAAAGATTTACAAGAGATTTAAGATCTGTTAGTTTTCGTGATTCATTTTTTGACTTCACTGCTTTCCCCCCTCCCACTGCTGAAACCAAACCTAACACTTGCATAAATGACTATACTTTTCCTAAAGGACAAAAAGAAGGCATACAAATCATCTCCCTGCAAAAGCAGCCAGGACATCTGCACAGCCACCACACAACCAATCTTCTGTAAGCATCTGTTTTTCATCAAAATTCTGAACATAAAAACAGATTAAGCTACAATCATTTTTGTTCCTCCAGACTTTTTAAAATACAGTGAATCAGGAAAACAACAGAAAATGTCAGGAGAGGTCAAACAACTTCTTGAGCAGACTCTGTTTATACTTCACTGAAAACGGCTTGATTACATCTTCTGCTACTAATAACCAAAACTGTTTTTTTAAAGAGAGTCTGACGTAAAACAAAGTGCTGAATGATCATAAAGGTTCTGGTGCAGGAATGACAGAATAATGTATCTGTGGCTTCAGGGATGAGAAGTTAGTGCTGCTGTGATTGTTGGATCGGAGATGTTGAGATTCAAAACCCTAATCTGTCAAAGCTTAGAACTGGAGGGAGAGCTACGGGAAGAGTTTCACAGTTTCTCAGATGTTTTTCCAAGTTTTGAATCTCACATGTTAATTTTAAGGCTCATAAGCAGAAATCAGGACCACACAGTTGCTACGGCCGTGGATCAGGAGGTAGAGGTTTGAGCTCCAGCTCCTCCAGTCCACATGTCAGTGTCCTCGGATATTAAACCCTAAAATGCAGCTGTGCCATCAAGAGTGCTTTGTAAAGCTGTTTCAGGTATAAAGTGATTTGAGTGGTTGTTAAGACTAGAAGCACTAAATACATGCAGTCCATTTACTCCTTTGACTATAGCTTGTGTTTAAAACAATTAGGTTCCAGTCTTCCGACAATACATTCACCTTTTTTGTGCATGTTTGTGTACAGGGACAGATCACATGAAGTATAGAAAATAAAAAGCTCTTAGAGGACACTGATGCTGAGACTCAATATAAGAAAACAAATCTTTATGTGCAAATTTGAGCTTTGGATCTCATTATCCAGTTAAAAAATATTCCTCACATCTGTTTTTCAAAGCACTGCTTCACATCCAATCCAACCCAATAACTCTGCCTTCAAAGACTCTGGCCTGAATTTGTTTACGTTGTTAAGGTAACAGCTCTGCAGCAGCGTAACCAGGGGATACTAGCATCAGAGTGTTACTATGGTGACAGTCCTGCTGAGCTGCTGTGGGTTTTAAACAAAAATGAAATTTTCTGAAATTCATATTCAAGCTGAAATAAATTTAAGTTGTGATCATTATAATCTGTTTTTTAAACTTGAGCTGAAATTAGTGCTGAGAGCAGATTTGCCATTTTTGGTTGGTTTTATATCTGTAGTAGCTGCACCTATCATGTTTTTTATTCTAACAGAGGATAAAAAAAACTCAGATATCTCAATCTTAGACAAATATGTTTTCAAACTGAATATTAGATCAGTGCTGCATGTCCACTGAATTGTAAACAGGCAAACACATTGGCTTTATGAAATGCCTGCAGACATTCAGAATTCAGCTCAGAACTTGGGATGAGAATTTTAAAATGTTCCTGACTAAAACATTCAAAACAAAAACGCAACCATTAATTGCATTAGTGATTAGGTGAAATTAAAAATGTAATCTTCCCTGTAATACAGATGTATTTCCATTGATATATTAGATATATATTTACCTGTGTTGTAGAACAAACTTGCAACGAAGGTGCAGTTTTTAAATAAGGTGTGTGTGGAGGTGATGTCCTCGAAGTAGCACTCCTCAAACACAGAGTCTTCAAACACCATGGATTTCATTTTCAGGTTGAGGAACCTGGTGAACAGGAAACATTTTTCAGTTTTAGTGCCATATCACTTATCTGCACATTTTTCTGTGGTACTAAATCTAACAATACCACACAACACTCACTTGTCATTGAAGTAGTGCCCTTGGCGATGCACTTGGTTTTCCAGTGTGAAATTAAAAGTGACGTGGTCCACCCGTTCCTTGGTGAAGGTCTTTGTCTTTGATTCATACTCCTGCTTCTGGATGTACTTGATCATGTCTGGGAACCACACTGTCAGGCCGTAATAGCTGCAGAGTTGTGAATGGAGAACGGGTCGAGTAAGGATCAAAAGTGAAAATGCAACAGCAAAGATTCTTTGAGTTTGAAGTTTACCTGAAAGACATGGTGAACCAAACAGCCATGAGCATGAATGTAGTCCGTTTGTATTCAGGGCTGAAGCAGGCGAGAATGTTGTTACGAATCTGAAATGTTAACAGGAAGGTTAGGAAGACCTCATTTTCACTCAAAATAAAGGCATGGTTCATCAAATGACAATTTTGATGCACAGTTCTAAGCTCTTTAATAGTTTGATGTGATATTTATTTGATATTCCTGAGCAGAAATATGCAACTTGAAAACTAGCTTTCCTCAGAAGGCGTTAGGTAGGCGGTGCAGTAGCAGATACAGAAGAAGATGGAGGCTGTAGGCATGTGTGTAGCAGAATGTAGGCTGAATGCAAATTAAGATCAGGCACAACGGTGCTGTAGAAATGTACAATACAATAAATAGATACATGTTTAAATGCAGGAAAACCAAATACAAAGGTAAAATCAATGTCATTGATTAAGTCACGTATATAAATACTAACAATTACCAGAAACACGTATTTGTTTCAGTTAGTTTTATTAATTCCGTCTTAAAGGACCAGTGTGTTGGATTTAGAAGCAACTAGTGGTGAGGTTGTAGATTGCATTAAGATAAATACATCTTCCCTTTCTTTCTGAAATTGAGGTAGTATCTACAGGTATTGCAAAAAATTTAAAAGGCTATGACATGGTATTTTGTTTCCTCCCTCAGCTTCACTCACCTGTTGGGAGAGGCTCATAATCTTCAGTCTGTAGCGTTGCCAAACCGGAGTGTCGGTGCCAGTGTCCACCAACTCGTCAATCTGTTTCACCGTCTTGATGGTGGTGACCTGGGATGAAAGAGAAAAGGTTACTGAGAGCTTTTCAAAGGTTTTATTATTGTTCAGTGATTCTAAGGAAGGTACATGAGATAGGTCTCCAGAGTGTATTTTCACGCCTGCTGTGGTATACTTACAGAAAACACCTTCTCTGGGTGTCCCTTTGCTCTCATGTTTGTGTCGTGAACTTGCTTCAGAATCATCCAGCCTTCGTCATGTTTACCGTTCTGTTTGAGAAAAAGGTGAAGGTCATACAGCACACAGCCTTGCAGTATATATTTTATCAATTTGGTTTCAGGAGCCATGTTAGTACAAGCAAAACCAGCGACTACTGCCAGCAAGGGACTAATTCTTAGCGAGCGCATTCGCTGACCTCCAGATAGAAGCGTGGGCTCTCTGGCACGGCGCTGAGGGTGGCGATGGCAGCAACAGACGGAAATGCGCACACCAACACAAACACACGCCAGCTATGGAACTGATACGCCGAGCCCATCTGGAAACTCCATCCTGAGGTGACAGAAACAAAGCAACACCTTATTACACCTCAGCCAATAACAGAAAAGGTTGGACTGTCAATCTTCATGAAGCACCGTGTCTGAGGACAGACATTTGCCCAAATATGAGCTCGAACCTGCATTTTCCTACCATCTGCTGCCAAAACCAGAGATTATAAAGATACATTTCAAAGAATATTCTCTGACATTTTGGGAAGTATTCTCAAAGTATTCCCTGTTTCTTTAAGATTGACACCACTCCCATGTCTGTGATTTGACTGTTAAAGGATGCTCAGCTAGTTTGGAACAGTGCAGAAGTAACCAACTGTAACCTTCATTTCAGGGACATGTTACTGGACTCACCGTAATGAGGGATAATAGCCCAGGCCATAGCAGATGCGTATATTCCCCCGATCATCCAGAACATGCAGAGCCAACTGAGGTGCTCGCCGCGCTTTTCTTGGGACAGAAATTCAGAATAGTAGGAAAACACGATGGGAATCGATCCACCGATCCTGCAAAGATCAGAAACCAACTGAGCCAGGAGCAGAAAAATCGAGACATACATACAGAATTGAGGTTGTCACATTGACCTGCTCTCAGACATGCACTGAAGCCCAGACATTTTGAAATGGTCCAGAGAGGCTGAGAACATCAGGTACTTGTTTACTTTAAACAACTGTATGATAGACATGACGGACATGATATCATCCCACACGTGAGAGCAAATCACTTCTTCTGAGATAAGTGGTGTCGCTTGAGTCAGCAACTTCCAAACTTTAATTTACTGCAGTGGTTTGTTTTGTCTGGCGACCAGAGCTGGCGTGACTTTAGATTTCTCCTCACTTGCATTTCTCCATCACTGTGGCGGAAAACTAACTGAGAGAGGCTCAGTGGGAAAGTGATTGATTTAAATGTGAAGGGAAACAACTGCAGAATCTCAATTTGCCGCTTCGCTCCACCAGAGAAGCTGCTGTTTTTAATAATGTAAAGACTGAAGAGAGTGAAGATTGCAAACTAAGAATACATTTAATAATAAAATCCTTTTTCTGTTAACATTAAAATGATTAAATCTCATGCATCACATAAATTCATTTGAATGATTAGTATAATGATTTTGTGATACATATTCTTGAAACAGATATTTTGCTGATTTATTTTTTTTAACCATAGCCTCCAACACACACTACAAGTGTGTTTACTTTAGTAACTGGCCTAGAATGATTAAAAAAATTATATTTTGCAATTACCCAACACCTGAGAGGAGCCGGCAAAACAGAAAGGTGCTGTAGCCCTGGACGAAGGAGGAGAAGAAGGAGAAAATGCTGTTGATGGAGAGCGAGATGAGAAGAGACTGCCGACGGCCTATCCGGTCAGCCAGAGCCCCCCAGAGGAAAGCCCCTACCATCATCCCAAAATATACGATCAGACCTGAGGAGAAAGAGCAAAGAACATGTGACTGTTACTGATCTAAATGCAAAAAATGTTATTGTATTTGTTTGGGATCATTTTCAGCAGTGGATTAATACACATTTGATGCTTTACCACAGAGGCTTTGTATGTTGTGATTTACTCATGATCACACAGTAGCCTGGTGGTGTCTTACCCAGCATGCTTTTGTTCGGTTCAGACAGGCACATATCCTTCTCAGCGCTGGGGAGGACAAAGCCGACCACAAAGATCTCAACACCATCGGCCATGAGAGCCAGTCCCAGCACAAAGTACAGGGTCCACTGGAACTTCCCGTGACCACATTCTTGCAAAATGGTCTCGTACTGTTGAGCCAGCACCTCCTGGTCCTTCCTCCTCTCGGCCTCGGACACCCCGATATCTCTGAACTGCTGAGCGCCGACATCCACGGAGCCCGGCCCACCAGCCAGGCTGCCTTTGCCCGACTCAGCCCTGGGAATTCCTTGGTACTCGCCCTCGTAGATCTCATCATCCTCATCGTGACCCTCTGTGGAGTCACTGTGGCCGCCCTCATCGTCATTGGCCGCCTGGCTGTCTCCACGGTAGTAACCTCCATCCTGGCTGCCCTGCACTGGGTAGTCGTCGTCATCGTCCTCTTCAAAGCGACTGTAGGAGCGCTTGCTGTATTCATCGGTCATCCGATCCACTGAACGCCCAACCTTCTTAGAAGCTTGCCGCTTGACCTCTTTGGCAATGTCTTTGGCACCTTTAATGAAGGCAGTCCGGTTTTGGTAGCCTTCCTCCATTTTAAAGAGGTTCAGGAGACACACAGGTGGTCAAAGGTTGTGTGAAGAGGCCTCCTGAACGTTCAGGATAAACCTCCGAGATTTGAAGAGTTGACTTTCAGTTCACTCGACTGACAACAGGCCTTTCTTGTCTGGAGAAAAAGTGGAAATAGAAAGTAGTCAGTGTTCTTTTTATCATCCAGTCATGTCAAGGAAAAGATAAAGGATACTTTTGGTGCAACACTACACATTTCTGGTGACCTGTGAACACTTCTTGTTGGAAAGTTGATCAAACATCCAGAAAAAGCATGAAGAATCCCAAAGAGATGCAAAACAAATACAAAGAAATTGATTTGAAATTACTGCAGAACTGAAGGGATTTAAAACGTCAATGAAAACACACAAAACTGAAAAATTATGAAAATTATCATATTTTGTGTAAAAAAAACCTCTCAGCACCCTCAAGACAAAATGTCTCCTCCCGGAAACTGCTAAAACACCACAAACAAGCCTTTCCACACTACACCTGTTGCATTTCCACATCTGCCCAGCATGTGCTCTGTGCTGAGTCACAGACGGACCCGAGCAGTAACTTACAGGACGAGATATCGAGGCCTTCACTGTGAGGGTGATTTGTAATGTTTTTGTCACGGAGGTGCCTCGGTGAAGAGCTACAGCACATCACCATGACTGGAATCTAATGTGACTGAGATAATGATGCAGAGGATGAGACACTAGTTTGTGATGAAAGAACATCACTGTAAGGTCTTTTCTGTTTATGCTTTCATCCGATAATGCACGTTGACATCTCTTCATTATGTCATTTAAAGGCCGCAGAATCCTGCACTAGAATGTAAATTTGTGACTGTAGCGTTAAATGTCAGGTTTGAAAAATATTACACTAACATTATCAAAGGAAAAACATAAAGTTCACATCGTGGATTAATCAAATAAAAGCCGTAAACATTCCTAAATTGAGAAACTGAACAACTACGGGTGTAGAGGCAATGTGCAATAAAACGAATGAAGCTTGAAATTGAGAAGAAGCTACAAATTGATGTCCATTGTATGTGTCTGCTGCAGTCTCACATCGCCTCTTTGAAAAAACACTTATCCTGAAGATCATAAAATCCCCTGACTGGTACAGTTCCGTGTTGATACCCACATCAATATGTTTCTGTATTAAGACTCCATGAGCCTCGGGTCAGCGTGGAATAAAACAACATGTCACTTTGAATTTGCGGTGCAGGGAAACAATAGACAGAGAATGAGAAACATCTCTGCAGAGCTCACTGTGGCCAAAACAAGGTCTGACAGGTTCTAATAGACATGACGGAGCTTTAAATGTTTAAAGGTTGCTACGAAGCATTTAATACAAGTCCACAGGTACAGGGCTTACCCATGTTCTCCCTACATTTAAATGTCAACCTATTCTCTGTAAATTTCATCTCCACGCTCCTAGAAAATAATTCCGAGGGAGAATGAATGAACCGTCACTATCTTCTTATTTATTTCTGTATTTTTAACTTAACACTAGACAGTAAGTTTGGCTTAACAATGTCAGCCTTTAAAACCTCTACCGTGAGGAATAACAGAACAAAAGAATATGGCTCTTTAAGTTGTTTGAAATCCCCAAGTTAAGACAAATAGGCAACCAAGTGTCCTCAGTGAGAGTTTCAGCTTTAAATATACAATAGGACGGGTAAATGTTTATTTTAATCGGCTCCTTAAAGTCAGATTAGAGAAGATATGAAAGAAACTAAATCCTTTCTGTCTGCCGAAGTGAATTGGAAAGTTTGTCTTCAGGCAAACCTTCAGCTCTACAATGAATTTAATCGGTGACACCAGTAAAATAGCATCCTTGTTTGTTTAAAGGTGCAGATAAAGCAAACATAAGTGTCTGTTAATGAGTGGGCCAAATTTGATATAATATTGAGATCTTATTTATAAATTGTTTAAGGGTGGTTTTTTCATTGTTTCATGGGCGCAGTTTTTTATTTTACTGATAATTTCTCAACAGTCAATCCTTTCACCTTGCAAGATGTAAGGAAATAGTGACAGAGGTCTATGCCACTATTTCAGAGCCATTTTGTCTAAAACCTAAAAATATCCACTTTGTTAAACATTGATAGAAAATATTTGATGTCTGTCCTCAAAAACAGGATGTAAATGGGTTAGGGTTAGGGTTAATCCACAGTTGTCGATCCACAGTAACCGATCATTTCTGTAAATAGCCTAATTCCTTCAACTCTAGATATACTAAGAAATACACCACCATCTGTATCCTGCTCGATATAAACACATGGTTAATTTGTTTGCATTCAATTTAACTCGGATATCATCTCTCATCATGTGGCCGCAGATCCTTCGGTGTCAGCGGCAGATTTACTGGCACAGATCGGAGGAGCCCCACCAGGCCCGGTCGTCCAGGCTAAACTGTGGGAGCCTAAACTAATGATGTCTCAGATGGAGCCACTTACAAGCCTGTAATCACTATGGCTTCCAAAACACAAGCACACGAGCCGGTGTAAAATAAAACGAGCATATGGAGCCGTGAGCGAGCGATAAAACACATCAGAGCTGTTTTAAAGCCATAAAACACACCATACACATACTCTACCTGTTCTTACACTTTGCCTCATGGCAAAATGGAGGAGAAAGCACAGGTGTAACTAACATTATTAACCACGGTTCAGTTATATTTAAATGTCTCAGTATAAGAATGCAGGGCTCTTAAACTGAAGCAGCTAAATGTAAGTCAGCCATCTTTAATTTTGTTATTTACACTTGCTGCGACGTGTCAAAATATCAGTTGCGATTTAAACAAAAAAAGTAAAACAGTGACTTGGATGAAGCTACATCTTATTGCACCTACAACTGTTTTAAATTATACAAATGAAGTGTCATTACCTCCAACAAGGTTTTCACTACTGTCCATTTGTTTGTTGGTTGGTTGGTTTATAAGCAAGATTACAGAAAAACAACTAGACAGACTTCCAGGGAACTTAGTGAATGGATACAGATCACTTTCTTCAACATTGTGAAATAGGCCTTTTTTCAACATTTTCAATTACTTCTCAGAGAAGAAATCTTAATGAAGATATTCATGAGACTGATATTTATGGGTGTGTCCATATTCATTATTCATTATCAAGTAAAATAATGAGTCTCAGTAGGAATAATCTTAAATACCAACCACAGTAAATCAATAGACATTTAAGGCCATTTGATGCATATTAAAGACACACCACACATCCCTTTAGATTGATAGATGTTGAAATAATGTAATAAAACGCAACCACAGTAGAAAAACCACAAGACAACAATAGAAAAGGATAAAACAGTGACTGAAAACGTGTCTGTCTTCTGCTATCGCCTGACAATGAATTAGCCTCTATGGGCAATGGACGATATGTGGGTTTATTTTGTAGACAACAGATATCTGGACCAAGACTCGTTTTACAGCCTGACTGGTTTCTTTTGTAACACGAGTGGGACATTAGGCAGATAAATTTAAAAAGCCGACAGCCGATGCATTTCATTCAATGTGTTCCACGTCTTTTCCTCTCCACTATTTAACTGCACAGCCAAATGTGATTGGTAAAACTAGATATGTTATCCAGAAAGCTTCCAATTCTCTATATTCAAATGCAGAATCTGTTTATAGAGAATAAAAACATATATTCTGAAGTAACATCTCATTGTGCATTCTAGATTTTTACATTGAACAAATGCCCTTGTGTCATTTTTATGTATTTTGTACAACGTTCCCTCATGGATCTTTAATTTTAACCCTTAAACAGGAGTGCAAACATTAGTCCTGCAAGCAGAGGCTTCTTATACCCGTGCATCCCACAGAGATAAAGCCTCGACTGCCTCAAAGAAAAGGCCTAAAGCCCACTTTCCCCACTTTCTCATCCCATCCATTCCCATTTCGCTGTCAAGTTGACAGCATCTCCACGGCCCCACGCCGCCTGCAACACACACAGCCCTGTCATTGAAGGGGCGAGAGGAAGGCCTGAGGATGAGGAGGATGGAGGATGGAAAATTATTGCTCCCTGGTCTCTGTTTGAAAAAAAAAAACATTCTTTCTTCACCCTTGTTCAAAAATCAATCAGCATCAGTTTATCACTTGCTTCCATGGCTGAGCAGAGCAGATAGCCATCACATCTCATGCAGGAGAGCTTATAAAGGCAGGGGGAGGTTTCTATCAGTCAAATGTCGTGATGATTAACAGGGACACCTGAAGATATCATCGCATCAAGAGGAGCAAACAACCCCCAACCCAGATTTAAAAAATCTTATTATGGGCTTTAATTCTGGCCTGTTCCAATATCTGAGCTTCTTGCGAGGATTGTTTCTCATAAATGGTAATTATGTGGGAATCAAATGAAAATGTCTGATTAAACATGCATAAACTGAACGATCCAGTCAGCTCTCAATTGTCCTCAGTGAAAAAAAGGCCTCGTCGATTACACAGCAGCACAAATATACGACAGCATTGCAAACCTGATGATAAATAGCCAGTTTGTGTTCTCGCTCCCTCGCATCTGTCCCTCATTCTTAGAAATCTCAGCCAACACCAGCATCTGGTCACGACTCGGATTAAATCATATATAGTCTTGATTCACAAAATCGATCCCGATCGCTGTGTGAAGCCCAACGACAGGAGAACACGCCCATCACCTCTTCCTCGTGATGATGTCTCAACACCGGAGAAGAAAATAAAAAGATAAAAAAAACAAAATCCCAGACGCCATCGGCTGCTGAAGACACTGTCTCCACATTTGGGTTTTTTTTTTTAAATCTCACCTTCAGTTCCTGCGACGCTCGGTGCCTCCTCAGCGCGGAGATGGTGGTGATGAAGGATGAGGATGAGGAGGAGGATGAAGCCGTACGAGGCTGTTGCTGCGAAGCGAGTGATGATGCTGGGCAGGCTGAAGGAAGGAGAGAGAGAGAGGGAGAGAGAGAGAGAGAGAAGCCCACGCCATCCATCCATCCACACACACTGTGATGCGCAGGGGTCCCCTCCCCCCATGCAAAAAGGAAAAACCTCACGAGCACATTAACGCCTTCATATCTGGAGGGTTTGTCGCAGATTGTGTGCACATCTGCGCCAAACCCCCTTTTTAAACTCATCTGGCGCTTTGTCCGCATCCAGAGGCTCATGTGAGGTTTGCGCATCAAATGATTACAAACGCATTTCTCATCAATTACATTTATAACTGTGTATGTTCCATGCATCCTCTCACACATGCGCACCCAAACACCTCGATGTCCCCTCCTCTGATTTTTACCAATTCACGATTTAACGCACGTTGGAATTAAAATCGTGCGCACAGGCAGCACACACACACACACACACGTGCGAGCACACCTGACTCCGGTTGTCATGCCAACCACTTGCCATATTCTTGATCCCCTTTCACTGCATCAAGTCTTTGCCACCAACACACGCGAGGATTCCCTGACAGAGTAATGCACCTCTTATAAACCGTTTATATATAATGTGCAGCAGGACCTTTGTCTGTACGGCTCCAGCTGGGAGGAAAATGATGGAAACTGTGAAGATGCTTATGACAAGAAAAAGCCTGAAACTAATTCCTGTGGTTGTTAATGATCTGCAGGTTTTATTGGATGGTGTGAGAGGGGGGGGGAAAGAAACTCTTTTACCATGTGTCCATGTCGTCAGAAAGAATGGAGCAAAACAAACTGCTCTGGCTTCTGCTCCTTGAGCCAGTGGTTAATTTAAAAGTAAGAGTAAAGTGCACAGTGAACAAACCCATTAGTATTGTTGCTTAAGCAGGTGAGATGTAAACTTCACATGTTGAGATCATCTATTATATCTAATTGTTGTGTTTGAGTACAAAACCTAATGCTACTTAGTTTATCAACATGATTAAGTAGCATGATGTTTTAGAGAATTGCTAACCGACCCAAAAATTACTTTGACCACCATCTGGAGAGGACTTTTTAAGAGCAGTTTGGATTTGCGCCAAACATAAGTCCTCTAAATATGTCTGATTTTTTTCATCACGATCGATGAATTATTCTGAGAAATCAACAAAAATGTTGAAAAGTAACCCATCTTGCTATGTTAAAGAAAAATAAACCTTAGGTCAGGCCCCATCCCTACACAAAATTTTGTGTAATCCTGTTGACAAAGTAACACATGCAGAAGAAAATTAGCTCAAAGATAATACTAATGGTTAGGATAGACCTATATACAGTTGATGGGATGGAACTATTCTACTTAATTTCTGCTGCATCTTGTGATATAAAGATTTTTTTTTACATTTATTTAAAAGTTAAAAATTTTAGCTCTTCTGTTTTACAGAAATAAAAAAATGTCCAATGATCCAAAACTTGTACTAAAAACTTTATTCACCAAAAGGTCTTTCATCTGTACAATGACCAAAGAAATACAAAGAGGTGGTTAAATTATTCTGGCGATAACAAATTTAAGTAGATCTGAAGATGTTAAAAATAAAAAAGCAAAAAGAGACTCCTTTTTCTGCCGTCTGCGGAGGACTAGGGGGGCATGGGTGCTCTCATGGGAATGCGTGGTGGGACACCAGGGGGTCTTGGTGGCATCGGAGGTCCTCTCTGGAAGCCAAACGGAGGTGGACGTGGAGGACCGGCTCCGTAGCCGGGTGGAGGCATGGGTGGAGGACCTCTCATACCTGGAAGCACAGGTGGACCTTGCATAAGACAACAAGTGGCCAGAACAAGAGAATACCTCCCTATGTTGAATGTCTATGTTGTCTGTGTCGGGCTGAATGATATCACCTGTGAGTCGTGTTGGATGATGCAACGAAGGCAGACTGAATCATAATATTAAAATGTAAATTAAAAGATGAGACGAAAGCACTGAAGCTTTCATCTGTGCTACTTAATCGTTTTAAAGATTGTAAATCCTAAACAAGCTTTGTCGATACTCTTGACATTTAAAAGCGCTGTAAAACCTCAGGGGGAGATGGTGAGACGAGGAGCCGCCAGGAACGAGAGAACGTGGAATATTGATTTTACAAAGCGAGTTGTGGTGAATATGTTTAGCTTCAGCATTGAATTGGGATCATTTAACATTTAAAAGTTCCACATCAGCCATAATTAACTCAACTGTGTCTCATCTTATCTTGTTCGACCTATAGAGGACAAAAGACCACCCCTCACTCCATTCATCAGTCTTTACTGCTGTTCAATGGTTGGACAACAAATTTGGTTACAGTCGTCATGGTAACGTGGGTATGTGTCAATACTAAAAATCATTAACGCTATTTTGCATAATACAGATACAAGGAGGAAAGATTATTGACCGTTAGTTCTTTTACAGAATTTTTTTTTTTTTAAATCAAAAGTATTTTTCTTTTTAATAGCAGACTGTTAGTGAGGTTTAAGAGGCTTTTATTTAAAAACAAAGAAACACAGCGCTCACCCATGGGAGGTCCATATGGTGCTCTGGGTGGCATGCCCATAGGAGGGGGAGGGGGCATGCCAGGAGGCAGCGGTGCACGTTGCTGATTTGATCCTGGAGGAGCAGGAGGAGGCACCATGCCAGGAGGAGCGGGAGGAGGCATGGGCATCTGTGGCATACCTGTGTGACAGAAGCAATGAAGTTTGCTGTGTTTACATCATATGCTGGAATAAACTGCTATGACTTGAAAATATAAGTCCAGTCAAACCAAAATAATACAGAGAATCACAACTGCAATTTATGGGCAAAAAGCTTTTTAAACAAACAATTGATTTCTGATATTAAATGTCCGTCAGATTTACTCACTTACTTCATTCATTATGTAACTTTTAACAAGTCATTACCTGGATGCATGCTGCCAGGAGGGAAGGGTGGTGGGCCGGGTGGGGGTCCACCGCCACCACCCTGTGAGCCTGGTGCCCCTGCGTTTGGAGGCATGGCCATAGAGGGGGGCATTGATGGAGGCATCGATCCAGGAGGTGGAACAGGAGGGAAAGCACCAGGGGGTGGCATGCCTGAACAGAAACAAGTTGTATGTACAATATAAATTATAATTTCAAATTACAACAGTTAAGCCGTTTGACTGATTAACAAATAAAACATACAAATGTTGCTGATTACAGCCCAATGAAACGTAACCAAAGGAAATAAAGGCACGCTAAAGATTTAGATGTAAGACTTTGCCACAATATTGTGTTTTTGTACCAAGGTAGGAACACTTACCTACCAGACATTTTATACTTTGTTAAAAAAAAAAGATTTTTGGATTAGACTGGTTGAGAGTCCAGCAACAGTCTTGTATATCCAAGAGGAAATTAGCACTGGACAACAGGAGGAAACGTAACTTACAAAAAACACAAAGCGAACAAAGATATACAGATACGACTACTACTACACACCTCTTTGTTTCACCATATAATATTTTCTACAGGCTGTGCCCTGATATTATCAGGTAGTAGTTGCTTTCTCATTCTTAGATGATAACTTAAAATGTTCCACGACATGAATAGTGCAGGTAAAAAAAGTCCTACTGAGGTGGATGGAAACGAAGGACATCTTACACTGTTTAACATCTACCTTGCATAACAACTCTCATTCATTCATACCTGGCATGGGCATCCCAGCTCCCATTGAGGTCAGGACCGGTGTCGGAGCGCTCAGTGGCGGGGGAGCGTCTGCAAACAGCTGGTGAGGCCTGTCTGCCTGGGAGAGAGGGTTCTGTGCAGCCAGGAGTCGCTCTGCAGCTGAGCCGTGTCGCTCTCCCTTCGAATCCTTTTTGAAGGCGTAGGACACTGTGATGGGCCTGTTGCAGAGGTACTGGCCGTTCATTGCCTCAATAGCAGCATCTGATGCGTCAAAGCTGGCGAAATTGATGAAAGCATAACCTTTGGAGTTGCCAGTGTCCGGATCTCGCATGATCTTTGGCGTCTGCAGGATTACGCCAAAGGCACTGAATGTATCGTAGAGCAGTTTCTCGTCGATTTCCGGGTCCAGGTTACCAATGAAGATGTTTGCTCCCACATCCAAGTTTTTGTTGTGCGCCGAGGCCTTATTAACTCGAATTGGTTTGCCATAGAGCTTTATCATATTCATGATCTTGATGGCATAGTCAGCATCCTCTTCACTGAGGAACTCCACAAAGCCATAACCTGAGGAGAAAGATAAAACTTTCAGCTCCATAATTGTGATACATGTAGGCTTAATGAGTGTTTTTCCATCCACATCAGACATGTTGCTATCTTACCAACCAAAGGTTTAATTCATGTTGTTTGATACTCACCCTGATGTTGGCCTGTGACTCTGTCTTTGGGCATGTGTGTGTTGACCACAGGACCAGCCTGCAGGAAAAGCTCCCATAGTAACGGCTCGGATACTTTCTCATCCAAGCCGCCAACATAAACAGTGGCGTCTGAAAAAAAATTAACAAATTTTAAAGTCCGAATACAAATCAGTTGAGATGCATACCGCCTGGTTGGTGGTGGTTTACATACTTATCATGTAAAGATATCAAATACCTGCTTGTCACAGGTTCAATTTAAAAGATGATGTTAGCTATTCATTGTTTAGAATCACTGCAAAATGAATACTGTGCAGAGCATTAATTTGAACTCTGGTTAACCATGACATAGCTTTGTACTTAATTTTGGCATTTAACAGAGTAAACAATTACATTTTAGTAAAGTTATTAACTACACAATTGGACTTTTGCATAACATAAACATGTCACATTTTAATATAATGCTAAGTATCTATTTTGTTTATAAAGGATGATATAAGCAACAATGACACTAGCTACTGGAATTGTCAATGGAAACAGTCTGGCCTAACATCCATGATAATAACACTGAAGACTCCATATCTCCAGCCTTAGCTTCAAAACATACTATGTAAAAGCACACTGGACAAAACGACACCAAAGTACAATGATACACACAAGTTTGATCATTTTTTTAGTCAGTCAAACAGAAGAAGCTGTTAGCTCTAACTAGTTAGCTTGATGGGCTAGCTGCTAGCCACTTACAACGTAGCCCTTCTTCTGATATGCTAACAACAAGAACCGCCACAGTTAACAAATCAATGAATAAAATCAGGGGCACGTCTGACTTCTTCAGCAGCAAGTAGAAGAGAGGAGATAAAATAAAACAATTCGACTAAGGAGGTTAAATTAGCGGCAAACAAAGCTAACGACGACTGAGCACTTCCATGTGATCGAGTCGTTGTTGAACGATCGCTAACGCGGCGGCCAACGAGGCTAAGCCCACCCGGGTGAGGATTTTAAAGTGTGGCGCACAAACAGGTTCATACACGAGCCACACGACGGAACGAAACGTGGATTAAAATGGAGAAGTTACCTTGGTTTCTTTCTGAGATTGGTCCCGCTGCCATGTTGAATGAACAACGGAGGGCGAGCGTGTTAAACTGAGGGCCCGCCTCTTCCTGCGCTGTCTACCGGAAACGGAAGTAAACACAAATAATATGATAAATAATAAAATGTTCATATTTTGGTGCAGGAAACACATTTGAGCATAAACAGGAAGATACTACCAGCAATAGTCATAATAATTGTAATACTACTACTAATAATAATAATAATAATAATAAAGAAGTCACATAGCACCTTTCAAAACACAACCAAGGTGTTTTACGAATTAAAAATGAATAAAAGAAGGAAAACAATAAAACTATTAAAAGCAATTTGAAGATAACACAGTAATAGACAACATTGGAGCTCAAATATACAGATGAGAAAGATACAAAAATAAGTATGAAATCATTAAAAAATAGTTGGTAAAATCCGATTTAAATTATACATTTTTAAAAAAGGGAAGACCTCAAGAATAGAGAAAAGTCACTCATAAAAATGTGTGTAAGAGAATGAGTTTGCCGGCGTAAGTCAAGTGAAAAAGTCATGACATGAACGGTTCATCACTTAATCACCACATTGTTTCTGTGGTTAGATACAGTGTGTGGTTTTAAGCGTCTTGCCAAAGTTCTTGTGTGATGTAGGAAGTCTCATGTAATCCCACACTGATTCCATGAAGTTGAGATCAGACTGTGGGGGCTCCACCATCTGCTGCAGGACGTTTTGTTCTCTATGTGGCTGATGATGGTTCTTTTACGTGACTCAGGCTGCTTGTGGTCGTAGTCATGGTTAAGAATTTAAATTTAGAGAGCTTTGAATGTTTGTACAGTGGTGTAAGGTAAGTAAAGCAACAATACACTGTACTGCAAGGGATTGATTGAGATATAATTATTAGGCTAGGGTCCATTAAGCTTGCTGTAATTAAGTTTTGGTAACACTGAAGAGAAGAGAAGAGATTAAATACGGATTAATTGGAGACATAATCTTTTTGTTATTTGGACTTTGCCTTATCTGCCCATCAGTACTTATATGAAAAGGGCAGTTTATTGTATTGCAGTCTTTAGAAAATTATATTCTAATTTTGAATTGATGTGTGGTCATAACGATAATATGTAATTCCCAGAACCTTTTTCGAAAATGTCTGGAAAAGCAATTAAATCATTTGCAATCTCATTACTTATTCCTTGTTATAAATGACAATAATAATCTTTGTACTAAACAGCATAAAAAGTGACATGACAAACCAGTAAAGTTTTGTATCAGCCAATTTATTACATCGTATAAATCTACTAAAATTATAAACATGAAATACAAAATGTTCATAGAAAATACATACAATAAGTGTCTTCAGGAACACTTCAAAAACAATACTGTATCGAATATGAAACATAGAAAAACAGAAATTAATCAACAACATCATGCATTAAAGCCAAAAGATGAAAAGCCCAAGTTTGGTTGCTTTTTATAAAAATGGA
The DNA here is from genome assembly GCF_024713975.1 of Paralichthys olivaceus. Lineage (NCBI taxonomy): Eukaryota > Metazoa > Chordata > Actinopteri > Pleuronectiformes > Paralichthyidae > Paralichthys > Paralichthys olivaceus. Next base: position 8,176,906 of record NC_091112.1, read on the forward strand.
TAGCAAAAAATATACTGTTTTTAAAAAGTCTTCATTGATAATGATCACAAAGAAAGGTCAAAGGCATTTGTAAGAATGGAGCTCTGATATTAATGGCTTGTTGTCAGAAATCAAACACACAATAATAATAAGCATCTTAATTAGAGGAAAAATGCAAAAACACATAATTCAAGATCTCCAGCCTCATTCCTGTAACCAGCTCATTTAAAAACTAGATACGAGTGCACCAGCACTAGAGCATGAAGTCGGACTTAAAATCGCTTCACGGGACGATACAATCACTGAAAATCAATCTTTGCTTAATTCTTGCTGCATCCATATTTTGTGAGCCAAGTACCAAATCAACAATATATAATGGTTATAAATGTATAACAAACGTAGTGAGATTTAATAAATCCTTCATAAGAACATATTAAGGTATTGTAACAGTAATATAGCGAGTAATCTGCACGCTACAACATGTAATGTAACATCACCTTTACATGTAAGACAAAAGACGTAAAGCAGAGTAGCTCTAACTTTTAAAGACCCAATTAAATGGAGTTTAATGAGTCTAACCACAACAGGCTACCAATTTACTTGAAGGCACAATGATCCCAGAGAGAAATACGGCAATAGAATATTAAAACAGATCTGGCTTTAAACCTACAAACCTTCCTGCCCCCTTTGTTTTTTATTTGCAGGCGGCCAACATTTCATGTAATCAGTTTCTGCTGTTGACAATCTAACAATGAGCAGAAGCACGAGCCCTCCCGCTGTTTAACTCGCATAACTCACTGCCCACATTTTTCTTTCAAACCAGAGCTGAACCTTATCAATTTAACTCTCACTCCCCTTTCATGGGGTCTTTAAAAGGTGACTCTTTAAAATGCCTTCATTCTTATAATGTAATAAAAAATACATTTTTAGATATGTTATACAGGGAAATAAAAGGATATCACATTTACAGTATAAAACAGATCAGGTCCTTCTATGTAAAATATTCAAAAGGTGATTAAGTGCGAGTTACATTTTAGCTTGTGGACGTTCACCAGCACAGCTAAGAACCGAACTCTGCTTCCAATATCATGAAAACCATAAACCACAAGCACTGGTGCTATTTAGCATTGACGACAATGACTCACACGTGACTCACACATGGTAAATCATCTTGTTAAAAAGCCACGACTTCGATCCTTGTGTGGCTGTTTGTTGTCGTCGATGAGACTCTTGCCAGCTCTTCTGATCTCCTCCACATGACAAACACAAACTGTATCACGGCGAAATCCTATCACCTGAACAGCTCGTGTGGTTGAGAGCGCACTGAGAATAAACATTCAGCTAGTGTCATGGTCACCGAGTATATAATGAACGCTAGAATAGTTCACAAACAAAGATAGATAAAACAAAGCGATGGTCCCCCATTGGATTTTTTTAAAACCTGAGCTGCTGTCGGATCAGTCTCCTGTTGAAGAATTATTTCAATAGTGTCGCCAACTTAAACTTTGTGCTGTGCTTACATTATAAGGGATTTTTTTATCCCTTTAATTGCTGTTTTAAAATGATCTGTTTATTAGTGGTCACAAGTTACTTGCTGTCAGGCTTTTGAGATTCTTGTTTGTATTCTCTTTTGCTACTTTTTCACCACTTTGACTGCATGTAGTGTAAGTGAACGCTCCCAAAACACTTAACAAACACATTGATCTGATTTACAAATGATCTTTACCTCATACGTGTTTGGTTTTGTTGGTCATTTTACCTCATGACCTGTACATTCACACATGAAAGGCAGGTTATATTTCTTACAGTCTGAAATAAAGAACAAAAACATGTATTACCCCGTAAGCTGGTTCGCCAAGTTTACAAGTAGTTTATAAAAAAGTAGTTTTCCTGTAATCACTAGGCACAAAGAGGTAACAGCTATAGTGGCGGGTGTTTGTTTTGTGGTGGGATGTGCATACTGTAGAATCAAGGGCTGATTACCTGGTCCTCGTGACGACACATATGATACAAAGGATTTTTTTTTTAAATCAGACGAAATGTTCAATACTGTTACCAGGAATCCTGTGGAGTGTGAAAGCATGATTCCATGTGCCAGGTTTAGCGTGATGGCAGGGTGGCGGTGTTGGCCGCATTGAGCTGACCCACGGCTAACATCAGGATGTCTTTCTTCTCTTTGTAAAAACGCAGTTCTCTGCCCGCCAGTCTGGCATCCTCCAGTTCCCGCTCTGTGGAGGCCAGCTCCTGCGCAATGGTGCTCGCCACGCTCTGCTCGCGGTTCACCCAGTCGGCCGCCATCTGAGTGCGCATGTCGTCGTCCAGAGCCCGGTGGGAATAGTGAGCCAGCACCTCCTGCAAAGTTCAGTCATATAGATGAGAGAGTCATTTACATCTTCTGCAGTGTAAATAAGCAGTGTTATTTATATTATTTACTTTTCAGGTGAAGAATAATGTCTTTGGTGCGTCACATGTCAGGTAACCAACCTAGAAGTTAAACTCTCAGAAGTTAAACTAAAGTTATATTTTCTAAACTTTGAAGGTTACAGGTTACTGTTACTATCAATTTTACAGGCATTGTTATGATTAACTTGCACACGTTTTAAATTATTTATATTGTGCGCATGCAAATATTGGAAGGGACAGTGTGTAGAATTGAGTGACATCTAGTAATGAAATTGCATGTTGCAGCTGAATGCCCCTCACCTCACCCTCCCCTTCAAAACATGAGAGAACCTGTGGAGGCCTTCAGTTTTCATAAAAACTCAAAAGGTGTTCAGTTTGTAGAGTTTAAACTACTGTAAAAAAAACATGGCAGCCTCCATAGAGAGGACCCCGTTGATGTAAATATGAAGTATTTAAATATAAAGGCCCCATTCTAGGGTAAAGAACAGTACAGTAAAAAACAAGGCATATTTAGAGGACTGATATCTATGAGTGTGTGTAATTTGGTGCACTTTGGTTGAATTTAATGGGAGGTTGGACCTTGGCGGCGGTATGGGCTCTAGTGGGTTTAATTCTAGTTCAGGAACGTTAGAATTAACAAAGAACTTCCTCTTTGGTGTCCTTATTATTTTCCAGCCAGCCGCTGCTCTCATGCTGAGAGGGAGAAATGGGTGATCTATGTGGAACAGTACAGACCTGTCATGTAATTACTTCACTGAAAACCACCACTGTACTTGGATAATTGAACCCGTCTGGGAAGTGGGCGAGGATCACATTCAGTACCTGTCGGGAACACTGTCGCTCTCTCATTGCTTTGAGGCTTCCATTCCAGTGCAGTAGCTGAAACACAGTCATCAGCTCCTGGAGGCACAAACACAGCAGAGCCAGCGTGAGACCAAACTCTCTTCACAGCACACAACATTTAGTAATTCAGTTATTCAAACCATGCCTTCTACATTCCAGTTAGAAATGAGGTCAAGATGTTAAGGTCACATGTGGGCTGTAACTACATGTATGTGCACACTAGACGCCCACGAGCTGCGTTGCTGTGTCTAAGGAGCATCAAATTTGACTTAACACGACACAGACATTCCTGATTTATATGCACCTGAAACTCCAGCATGGATTTTCCTTTGTTGGACTCAAGCATGAAGCGAAACGCTCCAATTCCTGTGTTGGGATTGTCGGCCTCCTCTCTGTTTCCCTGTGAAGCACAACAAGCGGTTAATGAGCATATGGTGTGTTGCTTGACTCATATAGTATTTCATGGCTCACGTATATACTTGGACTTTGACGTCAGTTTCAGACAGTGAGGAGGATAACTACAATTTCTGATGCATGTACTGTTTTTTGCACAATGATATTGTTAATGTACCCTGTAGTCCTCCCAGTGGTTTCACGCTCTTCTTCTGATCTATTGATGTTTGGTAAAAAAATGCAGATTTTTTTTCAATATTTAATAAACATCAGCTTAGCAATGTTTTATGAGCAAGAAAATCTAATCCACACGTTGCCAAAGACTTAAAGATACGCTCCGCGTTTGCATTGAGCAACTTTGTTTACAACACAGAGTATCTTGTTAATGTCTCTGTGACATCCTCAATATTTTGCTTTCAGAATTGTATTTTCCGTAAATCAGTTTTCTTCCTCAAGAGATTTATTGCATCTGTTTTTGATAGAACTAAATTGGAGCCATCTTGACTCAAGCGAGTCTTTCGGGGAGCTCGTCCAAGTCACACATGAACTTCACATATGAGGAAGGCAGAGGGAGATTGTCCGAGGTCAGACACGTTTAAAGCAACTGACTCGGACATTTGTATTCTCACATAGAGCTGCTCTATAGTACCAGTATGGAGGTCCAGAAATCTGTATGTGACTTTGCTTCCCACTGACCAACAGCTTGATACTACAACTAACAACAATTTGAAGCGAGTTACCGTAACTTACATTGAAAGAGGCGAGAGCCTCGCTCACGCTCTTCTCAATGAAGTCGTCTGTGATGCGACGGGAGGGATGTTCATTGAAAACAGAGTTCATGAGGGCGATCTTGGCAGCGCTGCGTCTTGCCTCTGCTTTGGTGGGACAGAACTGTCAAACAGTGAACAAAACATGCATCAGCGGTCAGATACAAGCAGAAATACAGATGTACTGTGAAGAAGGCTGGAGAACAACAGTGTTTATATCCAACTTTGACTGTCTATAAAGATGGACGACATGACGGTTCCCCAAAAAGGAAGCTAAAGCATATTGGTTGCTGTCTGTTGGCTGGCTGCATAAAAAGACATAGTATAAACCAAATCTCCTCCATGTTAGAGGATGGGATATGGATGAAACAAAGATGTTTTTTTTCATTCTACGTAGTTCTTATCACAAAGATGTTTATTCATGTCTCCAAATGACATCATTGGTGCAAGATGGCAGCGTTTGCATCTTGGAGAATTTGGCTTCATTTCTGAATAGTGGGAGGAGGCGGAGACGTGTTGTCCATCTTAACATACAGAATATGTCATGTTAGCTACAATGTGCACAGATCCTAATTTACTGTTTTCTAGTCTTGATTTTGGATCCATCTTTAGGATGTGATGGTTGCAGGCATGTTTGGATTCTGTAACTTTGTAACATGGAATGACCATTTTTCACACAGCATGAAGGATTTCTCCATCACATAGAAACAGTGCAGTTACTGTACCTGGAAACTTCCGAAGCAGCTGCCTCCTGGAAGACTAACATAGCAGACATATGGCGGGCTGTTGGACGGGACCATTTCATAAACAACTAAAGCTCCGTTGCGCAGATCAGCCCCTCTGGTCAGCTTCATCTGCCAAAACTCCTGTAAAGCCTCCACCACGTTTACTGCAGGGAACAGATATAAATAAACTGTCACACTGAGATACATCAAATCAGACTTTTATTATTAACCCTATTTAGCAGTAAAATATTTTAGTGGCTGGAAATCGGAATGCTTTTTGTGCTCAGCTTAAGTGCCGTCTGTCTCTGGCCGTGCTCTGTAACATCCTCTCTAAGATGGATGGGCTGGGGGGAAGGTCATTTCAAGGATGCCAGGGGATTTTCCTGAAAATATTTATGTGGCTGCCTAAAGGAAATACTGCATCACCTCAGTGGAGCTGCTCACTTAAAGAAACACACCCTCAGCCCCGAACTTTCATAAGCAAAAGTTGCATTCATGTGTTCCTCCAAGAGGAAACTGCAACAAAGAAACTGAGCCATAAATAACGATTTGGGTCTGGGTCTGCGGGGAGTTGTGAGCGCAGCCATCATTATCCAGGTCTCTTTCACTTCTGTCACCTCTCGGCTCTTTCCCGCTGAGCTCTCGCTGTTTGATATGGACACAGACAAACTAAGTCTCCCTTAGACACACACACAGAGTCTGGAGCCTGATCTGTATCAGTTGTTTTCAAAGCTGCAGCCTTGACGAACATAGAAATAGAAAACATATCCCGACGTCACACAGCAAATCACTTATGTGCAATCCAAGATGTTATTGCTTTTACTGTGTGACAGTGAAATGCTCACTATAAACTGTTTCTCTTGTTTTCAGCTGAATATGAAGTAAGACGCTTCACAACACATGACATGAATCTTTAATGTGCTCTACTTAAAATAAAAAATTCAATGTTTATCTCAAGTTGGGACTAGATGTGTAGCGAGCTATTGCATATGTTGTACATGCACATTAGTTTCCTCAAAACAGAGGCTGTGATAAGATCGTCAGTTTCAGTCTGGTTTTTGTATCATGTTTTGAGCATTTCCTTTAATCTAAAGGACAAAGAGTCAGGAAACACTGGGAGATAGTGGAGGATGATATATTATAAAGTGACAATGGTACTGCTCAAGGCTCAGACCCACAGAGCAGCAGTTACACGACACATGACTTTGACCACCGGATAAAGTCGAAAGACCCTCCTTCCACAGTTGAAAACAAGCACTGTGAAACTGACTGCAACTAATTATAAACACTCATGGCATTATGCCATAAAGCTAATTTGGTTTTTCAAACTAAAAAACTAGAAACAGGAAAAGAAGAGATCTGTGACTTCAGGCCGTCTGCAGACAGATGGAAGTGGTAAACTCCTGCAGTTTACTAACCACTCCATACATGTTTGTATCAGACACTTCATCACAGGTTACTTAATGATGTCAAAGCCGACAGTTGTACTTTTGAAAGTTAATGCACTGAATGGAGCCGAGCATTTTGTAATGTTTGCAACAATTTACCAAACATCCTCATCTTCCCCCAGGGAGCAACAAGAGAAATTAGGACACAAATAAAGCCAGTGTGCTGTCTTTATGGCGCTGCCAATGTTGACGGTGTTAAGTAGCCTAAATGGGATCGAGGAGGGAAAGACGGGAGGGACAATCTTTTGGAAATAAATCCTATTAGCACACTACACTTGTAGTAGCTGTGACTCCCAACATTATTGCAGCATTTGGTCTAATAGTTGGTTTTAAGCCTCCTACAGTGTGTTACAGTGATAAACAACAAGCTAAATACAGATGAGTGAACAAAGATCATTAGGTGATCATCAGACAAGAAACACAGAGTTCAGCTAAATATTAATTCTGTTGTAAATTTAACTAAAAGGAAATTTAATCTAGTATCATTAGTATTTTATTTATATTTACCCTTATCATTATACAGTATTATTATCTAGTGGGGCCCATTTTCCCATATAATATTGATATATGATGCAATGAAAGATTTCTTTTTTATGGTTTTGTTTCAATTTCAGTTTTTTTGTTGTGATTATTCTCATGACATGAAGACTACCCATGAGACACAATTATCAATATGCTGACAGCAAAAATAAATATTTAGTTATTTAGTTATATATAGTTTGAACTTTTGCAAGTTTCAGGTTATTTTACCTGGAGTAAGGGCTCAGTAACATTTTGTTTTTTAAAGACTAAAGAAGAACTAACATAAGACTTTATGCACTTTTTTGCACATTGTTTCATCTCATTTTGAGTCAAACTCTGTGAAACTGACACTAAACTGCAAAGAATAACTACATAAGTCATACAATTTTGAATTCTTCTTCAGTTAACAGATATCATATAGTTAAATGATTGTCTTGCAATACATCAGTTATTGCAGAACGCTGTATCGTGATATTATCGTGGGCCCAGTATCATGTATCATGACTTACCCTGTGATTCCCTGCCCTGTTTGTTCCTAAACAAATGTTTACGTTTTCAAAAATTCAAGCTATTCTGAGTAAGAGGAGAAGAACGACATCCATCTGGTTTTACTTATACTGTGATGGATGGTTTCTGGGTGCATTTTGAGAGATGAATAAATTCAATTCTTCTCAATTAAAAGAACTTAAAACCTGATTTTACAAACTGATAACAACTTCCTTTGGTTAATTAACGTCACTAGAATAATATGTATCACATGGAACGGTGCAGGATCACTTTTGTATTATGTCCAGTGTAAAGTGAGATCAATGTGAAGTGGTTCATGTATGTGTATAATAGTTTATTGTTCGCAGATGTAAACCGGAGCCGTGGTAGTTAATCCTGTAATGAGGTGAATGAAGCAAAGGTTGTGTAAATATGAGAAGAAAGACCTGATGGAGATGTTTCATTAAGTGGAAATGTTTTATCTACAAGGTGAAACTAGACACATGTGATATCTGAAGCTGTGGAACTAAACACAGGAATGTAGTGTGTGCTTTTTTTACGTTGCTGATCTATTCCCAAACAAATGGCGCAGCTAAAAGTGGTTTTCTGCTCCAGCTCCCCTCCCCAGCACCGACCTGAAACATCCGATAAAACATGCTGGTTAGCCGGGTTAACGGGGTGTTAGCACCGCGGGACGTTACCTCTGCCGTAGCCCTGTGTGTGTTTGGCGAAGCTGCGGACCACAGCCTCCACCGCCTCCTTCAGCACCGCCGGGTTCCCCGGGTTACAGTGGCCGGCAGCCCCCGGCCCCAGCCCGGCCCCGATGCCTCCGTACAGGCTGTGGAGCTGCAGGGGAGGCGGAGGCGGGGGAGGCCCGCAGGACGCGGCCAGGGAGGCCGGGGAGGGCAGCAGCGGCGCGATGGGGACCGTGACCCCGGGCCGGAGCGACGAGGAGCGGAGGGTTCCGGTGGGTCCCGAACCGAACCCGATACCCGGCTGCAGCCGCTGAGGGCGGATACTGTCCGGGAGAAGGTTAGATTCCATTGTCCACACGTAACGTCTGCGGAGTCCGGGCTGCGGGGGGGGTGTGCGGCGATCTGCGGGACGGGTTCGGGTTCGGACGCGGAGTGTGAGAGCCGGGGGGACAGCGTGTGATCGGGCTGGAGTCAGTCACCGCCTCATGGAGCAGATCGAGCCGAGTCCTCGACACATTTCACCGCAGCTCCTCATCCTCACTGCCAGGCTGCCCCAGACACAGGAGGCGTTCACTGACCCCGGGGATTCCCCACACTCACTGAAAACAGCTACACACCAGAACCTCCACATGTTCTAGTCACAAAGGTGTGTGTGTGTGTGTGTGTGTGTGTGTGTGTGTGTGTGTGTGTGTGTGTGTGTGTGTGTGTGTGTGTGTGTGTGTGTGTGTGTGTGTGTGTGTAGTTATCATAAGTTTGACCCTATGTTTGGTTATTACAGTTCAGGACAATGTTGGTCACAGTAATATTTGCTTTCAGTCTGTTATTTATGTTTGAAACAAACTTCACTTAATGTCATTTATTTGTACACAAATGCACTACGGTTGTGTTATTCACTTCATGTATATGAGTGAACCATACATTTCTTCCAGCATCTTTGCACTGTCCTCTGGTCACAGTTCCATCATATCTGCATAGTGATTAAATGTTTGTGTCCTGTTGCACCACTGTCTTGTACAGCGTCACTCTATTTGTACAGTTGTTATGTTTATTTTGGAGTCTGTTTTTCCTGTTAGTGTAGAGCAAATAACACTGGAGTCAAATTCCTAGTATGTGTACACACAATGCAAATAAAGCTGATTCTGTTTCCTCGCTCAGATTTCCAACTAATTCAATTGTGCCCACATACTCACCATGAAATGATGGTGGTTCACTCCTGTTTGCTGGTCTGGGCCACAATGAAGCAAATAGATACCTCATGTCAACCAGAGGTGCCATATCCAGATGACACCTTGCCTAGAGAACTGAATGTTTGACAACAAAGGGCCACAATTGTTTTACCGGGTCACATTAAGCCAACATCCATTTTATCCGGGCCACAAATAGGCCATATGTGCTGAATCATTGCCTGAAGTGATCGACATCCAAATGCAAAGTGGCTCTAGATGTTTGTTTGTGTATTGATTTCAATAAAAAAAACACGTCTTCTTCTCATTGTTGTTTGAGTCGATAACAAACAGGCATGTCAGTTCTGCTGAGCTTTATTTTGAATTAAAATCAACAGTATAATAAACAAAATGGAAAACATGCTGTAATTATAACATACCAGTGCAATCTATAGATAGACACGTAAACGCCACATTTCTGCAAATTCGTTATCAAACTGGGATATGAAGTTCAGCAAGTTACATGCATGTTGTTGTCTTATTTCCTGCATTTTCCACAGAGCGTGAAGGCACCAGTGGAAAGTCAGAGAAATATCAAGCCAAGAAATCTGAGCCTGTTCTGTTCTCTCCTGTGGCTCCAACAGAGAACAACTCCAGTCAGGGCTCAGGCTCCAGCTCTGCAGCCTGAAGCATGTGATTAAATCCTGCAGACACAATAACTCACTTTAGTCAAGAGAGGGTGAGAAACTCGGGTTATTCTTCAACACACTCAGACAGAAACTGAGATTGTAGTTAGTTAGTAGTTAAAGGGTTTAACTGTGAGTCAGTGGGACCACCAACCTCGTACAAAACAAATAGTTGAAGGAGGAAATGGGACCTCCTCTCACGGTTCCTAGGAGGTTTTTTTTACGACTTTTTGGGCCTTGTGTAATTTTTCATCGTCGCTGTGGCCTAGGAGGAAGCCAGAGAAGTTCAGAGCAGGAACTCGGGAGCTTTTGATTGAATGTAGTTTTTTTTTCTCTCTGTTTTTAAAGCTGAATCTGCAATATAATAAAGATTCAGACATTGTACATCTGGTTCCACTAAAAAACACATTTCAAAAGATATTACAGCAAAGTGTGAGACTGAAAATCTCAGAGCGGACAAAGATGAGGCCCGTTGATGTTGTTTACTACGGAGTGAGCGACAACAGAAAGAAGCAGAGGAAGAAACAGACATATATCATGATTATAATGAGGCTCACTGGAGGACACCCTCTCATTTCATGACATCAGTGATTAACCTCAGCTTCACTGCTTTATGTTCACATGACGTTTGGACCAATCTAATGCAATTTAATCTCCTTTAATCCAATGCTCAGTTTGCCCGAGCTGCCGTGTTTTTCTTTCAGGGGTAAAGTCATGTAGTCACAATCAAGTTAAAGGAATAAACCAGGCTTCATTTAACTTTAATGTGCAAGAGGTTTCACACAAGGTTGCCACAGAGGATCATCTGACCGAAACGCTTTATTCCATTTCTTCTTATTGTTAAATTATCAGTATAGTAAACAACAGACATTGTTAACAAAACGAAATCCTGTAAAATATGACCAAAAAAATTATATTTACTCAAGTGAGATATTTAAATAACATTTTGAAGTACTTTAACTATAATGATTGTTTCCATTTAGATAGATAGATAGATAGATAGATAGATAGATAGTTGAGGATGTTTAAGACTTTTCCTGGTGTATTTAAAGTTTATTTTTACTCATTAACACTTGGTAAAACAAATAAGTGGTAAAGAGGTTTCATTCTGTGGCATGCCTGAACCAACACTAATAACTGTGGATGACCTTTACTATTATTTACTCGGTGTGAATTCTTTGAAAAGGGGCCTAGTTTCACCTCTTCTCATGTTTTCATTCAGTATTTGTTGTATCAGAAACTACTCACATCCAGTTTCAAGTTTTCTCATTTGACACAGTTTGTTCTTAATCCCACTTCAACACCTCAGTGTCGTGTTCTGTGTCATCTTTATGTGACAGTGTGTTTTTCTTTATCTTTAGAGGATGTGTTTGAAGGACGTCAACAACTGGATTCATTTTCACCGGGTGAGTCCAGGCTCGTGGTGAACGGGACCTGGACACAGAGAATATTCTCTGGTTTAAAAACATCCTCACATCTGGTTTTAATTTAAATCTGACTGTTAAACATTCAATTTCCTTCCAGAGTAATAGAGAATCATCCACATTTGATCAAACAGCTCACGTTGGATCCCCATATTTTTGTATCTAAATCAGTTTTTTTTCCTGAATGAATTTGTTTATGAGTGACTGGGGTTGAGAAATAATTGCTTTATGACGACTATAAAGATTAACTAGTCAATAACACGTTGCTGGATGTAAAGCAAAGGTAGAAGGTTTACATCCACATGTTGACTGTAATTCATGACCCCTTCCTCCAAAGTACAACTTAGTGACAACTCACTCAGACCATTTTAAATACATTTCAACAGTATTTTATCCATTTCTATGAAACTTGGTGGAAGGATGTGATATGGGTCAGGAGAGAAACCATTAAATTTTGGTGCAGATCCAAATAAAATTGTGAATCTAGTTGATTTAAATGTGACTGTTGGGCCTTGGCAGAGGCCTGAAGACAGAAGTATTTTTTAATCTCTATTCTTCATGCACTTATTTGTCAAGGCTGAGACAGAAGTTCACGATGACGCTTCAAAATAAAAATCTAAGTCATAACACAAGTAAAAATGTTTTTCCTGCTTCCTGCTGTTAAAACTGGATTTTGGTCGGTGAAGTGTACATTTACTTTTTTAATCTAATTCAAACTATGCAATCAGAATTAATAAATGTGATTTTTAAAAAACAGTAGAAATAAGAAAGTGGAAAGACCCTGATCATTATCACAAACATGACTCGTCCCCCCTTTCAATGGTTGATTAAATCATGATAAATTTTATTCAAAGAGCACTTTTATTACCAAAAAGTTACAATATGCTTCACATTATAAGAGCAGTGACATCAGACACTAAAAATTATGAAGTGAAGTTTTTAATCCCCAAGTACAATCTTAGGAAGAGACAATAGAACGAGACAATAGAAACAAATCACAAGACATTCTGTCAGTTCTCTTATTTGTTATTGAATTTGTTCTCGTAACCAACAAATCTGTCCTCACTGTCGTAACAGTGACGCTGCTGCTGATGAAGTGTTTCATTTAATCAACGTGATAAGATGAACACTCATGACGGAGGTAGGACAGTCAGCAGAGGGACTGTTGGACTTTGGCTCGGTTTGCCCAGGTGGCATCATGAGCAGCAAGGGTCAGTGCTGTGATTCCCTCACTGTCACAAACGTCCAATAACGTCTCAGCTCTTTATCCTGTCCAATCACATTCACAGTACCACCCTGCTGCATCACCGAGCTGGAGCATAAGAGGAGAGAGAGTCCCACAGCTCGGCACCATCCGGTCCAACTTCTCCTGCGTTACAGGTGAGTTTGTATCCATTTAAATATCCACACGAGACACTGGGACACACAATTCTTCTTTTGGGTATTTACAAAAACTTGGATCGTAATTTGATTATTTGAAAGTAAAATGTTCATCATTGTCACTTTTAATCGTTTTAATGGAAAGGTGAATTGAAAAGAGTTGAAATCACATTATTTTTTGTAAAGATCTTTATTCAATGTTTTTTAAGCTTTGTCTCACAGAGGTTTAAAAGAGGCAGCACACAAATGTTGAAAATGTCATTTAAATGTCATGGATATAAAATCACTATGAAGAACCATTGTGTTACTAAAGAACAGACTTCTTGTGGTCTTGTGCATTTGTTAAAAACAGCACACTGTAGTTTACGTGGATGTTTCTTGTTGTAATGCAGAACTGGCTTTTCAAATCTTCTCTTACAACTAATTTACCTTTTAAAACAACATTCATGTGAAACTAGTTGTGACTACATGTGAGCCATGTTATTGTGACAAATGACCTTTAATCCTGTCCAGTCTCATTTGTTCATCAGCTTTAAAGCATTTTACACAAGTTAATTGTGAAAAATAAATAAATACAAAATCAATGGATGGGATGTGGTATAAAAAGTCTGTTGATGATTAAATTAAAATAAATTAAACAAACAAATCCAATACAATTCAAAGAGCATTGCTGTTGATTGACGAAAAAATAAAAATGGGTTTAAAACATTCAGATTTGAAGACAAACGTACAACAAGGAATTCAGTATAGATAAGAAAACAACAATGTTCAGTTTTGTACAAAAAGCCTTAATTAAATATGGACTAACACATTAGAGAAATACATCAACACAAGAAATAATTTATTCTCCACAACAGAAGTTTCTACTCTTTGTTCTTCTTCTACATTAAATATCTAATAATTAATAAAAGAAAATGCTAATTTTTTTTTTTTAAACACATATAAGGTTAAACATTTGTTTTGGTGCTCAGTCCTCAAAGCAATAAAAAAAACCAGAGGGGGATTTTTTTTTTCTTTTGTTGACTTTATCTGTGATAAATTCTTTTAACAACTCAAGGTTCACACTGAACTGCAGCGTGTCTGTGATAAGCCAGAAAAAGATTAAAGTTAACGCGTGGGATGTGGACAAACACACGGGAGCACATTTACGCTGGGGCAATATTTATCTTACAACCATGTGACAACAAACAAAAAAGATCAACTCAACTGGGATTCTTGGAAGCGTTTATCAGTGAGTCATCTGATTGAACAACAGGAGGAGGAGGAAGAGGTCATCTGAGATCTGAAAAACAAACCGTGTGAAAGATGTTTGTGACGAGATCCAGGGGAAATAAAAGGGAAGATGAACAAGCACACAGAACAAGAACTGAACAGTGTTTGTCTCTGCAGGTCTCCTCCACTCACCAGCCATGAAATTCTCCCTCATTGCAGCTGTCGCCCTGCTTGCTCTGGCACAAGGTACGACCGTCACACAGTTACTGTTTGAAAGTGCAACTCTGCTGTTTGATGTAATAATTAAATAAAGCTTTCTCCTTTACTGACTCCTTCGTCTTCTCTGTCTTTGGAAACCCGCAGGAAGCTTTGCACAAGATGCTGCTGATCTGGAAAAGATCACTCAGTACTTTGAGAATCTGAAGAACAAAATGACCGAGGATGTGACTGCGTTCCTCACCAACCAGGATGTGGCCAACCAGGCTCAGTGAGTACACCGACCCCTCGGTGCCACCACCCTCACACACCAGGTCAACGTTATGTTGTGACTCGAGTTCAGGATGATCACATCTTCTTGCTGCTTATCACACCGGACCTCATCCTTTGTTATATACCAGTGCAGAGTACATTTACTCAAGTACAAGATATTAGTGCTATTTCTATCATATTTCTACAGTATTACAGAAGTTTTAGTTGTTAGTTACATTAAGTTATTATTATTTAATTATGATCATTATACAGTAAATGATATAGAAAATTAAGCAGTTCAAATTAATACATGTTGATAAGAAAAGTCAATATGACACAAACAGGGTCCATTCTGAATGAACACTTGATCTTGTTACTCATACAGAGGTAGTTTTACTCAAGGAAATACATCAAATATAAACAATCTTCTAGTAATTGAGATTTTTTTTGGTACATATACAGTATGATGAATATTACTTCTGCCAGAGGTAGAAAATACACAGTAAAAATCTGAACGGCACTCAGACAGCGTATGTATATTCAACAATATCCAGAGCTGAACTGTTTGGACAGATTTTCTTATTGTTAAAGCTCAAGTTAGTTTGAATTTTTCTTCACATAAAAAAAATATTTTGGGTGATTCCATAAAGCCTAAATGCAGGTCAAACATGTGCTTGCCTGGTTTGCATACATGATGGTTCATCTTTGTGTTTCACTCCACAGGACCTTCATGCAGGAGAGGAAAACCCAGCTGGAGCCACTGGCCACTCAGATCCAGGAACAGCTGAGGGCCGCTGCCACCAAATTCGAGGAGCACATAACGCCCCTGGCTGCCAACGTACAGCCCGTGGTGGAGAACTTCCAGCAGCAGATGGAGGCCCTCGTCCAAAAGCTGATGGAGAAGACCCGCAGCATCTCCAACTAAACAAGCCGTCTTTACAAAAAACATGCAAACGTGCCACCACACCATCATCTTCTCCATCAAGGACTGAGTTCATGGAGCGGCTTGCATGAAAGTGCCACCACATAAAAATGTGTTTCTGTGCTTGTTAACACTGATTTTCTTTGTCCAAAAGCACCATTAAAAACCTTGGAACACATCATGGTATTGAACTGTATTTGTTTTTTCATCTGCCTGGGTGTATATAAAGGAAGGGTGATTTATCTGTTTACTTTAGAGAATTTAAAGGAAAGATATTCTGCTTGTATTCAGGTTCATAATTTAAATTTGAATTATTACTTGGAAAGGTTTACATGCTCCAATATTCAAAAACGCATCACGGTCCTAATACTGTATTTTTCTGTGGCTCCTCTTTTTGGTCTCTGGCTACATCCATACCACCACATAACACCTAAAATGGCATTTTCAAACTTTAACGATTTCTGTCCACACAAGCATTTTGTCACTGCATCAGTTTTAATTTCCATCCATTCTTACTTAACAGGCATTAAGATGCATATCAAGTGACCACTCACCAACACTGGATATGCCCATGCCAGTTGAAACAGGAAAGCAAACACTTGCCAGAGTTAACAGGAAGCATTTGGTCTTTTGTTGCAGATTGCTAGAATAATGGCTCCTCTGCTACAAAGTTGTTTCACTGTGAAACACAGAATTAACTGCATTACAGCCTTTTCAGCTGGTATTGATTATCCATGTTGCATTCACTTGTCACCAAGGCTAATGCCGGAAAGTGGTCATGTGATGAAAGCCCGATGAATCAGAGTAGGCTACGTCATGACCGCAAAGACCCCATCAGCAAGCAATTGTGAGTGTCTAGCCTTGTTAAAGGAGCAAGCCATTCTAGCCACTGGTCATGCATTATCATGACATCATGATGGTGTGGAAGTATCGGCCAGACTACAGACAAGGTGTTTCAGGAGCTTCTGTGTCGTCTGTGGGGGAGAGGAGCAACCTTTACCAGAGACTTCTGGCTGTTTTAAATTTGTCGACCTGTTAAGCTACACCAGAGGAAGGAAAACTGAAAAAGCATCACGTTATCATTATAACCTTTTCCACCACTTCAAGGTACACTGTGTAGAATTCAGTGGTATCTAGTGTTGAAAGTGTTGCAGCTGAACACCCCTCACCCTCTACTTCCAAACATGAAAAAGAACCTGTGGTAGCCTTCAGTTTAGTAGGCTATGGTGGTATTTAAGTATTTAAATGGCCCTTTCTTTGGTAAAGAAAACTACAATTCATACAATTCAGATGAAACGAACTAGTGAAAACATCATGAGGATTATTCTACATTCAATTTCTGCCAATAGTTTCCTTTCATCTAAATGTTACACACTGGACCTTTAAATCAAATCAGGGCTCATACTTCAGTATTTCATCAATAACCATCTCCCACAGTCATGAACTGACACATACTGATCATTTTGTAAGTTTTATTCAAGCAAGCAACAAACATTCAATAGGGATAAAATGGCAGAAAGGAACGCTTTCAATCAAAACTCTTCTAAAACCCCTCAATCATCATTTTTAATTTTAAATTTTTCTCTTTTTTTGTGCATTTTCTCTTTTTAACTCAGCGAAACTCGCCTGGTGTTTATGATGAGCCTGACTGGAGACTCGTTTCTGTTGCTTTTTTAACATATTATTTGACTTCTTTTTACTTTGTTTTGTGTATTTTTTACTTTTTCACTGTTAGATTCTTTTTTTTGTTGTTTTTGTTTTCCCCCATCGGTGAAGTTATTCTCAAGGTTCCCCATTCCTGTAAAAACACAAAAATAAGATATAAATACACTGTATACGTTTACAGTGAGAACAGTAAATTCACAGTAGTCACAGTTCAATCCACTATTAGTATTAGTGTAACGTGAGTAATGAGCTGTAACTTCTTGATGTCCTCTCCTTAAATTCGTACCTTGAGTTCAGACACTTGGAACACCAGCTGAATTTGTCACAGTCTTCTGGGCAGCTTCCTTGGCCTGGTGGGCCTGAAGCACAGCCACAGCCTCATCCACCTACAAACATGAAATGAACTAATGTTAGCAGCAGCACATCATTTCCTCAAATTTGACACAAAGCTAAATTTTCATTTGTTTGTAATAAGTTTATGTATTTCACAATTTGTGTTACATATTCCCCATCACAAAAATATCTTTAATTAGACAATATTAGTCTATAAAAAATCATCTGACTGATGTAATCATTTGAGCTCTAATATCAGTGAACTGACCTTCGAGCGGAGAGACTCTGGAGACTCCAGCATGTGGAGCAGCTCGGAGTTATCAATCTCCAGCAGCATGCCAGTGATCTTCCCGGCCAGGCTGGGATGCATGTTCTGGATCAGTGGGAAAAGACGCTCACCTAGAGGAGTGATAAACAGACAAGTCAAGTCAGGATGTAATCAACCCATGCCAAGGGCCAAATGCTAAAATGTAGTCTTAGATGGATAAATCCAGCAACACCAGTCCCAAGTTATAGAAAGAACACCATGTAAATACATGTTACATACGGCACCTGAGGATAGAAGTAGTACATACTAAATGGTACACTCTCAGGAAGAGCTACTGCTGAATCTTACCCAGCATCTGCTTCTGTTCCTGTGGTGGAGCAGCGGCCAGCATGGAGGCAGTCAGAGGCTCCTGTCCCTGAACGTGGACAGCAGGCTGAGGGACACGAAGATTTTTAAAGCACATCCACACTCAACTTTATTTTTGCAACTAGAGGACAAAATAGGTGAGTTCTGGCCGAACAATGGAATGTGCATTCCTACCTGCTGCATGGCGACTTGTTGCTGAGCATTCATGTGCTGCTGGGGATTTCGGACTCCTGCAGCATATTTGTACTGAGGGACTCCACGCACCGGAGCGGCAGCTGCAGCTGCTGCAGAGGCTGGTCTGGGCCCCATAGACTGAGCTGCAGGGAGAAGAGCCAACAACGGGACATGCTTATATAAAAGATACAAGAAGCAGCCATACAGTTGAACAATATTTGCTTTGCAGCTAAAAAGCTATTGACTGAGGATAAGGGACTGACCAACACGCTGGGTGGACATCATGCGAGGCACCTGAGACGCAGGCCGCATGGTACTGAAGGACTGAGGCCGTGGGGCTGAGGGACGCATGGCACCTGGCATGTTCTGGAAGTCTATGAATGCAGAAAAACATGGTGGCATCATGTACAAGTACAAACAGTTTTTGTCAGATTACTATCGATATACGCAGTGATAGAGGGATACTCACGCTGTGGCCGGACTCCTTGGGTGGTCCAGCGTGGGCTCGGTCGCAGCTGGGCCATCTGACCAGCAGCTGGGTAGTAAGCGGCACGGTTCTGGGTCTGAGGTATGGCTGCCATGAAGTACCCAGAGGGTGGAGCGGGCTGGTAAGGATTGATGACTGGGTTTGGAACAGCCCGCACGCTGGCCATGCGCTGCATGTACTGGTTGGTCAGGTGGGCTTGACGCTCCTCTTTCCGCTGGGCCAGGGCCACGTACAACGGCTTGGTGGCTACAATGCGTCCATTCATTTCAGTCACAGCTTTGGTGGCCTCCTCTGGAGACGAGAAGCAGACAAAGCCGAAGCCTTTGCTGCGCCCACCCTCCATCATCACCTGAGAGGAGAATCCAATTAAATCAGTTGCACGTCAAATAGTAACAATAGTATGCATAGTACACATACTAACTATGTAGCTACAGAGTTTCAGTGGTGATGACCAACTCAGCTACTGATAAAATCATAGGCTGTATATAAAGATGGGTCTCGGCCACCATCTGGTGACTGGCTGCAGTACAAGTCATAAATCCTGCCTACTCCATCTTAGTAGATGGGCCATACAAAAAACTCAAGTACAAGTCAAATATATTTTTTCGTTTGTCATTTTAGGTAGTTCTTATCACACTAATGTACTTTCACGTTTCCAGCACGTTTGGTTACATAACAAGGTAGAAAGTGATTGACAGCTGAAACAAACTCGAAAATTGGTTGAGCTTGTGTATCGGTGTGACGTCACTACGTGTTAATATCCAGGATATTTTGGATTCATTACTTGTGTGGAAGTGAAGTCATCCATCTCTATTAACAGTTGATGGATAAAATAAGAAAACAGCTGAAGTCTTACCTTTGCACTGGTTATGGTGCCAAATGGCGAGAACTCCTTTCGAAGGCGTTCATCATCAAGTCCATCATCAAGGTTCTTCACGTACAAGTTGACACCCTAAAAAAAAAGACATAGAAAGGGTGTAAACATTTTGCTTTCTAATGGTAATGCTAGATGTTCCTTTATAGATTGTTCCTTTATAATGCAATACATTTTCTTGTCTGTAGTACATATTTATCCCCAGAGTCTATGGTGAAACGTGGGGCCCATGAACTACAGTCACTGTTGCAGCTATTTTGGCCAGTGCAAACTACTGAAGAAGGAGCACTGAATTTGACAAAGCTGCTATTTTTCGTGACTGACCAGACAACGTATAAGAATATGAACATGATTTGATCATGGAATTCAAAACTGTCAATATCAGGTAGTAATGTTGAACCAAGCTGTATGCTTTGGTTTTGATTTGGTCAATTTGTGCTGGAAAAAGAAACAGTACCTGGTAGCGAGTCATGCGATCTTGTTTCATTTGCTCAAACTTGCGCTTCAGCTCAGTCTGCCGCTCGACCTTCTTCTGGGCTCGGCCGACATAGATCAGTTTTCCATTCATCTCCTTGCCGTTCATCTCATCCACTGCCTACAGCAACCAAGAAAACCACATCAACGTTTAGGGCAGAAATTTTTTAAACGTTTCCTGGTGGTCAGAAAAAAATCTAGTTCATCTTACTTTCTGGGCGTCCTCGTGCCTCTCAAAGCTGACGAACCCAAAGCCTCGAGACTTTCCACTGTCATCAGTCATGACGCGGATACTCATGGCATTTCCTAGACAACGGAGAGATCCAACCACAGCAACATTATTTACCACCATAACCTTTTACTTCAGAGGATCTAAAACACTGTATATGCATGTTCAGGAGCAGAGTCATTTCAAAGAGTCCAGTGAAATATGGCCTGCCTGACTCACCATATTTACTGAAGAGCTCCCTCAGGCTCTCCTCATCCATATCATCACCAAAGTTTTTTATGTAGACGTTTGTAAATTCCTTGGCTCTGGCACCCAGCTCAGCCTCGCGTTCTTTGCGAGATTTGAAGCGCCCGACGAATCTGCATTGAAATGGACATTTAGCTAAATTTAAATGCAAATAAGGGATAAAATGTTTTGGCCATTACAACAGAAAATCTAATTGTTTAGTGGACTTTGAGTTAGTTTAATATCATTAAGATTCTTCAACGTATTATAAATAATGCACACAACAGTCTTTATTTTGCACACATCTTGTTATTCAGTCACATTTGTAAAGAAACTCAAGCATCATTATAAAACCCAACAGACCAGGTTGAATAATTCATTTTCATGTTAACAAACTAACTCAAAACAGTTTAAAACTGGTTAAAGACATTCACTTACACTTTTCGGTCATTGAGCAGCATGCCATTCATTTTCTCAATGGCTCGTTCGGCTGCCTCCTGAGTCTCAAAATGCACAAAGCCGTAGCCTTTAGAGCCATTCTCATCACAAACCACCTTAGAGGGAGGAAACACATGCATTTGTTTAAAGCTCCACACACATGCAGTAATAGTATGTTAAACCTGAAATATTCCAGACGATTTTATAAACTGACCACCGATTGCAGGGTCGCTCTGGGAGCCTCAATATAAGATAAGATACTATATATTAGTTTACATACAAAATCATTATTTAGGTAAGGGAACATTCCTCGTATGCCTTGCAGACCCCACCCAATATAAGCTTTGATGCACTTAACTTGTATGTTTTTGCATTCCCACAACTGCCATGTCCACAACACTCTAATCTATTATTGGTTTTAACCAGCGTAAAAAAATGACTCTTAAGCTGCTTTCAAACCGGACATTTTCCTCAGGGGGGCTATATGTGAGACTGCAAATGTGCAAGTCAGTTGCTCTGGACATTTTCCAGAACTTTTTATTGTGAGCCCATAGTAGAAAAATATCTGGAAAATTCATGGTAAGCGAGTGGCCATGTCGAAGTTTGTAACACGCAACAAAAATCCAATGAAGATGTCAACTTCAAGTAATTGAGATTCACGAGTTTTTGGCGATATGGGCAGACACCGGTTCTAGATGTGTTGTAAAGAAAATTTATTTTCAGAGCTGTAGTTATGTACGTTATGTCCTGCCTCCTACATTTTCTACCCAGACCCCAACCCCCTTGATTGAATGTTCTGGATATTTTCCTGTTAGAAACACGAGTGACCCTGACAACCTCCTTCAGCGTTCTTCATATCTGAAAAACAAACTCCAGAAAAAGTACAGACCTAATTTTCTGAACATTTTGAGGAGTTCATGTCTGAATACAGGTTTATGGTATCAGCTGGATGACTGGTATCCCTGAGTGCTTTGTCATTGTAAAACATTTGTTTCTCATGTCTCTACAGTCAAGACAAAACAAGGACATTTACATGGTACACACACATGCAAAATATGCTAACACCCAATGCAAAACCACAGCAGGAACAGTTGACCATCCCCCCATTTCAAGGTTAGTTAGTAACTAGGCTGAGATGGCCACGGGTTTTATACCTTGCATGACAGGATGTTGCCAAAAGCAGAGAAGGTGTCATATAAAGCCTTGTTGTCAATGGACTTGTCGAGATTCTTGATGAAGATGTTTCCCACGCCACTTTTTCTCAATGATGGATCACGCTGCGACCACATGATGCGCACAGGCCGCCCCTTGATCACATCGAAGTTCATTGTGTCCAAGGCACGCTCCGCTGCAGGGACAAACACATGGACATGGTTTAGGGTTTTGGAACATCTGAATTTTCAAGTGCTGGATACAGCCACATATGTTAAAGGTGGGATTGTGGCTGCTGGGAAACTAAATAACAGAAAACTGGATCTTCGAGTTTCTCTCCCCACCACCCAATTAAAAAGATGATGATGGTTTCACTGCTGTTGCAAACATTTACATTTGTTAGTACTAAAGGTGTCGGCTATCCTTTAATCTCTTGCTCCAGGGTGGCTTGACAGTGGGTGTTAATGAATTCATCCACTTCCTATGGAGTAGAATTACAAACTGGGATATCCTGGTCACAGATATATCAGCACAATTGTATTAGCAAACTCTGGCAAAATCCAGTTGAGCTTTCAAGTTTGCAGTGTTATACAATAATAGTATCACACTCCATCTACAGTACGTGGCACCCATCTAATACATTGTATATTAAGAGGCTCTTAGTGTAAAAGGCTCAACAGAATATATCTCAGTGAAAACACAAAAACACGCCCAAGAGAACCAGAAGGTAAATGCAGATCTGTGCTCTTATCACTAGAATGCAGATAAAGTTATGTGGAGGGTTGATATTTGGTTTTCTGGGGTACACCGCTTCTTTCAGACAGTCACTGAACTCTTCTTATTGTTTATAGAGAAGTTGTGTGTAAAAACCCAAATGTCCAAGTCAGCTGCTCTGGACATTTTACTTTCCCAGCCAGCCCCCTTATACGATATCAGGAAAACGTCAGACATTAACTCTAAATTGTCCAAGAACCAATTTTATGGACATTATACAGGGTCGATTTTCTCTGATCGGACATTTCAAAGTTACTTCTATATGCCTAAATGGTTACAAAGCAACCTGTCAGCACATTCGGTCGAACAGTCTGGGTGTTGTCCTGATACATCAGCGATTAAAAGACCCCACTGAGTGCTGCCAGCTAGCAGTCCTCTGCTACATTACTGGGGTGGGGTGGGCAGGATGTGGCGCCGTGTCTGCTACGCCACTGCTGGGGAGGTTCAACTGAGGAGACCCCCTGACAACATGTCGGCCGCAGTCACGTGTAGTGCAGGGAGGCTCGCTCTCACTTGTCAAGACTGTCATTTAAAACGCACACATTCCTTTTACGTTTAAACACATTTGAGAGGTGATACATACCATCCGCTGGCTGCTGGAAGTTCACATACGCGTAACCGAGCGAGCGCCGGGTGATCATGTCCCTGCAGACCCGGATCGAGAGGATGGCTCCGGCGGGGCTGAATTTCTCGTACAGCATGGCCTCGGTCACATCTTGATGCAGATCCCCGACGTAAAGCGAGGCCATGGGGTAACTGGGAGCACTGGGGTTCATGGTTCGTCGGCTGGGGGGGATGGGGAGACTAGCTAAACACTCGGGCGAAGCTAGTTTAACCTTAACTGGGAAAATTAAAAAAAAAAAGTTTCGGCTACAAAACGAAGCTAACGATCGCTAGCGTCGCGTCGGTTCGGGGGTGGTACACGTTAGCAACCGTTGGCTTGTCAGTTGCGGTGTTTCTCGGGTGGAATGAAGTAAAACCAATGTGTTAAAATGTCGGTTCAACCTGACACACGAACGATAAAAGCGAGATTTAACGTTACTTGGCCTGAACACGTCGACTGAAACACTCGAGTTAACCGCAGCCGCTTCCTTCTTCTCTACGTTACCGTCCGGCCCGCGGGTGTCTGCTCCGGCTTCACCGACTTGTTACAAAAAGGGGGAAAAAATAAAAGGATTTTTTGGCTTTTTTAAATGTTTTGAATTTTTTTTTTAATTTTTTTTTTTTATAGAACGTGTGCCGAGCGAGCTCAGGAGCACACGCGCACTCACACAGCGCTAACAGCCGGGGTAGAGGGGAAGGACGCGACGAGGAAGTGGTGGTATATATACCAGGCATGGCGTCATCGGAGCGGGCCAATCAGCGTCCAGTGTGGTGGGAAAAAAAAGGTCCCACCAAGGGGCGTTACCCTCCAAACTGTGCGCATGATGATGAAATCGTGTAAAACGTGTTGTGAAAGACTAACACACACAACTACACACCCACACACACAACTACACACTCACACACACAACAACACTCTCACACACACAACTACACACCCACACACACAACTACACACTCACACACACAACTACACACCCACACACACAACTACACGACCACACACTCACACACAACTACACAACCACACACACAACCACACACACAACTACACTACCACACACACAACTACACAACCACACACACAACCACACACACAACTACACAATCTCACACACACAACTACACACCCACATACACAACTACACAACCACATACACAACCACACACTCACACACAACTACACAACCACACACACACAACTACACAACCTCACACACACAACGACACACACATTTGCACAACCACACACTCACACACACAACCACACACCAACATACACAACCACACAACTACACAACCACACACACAACCACACACACAACTACACTACCACACACACAACTACACGGCCACACACACAACCACACACACAACTACACAATCTCACACACACAACTACACACCCACATACACAACTACACAACCACATACACAACCACACACTCACACACAACTACACAACCACACACACACAACTACACAACCTCACACACACAACGACACACACATTTACACAACCATACACTCACACACACAACAACACACACATTTACACAACCATACACTCACACACACAACAACACACACATTTACACAACCACACACTCACACACACAACCACACACTCACACACACAACCACACACTCACATACACAACCACACCTTTACACAACCACACACTCAACCACACACTCACATACACAACCACACACACAAGTCTCATCTGGGACGAATAAATATAAATCACTCCTTCAATTTACCTATAACCCAATCTTAATTTCAACCTTATCTTAACCTTACCCTTATTCTAACCTTAACCCAACCCTAACCTTACCCTTAGCCTAAATTCAACCTTATAACCTAACCTCAACCTTACCGTTAACCTAACCTTATCTTAATCTTAACCCAACTCTGTCCCCAATCTGACACACCCACACACACTCCTAAACGGTCTACAGTCCTGCGGATGTCATGGGCTGGTCATGGGCCTTTTACTGAAGCACCACACGTGACATTCCTCATTTGATAAGCATGTAAGTTAATTCAAGGAACACACACACACATACAATTTAAGAAGTGTGGTATCCAGCCTTGAGGAACCTTATCATCTTTAATCAAAGTGAGACAGAGCCTCGTTAGTTACCAGATTTGTTTTAGCCTTTACAGTAAAGGCTGTTGATCAAATCTATATTTCTCAAAAATGCCACTGTAATGGACCTGCTGATGGAAGACTGGGCTTTGTAATGTGACAGATGCACTATTGCTCATGAATATGTGGTTAACAACAGCGTGAAGGCTGTGAAAAGAGAAAAATAGATTTTAGCATTTGACATTTGTGCAAAAATGAAATGAAAATATGCTGCGTTGTCACTTCTCCTGTGAGTTAGGCTTGTTTTTTAGTCATGCAGGGTTCAACAAATCATTCCTGTGTCCGTGTGGAGGTGCATATCAAAATAATCTGGCCTGTCCACCATGAAATGAACATAAGATAAATATCTGTTAAGGTGGACAGATCATGTGTCATGTTTTTTTTTTTCTCTCCTGATGCCTGACACGACAGATCCTTTCCCAGACTGCTTTTGAAAGGTCCAATAATGGATAGAGCAATTATTACATTAATTATATATTAATCATAATAATGGGAAATTGCTCCATTGTATCTTTATGGAGTACATGCAGCACAACAAAAAGCCATCACCATTATCAGAGGGCTGTGTTGTCAGCAAAAGATTTATCAACCTTTATCAAGTTACCGTCTTTCTGACACTTCACATCAATCACACTGAATAAGATATTTTTTTTAATCCACCAGAAATCATGATATCAAGGATTCATAGAAAGAAAGCTGAATCTGCATGGCCTCTCTATTCTCGATATTAGTGTAGATTTTTATATTAGAGTTGCAACAGCTTCTGCCTTTGACTCTCTACCCAAAACAAACCTATTAGCAGAAGACAACAGTGTCTAACATGAATATAGAGGGGTATTATAGGGGTGTTTATAGTATTAATGCAGATGTAAATGTCTAAGAGATGAAGGGAGCAACAAGGACAAATATGATAGATTTGCCTGGAATAGTAGTATACATATCAAAAACATATTTTAGTTTTATTTCATTTTTTATCTCAAATAAATTTGTTTTGTTGTGTCTTAATTTTATTTTCTGCAATTTTACTTTACTGTGGTTTGTTCACTACTGGGGAAAATAAAAACATTTTTAGAAATTCAGATTTGTATCTTTAAAACAAAGACATTTCTGATTGAATAAATAACACAGGCAGACACTGACTGTTTACGTGATTGTTAACCTGACTACATCCTGTGGTCACTGAGGATTTCTTCAGCTTGCATTATAAATAGTGTCAGAGGCCCAACTCGGTTTCTCATATGCTTTAATAATGTAAAAGCATGATTCAACATGTACAGTTAGAAAAAAAGACAAACACCACACTTGATTTTGATGTTTTAATTCCACTCACATGAAAGCCAAATAAAGTACTCGGAGTGTAAGTTGCAAATTCTGAATCTAGCATCCCATCTTTATTTTTAAAACCAAGATCTGTAATTAGAAGAAACTCGCACTACTTTGTGACTTATGGTCACATCGTAGCTTTCTACTAAGTTTCAGTTTAAATTTAGAGTTGTTTAGTTGGTCTTTTCACAATGTTGTTTCAAGGAAGGAAAATGTTACCGTTTAACCACCTGGTTTAAGCTAAATGCTAAGCAAAACCTGCCAGTCTCAAAGCACACCTAACCCTCACACCATACTACTGAGAACACACACATACATACATTCCAGGAGTCAAATCAAGAGTCAAAGAGAATAAAATACACAAAATAAAGGAAAATACAAAAACACCTGAATAGAAAAGAGTAGAAAGCCACATATAAGCACATGGCCAAAGTATCTTATGCACTGCTGAAAAGATAAAATATCAAAAGTTACAGTATTGAGCCATTTTATCAAGTTGTTCACTTTGTCTTCGGCTATCTATACCTTGTCATGTTGTATGGAAAAAAAAAAATGCAGGAAAATTATAGTCTGTACATTTCACTGAGAGTGACAAGATGTCTGTTAACATTGGAATGTAATCCTCTCAATAAAAATGCCAGCTGCAGTTTTCCCAAAGTGGCCATTCATTCAGAAAAATGTTCCCAACGCCCAAATGCACATAGAACCCAGAGCCAGAACATGTACCATCCATAACAATCACTACCTGCTACACTGGACACAGACAGGCCCAAATACAAGCAATATGGTGATGGATCTTTACCAAGGTGAATCCCACCAGAGAACTCATTCATGGTGAATTCAAACTGCTATGACCACTTTTACAGTCGGTACAGTTTCTATGTCCAAGTGTCACAAATA
The DNA here is from genome assembly GCF_024713975.1 of Paralichthys olivaceus. NCBI lineage: Eukaryota > Metazoa > Chordata > Actinopteri > Pleuronectiformes > Paralichthyidae > Paralichthys > Paralichthys olivaceus. The sequence goes on from NC_091112.1 coordinate 8,204,860, forward strand.
TTGAAAATGTTCAGTTCAAGTAAAAACACACATTTTATCAAAATGACAGTTTGAGGGCTTTTTTTGATTGTGTATTCCTGCAACAGCAGCAGTTTGCTACAGTAAATAAGATTAAAGAGAGTGGCGCAGATTTTAAATCTAAAGGGGTTTTTTCATTTGGACTGAACCACGAACAAACAAAATAAACATCCACTGACTCACACGATGAGTAATGTCCCAAAAGAAACAAAACACCAACAAAAAAATACCAGATCTATTCCAATCTTTTCTCTGTGGAGGTGCTCATACAATTAACACACACTTTAATGTATGCACACACATACTGTACTTTACACATCATGAGTGGAGTGTAACCATACATTATCTGTGCAGACACAACCACACACACAACTTAGGCTGGTGAGAGGTAAAAAATGTGTTTTTGTTTGTTTTCTTTATTCTCTGTCGTTCAGTTCTCAGTTGATTGCTCAGTCTGCCCTCCCTGCTCCCCCTGCTCTCCCTCGACCTCGCCTTCGCCTTCTCCTTCTCCCTGGGCGTCTGACAACCACAGCTGCAATAAAGCACAGGATATTAGGATTAGCCCACACTCTTTAGTGATATTTACGCAAAAGTAATGCGGTACTCAATCTACATCAGTTTAGAAATGATGGGATAGTAGAAAGTGAGAGTGTAAGACACTGCTGACGAGTAGGAAATAAAAATGGGCACGTACTGTCAGATTGTCACGGAGCAGCTGCATGATCAAGGTGCTGTCTTTGTAGCTGTCATCTTTGACAGTGTCCAGCTGGGAAACAGCATCGTCAAAGGCCTAGAGGAGAAAATAACAACATGAAAGATATCTTTAGTTGGTACAAGTCAAACAGTCAGGACTTATCAACCAATTAACCTAATATTACAATCAGCTCTAAATCGTAGTTTCATTTGTCAAATGTTAAAGTTTTGTTTAAAATAAGTTATATTACTGTCACGCCTGATCTCTTTTCTTTGCTCTTCTTCAATGAGCAAATATTGGACAGACGTGACAAAGTTTTGTTTAAACACTCACAACAACCATGTTTTTCCTCATTATGATCTAAGTCATAAAAATTACTTCACAGCTCCAGGAAATGGGACCTTCCCAGTAGAATGTGAAGGCAGACAAAGAGCCATCAGTACTTCCAAAAACACATTTTCAACCACTTTCAATACAATTCTTCAGAGGACACACATTGAAACAAACAGATGAAAAATCAGTGAGAAATACAACAGGTTCTTACTTTTCTGGCCAGATCACAGGCAGAATCTGGACATTTGGCAATCTCATAGTAGAAGACGGAGAAATTCAGAGCAAGGCCCAGGCGAATGGGATTTGTTGATTGCATTTTTTCATAGCTGATGTCCAAGGCCGCCTTGTAAGCTTCTTTTGAGCTTTCGATAATGGCTACAAGTAGAAAACATAAAGCAACATTTGAAATGGAAAACACAAGATTTATTTCAATATTTATACTTAACTTAAGGATGCAAAAGCAGAACTTTAACATACTGCTGCCTGTTCAACTCCTTCAAACTGCTCTAAATGTCTTGTATGGGTGTAGTTAATGATTCTTTTTAATTATTAATGTTATATTGTTACCCAGTTTTTATTTTAAATAACTAATTAAAATTAAACTTACCAACATCAGTTCAATAAGAACTATCAAAAGCCATCTTGTACTTTCACTTTTTAGTTTGGTCTATTTCCCATTTTTAATGAGGTGGTGTTTAAGATCTATTCCACAGTCAGCCACGAGGGGGCGATCAAGAAGGTTTGGCTTCACATTGGGGGGCCATCATGTCATCCATCTTCTATATGGCTCCATGGTGCAAACCATTTTTTCACAGTCCACGTTTGAATTGGGCCAGTATTTTACAGTTAGTTATTTCAGTAACATGAATAACAAAGTGCAGAGACTGAAAAACAGTATTAACCTCCTAATAATTAATGAAGTAGAATAGTTACTACTTCATTACTTACTACCCCCACTGATTCAGGACAGTTTATTCAGTGTTTGTTAATTATATGGATGCAAGACTGAAGGATCAAAGGTGAAAAACAACCCCAAAGGGATTATTGTGGGTTTCCCCATTGAGATTAAAAATTGAAATTATATTTTCAGTGGTGCTGAAAAACAATAACTCGAAATTAGGGAGGGGAAAAAAAAGGTCATCACCCAGGCAGTTCGGGTTACCACAGCCACTTGAAAGAAAAGATGAAACCAAAAAAAAACTAGCAGCCAGCACCATGGTTCCCCCTGTTTCCATGGTTACCCAGCAGCAGCCTCAACTGCATTTTAGCCAGCAGTTCTAGGTCAAGGACGGGGAGGTTGTCCATGTTCTGGCCTCAAACAACACCTGAAGCAAGCCTCTCCTCAGCTTAAAAAAGAGGCATAAATCAGCATTCAACAGATGTGTAACAGCCAATTACCATAGAAACAAAGGGCCCAAACACTCAGCAGGGTGTGTTGTTCGGAAATGGCACAATTCAATATTTTGTGTGTGAAGCGTCTTGCACACTGCTCAGGACCCCAAGGGAAGTAATTCCCTTGGTGCTGCTGACAACTTCCTTGAGTGAGGTGCCAGGTGGAGACTTGCAGTGTGTGAGACAGCAGCCGTTTGAGGACAAAGGCAGGTCTACTTTACTCACCTGTCTTATCTGATGCCACCTCAGCCAGGTAACGGTAGTAGTCTCCCTTCATCTTCAGGAAGAAAACTTTGCTGTCAGCCTCCACAGCTTTTGGGATCAGATGATTGTCGAGCAGATCCTGCAAGTGACAATTGTGCAGCATTAGTGTTGAAACTAAACGACACCAGGGGCCTGCACCAAGACAAAGCATTTGCTGGGTAACTTCAGATACAACTTCGGTTCTTCAGTCTTATGAAGCTAAGTTTAAGTTTGAGGTAACAGCTTAAAACCTGTCAATGACCAAACTCCTGATTACTTGAAAACAAGAGTTATCGATTTACAGAATCCTGACAGGGACGAGAAGAGTTTAGGCCACAGAAAAGTGAGAAATACTACATGTCTGCAGATTTCTTAATAGATTAGTGGAATTGTCTTCCCACCCCTAAACTTTGATTGAGGCATTTACTCTCTCTACTTCCACCACCCCTCTTCACTGTCTGTGTCTTACCAGCACTTCCTTGCAGGTAGTATTCAGCTCCTCCTCAATAACCTTCTTGTACTTTGTGACCTCAAGGATTTTCCCTTCTTCAGTCTTCTGCTCAATGTCGGATATCACCCTCCAGGAGGACCTCTTAGCCCCCACCACGTTCTTGTAGGCAACAGAGAGGAGGTTGCGGTCCTCACTCTGGAGCTCCTCATTCATCTCTGCAACCGCCTTCATGGCTTCCGCCATGTCATCATATCGCTCAGCCTGCTCAGCCAATTTTGATCTCCGTACCAGCTGTTCCTTGTCTGCCATGGTTCCTGTGTGGGGTGAGGAAGGAAAGACAGAGGAGAGGGAGATGGGAAGGACAAAACAAAGGGGAAAGGAGGTGGATTAAGAAGACAGAAGAGAGACAGAGTAGGGGGAGGGCAGGAACAGGGATAAAATGAAAGGAAAAACATGAAGGGGGAGGGATTTGATCATTTTACTTGAATGCAGAAGGAATACAGATCATGTAAACATGATTTTCATACAAAATATTTCAAGCATGCATTTAAATTTGTGACTCAAGAATTTCTTAAATTATATTTTGGAATATATTTTATGATACAAAAATGGCAATGAGTTAAAGGGAAATGTGTTTTTAATACTTTTTAATATATAAAACATCAAATGAACAAAAGATCCATGTTAGATGACTCAAAATTCAAAATACTGGGGAAACCAAATGGAATTTTGGCATGTTGGGGCAGGGTTGCAAGTAATTATTTGGTTAATTATAAATACATCTTATTATGTTCTATGAATCATTGGTCATTTGGTCTCAAACCTCACTAGAAATCATAAAAGGTATGTCCTTCACAGTTCCCCTGAACACCCCTCAAAATAATACGTTTTTGGGGGGGTTTGACCAATCCCTCATACTGAACATCTGAATCTCAAAAATAAAGCCCTTGCAGATACATTAGATTTAATTATGTAAAAACAAGAGCAAGTTTTCAAAGCTGAAACCAAATTATGTTTTTTGGCATGAATTATCAAACACTTATGTAAATCGCTTTATTACCTTTCTGTCATTTAATTAGCTTATTACACCTCATTAAAATTAAAATGCATGAATGCACACCAGGTTGAATATAATTAAAAGAGAACCATAAGAGAAATGCAGATGAGGCAAAACAGATCATGTGTCAACTCGGTCCAGTTATACATTTCTGTTCTATGGAGACGTTATAAACCAGTCAGACCCCTCAGGTCACCTGGGACGAATCTCTGTCTGTCCCCAGAGTCAAAGCTGCATCCAGTTTTTATGCTCCCCATGTGGAACACAATCCCAGAGAACTGCAGGTCTGCTGCACCTCTTAGTTTTTTTGAATCAATGTTGAAGACTTTCCTGTTTGCCACGACCTTTTATTAAATGAAATAGTTAATCATTTCTTACACTGAATTGGTACTTTTACTATTATATATTTTTTTAATTCTATGAAACATTTAATTTCTTTTTTGTATTGTCTAATGTCGCTTTAACTATGATGCTTTTTATAATTGATGTAAAGCACTTTGACTTGACTTGAGTTGAAATGTGCTACACAAATAAACTTGCCTTTCCTTGTTCCAATCAAACCCCTGCTGACTCCCAATCAACTGTTTGTTTTTTTCAGGTATTGTATTTTTTTCTTTATGCATCTTTAATTTCTCTTTTGTAGTGTCTGATGTTGCTTTTTCAATTCACCATGCTGCTGTTTGTATTTGACGTAATGCAAAATGAAATTGTTTAAATGTGCTACACAAATAACCCTGCTGACACCACCCTCACTCTTTTCATCCAGAAATCCTGAACGTTATTCATTCTCCATGCAACTTTAATATTTTCTAAATGCTTTTTTTGTGTTGTCTGGTGTTGCTCTAACAATTCATCATGGAGCCTTTAACTAAAAAATAAAGCATGTCTCCCCTTGTTCTGTTCAAACCCGTGCTGACCCCCACCTCACCGCTTCTCATCCAGAGGTAGGGCTCCTGTCTCTTTCGTAACACTTGATCTGAGGATGCCTGCAGGACTGTGGCAGCAGCAACACAAACATGAACAAACAAAAGCTTTGCAGTTCCTTACAAGCAGCTTCTGGACCAACCCAGCAGCGAGAAATCACACAGTGACTCGCCAGCGATGCAGACACCTGCGCCCTTCTGAGGAATGTCGGCCACCCAGTTCTACGCCTCACACATACACACACACACACCTGCCCCACCGACCGAGCTCCCACGGTGTACGGGGGAGACAGTCGTCGAACAGTCGGTCTGTGATATTTCGCTTTAATATTCGAACAGCTCCATGCGGGGAAATGTCCGCAAACGCGCAGCCGTCGGTAACAGCGTCCTCCCCGGTTCGGTTCCTACTGTAACGCAAGCAGCCTCGCGTAGCTCCCTCCACAGTGAACGCCCTTTTTTTTTCGCTTCCCGGAAAACAAGCCGTAGCTGCGGGTTATACGAGCTCTACGCGGTCGGTAGTTAGAGGTCGCTTCGGTCAATGATTTAGTCGAAGATGCGTCTCCTGAACACGGTGAACGAATAACAATAGATGGGTTAAAGTGCAGCGGCTCCTCGCATCCAGCCGCCGCCGAACAATGACCGGGCAGCGGAGCGTCGCTGTCTCGCACTCGCGGTCGGCGTCCACGGTATTTTAAATTAAAAAGGCCGTCCCCTGGAGCACAAAGCTATTGTTAGCGGTTCTCCGTCGAGCCTACAACCGACGGAAAGCGGTGTAATTAAGGGGAACTGACCTGCGTTGAGTCGCTCCTTCACACGGTGACGCTCCTGGTTCCCTGCTGCACAGCTGATGCTCGCTCCCGCTTCATCCACGGGGTTTCCTTCCAATCAAAGACGCAGCGGCACGGTCGCACCGGGGCCGATGACGTCAAAGCCGTGTTGCCAGGGGCGACCGAGTTTACGGCAAGAAAAATATAAAATCCATGTACACCCAATCCTTGAAATCATTAAAAAAAATAATGATCAATAAAAATCAACGTTTTTCCGAAACATATTTTATGAAAACCCGAATTTTTACTCCTAATTTAATCTTGTACCTACAAAAAGTTACGCCCAGGTCTGCCCGCAAAGACTCATGGGAGATGTAGTTGGTGTGGCGAGAGGAAGTTGAGATTTTACCGCTTGAATGTCTTAAAATAGTCGCTGACATTGTGTAAAAATAATGTTAGTTGTGTGCCAGGAAGTGAGGTGGTGGTGACTCGAAGTGGTTGAATGAAAAAAAATCACTTTTTAATCTATAGGTGTCTTAAATGCTGATTTATGATGGTTGTTAGATGAAAAGTGAAGTTTTTCTTGACACATTTTGTCACACTATCTATATATCTATGGGACCTTGCATGGCTATTGTGTATATTGAGATAACATCTTAATGAAGGATAAAAAACAAGTTATCAATAAAAAATACAGTTATGTTTAACTTAGGTCTTAATGCAGATGTATTTGAATTCTGCAGACTGTGGCTGTTAACACTAGTGCACTGAAGAGAACAATATATCATGACCCGTTTTTATCTTACAAACATTATTAAATGTGCATGATTAAATGCAAAATCATGAAAAGTTCCAAAAATTTGATGAGTAATCCAGTGAACGGAGATTTTGACCCATCACTGAGCTCTACAGTGCGTGACAGGTTATATCCCAGATAATACTACTGATCCCACTGAGATGTGACATGATTTTTGACCATATAACCATAAATCTGTCTTTGAATGTAAATAGGTGACACAAGTGGCTGCTTCACTGGGCTTTACAATTAATCTGCATGTTTTTTCTTGTGCTAATGAACATTAGTCAACCCAACGGCTTGGCAGGCATGCGCCTGTAAACTCGTGTATATCTTGTTCTACGAGCTTATATAAAATAGCTTGAATTACTAATGAGTCACACCCCTTGACTTGTTATATGAAAGGAAAAAAAGGTTTCAATATGAACTTCTTTGTGAGTGAAGAGTGCAGATAAGTTTCTGGATTCATCGGGTGGGCAGCCTCTCAAAAACTAGTGAACTTGGCCTATGAGGGTGATGTAAGGCCCAACAGAGTTTGTTCACAGGATTCATGTAGAGAGATGGTTTCAATACCACAGGGAACTTGGTGACAGGTATGATTTGAGGAAGTGGATAAACACTGATGGCAGCTGGATACACAACATTTCATTACAACCAACAACAGAAGTGAAACTCAATAAAAATGCTCCCTGAAAAATAACCCAAGCTCTGGAGGCTGCATATTTGAAATCGCCTCCAGGTATAAAATAGTAAGATTTGAAGACATTCTTAAAGGTATAGAATGATAATCTAGCTATGATGTTTTAATAATCCGGTGTTAATCAGAGAGGAGTAAGTCTGTACTGATTTTAAAACACAAGCTAGGTCCAGATGTCGTTACTGATAATAAAACAGCACTGTTGCCATGGTGGTGACTGACCAGCATGGATCAGAAACCTCAGTTGTTTTTCTGAAGAATAAAATGCATTATTAAATAAATAATAATAAATAATTAATCAATCTTGGATTTCATTTCGAAAGCAGAAAGTGGTTTTATCCTTTTAAGCTGAGACCTACACCTGCATGGCCTGGATATAAATGAAAGCCAGTTGGAATCTATTAAATTCCTTCACCTAATTAATTGTTTAATTTCATTTTGTGCAGATATTCTCTTTCACCCACTCCGTCGTGGGCCTGGGTTCAAACAGAGATTCTGTAACAGAAAAAGGAGCTTGCAGATGTGTGTGTTTGTGTATGAATGTGTATGTTCGTATGAATGAACATGTATTGTGTCATTCTCATTCACAAGGTTACAGACGGGAAGTAAGGGGGAAGGAAGGAGGTGGATCGTGTGTGAGGATGCAGGAGAACAATGTGAGTTGTGACTCGTTCAGCTGATCCTTATTCATCATTAAAATGCATTAAAAATTTGAGCAGTATTACGTGACCTTGCTTCAGTTCTGGTTCTTTTGTTTTTATGTTGTTCACTTCAAGTCTTATTTTCTGCTCCTGTTCAGTTTCCCACAGATTATCATTTCAGATTCAAGATTTCTTTATAGTCACATTTTATCATACTGGTGTCAATGAGTAAAATTCCTGTGTTTGGGCTGCTCAACACAGCAGCAATAAATAATTACAGTGTGCGTAAGTGCTAATGTTGATTAAGTTGTGTTCATCATATCGTCTTTACAGCCACACCTGAACATGATCACAGACAGAAATGTGACAGGCCCTTGTTGTCTATTGAATTCTTAAGCCTGTCTGGTGGAAAAAAACTGATATGCAGCCTGTAGGTTCAGGCCTTGAGGCTGCGATGCTGTTTTCCAGATAGCAGCAGCTGACACAGACTAGTGTGGCAGCAGTATCTATAATTGTACAAAACACAGAAGGCAAATTACAATTCAGAACTTTGTCTCTGTTTCAATGAGATGTTTTAATTCTTATTGTTTTCATTAATTTCTAAAATGATCAACTGACAATAGATGTCAGGCACAGAAAGTGTGGAAACTTATGGCCTTTGTGGTTTGGTGTGATCAGTGTGGTGTCACATCAGCTGGTAGCAAAGAATCATTTATTCATACAAAACTGTCACGGATTGTTAACACAGCTTCCTGGTGTAATTTCTCCCTTTCAGTCCGTCAATCAGGCTCCTGAGGCAAAACGCAATACTGTGCATAAAAATATGATTATTCATTCATTTGATTGACAGATACTTTCAGACATGGGAAAATGTTCTCCTCACCATATGTACATCCAACAAAACATCATCACATAAAACCATTAAAAGAAACACCTTCAAGAAAAGAGCAGGTATACAACAAAGTAAAATTTAATAAAATGCTATAATACATCATTGGAGCATGAATTCATTTTCCAAGTGTACAAATGCTGACAAGCTCCAGTGAAACTTTATTAACTCGTAATTCATGAAGCAGCTTTGAAATGAAAATTTCACATTTTTATGACCCGACATAAAGTTGTGATTACGTAGATGAAAGATTGCAGTACAACAGGCAAACAGCAGAGTGGGCGGACTGGGATCAGAAAAGAAAATCTCACTGTCTCCATTTTATTCAACACTCAATTAGCAATAAAACAGATTAGGTCACATTTGCGACAAACAGAAAAATTAGAATTATATAATTTCTCATCCATTTCAGACGTGCTTTGTAAGCACGCTGTTTTCCTCATGTGGCATGCTGGCTATAAAGGTTTAATCACACACTCAATCTATTAAAGCTTCAGATAAAGAGGTTCAAGAGCTAGCAGCGAGAAATATTCCTATGTGCACAGCGCATCGTGGGCAGTGAGGAGTTTGTTCTGGGAAACTATGAGACTGAAGCGACTTTTCATTCACCACTTGAATAAGAAAGTTTGTCAGTGACCCGGAAATCAAAACCAACATTTGTGTTTAGACCCTGATGTGTTCAAACACAAGCAAAAATCAGGACTTCAAGGGGGGGAGGATTGCTTTAAAGGCAACCCGGCCTGTTAAAGCTGAAATGAAGAGAACTGCTTCATGTTGTTTACATCGAATCATCCATTGCTGTCAGACTGAGACAAGTGCAGAGTTGGTGCAGGGCCGTGAAAAACTCAGTTCGGTATCCAGGGTGAGAAATTACGCCTCCACTCCCTCTAACTCAGGGGGTAGAGGAGATTTTGGGTGTTTGCTCTCGAAGTGCTGCTTGAAGGTCTTTGGGTCTGGCATCTGGGACTGCAGAGGAGAATGACACGTCCAATAAAACTGTTACAATTAAGCACAAGTCTTGCATGAGGTTAAAAATATGATTTCTCGTGACGAGAGGCTATTCTATGAAACCATTCCAAAAAGGGAGCAAATGGCAGCAGAGTTAATCAGTTAATCCAACTCCTGGCATCATACCCACCCTGCACACGGCGCAGGTGAACACGAGTGCTGCCTTGGCCGCCGTCTTCTGATCATGACCCTTGGCCTTCTTCATCTCTGCCTGTTTCTTGGCATTTTTCTGCTGAGACTGAATCTTCTGATGCCCACGTGCCATGGCTGCAAAGCCTAGAGAAGGAGGACAAAGGGCTTCATGTTTACTGATAAACACTTATCTTATTATTATTGTTGTTGATACACATCAACACCATAAACAAGTCTTTTAATAAAGAGCCTATTGATAGTTTTTTTGTTATCACAGAAAATAGTTTTAATACACCAGGTTACTGTGATACCAAAGGTAATGTATGAGTGACAGACAATAACAAATTATGGTCTAAGACGCAGAACATTAGAAGTTAGTTTCCTGTAGTTAGTTTTGGTAGTTTAATAGAAACAAAGACTCTAAAATGCAAACAAACGGCAAAGAACTCTGAGTCGGTCATGGTCAGTCAGAGCAAACAAGATAAAGCTCCAGTCCTACCTCAACTTCAATGCAGGTGTTGCAGGTGAAACACAGCAAACAAGCAGGCTCATAAACCCTAGACATAAATGAGGGTGGGGATTGTGCAATTAGTAAAAGACGTTCAAAATGAGGGAACATAAACAACATTAGAAATGTTCAGTGTAGTGGCTGAACATGGGCCGATTCCAAGAAGCGTTTTACAGAGTCATCTTGACTGCTGGTGATGATGAAATTCTGCCATTTGGGAAACCTGTGAAACCGAAACACCATGTATCTGGGATCCTAATTAAGGGAGATACAGGCTAATGAAGTTTGAACGTCTTAAGAAAACTGTGACTTCTGACCACATCTACCTCAACATAAGTCACAGAGGAATAGTTATCATATTGTTTTAAAGACCTTTTCCATTCTTTGAATGTATCTAAACAGTATACTATCCTAAATGTGGGTGATAGCAGAGACACAAGTTATTTTACAGACAACATTTCTACAGAAATACTAGTTTCTCCCATCTAGAGCAAAGATGGCACTTATAATAAGAAACCATTCATGAACGGTCAAATCGAAGAAAATGATAGTTTGGAGTGAAGGCAAAGAGAAACAAAAAAAAACTAAACTTTGGGCCCCTTGAGTTTGAGCATTCAATAAAAATGCAGCATCCACATTAGTGCCCTTATTTAAGTTTAAATTAAATTGAGCATATACTATGATGTTTGTTCATAAATGAAGATACTACTCTGATTAAACCTGAGGCATCCTGGGCCCCTGCAGGTCCTCACACTTTGGAGCAGTGATCCAGCCTTCCTCACCAGCAGCTTCTATAAATAGCCAGATGTTAGCACTGGTTAGCTTGTATCAGCCCCATATGT